>NW_028283622.1:205000-873218 GCF_059441095.1 Idiotropiscis lumnitzeri
GAAGGCGAAAGACTCGCCGAAACATGTCAGGTAAAAAATTTACCTAAAACATAATTGTCTGCTTTTAATGAATCAGTCAAATATCAATAATAAGAAGACAAAATGAACCTAATACAAATAAATGAATGCTTAATAACTCCCCTGCACATGCTCCTAAAAATCCAAACCTTCACCTGTAAATAAAATGTCCCGACCTGAAGACATCTTAATGTTATTATTTTGTTATACACACAGCGCCGCCAAGTGGAATCAAAAATTTGTTTTATTTTAATTTTCACGTACTGCACGGTGCCCTTTTGACGAATCCGACTGAAAATTAGTCAGAAAAGACTCAAGACAATGATCTTACTCTCTGCCGAGTTTGTGACGTTTTGGCAAAAGGCGTGGCTATTACGGTGCTGAAAAGTCCGATTGTACTTTGTGGCAACAAAAGCTCCGGCAACATGACTCAGATGATCCTATCTTCTCGAAGTTGTACACATTTGAGGATACTTCAGCCCTGAAGACATCTACCAACTTATTTTTCATCGTAGTAGTAGCGCCACCAACTGGTAAAAGCTAATACAAGTTATTTTCTTGGATGTTTTTCTCCGTGCAACTCAACAAGGTCGCCCTCATATATGCTCGGAGGACTGTTTCGGCCATGAGGATGTCACAATACGAAATTCATCCTTTTTCGTGAAAAGTTGTGGGAGTGGCATTGCACGGTTCGGCAATAAAACAACGCTGATTATGAGGTTCTAAATATGAACGACAACTCGTGAAACTTGACACACACATCAGGCAGAGCAAATTTATCAATATTTTATACGTTAGTTGTGCAGCTTTTTTTAAATGGCTCGCCATGGCCCTCGAGAAATGTTCAAAAAAGCAGCCCTGGTTGAGTGTTTCACCTCGCTTTTTGTAAATTTTATGGAGTACAGTGAACCCTCGGTTATCGCGGTTAATGGGGACCGAGACCACCCGCGAAAACTGAAAATCCGCGAAGTAGCGGCGCACCTTCAAAAATGCTTAAAAAAAATATACAATATATATAATAAATATATAAATATTTATATTTATATATATATATATATATATACGGGGAGAGAGAGAGAGAGAGAGAGTGAAATTCATGTTATAACAAAAAAACCAAATTATTATTAAAACGTATTATTTTTTTATTCCCCAGCCATTCTTTTTGTATTTATTTAATTACTCCGACTTTAACCTGATGGTACGCCGTCCGGTGTGCCCTGTGAAAAAAAGGTGGCATTCTTTATTTATTTATTCTTTCATAACGGACAGCCTCGCGCTCCGCTCGTGCCCGGGCGCAAGAGGTGCTCCAATTCGGCTTAACTGTGACACACGCCCGACCTCCTCCGGAACTTCCATTCGGTTAAACTTGGGGGCCGCTTGGCACCGCCCGTGCCCGGGGAAGGTGCTCCTCTTCGGCTTACTGTGACGCGAGCATGCCCTCCTCCTCCGGAGCTTCCATTCAGTTAAACGTAGGGGCCGCTTGGAACCGCCCGTGCCCGGGGAAGGTGCTCCTCTTCGGCTTACTGTGACGCGAGCATGCCCTCCTCCTCCGGAGCTTCCATTCGGTTAAACTTCGGGGCCGCTTGGAACCGCCCGTGCCCGGGGAAGGTGCTCCTCTTCGGCTTACTGTGACGCGAGCATGCCCTCCTCCTCCGGAGCTTCCATTTGGTTAAACTTAGGGGCCGCTTGGCACCGCCCGTGCCCGGGGAAGTGTTAAAGAAATTTAAGTTTGTATGTTCATCTGTTAGTTTTGTTGTTTAGTTTGTCATCTTAGCAAGTTTCAAACTATAACTAATCTTACAGGCCCCCTTTGTTGCACATGCATTCGTATCTTTCTGGCCTCTAATTAAACCTTCGACAGCTACGGGTGCCAGGTACGGCCTCATCGCGAATGTGACTCCCCAACGCCAGAACCCTTTTCTGTAAACACCTCCCTTGGGGTGTTGATGACCTCTTTAACCCTTCGTAGATAATGTTGGGGCCCGAGGCCTCTTAAGGCTGTAACTTATGCATTTAGGGAGGTCCAACACAAGGCTTGGTATTTCTAAAGCAACAATATCGTCATGGCCATAAAATAAGTTCAACATGTTAAGCCTTGTGAAAATACACTACACAGGTCAAATGAAGTTCAGAGTGAACATGCTCCCTTTTGCTGTTAGAATAAGCAGAAGTATGAACAAAAGGTGTCTTGTAAGCTGAAACCGTTAGAATAGGCAGGAAGAGGGTGGGCAAGTGGGATGGAGTCAAATGTCAAGTTTTCCATTCTGTATGTATTGCATATTCAAATTGCTTATGCTGATGCAAATAAAAACCATGTGTGCAGTCGAACACGCTGGCTTCGCCTCGGAGTTCGAGGGCTGCCCCGCGCGGAAATGACAGACAATCTTGGCTGGTTGATTCATTTGTTCAGGCTTGTTTTGATAGAAACATCCTTAACATTACTTGGTCCTTCGAATGCCGGATGAAAACGTGTGATCTGCGGTGGACGATTGACGACGACTGAAAACGGCGCCATCGTGAAAAGTCCTCTCTTCCAGGAGGCCGGTCCTCGGCCATCCTCCACCGGAGAGAACACAGACTTCATCCATGAACCGCGAGTGTCTCGACCAGCGGAGAGATTGTCACAGGTCAGTGGTTGTATACAACAGATAGTAAAAAACTTTTTTGGGTTTTTGAAGGATAGTAGGGTTTCAGGGAGTTCCTTTACCCGAAGAGATAGTACATCTTAGCTTAGCTATTTTCTGGAAGAAATACAGATTTAACTTTGCTATTTTGGAAGACTTGTTGGAAGACTCGGACAGTACAGAATTAACTGTTGTTTATTCTGGAAGGCAGATTAAGGCATTCCTTGTCTGGTAGAGAGTACAAGTGTAGTTGATTATATCTGCTCGGATAGTACAGAATTAACTGTTGTTTTTTCTGGAAGACAGATTTAGGGGTCCTTATTTCTGGTAGAGTACAGATGTAATTATTACTATATTTGGAAGTGATAGTACAACGTTTGTTATTTATAGAAGACGAAAATAGTTTATCTATTTTCACAGACACAGAACTGATCAATCTGTGAGTGTGTATGTGTATTGTATGAATGTCCAACGTTTGAGAAATCTAAAACTGACCGAGGGTTGTGAGTAAAAACACCCAGGAATACCCGCTCCAAATTGGGAGTAGAAGCTTGGTATTCAACCCAAAGTCAGGCAATTTGAATTTTTCTCAACACTGAGGAACCATAACTAGACACCATAACAATTAAGACTGTCAGAAATGGCGGCAGAATTGATGAAGGAAGTTAACTGTCAACTTTCCGAATTTGAAATAAAGGAAAAATGTAGGTTAGTTGAAATTGAAAAATATTGATTAGCTTCTCGTTTGTAGCTGTTCAATGTTGAGAACTGTGTGTGTTGTTTTGTGGGCCCGTGTATATGTCTGAGTCTGACTATGTGTGTGTGTGAGAACAAAGAAGAGAAAGGGTGGGGGTTGAGTCAGTGAGCTGGAGTGTGTGCGATTGGGGATTACTAATACCACTTGGTATTTTATCCCATGTAATACAGTAGGATTATAAACAGCAGACTGTTGTGGATGTAATAGACAAGAAATCTCCACCTGAAAAAGTTGAAGTGAGAATTGCCACAACAGGAAAATTGAGTTGCTGTCCTACTGATGAGAAACCAGTTTTTAGAACACCCTAGGTGTTGACAAACTGGTCCAATTTTCTAAAATTGGGGTATTGGGTAGTATAGTAAAGTCCAGGGAAACTTTGCAGTGTAGAGATTGGAAGTTAATAAGAAAAGAAAAGGAATGTGTAAAGAAAGAAAAAGAATGTGTAGAAAAGGGAAAGGAACAATTAATGTTCCATAGAAAGGATTGATGAAGTCCAAATGATAGGGCAAGTGAGAAAGGTGTCATAGGCAGATTTGCAAGTGGAAAACTGTATAGAGTAACAGAATGAGAACCTATGTGGTTGAGGGATGTAAGACACTGAGTTGGTTGCATGAATTGAAAGAGAGAAGTAGGTGTTATGAAAGATGGAATGAAGGTTTTGAAAGTGAACATGAGGAATCTTTGCAAAAGCATAGGTGTTTCCTGATTTTGAATTTTAAGTGGTGTCAAACCTGAGGTGCGGGGGCAGAATTTGGTTCTCTAACTGAGAGGCAAGGTAGGTTGAGAAGGAAAAGCGTAAGTGAAATAGGATGAGCGGAAAGTTAAGAGGGGGTTGGAGATGACTGAGAGGTAAAGTAGGTTGGGCAGATGCCAGAAGGAAAGCGTAAGTGAATTGGAACGAGCGGAAAGTTTAGGGGGAAGGAGCTGTTGCCATTGGCTTGAGATTGCCTGCTCGTAAATTGGCAGGGAGGAGTGGCCAGTAAACTGGAGCCTTTGGTAGGGGGCGTAACCCCTGGCAGCTTGGTTGCCTGGGGACCGCGTGATTGGCGTATGAACAGTGAGGCCCCCCCCCTCCCTTCTTTTTCTGCTGTGAGCGTCTAGGATAGGCTTGCACACGAGGGCGGCCAAGGAGAAGACGAGTAATTTACATAATGAATGAAGGGTTTGAGAACTTGTTTTAAGGAAGTGTACGATTGGGAAAATGAATGACTAGGCCGGGACCCCAGTGGGGCTTCGGACTGCGAGTTGATGTCCAAACCTCTGGATTCCCCCTCTGACAGTGACAACAGTGAGGACATTGAGGAAGATATTAAACATATGTTTGACCTCGAGAATTACTTAATGCGTCATCAAACTGAACCGATGAGATGCAGCTGTTAAAAAAGGAAGTCACATATTTAGGCCGCATTTTGACTGAAAAGGGGCGCATTTTTGGTGACAAGCAAAAAGAAGGCGTTGCCCGAGCCCTAAAACCAATAACAAAGAAGTAAATGATGTCCCTTATAGGTGTACGCAATTATTGCCAGGCATGGATTGCAAAGTACTTAGAAATCACACGACTATTGCTGGACATCATTTATGACAAGCCAATGACATTTGAGGAAAAAAAAAATGTTTGAACACTTGAGGTTGACAAGCTTTTGAACTTGTCAAGTGTGAACTCATTGATTAAGATGTATTAGCACTACCAAATTACTATGAGCCATTTGAGCAAACAGTGACTGCAAAAAATGGTTTCATGACCTTGTGTGGCTGCAGACGCGCAGGGCTCATGAAATCACTTGCATATTAGTCACAACAATTGGATCAAGCAGCCTTCACCCACCACATTCACATTGCACGGCGACCTAATTGTCACATTACACTGATAAGGTGCGCTCAGCCCAGCGTCACTTTTTCCCGCACCAGTAGAAGGCACACCACACGACTGTGGAAGCCGAGTCCAAATTACCACCAAACAGCGACCTGACCTCTTGGACACCTTTCTCCCGACTGGAGAGACAGTTTTTTGACGGCCGCAAAGGGGTGGGAATTTTTTTTTTAACAAAGCATTTTGTTTCAAGGGATATTAAAATCTGTATGTGCAGGACAAGCAGCAGAAACTTCTGTGCTGATCCAGAATTGTAAGATGTTTTCTAAAAAACATTTTACAATTTGGACTGACTGCCAAGATATATGTTTATGTGTTCTGTCGACATTGGGCAAACGGCGTTTTAAAAAAATCACAAAAGATGAAAGAAAAGTTGTGCATAAAGCACGTCTAAATAAGTATTTGTAAATGCAAAATTTTCTGAACAGAAAATGAAACGATTACAATTGAATACTGCCTCGCTGACAATGCAGCAAGGGGTAATGCACACACACACACACACACACACACGCAGCAAATCAACTTGACAATTTGATCTCACGCCAGGGAAAAATACACCACTAATTGAATGCACACATTGGGAGAAAAAAGGTGCAAACATTGCTGAGGAAATTGTTCCCACATATAGACTTTTCAACAAAAAACTTTTTTTTAGACAAAGTGTTAGTTGTTTGGGTTGCAATATTGTTTGGTTATAATTAATATGTTTTCAAAATGGATTTCGTTGTTTCCAACAACACATGATGATGTTAAAACAGTTGGAAAAAGTGTTGTGTAATCGAATTATCCTGACATTTGGAATTTCAAGAGTGATTTAAAGTGAAAATGATGCATTTTGTGAATAATGTTTGTAACAAGTGGGACAGTTGTTGCAAAATTGACTCAAAGCGTCATTTTGCATACAGTCTGCAGGACTTGTGGAACGCACGAATGGAACTGACTTATCAAGACAAAGAAAAAAAAAAGAGACAATGGCCAGACTGTGTTTCAATCACAGCAATGAGGATAGTGCCAGCCGAAGGAAGGACACTATCCCCTTTTTATCCTATATGGCCTCACACATAGACTCTCAGGTTCATCAGAACCACCAGCGACTGGCACATCTGTCCCAGTCCACATGAAAGACATGTTTGACCACAATTACTGGCCAGTGTGTTTTGATCCACAGATAAACCACGTCCATGTGGGAGACCAACTCTTCCTCAAGGTGCTGAAACGACCTCGTTGGGACAGTGAACGCTGGGACGGCCCTCATCAGGTGATTGCAGTGACCCCGACGGCAGCAAAGGTCGAGGGGCGTGGCGGCTGGAACCATCAGTCGCAGTGCAAGCTTCTCCGGTCCCTGCTGAAGGCTGAGCGACGCAAGTCCCTTGGAGAGGATCTCCACCACGTACACTCCAATGTACCAACAAAAGACCACAGTTGGAAAGAGGGTTTTCCGTGGCAAACACACCCCTCTCGGAAGGATGGAGCAAGCCGCCGAACAGCAACTGGGCACTGCCCTGTCGACCAGATGCATCATCTACTTCCTTGCAGGGCTGTGCCTGGTCAGCGCACAACCTCGAGACCAGGACAACGTCAAACGCAGATGAGTTGCACAGGCGCAGACTGCTGACTACACGCACATCAAATAAAACCTGCAGCCTCTGAAAAAACGCTCAAGGTCACTGATTCATGTAACTTGCATCACAGAAAAGAGTTGCAGTTGTGAATGTTTGATGTTCCGGGTTTATTTTGTACATACATGTATTGGACCAAAAACTGCATTAGCTTTGCTTTATTATCTTTTAATTGTTATTATTTTTTTGGGCTTCTCGTTCGGGGCATGGGTTTCTACCCTTTTCTCCAAGAATTTTTGAGTTTTTGGGTAGTTTTTCTCCCCCCTCAAGCGACAGCCTTTGATGATGAGATTTGAAACTTGATAAACAGGTGGGATATGTTAAAGAAATTTAAGTTTGTATGTTCATCTGTTAGTTTTGTTGTTTAGTTTGTCATCTTAGCAAGTTTCAAACTATAACTAATCTTACAGGCCCCCTTTGTTGCACATGCATTCGTATCTTTCTGGCCTCTAATTAAACTTTCGACAGCTACGGGTGCCAGGTACGGCCTCCTCGCGAATGTGACTCCCCAACGCCAGAACCCTTTTCTGTAAACAACTCCCTTGGGGTGTTGATGACCTCTTTAACCCTTCGTAGATAATGTTGGGGCCCGAGGCCTCTTAAGGCTGTAACTTCTGCATTTAGGGAGGTCCAACACAAGGCTTGGTATTTCTAAAGCAACAATATCGTCATGGCCATAAAATAAGTTCAACACGTTAAGCCTTGTGAAAATACACTACACAGGTCAAATGAAGTTCAGAGTGAACTTTTGCTGTTAGAATAAGCAGAAGTATGAACAAAAGGTGTCTTGTAAGCTGAAACCGTTAGAATAGGCAGGAAGAGGGTGGGCAAGTGGGATGGAGTCAAATGTCAAGTTTTCCATTCTGTATGTATTGCATATTCAAATTGCTTATGCTGATGCAAATAAAAACCATGTGTGCAGTCGAACACGCTGGCTTCGCCTCGGAGTTCGAGGGCTGCCCCGCGCGTAAATGACAGACAATCTTGGCTGGTTGATTCATTTGTTCAGGCTTGTTATGATAGAAACATCCTTAACAGGAAGGTGCTCCTCTACGGCTTAACTGCCACGCACGCCGGCCGGAGCTCTGGTACGGTCCGAACCGCGCGAAACGTCGCCACCGATCGTGTCCGGGGGAACGTGCTCTTCTTCGTCCACTCTCCTCTTCGCCCACGCTCTTCTTCGGCGCACGCCGGCCGTCTAACCGCTCCAGCGCCCTGTCGTGCCGCTCGGCGAAACTACAATGCCCCCGAATATTTTTTAGACCCGCGAAGCACTGAACCCACGAAAGGTGAACCGCGAAGTAGCGAGGGTTCACTGTATGTATAAGACCAAGACCTACAAAAAAGTCTCTTGGAGCAATGAGCTAGGTTTTACAGGAAGTCGGCCACTTTGAATTTACTTAAAAGGGGGCGGGTCACCACAATGGACTTTGTGTAGAAATTATTATTGGGGCCCGAGCAGCGACCGCGGCAAGGTCCCTATTGTTTTTGTAGAAATTATTATTAGGGCCCGAGCAGCGACCGCTACGAGGTCCCCATTGTTTTTGTGGAAATCATTATTATTTTTATTATTATTATTAGGGCCCGAGCAGTGGCCGCTGCGATGTCCCTATTGTTTTTCTAGAAATTGTTATTAGGGCCCGAGCTGCGACGGCGGCGAGGTCCCTATTGTTTTTGTAGAAATTATTATTAGGGCCCGAGCAAGCAACCGCTACGAGGTCCCCATTAACCGCGATAACCGAGGGTTCACTGTATTACTCTTACTCGATCTTGGCGCCGCTTTTGACACTTGATCATAACATATTATTAAAACGCCTTGAAACTTGTGTTGGCATTTCAGGTTCAGCGCTTTCTTGGATTAATTCGTATCTGTCGGAGACGACGCACCGTGTAATTCATGGCAATGCGTCTTCTGATCTTTGTAAGATCACACGCGGAGTTCCGCAGGGATTGGTACTAGATGCTACCGCTTGGTGATATTATACGGAAATATCACATTAGTTTTCATTGTTATGCTGATGATACGCAATTATACATGCCGTTGGATATAACGAATCCGTGTGATTGCTATAAATTAGAGGCATGCCTTGCCGAAATTAAACTATGAATGTCTTTCAATATTTTGCGTCTTAACTCAGATAAAACCGAGATGCTGATCATTGGACCAGCGCGTCATCTGTACCTTTTTCAAAGACACCACTATGAGTATCGATAAATTGCCCAAAAGGATTCAACAAAAAATCTCGGTCTTATATTTGACACAACTATGTCGTTTCAAATGCACATTAAAAATATTACTAGAACTGCATTTGTTCATCTGCGTAACATTGCTAAAATTCGCCCAATTCTATCAACCTGTGATGCAAAAATCTTAATCCATGCGTTTGTTACGTCTCGCCTCGACTATTGTAACGTTTTGCTCTCGGGTCTCCCCATGTCTAGTATTAAAAGTTAGTTCAAAATGCAGCAGCTAGACTCTTGACTAGAACGAGAAAGTTTGATCATATTACCCCGATACTTGCCAATTTGAATTGGCTTCCGGTCCACTTGAGATGTGATTTTAAAGTTCTGCTACTTGCCTATAAAATATTGCATGGCTTAGCACCTTCCTATCTCGTTGACCTCGTGGTACCATATGTTCCGTCCCGAAACCTTCGCTCACAAAATGCTGGTCTTTTAGTGATCCCGCGAGCCAAAAAGAAGTCCACAGGTTCTAGAGCGTTCTCTATTCGGGCACCAATGCTTTGGAATGTACTACCCTCAGGTATTAGAGGCGCCACCTCAGTAGAAATGTTCAAAACACTATTAAAGACGCATTTATACTCTTGTGCATTTAGTTGAACTATTTGTTGGCCTGTTTACTGCCGCTTTTTCTCTTATCTTCTCTTTTCTGCCCCCTTTTCCCCGGCTGGGGGATTAGGTGACGGTCACCCACTAGGAAGTTTAAGGCATTGACAAACTGGGCATGCACCTGTTCCAGTGATGTCGTCTTCCTGCAGCGCGACATTTATTTATATACTTTAGCATCTAATTTAATTATTTGTTGGCCTGTTTACTGCGGCTTCTCCTCTTTTCTGCCCCCTCTTCCCCTGCTTGGGAATTAGGTGATGGTGACCTGCTATGAAGATTACGGCACTGACCAACCGGGGAGGGACCTTCTCTGCCGAAGTCGTCTTCATGCAGCACCTCTTCTGATTTCCCTATATTTCAGCACTTCGTTGAACTACTTGTTGGCCTGTTTACTATTTCTGTTCTTTTTTTTCTGTTCCCAATTCCACGGCTTGGGAATTAGGTGATGGTGATTCACTTGGAAGTGGCTGTTCTGAATTTACCCCAAACTGACTATTTCAAGATCAAAGGCTCAACCTCGGATATGCTGCCATGGCGATTACGGTCCTGGATGAGGACCCACTCCACTAAAGTCATCTTCCTGCAGCACTTCATTTAATTGACTCTCACATTATCTCATCTAACATTGTATAGCATCATTGTATGTGTCAAATGTTGCCCACTTGGCATCCAAAGCAGCCTGGTCATCCTGGAAGGGGGTTTCCCCCCCATCTGTGGTCCCTTCTCAAGTTTTCTCACTTTTCCCCCAATGGGGTTTTGAGTTTTTCCTTGCCCTCCTGGGGGTTAAGATCAGTGGATGTTGATTGTGGTTATGTGAAGCCCTTTGAGACTGTCTGTGATTAAGGGCTATACACATAAAATTGACTTGACTCGACTTGGACCAGAATAGAAGTGGATGAGGGAAAAAGGGAGGGGCGGTGTTGACTGATATTGTGCAGATGGAAGTAGGCTGACCGGGTTGTGTTATTATGCTTATGGAAAGATAGAGTGCTGTCAAGGATGACACCCAGACTCTTGACCTGAGGGGATGGGAAAACAATGGAGGGGCCAACAGGAATGGGAAAACTGCCAACTTTGGATTGTATTGATTTTGTACTGAAAAGAATAACTTCTGTTTTGTCGCTGTTAAGCCTCATGAAATTATTAGAAAACCAGTCATTGATTTCAGATAGACAGGAGGTGACGGAGGTGGGAGGGAGTGATATGCTGGGTTTGCAGGAGAACTAGAGCTGGGTGTCATCCGCGAAGCAATGGAAAGCGATATTGAATTTTCGGAAAATGCTGCCAAGGGGAAGGAGGTATATGATAAATAATAGGGGGGCCAGGACCGAGCCTTGGGGCAAACCTGAGGTGACTGGGAGGGACTTTGATGAGAAATATTTAAGCTGGATGAACTGAGTGCGGTCTTTGAAGTATGAATGGAACCAGTTGAGGGCGGTGTGGGTGATGCCGATGGAAGAAAGTCTTTTGAGAAGGATGGTGTGTGAGATGGTGTCAAAGGCCGCAGTCAGGTTAAGAAGGATGACAATGGAGAATGAATCTGAGTCAGCTGCAATGAGGAGAGCAGAGGTGACCTTGAGTAGAGTTGATTCAGTGCTGTGAAGTGCACGGAAACCGGACTGAAAGGGTTATTGCAGGTGAGATGAGAGTGGAGTTGAGTGGCGACTACATTATCTAGGACTTTTGAAATGAATGGTAGGTAGGAAATAGGGCGGAGGTTCAGGAAATAGTACTGAGCGGCTTTTTCTTAATCTCATGAGAAAATGTACTTGGGCAAGCACAGTCGAAAAGAGTCGTGCGTTATCTCAGCCCAGCCTCACATTCTTCCCCCGGCACGGGTCTACGTCCAAGGGAAGGTCCTCTCCAGATTAATCATTGTCTGGATGGTTGATTCCCAGCTGGTCCCCAAGACTGGTATTCCACGGCTGGCCTTCTCCGGCGGGCAGTCTCTCCGTCTCTTCTGCTGGTATTCCCCTGTAATCTTGTCAGTGTGCATGTATGTGTGCTCCAAAATCAAATTATGTCTTTCAGAATGTGTTTTTGCAATGGCGTCCCCTTGAACCCTCCAATCAATCAATCAAATTTTATTTATAAGAGCACTTTTCATACATAAAATGCGGCTCAAAGTGCTGTACAATAAAAACATCCAAATTACAACGAAAAACTAAAACCCATTCCACCCACTCAACATAAACACAAGACACATCCACATACACGCCTGAACTCGCACACACACAGAACACTCGCATTCACACAACTTAATAAACCATCTTAGTAGAAAGACAGGGTAAGGCACAGAGAAACCATATGAGAAAATGTACCCAGGGTAGGTCATCCGCGCTGAGAGGGATGACGGCTCACGCCCACAGGGAGCTGCGCCAACACACAGACCCCTAGCCCAGACTGACCGGGGTAGACCCTACACATAGTGCAGAGGGCCCCGGTCCGCCGGGCCTAAGGAGCCTCCGGGATGAAGCCCCCTGTGAGAAGGCCAGCCACACCTCCCAGCGCGGAGGCCCCCCTTGAGGAAACACTGGAGCTAAAATATATAAAAGAAAATGATAATGCTAAACAAAAAAGAAGCTAAAAATTAAAGGACAATAATATAAAAAGACGAAGCTAAAATATATAAGAAAAATTATGATACTAAAAGACAGAGAAGAAGCTAAAAATTAAAAGACAATAATATAAAACGACGCAGCTAAAATATATAAGAAAAATGATGATACTAAAAGACAAAGAAGCTAAAAAAAATTAAAGACAATGATAATATATAAAATGACAATCCTGAATTAAAAGACTAAGATAAATTATTTAAAAGCCAAACAAAAAAGGTGAGTCTTGAGCAGGGGTGGGCAATTATTTTTTCCATGGGGCCACATAAGAAACATTAAATATTGTGGAGGGCCGGGCCAAAAGGCTGAACTCAATTCTGCATAATATTAATTGTATTTCTTTTTTAAAAAGCAGTAAATAGCATTGTTTTGACAAGCTGGCATTAAAGTTAAGCAATGAAACTAAATACCAAATAAACTGAAAAAATGAGGTTGCCTTACAAAAATGTATTCATTCAAATTTCTCAACACAATGGTAGACATAATATTAACATTTTTTACTATTTGTGACTCATATTAGTAAACATATTCTGTCACATTCACTTCAAAACACATTTTGAGTTCCATATACTGTTGGATAGTTGTGTAAAGGTTCTGAGCATTTTAAAGACATCACAATATTGTCTTTTTGCACCAAACATTAAGCAAGATACAACATATTGACTGTCACTGAACTGTGATTTTGAGAAAAAGTGTCCCAGTTCATTGTTATCTGGTGCCGTTTTTATATTTCTCTGCATGTTTCGTCTGGTAATGCCGACTCAAATTGTAGTCCTTCAACACGGCGATCTGCTCCCCGCAAACTAAACACACAGCTTTACCTCTAACTTCAGTAAATAAATACTTCGCTGTCCAATTTTTGTTGAAAATTCTACATTCGGCATCTACCTTTCTTTTTGTAGCCTGAGCGGACATTTTTGAGGACGAACGTTGTCTTGTTGTGATTCAATCGCGCGCATGTCTTGATAAACGCATTACGTCATTATGTGCGACGCACATTGTGCGGGAATAAAAAAAAAAAACAATTTCAGAATAAAAGCAGTGCAGCTTTCGCCCATGAATGAGGTGAAATTAAAAAGTATGTTTATTTTGAAATTTCCAATTAACCTTCCACTCGCGGTCAGAGTCAACCAAAGGTATGTGGCCCGGGCCATACAATGCCCAGGTCTGTCATACGGGCCAGTCAGTGCCACCCGGCGGGCCGGATGTGGCCCGCGGGCCGTGCAATGCCCAGGTCTGGTCTTGAGCCTCCTTTTAAAAATATCAACAGTCTCTGCGGACCTGATGTCCTCCGGCAGGCTATTCCATAGACGAGGACCAGAATGGCTGAATGCAGCCTCGCCATGTGTTCCAGTCCTCACCCGAGGAATAATTAACAGGCCGGTGCCAGAGGACCTCAGGGTCCGCGAGGATGGCCCAAGACCGTTAAGGCATTTAAAAACTAATTGAAGAACCTTAAAATCAATCCTGAAACACACGGGGAGCCAATGCAGCGATTTTAAAACTAAATCCAGTGCCCAATTTGGTATGTTTGCATCTCTATGTCCTATGTGGAGAATGTGCTTTGTCATATTTGTCCATGAAGTGCTGTCTGGCTTGTCATCAGTTTGTAATGTGCAGACTGAATATGTATGATGTGAATGTGAGTGTAGGTCATGAAAATACTATGTTCACACATTTATAAACTAAGTAATATAACTTTAGCATGTGAAAATAATATCATAAATCAGTAAAGACCATGACTACAATCAGTCATTCCTATGCGTAGTAGAATTAGAATTAGAATTAGAAATCCCTTTATTGTCATTGTACTCAAGTGTGCAACGAGATTAGAAGGCTCCCCTCTCCAGTGCAATACAACAATAAGACAGACAAATATATAAATTAGATTAATAAATAAGAGAGTGCAATGGAATTTAGTACAGAATAGGGTATATAAAAACACATCACGATGCTGTTCTGCAAGGTAAGGGTGTTCTCGTGTGTGTGTGAGAGTTCAGAATGGAGATGGCTCTCGGAAAGCAACTGTTTCTCAGTCTATTGGTCCTCGATTTGATGCATCTGTAGCGCCTGCCAGAGGGCAACAGGTCGAACAGGTGTGAGTTTGGGTGGGTATTGTCTTTGACGATGTTGAGAGCCCTTCTGAGGCACCGGGCGGTGTAGATGTCCGACAGTGAGGGGAGAGGGCAGCCAATAATCCTTTGCGCTGTTTTGACTGTCCTCTGGAGCCTCACTCTGTCGGCCTCAGTGCAGCCGCTGTACCAGGTGGAGACACAGTACGTCAACAGGCTCTCAATGGACGAGTGGTAGAAGGCTAGCAGCAGCTTCCTGTCCAGGTTGAATTTCCTGAGGACTCTCAGGAAGTGCAGACGCTGGTGGACCTTCTTTACCACTGCTGTGGTGTTGTGAGTCCAAGAAAGGTCGTCGGAGATCTGTACTCCCAGGAACTTGAACGTGTGGACCCTCTCCACACACACGCCTTCGATGCAGAGGGGGGGCGGCACCGTCTTGTTCCTCCTGAAGTCGACGACAATCTCCTTTGTTTTTGCAGTGTTAAGGTGCAGTCTGTTGTCCTTGCACCAAGCTGTCAGTCTCTTTACCTCCTCTCTGTAGGCTGTCTCGTCACCTTCCGAGATCAGACCGACCACTGTCGCGTCGTCAGCAAACTTGACGATGGTGTTGTTGCCATGGGCCGGGCTGCAGTCGTAGGTGTAGAGGGCGTATAGGAGAGGGCTCAGCACGCATCCTTGAGGGGAACCGGTGCTCAGCATGCAGGTGGAGGACGTGTAGGGGCCGAGCAACACAGTCTGGGGTCTGTTGGTCAGAAAGTCCTTAATCCAGATGCGTGTGAGGGCAGGGAGGCCGAGAATGTCAAGTTTGGCGACGTGGATGTCTGGGATGATTGTGTTGAATGCCAAGCTGTAGTCCACAAAGAGCATCCTTGCATAGCTCTGCTGTTGTTCCAGGTGGCCCAGCACAACATGCAGAGCAGTGTTGATGGCGTCCTCAGTGGATCTGTTAGCCCAGTATGCAAACTGGTAGGGGTCCAGAGTGGGAGGAAGGCAGTCCCTGATGTGCTGGAGAACCAGCCTCTCGAAGCACTTCATGATGACTGGTGTGAGAGCAACAGGACGGTAGTCATTCAGGTGGACGGCTGGTGACTTTTTGGGGACAGGAATAATGATGGAAGTTTTCAAGCAGGAGGGGATGACTGCTTGAGCCAGGGAGCGGTTGAAGATCCTGCAGAATACATGTGACAGTTGGTGGGCACATGTTTTGAGGACCTTGCCTGGTATTCCGTCGGGTCCAGTAGCTTTCCTGGGGTTAACAGCCAGGAGCGCGCGCCTCACATCGTGTTCCTCTACGGTGAGTGGGGGGGAGTTGGAGCATGAAGTGCGGGGGTGTGACGGTTGGGGCGAGTCAAAGCGAGCAAAGAAGCAGTTAAGCTCCTCTGCCAGCGATGCACTCGGGTCTGCAGAGGTCGTGCTGCTGCCACGGAAGTTGGTGATGCTCCGTAGACCCTGCCACACCTCCCGTGGTCTGTTACTGGCAAGGTGGGCCTCCAGCCTCCCCTTGTAGGTTGCCTTGGCTAGCTTGATGCCTTTGCTCAGGTCAGCACGAGCCACCCTGTACTGGGCTTTGTCGCCTGACCTGAAGGCAGCGTCACGGGCCTTGAGGAGAGAGCGAACCCTGCTGGACATCCAGGGCTTCGCATTTGGGAAGGTCCGTATAGTCCTGTGTAGGGACACAGTTTCCATGCAGAACTTGATGTAGTCCACTACACAATGTGTGTAGACATCAAGGTCCTGATGATCAAAGAGGCCCCAGTTTGTGTCTTGAAAGCAGTCCTGTAATTCACTCATGGCGCCGTCACGCCAGGTTTTCACAGTCTTTGTGGTGGGCCTGAATCTGCGCCTGAGAGGGATGTATGCAGGTGCGAGCTGCAAGGACAGGTGGTCTGACTGGCCGAGGGGGGCGAGTGGGAGGGCCCTGTATGCGTGCTTGATGTTCGAGTACACATGGTCGAGAGTGTTGTCTCCCCTCGTTGGGCACTTGACATGCTGGTGAAACTCTGGGAGTACAGTCTTTAAATTGGCCTTATTAAAGTCTCCCGCTACTACGTGAACGCCATCAGGGTGGGCCCACTGATGTTTATTGATGACGCACGCGAGTAGCGAGAGCGCCGTGCTAGTGCTAGCGTCGGGAGGGATGTAAACAGCTGTGACAATCACGACCGTTAGCTCCCTCGGGAGAAAATAAGGCCGGCATTTAACGGACATGAACTCGATGTCGGGGGAAGAGTGCTTCTCGACGATCGTGCTATCGCCGCACCAGTTCTCATGCACGTAAACACAGAGCCACCCCGCCCCGTCTCTTACCGGTGTCCCTTGTCCGATCCGCGCGATGTAGCGAGCGCCCGGCCAGCTGGATGCTAGCATCGGGGACGTCTGCGTGCAGCCAGGATTCCGTGACGACGATCACACTGCTGTCTCGCACATAGCGGTTTCCCAGGATTTGTAATCCCAGGTCGTCGATTTTGTGGACCACGGATCTGGCGTTGGTGAGGTACAGACTCGGCAGTGGTTGCCTATGGGGCTGCCGTCGCAGCCGTTGCAAGACACCGGACCTGCAGCCCCGCTTCTGCTTCCTCTCTCTGCGTCGCCTGCGCCGCCTCCCGGTCCCGATGACAAGCCACGGTGAGCCGGGCAGCCTCGCCAGTTCGTCCGGAATTTTGCGATCATAGCATATTCAGTAAATATAAACCTGCTAAATTAAATAATTGACATTCTGTCCCATAAATGTTTAAAATGCCGGTAATTGCCATACAATCCTTCAAGGGTCGACGAGCGATGTTCGGGAGGAGGAGCAGTGGTGGTGGTGCGTTTCCCTCGGGCATGTGTCGGTAAATCCAGCGGAGTTCAGCGGCAGTGGATTGAAGTTGTCCTGACACAGGTTGATGACATGACAGGAACAGGCAGAAGTGCGAGAAGCAGACTGGCCTGCGGGTCCACATGGCAGACAGGTGCTAACTTTGATAGGTAAGCTAAACTTTAGCCACAGTAGACGCGTCAGCGACTATGCAATCGGTGGGTGGCATTCATGAGAATCGGGATCGCTCAACATACAGATAATAATAAATAAAATCACTGTAACTGGAGGGATTGTAAACTGCTAAAGCAGGTACAACAAGCGGATCCAAAAAATTTCTGAGAGTTACCGGTGAGCAGTGGCAGCCAAACGTGCCAGCGTCCACTCAACCGGGAGTTGATTCAATATTCACAATATTTTATTATTTTGTCGTACAGTTGTTTAAAAATGGCTCGCCATCGCCCCCTAGAAAAAAAAAAACAACAAAAAAAACCAGCCCCATATCTCTGTTTCACCAAACTGAAAATTTGATGAAGTGTGTACAAAGCCAAGACCTAATAAAAAGTCTCATGGAGCCGTATGCTAAATTGAACAGGAAGTCGGCCATTCTAAATTTATCAGAATCCGAAATCCTTTTATTGTCATTGTACAGTGTGCAACAAGATTAGGGAGCTCCCCTCTCCAGTGCAATACAACAATAATTTAATCAAATATATAAATTAGATAAATAAGAGAATAAATATTGTGATGGAAAATAGTATGAAATTGGAGAAATACAACACAATACGTCGCTGTTCAGCAAGGTAAGGGTGGTCGTGTGTGTGTGCATGTGTGTGAGAGTTCAGAATGGTGATGGCTCTCGGAAAGAAAATGTTTTTCAGTCTATTAGTCTTTGATTTGATGCACCTGTAGTGCCTGCCAACAAATTTACTTCAAACATTGACGAGGCTTTGAAAACAAAAGCTGCTCTAACTTTAACTACAAGCAAATTCCTCTTGAAGATTCCTCACGTTATTTCTCGGATATATTTCACATTTCCAACGTGCCAGTACCCCAACGTTGTCCGGGTGGCGAGGGCTCTTTATAGCTGCTCGCAGCTCTAGTTTTTAATTAATTTTTTTAAATCAATGGTGATGACAGTGAAATATGTCTTGTCTGGTATCATGATAGCTGGAGGATATTTTGTCATGATATTTTAGTCAGGCCTGATAACAGTGATGTATGCTGATTTAAGGCTACTTTTATTTTGAAATGCCGTATCACATTTTGGTGGGACCGCATTTGATGGACAACTGGGGTTGTCTAGTGTCCCCCAAAATGGGTCTGATATCACGATAGCTCGAGGGTATTTTGAAATGATTATTTTAAAATCAGTGTTGATGACAATGAAATGTGCATATTTCAGGTGGGTTTTTTTTTTATTGTGAAATTACACATCAGATTTTGATGGGACCATTTTTGATGAACAGCTGGGGTCGTCTAGTGTCCAACAAAACTAGTCTGGTATTACGACAGCTCCAGCTCTTTTATTTTAAAATGCCTCCTTACATTTTGATGGGACTACTTTTGGTGGAAAGCTGTGTTGTCTTGTGTCCTCCAAACCTGGTTTGGTATTACCATAGCTAGAGGATATTTTTTAATGAAATTTTAAAGTCAGGCATGATGACAGTGAAATGTGCAGATTTCAGGCAACTTTTAGTTTGAAATTACAAATTAGATTTCGATGGGACCACTTTTTATGGACAGCTGGGGTAGTCTCGTGTCCCACAAAACTGGTCTGGTATCACGATAGCTCGAGCTATTTTTTTTTTAACTCAGTGGTGATGACCGTGAAATAAGCGAATTTCAGGCTACTTTTATTTTGAAGTGCCACATCACATTTTGATGTGACCACTTTTGGTGGACAGCTGGTGTGGTCTAGTATCCCCAATCCTGGTTTGGTATCACGATAGTTTGAGGATATTTTTTAAAGATTTTTCTTTTAAATCAGTGTTGATCACAGTGCATATTTCAGGTGATTTTTTTATTTTTAAATGCCACATCAAATTTTGAAGTGACCACTTTTTGTGGACAACTGGGGTGGTCTGGTGTCCCGCAGAACTTGTCTGGTATCACGATAGCTTGAGGATTTTGTAATGATTTTAATTTTTTTAATCATTGGTGACGACAGACAAATAAGCAAATTTTCACGCTTTTATTTTTAAATATCCCATCAGATTTTGATGGGACCACATTTGTTTTTACGGTTCCGTCACCACGCGAGTGGCTACCTGCTAAAGCAGCACGGCTCACTATTTGAGCCTTTTTCGCGTGTTTTTTCCTTTACCCAGTTTTATTTATTTTACCTCATCGCAGCAATGGACATCCAAATTGCGGTGGTTTTATTGCTGCTGGGGGCTGTTTTTTGCGTGATCGTGTCCGGAGATGTCACTGGGAGCTACGGATCAATCGTTTACACAAGAGATCAGCTGTTAGCACTTCGTGCTAACCCCGTGCCGACTCCCGGAGCGAGACCCGATATCCCCCACGAGTTGAGGAGGAAGAGACGGGGGATGTCGCGCGGGGGCGAAACGCCAGGCAAAGAGGAGGCGTGACCACCCCGTCCTCCTGTCCGTTTTTATGGGAAATGTTAGATACCTTCCCAAGAAAATGGACGCGGCACGAGAGGAACTTCCAATGAGCTAGCTTGCTGATGTTCACGGATTCATGGCTAACAGACCTAACGCCGGACACCGTCGTGGAATTTGACGGCTTCCAAATACTACTTGCGGACAGGACACTGGAAAGCGGTAAGAGGAAAGAGGAGGGCTGGCTGTGTTTGTTAATGATAGATAGTGTAACCCTAGGCACATCACAGCTAAGGAGCAACTTTCCAGTCGGGACAATGAGCTGCTAGCTGTTAGCATGCGTCCATACTTGACAAGCATCGCGAGTTAACAAGGACGTGCACGTAACAGGTGCGTGAGTAAACTGCTTAAAACTTTGATCGTCATTCAGCTGACCTACAAATTGAGACGCTACAGTCAGTTTGACGTTTTTGTTTGCTTGATTGTGGATTGACATGGAGGAACAAGACAGTGGAAAGCGGACATTAAAAATGACGGAGAAAAGCTGTAGAAGATCACAAGCCTAAACGGATGCAGGCACGCAGGTGCAAATTTGCTCAATTGACCTCCATGCAACGTCAAATTGAACAATTGATGGAGGATGATGCAAATGTTGACGCTGTAAAAAACTGAGCTTCGTGTTTGCTTTAGCGGCATGGAGCAAGAATTTGTGGACCTCAATTCCGGTGTGCAAAATTTAAAGACTGAAGAGGATTTTGCCGATGACCAAAATAACTGGTTTGATCCAAAAAATGTAATTAATGGAAATGTGAGCAATGGAAGAAGGACGTTTTGAAACGTGCAGAGGAAGGATGCAATAAACAAATATCACCTGATGATAGTAGATCTGCATCAACTAACTACACCCATAGAAGTAGAAGTAAAGAATCTAACAGACAGAAGCTCACTTCTGTCAACGTCTTCAATTAAATTAAAGGCTCAAATGGAACGAGCATGTTTAAAGGCAAAGGCTGCTGATTTACAACAAAGGTTGGCACTTGAGCAAGAAGAAGCTGCAATTAAGGCAAAGAAGCAAATGCATGCAATGCAAACGGCACTCCCTGAGTCTGATGCTAAATTGGATGTCTTGAGAAGATATGAAAATACCCAGGAGGATGGTATCCACATTCCTGATGAGTGTGTTACAATTTAAACAAGGAAAAACATTCAATTACCATCACAGCCTATCAGAGCAACAAGCAGTGTTGACCTGAAATGCTCCCACTTCGACTATTCCAATGGCTAGATTTCCACATCAGACAGAAAGTAGAGAACAACAGGGACATGTGCTTGATGGCCTTTGCCAAGCAATCTCACAGCAAGCCAGTGTCGCAGAATACTTAGCAAAGAGTCAAAAAGCATCGCTACTTCCCGAACTTTCCATTCCTACGTTTAAAGGCGACCCTCTGCATTATAAAACCTGTATAGGTGCCATTGAACATGGGATTGAAGGCCGTACAAGTGATAACCGTGATCATCTTCAATTTTAGCTGCAGTATACTAGTGAACAACCACATGAGTTGGTGAAGAGCTGCATCCATATGGAACCTCTGACAGGATATACCAAAGCAAAACAAATCTTGAAGGAGTTTTATGGTGATGACTTCATGATAGCAGAAGCATATTTAAAGGAAGCCATGGATTGGCCAACAATCAAGTCTGAAGATGGTGTTGCACTTCAGTCTTTCACATTATTCCTTATGGGCTGTTTGAACATAATGGCAGATGTTAATTACATGGAGGACTTGGACAACATGGCTAATATAAAGGCATTGGCAAACAAACTTCCATACAGACTTATAGAATCTTGGAGAAAATTTGCCTGCAATCTCCAAGAAAGAACAAATAGAAGAGTGAAGTTTAAGGATTTTGTTGACTTTGTTGACAAGCACGAAAGATTCTATAAAACAGAAAACAAAATCACAACACACAGAAACACCAAAATCAAAGAAAGTCTTCACAACAGTCATTGTGCCCGCCAAGATGGAAAACAACAAAACCACCACGCCAAAGGCAGAACCTGTTTCAGTGGATGCTATTGCCAAACCATGTGCTAATTGTAATGGAGAGCAACAGTCTCACAATTTGTAAGGAATTTAGGAGAAAGCATCACAAGGATAAGATTGACTTCTTGAGGAGCAAGGGTCTGTGTTTTGCATGTTTGATGCACGGTCGCATTAGCAGTTGCTGGAAACAAAAGCTTCAATGTCAAGAATGCTCTAGACTGCATCCTACAGCACTACACATTGTCCATAAACTTCTGCAAAGAAACAGCCTAAGACGATTGTGAATAGCAGTACCTATTAAGCGCCCTCGTACAAACAACAGAAACCTGGGGTGTCACTGGGGCCTGTAAATAGGACTGCATCCTTTCAATAATTCCGGGATGGGTCAAGGCACAAAAAGGAACCAAGACAGTGACGACTTACTGTCCGGTTTAAAAATGCCCTGACGCCTTTTTTTAGACTGAAATAACTTACTAAAGTTTTCGTTTTGTGCCATTCAGAATGGGAGAGGGAGCCAGGAGGCGAAACAGCCGTCTTGCCAGTTCAATCCCGCACACCCTCTGACTCTCACCCTCCGTTCTGCCTTTTTATTGAAACTAACTCATCAATAACTAATCACCAGAAGACAGAAAAGCATCAACAACTAATCACCAAGAGACAGAAAACATCAATAACTCACGGTATAAAGGTCAGTTTAACTAAAGCATCAATAACTAATCACCAGGGACTCCAGCAGGCAGAAAATCATAACCCAAGGTCAGTTTAACTAAACACATCTTCAGGATACGGTGTCTGTGTGTGTGTGTGTTAAAATAACAAGTAAGTGTCTCTGTGTGTGTTAAACATTAATGAGTGTATAAAAACATGATTATGAATACACAAACTGA
Source organism: Idiotropiscis lumnitzeri (assembly GCF_059441095.1). Taxonomy (NCBI): domain Eukaryota; kingdom Metazoa; phylum Chordata; class Actinopteri; order Syngnathiformes; family Syngnathidae; genus Idiotropiscis; species Idiotropiscis lumnitzeri. The sequence goes on from NW_028283622.1 coordinate 227,722, forward strand.
TTACCTATCCTCAGCCCATCTTACATTTCCCCCCTGTTGTGGATTTAAAAATCATGTCCTTACGGCTTTAAGACAGATCATCATAATGAAATCATACAACAGTGTGATCATCAGTGGAGGAGCGAAAACCTCACATTAGGGAAAAATTCCCCTCCTCCCTTCCGGCGTAGAATGAGATCCTCATAATTTGATGACCATCAGGGAATAAAACTTGTCCCTGGGGTGACTTGGTGGAGGCCCTTGCCTCGTTGTAGGAGAGGACAGCCGTCCTTACCTCCCGGATCTTCGTGTATGGTGTGTGTGTGTGTGCACGTGTGTGGACAGGGGCAAGAAGTCCATGTGTTTTTACGTTTTAGTGTCCAGTTTGAGTTCGTCATTCTCAACATTAATCAGGTTGTAACGGTACATTTGGGCAACAAACCTACGATTAACCATCATCTTTGTCATAAAAATAATGCAACATGAACAGACTAAACATAACAAAATGAAAACTATAATTATCCCTATATATTGTTTTTTTAAATTCTTCATAGTGGTCATAACATCAATAATTGTTTCATTTTTATTAAAAATTTAAATGCAGTAATGTACTCCAATCAAGGCTGATATTCCTTTGTTATGTACGTCATTAATTTCCAAACAATATCTAATCTTTTTGTTCTGTGGCTTCAACATATTTATCATCTCATCAATATTAGCACCACAGAGTACTGAGTTTCGAGATCCTCACAATAGTCGTTCTCAAAATGATATATTTTTTTTATCAATTTAGCTTTGTTAAGGTAAGATATTTTATTGACAATCTAACATTAATATGCAAAGAACATGTACATTAGTACGAAATGTAAAAAAAAATTGTGGTGGGGGGGGTGCGAATTGTTTTCTTCTTGGTAGGGGGGGCATGACAGGAAATAATTGAGAACCACTGGTCTAGTCACACACCAGCTCGGGTTCATTCCCTACCAGAGAAATGACATTCCATGTCCCCAGAGCTAGGCGCTTTATGTTGCCGGGGATTGGACTGCCTTTGACTGCCTCCTAGCTCAAAGGAAACCCAAATTCTTTGGTCCCGCCCACTGGTAGTGAGCCGAAGCCCTTGTATTAAATAATAAATAAATACATAAAATAAAAAAATTAATAAATTTAAAAAACGGACCGATCCACTGCTTGGGTTAGTTTGACCCACCTTGAGATCCGTTCCCACTCAGTGACAGTGTCTACAAGCCACTGCCACCAGGCCAGTGAACCGACGTCCAGGCAGTGACAAAAAACGTGATCAAATTACATTGCTCATCATAAGGTGTTTGTGAGACGCTCTTTGTATGTTTCCTCAATTAAGACCTGTTTTCCATTGGTGTATTTGAAAAAAGTGGTGAACCTGTTAAATTCACTACAAAACGTTAAGAAGATGAAAGTAATGTTTGAAGGAATATTATTTTTCTATCGACATGCCGGCGGGCGGGCACAGATAGAGAGTGATAAAGCAGCACCACCCGCGCGGGGCGTGCTGACGAAAAGGCAAGCGCTCCTCCTCTCATCGCGTCCTTATTAAGACAGAAAAAAGACGCTGTTGAATTTGACCTATTCGCAGTTCGAGCAGGTGCTTAACGCTGGAGAATATCACCACTTCGAAGTTCGAACTGCTGTTGAAACGGAGAGGTAAGTGTTTTTCGTTGGGTTTTTTTCAAAACATGCGTCGAGTGCATTTGTTCATAGTTAGAGATAGTTGTGTGGAAAACACTATACAAAGTAGCACCATGGATGTGGGCCTACAACACTGGCCTAGCAAACATGTGCTCCTACATCGACATAATTGACGAGCTCCAGTTAAGCATTGAATAATTATAAAACGTCATGGTGCTTTTACTCATTTAAAGAACTAAACCGACGCGTATTGTCATCCGGTGGTCAGGTTTGCATTGAATGTGAGCACGAGGGACGCTAGCTTGTTGCGTTAGCTTTGCGGAGCTAACAGCTTGCACTTTTGTTATAGAACCACAGAATGCAAGTACCATGATAATTTCTGTCATTAATTTTTGTGTAAGACACGATGTTCACTGGTTAATTACATGATTCTTAAAGCAAAGGTTACTGTGAATGCAATTTTGGTAAGATTTTTGTAGTCACACTGCATAAATCTGTCTGTGTCTGTTGTTTAAACTTCAATATAAACTATTATGGTTGAAATCGTTAATTGGGATGGAGGAATTGATATTTTTTTAATTTATAATTTATTTTTCTTACACTGATATTGTTAAAACTCCATTTAGCCCATAGTATTAATAATTCTCAACACAATACTGTCTTTTTTCTTTATAGAATAAACAATGCCTTCCCTGAGATGCAGGAAGTCCCCAAAGCAGGATACTATTGAACATGCAGTCAAGGGTCTGGACAAGACTGCAGAGTTAGAAGCGAAGTATATAAACTAATTTAAAGGTATGATGTTAACGCTTTTGCTAAGATATATTATTGTTTTCTGATAACCAAGCTGACATCGTTTTTTAAGTGGTTATTTTACATTAAGAGTGTCTTGACCTTTTCTTTTGCCACTTTTGTCAGTTTCAAGTTATTTCAGTGAGTGTGAAACCTGATGGTAGGAGTTCTATCTAAATTAAGGCTGTACTTGATGACGCCCTCCGGCATTTTTATACCACAATAGACCGGTGAACAAGTCCGATATTGATAGTCTAGTGTAAAGCACGTAATACGTCACAGAGATCACGTGACGCGATCCAATATGACTGTGTACAGTGTATGTCATTGTTTTGAAACTAAATAATCTTAAAGTTTTTTTTTTACGTAACCAGGTGCAATTGACATTTGTACTTTCAGTCCTAATACATACTGGCTAATGCAATGCTGGAAAATGAATTTTGGCTGGTCTGTTCCTTTAAAATCATAAAGAAGGGCTCTGCTCTATCCCTCACAAGAAGCAATGTTTCAAACCACCCTACATTAGTATAGTGGCCCAAATGAATATGATGACTCCTTATTTGTGTGCTTAAAAATATGACGAAGCTAACTTGATTTCCCTGTTAACTAGGTCGAGGAGTATTTACCAAGGCCCCTTTCAGGAAAGACGACTTTATTCTTTATTATGGAGTACAGAGGAAAATTGATAGATTCTGATGAATCTCAACGCAGGAAGATGGATGGAAGAGGCACTGTCTTTTTGTTTGACTTCCGCCGGCAAGAAAAAACTTGGAGGTGAGGCAAAGATTGAGATGTTATCTTATTTTTGTTTTTATTTAAAAAAATAAACACATACTCATCCCATAAGTGTTAGGGGAAAAATCATTCTCTAAGCAAAAATGTATAATTACTTTTATTCATGCGTTGAATCTGTACAAATGAAAATATAGATCATGAAGTCTCAAAGACAAGCTGTTAATAGGGTCTGATTCCAATAGAAATTTCTTGTATGATTTGATTTAGATTTAAAAATTGTGGATTTCCTATTTTTATGTTTTGTGTACACAAGATTGTCTCAAAGATTAATTTCTGACATTGATTGAATAATTGTTTTTTTTTTTTTTAATCTATTTTAAGTGTTGATGCAGCTCAAGAAGATGGCAGTCTGGGAAGACTGGTTAATGATGACCACATGCACCCCAACTGTAAAATGAAGAAGATGACAACAGAGGACAGACCACACCTCTGTCTGTTTGCGCTCCGAGACATTGATGTTGGCGAAGAAATAACTTAAGACTATGGACCAGCTGGCCTTGGAGAACACAGGTTTGTAAGATGCATCTTTAAGTACAATAACAGAGCCCACTTGTGGTGTTCTGGTGATGTAGTTTCCAATTAGTTTGGCAATCTAATAAATGTATGTGAAGTTTCTATGGAAGTTGAACATGATGACTGACTGGGGGAGTTCTCCATTGTCCACTATCTGTAATTCAAATTTGTGGGTCTGAGTCAAAGTTTGGCTCTGCAGGAACAACGAACTGGTCAGGGAGTGACAGTATTACAAAGTTCTGCGTTACTCCTTTCTGGGCGGTGGCCCTGTTAGGCCATCATATGCCATATTGCAAATATCCCCATTGTGGGACTAATTAAGGACATCTTTATGTTGTGGTTTCCCTACCAGAACCAGCACCAACCCTGGATATTCATGATATAAAACACTGTTTCAATTTGATATTTAGCCTTTCTATACTGTAAAAATAGAAGACCCCAGGCTTTCCTGCGCGCCCTTGCCCAATTGGTGGTGTTCAGGAGACAACCTGGGACTGAAATATCAGTCACAACCAGTGTTGTTTTCGTCACTGATGACTATGACGAAAATACTTCGTTAACGCCCCTTTTTTAATGACGATGACAAGCTATACGAGGTTCTTTTATGACGAAAACATGACGTGATGTACATGAATTTTTTTCGTTGACTAGACAAAATTGTTAGCATGTGGTTCATAAATTATTTTATGTTGCTTTTAGTGAAATAAAGCCACAACAGTTGCCCAACAAAATGTTTTGCTTCTCTGCTTATTTTGGAGCAGTGAGTATTGATTCCACTGTTGCCACTTTTTTCTGTTTGTAATGAAGAATCCTTAGTAGTCCATCCAAAAGTCTTTGTTATTGGGTGGAAACCTTGAATGCCTTGTTTTAACTCAAATGGACTTAAACCCATCCATCCATCCATCCATCCGTTATCTGTACCGCTTCTCCTCACTAGGGTCGCGGGGGGTGTTGGAGCCTATCCCAGCTGTCTTCGGCAGTAGGCGAGGTACACCCTGAATTGGTGTCCAGCCAATCGCAGGACATGCATAGACGAACAACCATCCACGCTCACACTCATGCCTCGGGGCAATTAGAGTGTCCAAGCAACTTGCCATGCATGTTTTAAGAATATGGGAGGAAACCGGATTACCCAGAGGAAACCCACGCAGGAAGGCCGGAGCCAGAATCGTACCTACGACCTCAATATTGTGAGGCCATCATGCTAACCAGTTGGGCCACCGTGCCGCTTGGACTAAAACCTTTGTGAATAAATTGACGAAAACTAGGGTAAAACTTTTTTTGCGTTTCCGTCGATTAAAACTGGACTAAAACCCTTTTTTTAGTTTTCGTTGACTAAAACTGGACTAAAACTATAACGAATTGGGATGACTAAATGTGATGTAAACAAATCAGCACTTTGTCCAAATGACTTGGACAAAATCTAAAATGCCTGCCAAAAACAACACTGGTCACAACACGTGTCTACAGAAGATTAATTGGCATGGGCGAAATTAATTAGTTTTATTTCATTCATGAGCTTATGTTTTGTTTTGGGTGGCTAAGGCTTAAAATGTGTAAAAATCTAATCCAACCTCAAATATAATTAATTCAATAAATTTATGATGCTACTAAAACATCGAAGCAGCCTCCTCCAGGCTTTACAGACTCAGAAATGGAGGTATGCGTATCGTGTGCTCATCCTGTCGTGTCTCGAGATGTTAAAATTGCAGTTAGATAGACGTGTGCTGATTAGACAAGACTTCTAATATATCTGGTGTCACAGGATATTTGTCAGTGAATGTGTATGTCTGGTTTGAGGCTCACTCAGCTTTTTCTTGTGTTGTGGGGTCCAGTTGAGTTGAATTGCGAGTCAGGTATGTTGGCCATCTGACACCCAACTGTCAGGTTTGCGTTCGTGGGGACCCCGTAGAGCCATTTTTATTGTTGACATAAATCATAGCTAATCATCTTTTCCTTCATTATCATATGAAATACAGTTAGGAGTTGTATGTGCCTTTACTATGTTATAATCTTAGAACCTACCAGCCACTACAGCTGTCCGACAAGAAGACTTTTGGCTGTCCTGTGCTCCATTGCGGCCCTGGTGGCGTTCAAAAGACAACCTGTGACTGAAATATCAGTCACAACATATCTCTACTGAAGATTAATTGTCATGCGCTAAAGTAATTGGTTTTGTTTCATTCGTGAACTTGTTCGTTAAAATGTGTAAAATTCTGATCCATTTTCTTTTTTTTAATTCATTAAATTAATATTCAACTTGTTCATTAGGATGGAGGACAACCGACAATGACTGAATCGGCTGAGGTTGATGCCACCAGAACATCGAAGCAGCCTTCTCAAGGTTTGACAGACTCTGAAAAGGAGGTATGCGTATCATGTGGTCATCCTGTCGTGTCTTGAGATGTTAAAATTACAGTTAGATAGACCTGTGCTGGTTGGACAAGTTTTCTAATATATCTGGACATAAATCGTAGCTAATAATATTTTCCCTCATCATCATATGATATACAGTTATGCGTAGTGTATGTCTTTACTATGTTACAATCTAAGAACCTACCAGCCACTACAGTTCTCTCATTGGGAGACTTAAGCTTTCGTCAGGCTGTCGACTGCTGCATTGCCCTCTTATTGGCTTTAAGTACACAACCTGTAACTGAATTATCTGTCAGAACAGAACCTATGTGTCCACAGCAGGTGATTTGGCATGTGGATTCTTCAGATTTTTAGAAAATAGGTAAAATTGTGATCAAAAGTTTAAAATGTATAAAATTCTGGTATAGTTTGCAATAGTATATCTATTAAATCATTTCAAAACTTCTTAACAAGGATGGAGAACATTGGCTGTGACCGAATTGGTTGAGGTTTACATTACCAGGACCATTGAGCAGCCTCCTCGGGATCTACAAATTTAGGAATGAAGATATGCATCCCATGTTACAATCCTGTTATGGCCCGAGGTTTTGAAGTTGCAGTTACATATTGGGCTGGGCGATATGGCTGATAAGTACATAGCGATATAAGTATTTCATATGGGTCCATCGATACACATTGAATTCTTTTTTCATATTATTTTATTCATTATTTTTTTTATTTTCCAATATTTTCACTGCCCTGTTAAAAAAACATTTAATGTAGTTTTCCTCCCGGGAGCTTTTTGTTACGGTCAATTAAGTGTTTTTGTTAAATATAGCTGCGTAGAATAATTATATGCATTATTATCGTACCACAATGTTTTGGTTTTGCAAATAATTTCCTAAAATCATTCTAATTTTGTTATTACATTATTTTGTCATAATATCATTCATCAATATTTTAGTTTTTTTTTTTTTCAAATAGAATTAAGACCTTTTTCTGTGCAGATTCCTCTGGGGATTAAGTATTTAATGGGTTCTCAATTTTCTCTTGGACTCTGATGCAACCCAGTCTCCTCCCTTGGACAAAAAATATGGGCTGAATCTTCCTTGGAATAACGACACAGATTCTGACGAATCATTGTCAAATCCTGCCCCTGAACTTTGTGCCTCAGACCCAGACCATATTACTATCCCAAGGCTCAGGAGGACCAAAAGTATACAGGTAAACAACCCATATAGATTTCAGGGAATCTTACAAGCAAATTGCATATATTTTATTGGTCTCCTGCCTTCTATCCTTTATATTTCGTTGTTGTTGTTGTTTTTTAGATTAAAAAAACAGGCTGACTTTGGAATGGATAAGCATTATTACTCCAACTCAGATGACAGTGGAGATGAATATATTCCGGATACAAGTGAGGCCTCTGATTCAGACGGAAGTGAATCTTTGAAAATTGTGGACCCTCTCTTGAAGTCTAAGAATGCCTTCAGAGATTTTTCTCCCACACCACGAATCTCAAAAGCCACCTCAACGCAGGTTGTTAATCAAGGGCGTTCACCCGTTCGGAGGAGTAGCAGCACTGGTGTGATTCTTGAATTCTATGGCTCTTCAAATATTTGTGCAGTTTAACACAAATCATCCAAAATAGAATTCAAGCACATCTGTGACAGAAATTCAAATTCAGAAGTCAAAGAGAGAGAACAAAAAAAAAAATCTAATGCTGCGCTTCTTCCGAAGACATATACTGTAAACATTAAATGTATGTTAGGACAATCTTGAAAAAAGTATTAGAACACCCTTTACTTTTATTTCTTGTTAATTTTATTAACCAAAATATGTCCATTTTTATTACAGATTAATGAATACAAAATTAAAACTCTAATCAGCTACTTTTTAATCGTTATATTTGTATAAACAAATGTTATACATCTGTGTGTTAACTTATACAAGAAATGACGGAAAAGCAAGGGTGGTTTAGTATTTTTTTATCGTATATAGTCTGTATAATATCTTTAACCTATGCTGATGCTGTTTAATACTGATTTAAATAATAATAATAATGTCATAATCTGTTGGTTTTACATGAACAAAACCTTTCAAGCACTTTTTAAAATTCTAAATACTACCTCTTGTCAGTAAGTTGGTTCACAGCACTGCCTTGGAGTGAAAGTGTGTAGTGCTGAGACAGTCGGTATGTGCTGAGTCGTCTGACGTTTGTGTGACTGGTACCCAGGAAGGTAGCAAAACCAGGCAGTGTGTATGTCGTACCCAGGAAGGCAGAGAAACCAAGCAATATGTATGTGGTACCCACGAAGGCAGAGAAACTAAGCAGTGTGTATGTGGTACCCGGGAAGGTAGCAAAACCAGGGAGTGTGCATAGATACAGACCCCAAAAGTGATTAAAACCAAATAAAGTCCCCAGAAGATCATCTGTAGTCAGGTGAAGGACCCTGTACTTTGTTCAACTCATTTACTCCCTTAGACGTACAAAGACGTCTTTTAATGCAATGGCGCCCTCTACCAAAGACGTATAAGTACGTTTCCTGTCTTTTTTACGTCATAGTGTACATAAGGGTCTGATGCAACCTCTGACTGAGAATCAGCCTTGTCCGCATTGTGAATCATGTAAAAATCACCCAGCAGGGGGCAGAGGTGCAAAAGATCCGCCTTGAATCTGCGCCAGAGGTACAAATGGGGGGGCGGGATCCTGGGGTAGACTTATAAGTGTGGAGAGCAGCGTGGGTAGCAGCAGCATCGGCAGCACTAGCAGCAGTCGCATTAGTAGCGTTAGCAATGAAATCCTCCAAGCAAATGACGATCGAGGAATGCTTTTTTGTAAAAAAAAAGCTTCCTAAAAGCATCAAGGCGATGGAGACGCTTTGGTTGAGAGGATGACGCTTCGTCGTCGTCACAACAAAACGGCGTCTAAAGAGGGTGCGCGTGCCTTGCGGCCTGCATCGCCTGCCTTCGGACAATAGCCAAAGCAGCTGAGAGTCCTCACCAGATCCCCCCGAACGAGGAGGTAAGCGCTCGCAAGTTACCATTGAACATGTGGTTTTACCCCTCATGCTTTTATTGTACATATCATGCATCTTGCGGGCAGAAAATGTCGCGTAAATGTGCAGTTAGACGCGAGCTTGCTCGCTGACTTCCTCATCCGGCCGCCTCTATTGCACAATTACACGCGAGCGTAAGTCCTCGCCGACGAGGAAGTAAACGCTCGCAAGTTACCATTAAACATGTGGTTTTAGCCCTCATGCTTTTATTGTACATATCATGCATCTTGCGGGCAGAAAATGTCGCGTAAATGTGCAGTTAGACGCAAGCTTGCTCGCTGACTTTCTCGTCCGGGCGCCTATTGCACAATTACACGCGAGCGTAAGTCCTCGCCGACGAGGAAGTAAACGCTCGCAAGTTACCATTGAACATGTGGTTTTAGCCCTCATGCTTTTATTGTACATATCATGCATCTTGCGGGCAGAAAATGTCGCGTAAATGTGCAGTTACGCGCGAGCGCATCTCCTCCCCGACGAGGAAACAACAATACTGAATGGTGTGGTAATCATGCATACTTTCTAAAATTCACAGATTGTGCATCCCGCGGCAAGAAAGTTCCTCCTCGTCTTGTTGGTGTAAAGAAAGGTAAATTATAATATGAAACTTCACACGCCAGCAATAAAATGCAGCAATAAATATATATTTCCAATTGTTTGTATTTCTGTAATTTACAGGTTGTGCATCAGGAAGCAGTGGTTCCGGATGGCGTCACACTGGATGGCAACCGAGGAAAATCGACTTTACAGCAACCCCTGGACCACTGAATGCCGCTGCCCATTTGGAGTCTGAGGAGCCAGCTGATTTCCTGCAGCTGTTTCTCACGGATGAGCTTCTGCAGCACATCGCGGATGCCAGCAATCACTTCCCAGACAATTATTTTCACACAAACCCCAGTGGACAAACACAAGCTCGCCTATTTTCCACGGACCAGCAAAGCCAGACCACAACGAAAGTGTCGGGTCTGTTTGTGCAAAGGCAAACGGAGTGAAACAAGAATGTGGTGTGAACTATGTTGTGTGCCCTTGCATCAAGGCAACTGTTTTATTTTATATCACACAAAAAAAAAGTATGTATGACACTGATGTATTTCATTTTTGTACATAGTTCAACAGTTCAGTCGTTTAGTGTTATGTGCAAATAAATTTATTTTATCAAAAACATTTTTTGTGCTTTTTTTTGTTATTTTATAGAAGGCATGCATTATTTAGATGTTAGAGGTGTCATAAAAGCCATAAATAATAGTGTCAAAATTCAAATTATGGTCAAAATGCATCAGTTTACAAAAAGCTCATTTTCTCAGTTTTTTCCCCAGGGATTGGAGTTTTCATGAAATTTAGCTATTTTCAAATGCCGATTGCTCAAGAATGGAAAAAGATAGGAACAAACATTTTTTTCTGTTGAAAGAAGAGAGTCTCATCTTTCTTCGGGTGTGCTCCATGTCTATATAGCATTAGAATACTATATTCTGTGGGCCTTGCAATATTAGTCAAAACCCAGGAAAACGCTGGGATTGAGCGGGTTGCTCCAGTGAAAATGGCTGGTATTTAATGAGTTAAGACTGGTTAGGACATCCGGCTCGCAGTCCCAAGGTGCAGGGTTCGATCCCGGGACCCAGCTTTCCTGTGTGGAGGTTGCATTTGTGAGTGAGTTTGAGCGCAGATGGTTGTTCGTCTTTGCGTGCCCTGCGATTGGCTGGCAACCACTTCAGGGTGTGCCCCGCCTACTGTCCGTTGACAGCTGGGTAGGCTCCAGCACGCTATCCTTGTGAGAATAAGCGGATTGGATATTACATGTATGTGTTTATGCCCTAGGCCAGGCGAGGGCAAACTACGGCCCGGGGGCCACATGCGGCCCGTTAAGTTTTAATCCGGGCCGCCGAACTTGAAAAAAATTTAATGAATAAACCTTGTTAATGTTTTATTTTCTAAACACTGTGGTTTTCAAAGACAAATATTATTGTTGGAATGCTTTTATTCACTTTCATTTAAAATTAAATGTATTTTTTTTCTCAGATGAGGTGAGGTTTCCAAAACACTCCATCCATCTGCTCCTGGTCCGGCCCCTCTGTCATATTTTAGAACCCATTGTGGTCCTCCAATCAAAAAGTTTGCCCGCCCCTGCCCTAGGCTTTGTGTCTTTGCTTGGTTGACTGTGTAATGAGTGTATGAATGCATTTCTTTCTACCAGACACCTTGGACTTCCCATGGCAGATTAATAATCTATTTTATCTATCCATCAGGGTCACGAATGTCATTTGATGAGTAGAGAATTTAGAGTCTCCAATTAACCTAATATACATGGATTTGCGCATGGAAACCTGAGAAAAAGCCCTTAGTCCTACTTTTCCATCTGAACCACTTTATCCTCACGAGGGTCACAGCCGTGACATCCCAGCTGACTTCAGAAAGTAAGTGGGCGACGACTCATGATCTCTTGGTTGAATAATATTGTTAGGGGCTCAAAATGGCCCTCTACAATAAAATGGCAGAAGAATATTACATACTCTCTGGCAGAAGAATATTGCGTTTTTTTTGTTTTGTCCAATTAACTTAAATAAAACTTGGGAAAATTTAATGATTACATGTAAACCAGCTGGTCTTCCCCATACCAAGCCCTGGCTAAAACTGACTGAAAAATGCATGATGTGTGCCTTTTAAACTCCTCGGCCCATCCACTATGCCAGGGATGGGCAAACTTTTTGATTGGGAGGGGGGGGGCACAATGAGTCCTAAAATACATTTAATTTTAAACGAAAGTGAACAAAAGCATTACAACAATATATATGTCTTTGAAAAACCACAGTATTTAGAAAATAAACCATTAACAAGGCTTATTCATTTAATTTTTTTCAAGTTTGGGGGGCTGGATTGAAACGTTTAACGGGCCACAAGTGGCCCCCGGGCCGTAGTTTGCCCAAGTGCCCTAAGCCAATTGATTCTAAAAAATAACAGTTTTCTTCATCAAAACAACATTTTATGATCAACATAAATGTTAGTGAGTACATAAAGGTATACTCATTCGATCTATCATAACCCCATGCACTTAGACTGTACAAAAAAAAGAAAATTTTTATTTTAAAACCTAGTATTTCGCCATGACGTCACACGCTAGCGTCAAGTGCTTGGCGCTAAAAACCCGGAAGTAACAGCGGCGCTCGGTTTGAAAGTGGAGAGTTGTGCATGGTAGGCGAATTCGGGAGAAATGTTTGTTGAACACGAGGACTGTGGCGTAGAAGATGGTTTAACAGCGATCTAGTGCGCACCCAACCGTGATGGCTGACCAACGAAATAAATGCGGACCGACGGAGTGGACTGACAGGACGTGGAAAACAGGTGTGTGGCATGTGTGCGTGTGCACGAATGTGGGAGCGCGTTCACTATGGTGGCAGCGATCGCAAAGCAGCAGCACCACTCCTTGACAAAAGTATTGTACTTTCTCTGATGTTTTGGGTTTGCTCTGCTTTGGGGTTTGTAGTTCTGGCCACGCAAAAGTAACAAAGCAAGTTCTTGGATGTCTGCTTTTTTCTTGAACTGTTAATTGGTTAACATCGTGGCTCTTATTTTTATCTAATGTATGGAGTTTGGTGGCTATCTATATGCACAACTATATTAGTTGCACTTGAAATTGCATACAGAAAATTAGTATAAATAGGTTACGCTATAAAGTATAACAATATTAACAATCGTTATTGTTGTTACTGTTTATTTATTTTATTTTGCAATAACTGTGCTCCAAGCTTAGCTGTTGTGCCAGCTGCCAAGTAAAAATATGTAATCTCACTCAATAATAGGAATAAATACTTAACTAACATCTCAATTTTTCGGGTTGGGCTGTGGGGGAGGGGAGGGTGGCTGCCTGACATAAAGCAGACTGTCCTGCACATGCGCAGACCAGCCGAGTGTGTGAAGTGTGCGTAAGTGCAGTACCGGGACCGACCACTAGACAGCGATCCTGAGTAATTTTTCCGCACACACATTTCTAGCACACTCGTCTTGTTTTTGTGACCTTCCTGGGAAGCCCTGAAACTTTGACAGGACCTCCCCCTGAGCTTCTTATCACTGAATTCAATGCTCTTTTTTGTGGGGCCCAGATTTTTGGTCCCCACAAAAATTTTGGTCCCCTACAGTGGGTGTGCTGTCCGATGTTGGTCCCCAACATGTAGCTTATACAAACACACACACACACCCCTACTTGTTTTTGTGACATTGTTGGGCCACCTGAGCAAAACTCACATTGTGGGAACCACCCTTTCTAGTGGTTGTACAGCTCTGAAAAAAATCAGGCAGTGTCCAGGAATTTAGTTAAACACAAAAACCACTTCAAATTACCAATTAATGACCTGGAGGTCAAATGAGTGACTCAAGTGCATGTAATTCAGTCACTGTAGCCCAAAGATTCTCTGGGCCAGTGGATGAACCATTATTCGTCTTGGACAGCATTGAAGCAGGCCGTAGCCTGGTTTCTAAAGCTGAAAGACTTACTGACAGAGTAAAGGAAAATAGAAAGGAGTTAATCACATTAGGTGAAGAAGGCAAGATGAATTTATTCAAGAGAACTGTCAAAGGAAAGTATTTGACCTGCGACGACTTGGATAAAGCAGAAAGAGAACTTGTGAAATACTGTCAAAGGCGAAGTTTCAAAAAAGATTTAGCCATATTTGAAAAACAAAAAAGGGTGAAGAAAAGTAGCCCACTTTACAAGTTCAATATAGTACTTCAAGATGGTGTCATGAGGGTTGGTGGACAGTTGAGCCACGCAGCCATGCCTGAAACAGCAAAACAGCAAGCCATCTTGCCAAGGATTCACATAACACAAAGCTAGTCCTGAGATACATTCATGAGATTACAGCTCACGCTGGAAGGAACCACATGATGGCTAATCTGCATCAACAGTTTTGGATACCTCGAGCTGCTAGAGTCATCAGAAGAGTGCTACCTGACGATCCGCCTTTCAAGAGAATTGGCGTTGATTATTTTGGTCCATTCTAAGTAAGTAGGGTTAGAGGACAAGTAAAGAGATACGGCGTGATTTTTACATGTCTCGCTGTACGAGCCGTACATCTGGAAATTGCATCTTCACGTGACACAGATGCTTGTCTCAACGCAATCCGAAGATTTCTTGTCAGAAGAGGACAAGTGAGAGAGATGTATTCTGATAACGGAACCAACTTTAGATCAGCTGACAGTGAAATGAAGAAATCAATCAAAGAATGGAACACTAAGTAAATCGAGAAACACTTGCTGCAAAAAGGTATTCAGTGGCATAGCAATCCCCCAGCAGGTTCCCACCACGGAGGAAGCTGTGAGCGACTTATTTGGTCTGTGAGAAAAATCCTGAATGTCACTGTAAAAGAACAAATTTCGGGTGAAGAAAGTCAATATACCTTGCTTGGTGAGGCTGAAGCAGTTATAAACAGCAGGCCTATCACAAGGACATCTTCCGGCCTCAACGACTTGGAAGCACTCACACCCAACACTCTGTTGTGGCTGAAGGTCAAACCTGAGTTACCTCCTGGAGTCTTCTGTAAAGACGACCAATACGCCCCAATACGTACCTCTGGGAATGAGCTGGTCAGCTCTTTAAAGAGTATTATGTAAGTTGAAATACATTAATCCATTTTTCTTTTTTGGACCATCTTTAACTGTGTAGTGTGTAATGTCTAAAATACAAAATGATCTGATTTTAGGGTGCAGTTGACGACTGTGGCACAGGTCCTCGCTCTACAAGTGCTAATAGTCTTCGGCAAAGAGAAAAATCTGCCATAAGGTACAGAAAACATTGGCATCAGAGTAAATGGATGCATGTTTTTGCAATGTGCGAGGAAACTGGCGAACTCAGAGAAAACTACGCAGGCTTGGGAGAACATGCAAACTCTACACAGGAAGGCCGGAGCCGGAATCGATCCCACAACCTCTGCATTGTGAGACCATCGTGCTCACAAGTCGCCCACCGTGGCGGCCGTCCATTATGAATGCCATCCCACCATCCATTATCTGTACGGCTTCTCCTCACAAGGGTTGCGGGGGGTGCTGGAGCCTATCCCAGCTATCTTGGGGCAGTAGGTGGGGTACACCCTAAACTGGTTGCCAGCCAATCGCAGGTCACACAAAGACAAACAACCATCCGCGCTCACACTCACACCAATTTAGGGTGTCCAAACAACCTGCCATGCATGTGTTTGGAATGTGGGAGGAAACCGGAGAACCCACGCAGGCGTGTGGGAAACATGCAAACTCCAAACAGGAAAGCCGGAATCAATCCCGCGACCTCTGCATTGTGAGACCATCGTGCTAACAAGTCGCCCACCATGCATCCCTGCTAAATAAATGATTAATTTTTACATTTTAGTATTTGTAAGCGATCTTGTGTTCATGACAGCATTTTCAACAGTGTGGGTGTTTGTATGAAAGCATTTCACTCGTGTATGGGCATGAGCATGTTTCAGTTGTATTTATGAATAACAATAATTTCACAATTGTGCCTGAGCGCCTTTCACTGGTGTGTATGAGAATGTTTCACCTATGTGTATGAGCGCATTTGACGAGTGTATGAGCAACAACTATTTCACTAGTGTGTATGAGAGCGTTTCACTCGTATGTATGATAGCGTTTCATAAGTATGCATGAGCAACAACAATTTCACTGGTGTGTAAGAGTGCATTTCAGAAGTGTGAAGCGATTCCTGACTTTTGTCCCCAACGGCACCTCATACTCCCCATCTCCCGCTCACTTCTCCTGACCCCATGAGCCATCCCCGTTGCTACTACATGGAGATTTGATGTGTTTTTTTGTTTTTTTTGTTATTAGCTTCTTCAACATCTCTTCTGATTCTCATCTCTTCTCTGGCGCTCGTCTCCGCCTGTCTGATTTGAAGTCGACCTCAGAATTTGCACTATTTTGACATGACTTCTGTGGTAATCACTACTGACATATTGTGTCATTTGCTCAATAATACATTAAAATTATAATAAATAATAAAAATGGGTCCGGTGCCGAGCTCTGGCTTCATATCTTTAAAAGTGGTCTTCTCAAATCTGTTACTAATGGCCTCTAAATCGGTTGTGGTAGAGAAGGGGCAAATTAGACCTTATGGCATCTTAATTTGGTCAAGTCTTGTACCCATTTTCAAGGCCAGCGACTATTGCTTTAGCTATATACAAGAAAAGGATTACTCTGAATATACACAACAACAAATCCCAGATGTCCATCCCAAATGTTGTTTCAAAATAATCCAGTTCAGATGATAAACAAATGTATTGGTATGTTGAGGTCATTATTTCAAATCAAAATATACACTTCTTTTTCAGACAATGGGGAGGATCGAAGAAGTGGAAAAGTTGCAGGAGTAACTTCAAAACAATGCAAAGAGACAGAATCTGGAAGAATGTCAAGTTTGTCCATGTTTATATTTCTGGAATTTAGTGGGCGTGGATCTCGAAATGTTTGGGGATGGTTCGGGCTGCCAGACAAGACTTTCACTGCGAGCGCTGGACCACTGGATGCTGCGGCAAACAGCGGACTTCTTGCAGCTATTTATTACCAACAAGCTACTCCTGCACATCAATGATGCGGATGGCACAGACTGCTTTGCAGACAATTATTTTGAGGCAAAACCAAGAGGTCTGTAAGCACTCTGAAAACAAAGTAAAATATTTGACACCCACGGCAAAGAAAGCCATGCTACAGCATAGGGCTGGGCGATAAACCGAAAATTTACCGTTACCGAAATTTATTACAATGACCGAAATCATTTTGCCCATGTCGGAAAATTCGATGAATAAAAAAAGAAAAGCCTTTTGTCTGCGGCAATGTTCATGCCCCTTTAAGACCGCTACAGCGCCTCTAGTCATGTGACTCCACCCGTCTGTCGCTCTCGTTGCTGGCGATTCAAATCCAGAAGCTTTCTCACCACCCACAACACAACCATGCTGTGCTGAAAGTTCAAAGTGAGAAGCAAGGTTCGACAAGTGACAACAGCCCATGAACGGAGGCGACACCATACGAGAGAACGTCTCAGAGGTGGACGCGATAGCCTAGCACATAGCTAAAGATAAAGCTCGTCTAGTTACGTGGCGCGCACAGGATTTAAACGCTTCATGAAAGCCGTATTTCCCGATATGGACTACATCGGGCCGGGAGCTTAGACATGTCAAGCATTTTGCATCTACATCCGACTTGTGGTCGGGTCGCAACATGGATCCCTGATTGAGCCTAACTGTGCATTCCATAGATGACAAGTAGCGACTGCGCAGCAGAGTACTCGAGACGGCACATTTTCCCCGATAATACCCACTTGTTTATTTGGCTTGCATTGACATTTTCTTTCATTTTATTTCGCGTTTTTTTATTTGCCATTATTTACATCATGAGAGCATCTTGGCGCAATCTATTTGCAGAAAAAGATTTCGCAAGAGGTACCCTTTTTCTTTGTGACATTGTTCAAGTCATGCAAAGCAAGCTCAGGGTTCGCGGTTAACCGCTTCCCGATTGCCCGGGGCAAGTGAAATTTGGCCACGGGCAAGGTAAAATTATGGGCAACTTGCCCGACCGGGCAAGCATTTTTTAAAGCAGCCAAATATCTTTAATTTTGACGAAAACGGTGGTGTGATCTGTTTGTGTGCACTGTATGGTGATGGTTTAACCCAGACAACCCCTTATGTTTTGGTATGGTCCATTGGCCTTATCGGGGGTAATGGGCGGGCGCTACGGGGATCAGTTAGTTCAGTGAATGTCGAGTTAAAGTGGACGTCAATAAATCCCGCAGTATTGGAACTCGCTGTCGTAGCATCCTCATTTGAAGTTTGAAAAACACAACAAAAACCTACGATATTTTGGCCGAAAATTGACAGCCGGAAGTTTTCTTACCTTCTGCACATGTTTACGAGTGGCGACGAGTTCGTTCAAATCCGAACATTTCGGATTCCTCTGACATGACTAAAATAGCTCGAATATTTTTAAGTAGACAATTCAGTTGTGAGTAAGGAAGGGAGTAATATTTGATTATTGGCTGTTAATTCATTAGCTCCATGATGTGACCTGACATAGTGTCAGTGACTGTGTTCTGTTTATGCTATGAAACTTATGGAGGCAGCACCACAGGCACTGGTCTTAAAGGAATACACAAATTTGCCACACTCATAATTTACTCATGTGATTCCTCAATTAATACGCTCTCCTGGACTTAAAATTGATCATCTGGATTGCTGTAATATCATTTTCCCAATTTAACATGCAGATTTGTTAATTATTAAAACTACAATTAACATTTTCAATAACTGCACAGGATGATACATTTGCTCTTGTGAGTAGGGTTTCATGGTTGATGATGAAAACAAGATTAATTTATGCTTATCAGATTATATGTTTATTTACATTTGTGGCGCACATTTTACAACCATAAACATTTTATTCTTAGAGAAAAAAAATTGTCACTTGCCCAAGTCGGGCAAGTAATTTGGCCACTCGGGCAAGGCAAATTTTAGTGGCACTTGCCCTATGGGCAAGCAGTTTTTAAAGTTAACCGCGAACCCTGCAAGCTATTTGGAATGTTCATACAAATGATTTTTGTACTTTTATTTTTCATTGAAAGTAAAGTGTACCAGTTGGTCAATAAAAAAAACAGTCAATATGCAATTCCTGCATTTATTTTGATTTTAGTCCACGTGGGAATTTATTGTGCATTTATCGTTATTGAGGTAAAATTGCTCGATTTCTCGCGATATTGATTTGAGGTCATATCGCCCAGCCCTTCTACAGCATGTATACAGTGTGAGACGTGTTGTGTTCACTTGCTCCAAGGCAATTGTTTTTAAGTGTATACCACATACCCAACGAATTGTGTAATTTGTATGGCGGGGTGTACACATGCGTTGCAAAAACACATGCACACACTGTCACTCACGCACTTCCGTATATAGTTTATTTCAGCACCTTTTGTCATGCTGTTTTTATTTTATAGAAGGAAAGCATTATTTTGATGTCTGAGCTGTCACGAAAGAAAAAATAGAACTGTTGAAGTCAAGTCAAGCTTGTGCTTGAAATGTTTGTTCTTAGTTTCTCAGTTTTTCGTGAGCAATGGGAATTCAGTTATATTCAAACGCTGTCAGGTAAAGGCTCCATATTTTTATAGCATTATAGCACACTATTCTGTGGGCGCTAGAATTGAAGGGTTTGCGTTAGTAAAAATAGGTGGGATTAAATGAGCTGAAGTGTATCTCTTGAGTGCTCCTTAAATATTTGCCTGTGTTGGTATATTTTATTTTGGTCGTGTCATGTTTATTCTTACGCTGAAAGAGACATGAGGTGTTCGAAAAAAATAAATGATTTTTTTTTTCCCGGTCAAAACTACCAATGGTGTCTGTTTTTTTTCCCTCCGTGAAATGTACGAGTTATCACTTTGACGCACATGATGTCACGTGGCTGGAGGACTGGAAACTTGCACGAACAACATTTACGTTGAAATGTAACAATGACACATATATCGACATCTAACAAACATGCATGGGCATCTAACATTGACACTTACATTGACGTCTATAACATAAACCATTACAATCACATCTAACAAACACGGACATCTAACAGACACATCGACATCCATCATAAACATTTACATAGACATCGACATCTAACCAACCTCTACATAGACATCTTACACACATCGACATCTAACAAACATTTACATAGACATCTAACATAAACACATCTAATATAGACACATAGATTGACATCTAACATCGACACATTGAGATCTAACATAGACATACATTGACATCTAACATAAGACTGTTACATCGACAACTAACATCGACACAAGGCTTTGTCAAATGACACGTCATGACGACATATACAGAGACACAAGGCACAACAGCATATTTTTGGTACAAATTGAACCCGATATGTTAGCTACCTCGTTCGACTTAAAGGGTTAGCGAACTTGTTATGGTGCTTGAGGCGTGGTGGCTACCCAGCTCGTGTAGTGTATATTAAACTTAAGTTAATAATTTATGACCAGTAAACACGGATGTTGTAACGCAAAACAATGTTCAAATGTTAGTTTTTTTTCAACACATTTCATGAGAAAAAGCTCTACTTGTCTGTGAGAAATGTATGTTGTAGACCCATTATATAACACAATATTACACAATTTTACATTGGAATTTCATTTAATAAAACATTGACAATTATCTTTACAAACACTGTGTATGATTCATCTTTTCATTTGTTGTTCAATGAGCAAAACAGTGGCGATCAAAACAGTGCAAATTAAATGACATTTTATAGGTATCTGGTTGCAATACAGTGAACCCTCGCTACTTCGCGGTTCACCTTTCGCGGGTTCAGTGCTTCGCGGGTCTAAAAAATATTCGGGGGCATTGTAGTTTCGCCGAGCGGCACGACGGGGCGCTGGAGTGGTTAGACGGCCGGCGTCCGCCGAAGAAGAACGTGGGCGAAGAGGAGAGTGGACAAAGAAGAGCACGTTCCCCCGGGCACGATTTGGGGCGACGTTTCGCGCGGTTCGGACCGTACCAGAGCTCCGGCCAGCGTGCGTGGCAGTTAAGCCGAAGAGGAACAACTTCCGCCCGGGCACTAGCGGGGCGACATTTCGCTCCGTTCGGGACCGTGCGAGAGCTCCGGAGGAGACCGGCCGGCGTGCGTGGTTGTTAAGCCGAAGAGGAACACCTTCCGCCCGGGCATGAGCGGAGCGCGAGGCTGTCAGTTATGAATGAATAAATGAATAAATAAATGAAGAATGCCAGGGCACACCGGACGGCGTACCAGCAGGTAAAAGTCGAAGTAATTAAATAAATACAAAAAGAAGTAATTGAATAAATACAAAAATAATGGCTGGGGAATAAAAAAATGTTTTAATAATTTTTTTTTTTTGTTATAACATGAATTTCACCCTCTCTCTCTCTACCCGTATATATATATATATATATATATATATATATATTATTATTTTATTTATTTATTTTTTTAAGCATTTTTGAAGGTGCGCCGCTACTTCGCACTTTTTTTTTAAAGCATTTTTGAAGGTGCGCCGCTACTTCGCACTTTTTTTTTTTTAAGCATTTTTGAAGGTGCGCCGCTACTTCGCGGATTTTCAGTTTTCGCGGGTGGTCTCGGTCCCCATTAACCGCGATAACCGAGGGTTCACTGTAGTAAGTTACATTCTAATTTACATTGACAGGTAATGGAAATGACTACTGGTAACCTCAATTGAACTGTATTTCAGTCAGAATGCCTCAAACATCATAAAAAAATAAAACGTTGAGTATTATTTCTCCTTCAAAATGTCAGAAGAAATACTCTATAATGGCCTGACGACATTAACATAGCTTATAGTATATAGCAGGGGTGGGAAAACTTTTTTATTGGCGGGCCACAATGGGTTCTAAAATTTGACAGAGGGGCTGGACCAGGAGCAGATGGATGGAGTGTTTTGGTAACCTCATCTCATCTGAGAAAAAAAATACATTTAATTTTAAATGAAAGTGAACAAAAGCTTGTCTTTGAAAAACCACACTATTTTGAAAATAAAACATTAACAAGGTTTTTTTTTTTTTTTTTCAAATTCGGCGGGCCGGATTAAAACGTTTAACGGGCCGCATGTGGCCCCCGGGCCGTAGTTTTCTCACGCCGGTATATAGCATAGCGGCATAGGTTCCCTCGTCAACATCAAGTGAGTTACCCTCTTACCAAGACCAAAATACGGGGCTCTCCATCTCCCGGTCACTTCTCCAGACCCCAACAGTCACCCTCGTTGCGAGAACTTGGAGATTCGATGTTTATTTTTTTTCCGCTTCTTCAACTTCGTGTCTGATTCTTTTCTCTTCTCTGGCTCCAGGATTCCGCTGTCAATCAGATGACGATTGAGGCGGGACTTCCGGTTCAAAGTCACCCTCAGAGTTTGCAACCATTTGAGATGGCTTCTGTGGTAATAACAACTGTCATAGGTGCAATTTGCTCTATAAAGCATTAAAAAAAAAAAAAAATAATAAATTACAAAAAATAGTCAAGTACAGCACTCGTCTCATAAACTAGGTAAGAATTTAGCGTTACTAACGTTGCTACACTATAAAGAGTGTTTTACTGACTAGCTAAACCCAGTTTGCTTAAACTGATCGTACACTGGACTAAATCTTACCGTTGTCTTTTTACAAATGGATTATGAAATTGTTGCAGAAATTGTTTTGCTGTGACGGAGGGCAAGTTTTATAAGGTTCGTTCATCGGGAAGGTTTTATATTAGACGAGGATGGTCTTGTTCTTCGGATTTTTTTTTTATTTATAAAAGGCCGAGCATTTGTATTTGCGCTCAGACTGTGTTGCACAGTGCACACGAACCAAAAGCTCTAAAGAAAACACAATACCCGATCCAAACGGAGGGACGTGTTATCTTTATCTTCCACACCGCCTATCTTGTACTGGCTTGCGGGGAGGTGCTGCCGCCTATCCCGTCTGACTTTGGGCGAAATGCGGGAGGGACGACCTGAACAGAGAAATACAAAAAGAAGCAGTACAGCGTCAGTGTAACTCCTTACGGGATAATATCCTCGTCGCATAAACAAGGTAAGAATTTCACGGTATGCATTTTGGTGAACTATAAAGCGTGCTTTACTGACTGGAGCGACGTCGAGTTAGCCTAAATGTATCGTGCATTGGACTAAATCTAGCAAGTTAGAATTATACGATTTGTTCTTCGGGAAGGTTTTATATTAGAGGAGGAATTAAGATCTTGCCCTTCGGACATTTTTTGTGATAAAAGGCCGAGCATTTGCATTTGCGCACAGTATTAGTCCACGAAACAAGAAATACCCATGTACAAATAACTTGCAATTATAATAGTTGGAGCTGTAACAAAGTGTTTTTCATACGGTGTTGTATAAATTAGCAGGAAATTAGAACACAAATTAAAACACGTACAGTAGATACAAGAAGAACAACGACAGTCACATGTTGAGTCGAAAGCTAAAGAATAAAAATGTGTCTTCAAAACGTTTTTAAAGTGGACAGAGAGGGGGCTTGCCTAACATTCAATGGAGAGTCAGGGAATGGACTCCGAGTGCAAGTTTCAGGCCATCTATCTCAAGAAAGAGCTTCTGATGCACCTCAAACGGGTACTGCAAATTTAGTAAGTTCAGCGCATAGTTAATTCCCATGAGCAGGAGACTGGCAACATTTCCACAACCTCATTTTCTTAAGCAACAATGGAAACAGAGGCATGGGATGTGTCTTCTTGTCCCTCACTTGCTTGGAAGACATAGAGTACGTGTGTCAAACTCAAGGCCCGGGGCCAGATCTGGCCCACAACCTAATTTTATGTTGCCCGCAAAGGGCAAATCATCTGCATCAACTTCCTGTTTCTAGCATATTTTCTTCACAACAACACTGAGATATGAGATATTGCCAATTATTTGTTACCAATCCTCCCCTTTTAAAATAAATTGAAAAATTGTTGAACAATTACTTACTAGCTTCTGATTTCAAAACTGGCTTTCCAATCAATTTATATGGGTTCACAGTCCCTCTGAGGGAAACCACAACTACGATGTGGCCCGTCCATAAAAATGAGTTTGACACCCCTGACATAGACCTTCAGTATTTGCTTGGCCTGGTCCTCTTTTGCTTGTTCTCTGCTGACTTCCTGAAAGAGCATATACATCCATGGTTAGGTGCATAATGTCCCAAATTTGTGTTTGCTTTTTATAGTTCTGAATATCGCTGTCTTCAGGCAGTATCCAAGAAGCTCCAGAATCTTCACCTTGCAGGAGACTTCCAATGGCACGTTTTTGCAATCATTAACACTGCATCATCCAAAGAGAGCAAACCATTTTCAACATTTGAGATTGGTCAGTAATATTTACAAGTAACACCCACTCGTGTGGATTGACCAATAGATTAGATCTAGAAAAACATGAAATTACTCAAATTATGACAACATGTTTCAGCCGGACACCAGTGATATGTGACAGTATTTGCAATCTGCATTACATGTTTATAACAGCATATATGAGAATCAAAAAATAAATAAAAAGGGCAATGAAAACGGAAATTAAAATAGAAACCTCAACCTCAAGGATAGGATTTTTGTAGAAATCTCAAAATCGAAACTTTGGACCTTCTGATTTATTTTGTCAATTACCCGAAAGTAACCTTTGCCAAATGCCAACCCTTTAGCCAGAGCAGGTCACATACTGGCAGCAATTAATTTATTTGAATATTGTGACAAATAAAAATGTTTGCTGCACAGTCTATGAGTTAATTGCAGCTTTAAAAACGTAATACTGTTGTAATTTACCTGGTAGTCCGTGATGAGTTCCTCTGCAGACTGTCCGAGGAATTTCATCAAGGAATGGATTATGCCCTCCCTTCCAGCTTCAACGTTTTGCTATTTAAAAAGACACAAGATGATTAAGTGTCTTAAATAAATAAAAGCTCACATATGCATTGCTTACATCCCAAAAAGTGCATCTCAACTTTAAATAAAAAAAATAGCAAGATATCCATAAGCTCTAACAGATCTTTTATTGTTTTATTCTGTTAATGCTTATGATGGACTTATCCAAAATAGTTTGATGCAAATTCTATTTGCAGTAATAAAACACAACCCTCTTACATGACTGAGTGAACTGAGCATAGGTCTTATTTCAGTGCCAGTAACTCGGCCTTTTTTTCCAAGTATCTCCTTCAATTCCAGGGTGTAAAGTTCCATCTTGGTTAGCCAGGTTCTCTCAAATTGAACATATGTAATTTGTTTGAACTCTTTCTTAATCTGAAACATTTTTCCCTCAATTAGAACATTTTCAAAATTAAGAAATCTAAATCACGATTTAAATTTTGATTAATCGTCCAGCACTAGAAGATACAGCAGCAGGTATTACTCCTCCTCTAAAATAATAAAGGCAGTACAATCATCACTTAATTTGACACAGAGTTTGGATTAATTGCTGGACTATGGTCTGATATTTGTCCCACTTGAAACTAAATCTGAATATTGGTTATTTGAATGTGAATATCTTAACTTTGATATTTGAATTGAAACCTGAATGTTTTGAATTGAACACTGAATTATTGAATTGAAAAACTGAATTCGAATTACATAAATTGTATATTTTTAATTTGATTCTGAATTTTTCGATCATAATGTTTTTGTTAAGAACTATATCCCAATAAACTTGAATGTAGGACTTTAAAATGCGTTTTTAATTCCTCAAAAAAAAGGTCTCCTCACCAAAAATTCAATACTGCATATGCTCAAATTCAGTTTACTAAGTAAAAATTCAAGACTCAGTGACAGACATACGGGAGCTTTAGGGTGCCTCAAGGATGTGCAATGGATTCCAATCACCTTCCACCTATCACATCAACCCCCCATCCTTCAGCAGATCCACTGGCTTCCAGTCAATCAACAAATCATTTTCAAAATTCTTCTATATATTTTCAAATCTATGGCTGGCGACCAGTTCAGGGTGTAGTGCGCCTTTCGCCCGTAGTCAGCTGGGATAGGCTCCAGCACCCTCCCGTGACCCTGTACCGGATAAGCGGAGTGGATAATGACATGACACATGACTTTCAAATCTCTTCACAACCTCGCCCCTCCCTACCTTTCAGACATCATCCATATTCCCACTCCATCCCGCGCTCTCCGGTCTTCATCCTCCTCACTCCACCCCTTGCCTGCCACCATGGGGGACAGAGCCTTCAGCGATTCGGTTCTCCAGCTCTGGAACTCTCTCCACCTGACCTCTGTAATTGCACCACCCTCCCTGTGTTTAAAACTAAACTCAAAACCAATCTGTTCCGCCTTAATTACTCTCTCCAATTCCAGATATGTCCCTCATCCACTTTATTGTATTTTATCCTGCTTGATTTACGTGTTGGTGTTTCTACCCGTATTTGTGTTTTTACTTTCGTATTTTACTCTGTACAGCGGCCTTGAGTGTCCTGAAAGATGCTTCCAAAAAAAAAAAAAATATATATATATATATATATATATAAACACACACACACACACACACACACACACACACACACACACACACACATATATATGTTGTTTGTTTTTTTTTCATGGTGGAAAAAAATTTAATCTAAATAACTCTAATGAATTTGTCTTTTATCATGGTGGTCTGTAGGATGAATTGGATCAAGAGCCTGCCAAGTGCACCATGGTGGTGTTTGTTGTCCGGGAGGAAGAGGATCTTCAGCCACCACATTACATCGGGGCAGTTATTGTAGGTGTGAAGGTTCTTTGTCAGTTGCCATCTCTTGCACATAGATGTGTGATGCTGTTTGGCCTCATCTCTCCACTAAACCTGTCTTACCTAAGTAAGTTAAAACACGCTTTTGATGCACCACAAAAAAATACTCATGGAGATAGAACCAAACAAATTGACACGAATAGTGTGCGGTTTGAGTGTCAAACTAAATATTTGATAGCCCAAAAAAAAAACATTTCAGAATGTCCTTTTTAACCGTTTGTAGGTTGTATTCAGAGAAAAAAACTACAGCATTTTTCTAAAACAAAATTACATCAATTTAATGTCTTTATTCCAAAGTAACAAATATATATATATATATATATATATATATATATATATATATATATATATATATGTGTATATATATGTGTATATATATATATATACACAGACCAGTTGTCCTTTCATTTTACCATGAAGAGTCCTGAGACCTCTATGGCCCTGGTTAGACGACCACCCACCGCTGTGTTGTTGGGAATAAATGTGCAACATTGTTCACCGAACATAGCACAAACACCACCTCTCTCATCCAACAATACATCAACAGTCATCCTGTTTCGGAATGCCATTAGAGATTGGTTGATAGCCGTTCATGCACAGTTTCAAACCCACTTTGCGTCCAATTACCTAATTTTTGCACGTTGTGATGATGCAGTTGACCTGTCTGCGTTCTTTGTTCTTCGTTCGAGGACTCAAATCCTGTTACTTGATCTGTTAATTTACACTTACTTACTTACTTACACTAAGGAGAACACCGATGGCTTCCATGTATGTTGAATCATTTTTTTTTTTTTTTTTGCCGTGATACTCTGCTTTCTCTTTTTTAACGTCACCGATGTCCTGTCATGACATTGGACAGTTCACACAGTTTATTAACAAACAATATAAAACATACCATTTACGATCAATCAATTACATTTTGTGAAATGGCACTCTCCAGAAACTACCAATAATCTATAAGCAGGGCCTAGTTATGAAAAACACATACAGATATGCACTAAGTCTCAAAACCTTTTACATTTTTGGGTGATTTATCAAATGATCTATCATATCCACACCACCACCAGATTTCCCCTCTTGATAGTGGATTGAAGTTTATTTCAACCACTATCAAAACCAGACACAGTGGTGGTGAAAAGATTCCTAACCGCTTAGCTCTGTCAGCAACATTAATGCTATTTAAATTTTCAAGAGCAACTATCATAGAAAACATGTTCATCTACATCAACTCTAGTCACAGGATACACGCTGACCCAATCCATACATGTATTATCAAGATAAGCATTAATATAATATCAATAATACAATTTCATTTGCTTATTTTGGATATCTCGTTGTCCAATTGCTATCTTTTCACGAAAGTACAGACTTTCTCCTGTAACTTTGTTCTGTGGACCAATAGTTGCCCACTTGAGTATTACTCATGGTTCCAACTCAAATCTATCAACATGTCGTCCAAGCTCCACAAATATGTCCCATCACTTTTTCTTTTTCAATTATCTGCTTGGTGTTTGCAAATCCATTTTGATTAGTAATTGGGATTCTTACTGTTGGTATTGTACTATAGTCACATCATAGTTTGTTTATGTAACTCTGGGTTGTTCCCACATATAACACAACAACAAAAATATCAGAATAAAATTGTATACATCCAACATAGAACAGCTGCTTTTAACCACTTCAGGGTCATTTTGTCTGAAATATCCCCTCTACTTAGTCTGGTGTCTTATGAAATAAGACCACCCTATCATCAGACTTCCGCTCATCTCCTTTGTAGGAGATTTCAACCAAAATGACCTTTTTACATGTGTCAAATGAACCAATGTTGACTCTTCTACTATATTTACAGCTGTGAGAGCTGTCAATAAAACTAAACATGGCATTCCCCCTTGGGTAATTACATATGTCTTATCTTCAAACGTCTTTCAAGCATCCAGTCTCCTGGCTCCACTAGTTTAGTGCCCTGCTAGGAGACAGAAAGATCCTCACCACTCTAAATTTGTGCCTGTCTTTGTTTTTCTAACACTTTTCACATGTAGTCAGCTAAAGTTGCTTCAGCATCTATTTCCCATTTGTTCTTAAATTTGAGGTATTCTATAAGGCCTTCCAAACAATGTTTTACAACGTCTCGGTCCTAAATACAATGAAATACAATACAGTGCAACTCTCTGTATATAACTCAAATTAACTCACATAAACACATTTACAGTAGATACCAGAAAAACAACAGAACAGCAACAGTCTCATGCTGAGTCAAAGGCCCGAATATTCATCTTCAAGCGAGGTTTAAAAGTGGACAGAG
This sequence comes from Idiotropiscis lumnitzeri, assembly GCF_059441095.1. Taxonomy (NCBI): domain Eukaryota; kingdom Metazoa; phylum Chordata; class Actinopteri; order Syngnathiformes; family Syngnathidae; genus Idiotropiscis; species Idiotropiscis lumnitzeri. Next base: position 256,448 of record NW_028283622.1, read on the forward strand.
AGGCGACTCGCATAACATTCAATGGAAAGTCACAGTGCTTGTCGTTTTTACAAACAGTTTTACTAATTTCCATACACTGTGTCCACTGCCTCCCCGTTTCCTCAATGCATAGCCTTTTCACTTTTTTTTTTTTTGTTCATTCTTTTCACCAATCCAGAGCTTTGAGGGTGGTAAGCACAATTATCTTTCAAATCAACGTGAAACATTCCTATCTCTTTCACAAGTTAGTTAACAAAATGGGTACTATTATCACTGTTTATTATTTTCAGGAATACCATATCTCGGAATGATATCCTTACAAAGTACTTTTGCCACTGTCAATGCATCTGGATTTGTTGGTTAGAAAGAGTTCTAACCATTTCGAATTCACATCTATGATGACCAAACATTTATTTTATTTTTTTTCTTCACTTTGGTTTTTATCAAATAAGTCCATATGAATAATTTGAAATGGATATTGTGGTGTAGGAAAGCGTCCTCTGCGTGGACTCAAATTACCTTGTGAATTGTGTTTCGCACACGTTAAACATGCCCTACAAAAATGTTTCGAATAAGCATTAAAGCCGTAAGCCGTATAATAACGTAATATCTGATGCACCATTTCCCCTGTTGAGACATGTGTTATCCCATGACTCAATATAGCAGCCCATTTGTAAAGATTATTGTTTGGTCATACAGAGATCACGTAGCGATGTTACACCATTTTCCTCCAAAGCCTTTGTTTAACTTTGGGACTTCTATCACTAAAACGTGTATGTCCGCAACAGCTTCTTTAGCTGTATTGTCTGCAATGTGTATTCAAGGAAAACACTTATGCAATGTATGCGCTACACATTTTAAGACGACTATATGTGTAAATAGTAACACAATTTACTCTCTTTAGTTTACACGCTTTTGTTTAAGATACTAATTCTGTTGCATGAGCTGAGTAATTTGAGGAGTAACTGCTAAGTTCTTTTTCCCAGTGTCATTTGATACAACTACAGTATTTTATTTATTTATTTATTTATTTATTTCCATCTACAAATAGCACTTCTCCGTTTTCTGAAGGCGAATCTTTTTGATGCCTTTACTTTTGGTTACTTTTTTCTACTAACTCATAACAATCTAGTTTTGTACCATCCTCCTGACATAATAATGACAGCCGGGTTTAATGTTGTACATCTCTCTATAATCAGATGTGGTTTTGATAACAATGTATTCATACACTATAAATGTCCCGCCGGTGACAAAAACGTCATGTTCATCAGCAAAAGCAATGCAGAAACCGCACGTGGTACTCTCAAAACCAGAGGATGGAACAAAACTATGGTTGCACTTGTTTCTGCAATTTCCAGATTGTGGGACTAATAAAAGACCATCTTTATCTTAATCTTATATCTACAGCAATAGATACTGCATTAACTGTTCTCATGCAGTGCTTCAATGCACATTCTACGTTGTCTAGTTTGGAATAGAAGTATGCGATTGGTTTCATCTTATCTCCATGTTTCTACACTAAAACTAAGGCCTTTTGCATCTGGACAAAGGGTCAGTGCCATACTTAATACGAACACTTGTTTCCTTTCACAAAAGCTGAATATGCTTTATCAGTCCAGTGTAAGGACAATGTCATTTAGAGGTTTTCCTCATTCATCATTTTACTCAGTGGCACAGTAATTTCTGCATAATTTGGAACTCAGACTTTACAATAATTTGTTAATCTTAAGCATGTTAATTTTATTTTTATTTCCTATTTTTCTAACTTTATGACTCATTTTACTTCAACCAGTTCTACCTCAAAGTGAACAAGTACACATCAATGTTATTTGTAGTCTCTAATTTCTTCTCTGCTTTAATTCCTTGGATGTTAAGATGGCGGCGCGCATGGACGCAGCGGCTAACAGCTCCCCCTCACAGTGCTCCTTATTACTTTTTATTAGTGTTTGCTTGCTCTTATTGGCATCAACTGAGGCACAACATCGATATACCCGCCAGGACATCGTGAACATTGGATATCGATGCGAAATAACCATCACAGAGGAATTTTGCTATGATCGCAAAATTCCGAACGAACTGGCGAGGCTGCCCGGCTCACCGTGGCTGGTCATCGGGACCGGGAGGCGGCGCAGGCGACGCAGAGAGAGGAAGCAGAAGCGAGGCTGCAGGTCCGGTGTCTTGCAACGGCTGCGACGGCAGCCCCATAGGCAACCACTACCGAGTCTGCACCTCACCAACGCCAGATCCGTGGTCCACAAAATCGACGACCTGGGATTACAAATCCTGGGAAACCGCTATGTGCGCGATAGCAGTGTGATCGTCGTCACGGAAACCTGGCTGCACGCAGACGTCCCCGACGCTAGCATCCAGCTGGCCGGGCGCTCGCTACATCGCGCGGATCGGACGAGGGACACCGGTAAGAGGAGGGGCGGGGGGCTCTGTGTTTACGTGCATGAGAACTGGTGCGGCGATAGCACGATCGTCGAGAAGCACTCTTCCCCCGACATCGAGTTCATGTCCGTTAAATGCCGGCCTTATTTTCTCCCGAGGGAGCTAACGGTAGTGATTCTCACAGCTGTTTACATCCCTCCCGACGCTAGCACTAGCACGGCGCTCTCGCTACTCGCGTGCGTCATCAATAAACATCAGCGGGCGCACCCTGATGGCGGTCACATTGTAGCGGGAGACTTTAATAAGGCCAATTTAAAGACTGTACTCCCAGAGTTTCACCAGCATGTCAAGTGCCCGACGAGGGGAGACAACACTCTCGACCATGTGTACTCGAACATCAAGCACGCATACAGAGCCCTCCCACTCGCCCCCCTCGGCCAGTCAGACCACCTGTCCTTGCAGCTCGCACCTGCGTACACCCCTCTCAGGCGCAGATTCAGGCCTACCACAAAGACTGTGAAAACCTGGCGTGACGACGCCATGAGTGAATTACAGGACTGCTTTCATGACACAAACTGGGACCTCTTTGATCATCAGGACCTTGATGTCTACACGCATTGTGTACTGGAATACATCAAGTTCTGCATGGAAACTGTGTCCCAACAAAAGACTATACGGACCTTCCCAAATGCGAAGCCCTGGATGTCCAGCAGGGTTCGCGCTCTCCTCAAGGCCCGTGACGCTGCCTTCAGGTCAGGCGACAAAGCCCAGTACAGGGTGGCTCGTGCTGACCTGAGCAAAGGCATCAAGCTAGCAAAGGCAACCTACAAGGGGAGGCTGGAGGCCCACCTTGCCAGTAACAGACCACGGGAGGTGTGGCAGGGTCTACGGAGCATCACCAACTTCCGTGGCAGCAGCACGACCTCTGCAGACCCGAGTGCATCGCTGGCAGAGGAGCTTAACTGCTTCTTCGCTCGCTTTGACTCGCCCCAACCATCACACCCCCGCACTTCAAGCTCCAACTCCCCCCCACTCATCGTAGAGGAACACGGTCAACCCCAGGAAAAGCTACTGGACCCGACGGAATACCAGGCAAGGTCCTCAGAGCATGTGCCCACCAACTGTCACATTTCTGCAGGATCTTCAACCGCTCCCTGGCTCAGGCAGTCATCCCCTCCTGCTTGAAAACCTCCACCATTATTCCTGTCCCCAAAAAGTCACCAGCCGTCCACCTGAATGACTACCGTCCTGTTGCTCTCACACCAGTCATTATGAAGTGCTTCGAGAGGCTGGTTCTCCAGCACATCAGGGACTGCCTTCCTCCCACTCTGGACCCCTACCAGTTTGCATACCGGGCTAACAGATCCACTGAGGACGCCATCGACACTGCTCTGCATGTTGTACTGGGCCACCTGGAACAACAGCGGAGCTATGCAAGGATGCTCTTTGTGGACTACAGCTCGGCATTCAACACGATCATCCCAGACATCCTCGTCGCCAAACTGGACACTCTCGGCCTCCCTGCCCTCACACGCATCTGGATTAAGGACTTTCTGACCAACAGACCCCAGACTGTGTTGCTCGGCCCCTACACGTCCTCCACCCTCATGCTGAGCACCGGTTCCCCCCAAGGATGCGTGCTGAGCCCTCTCCTGTACGCCCTCTACACCTACGACTGCAGCCCGGCCCACGGCAACAACACCATCGTCAAGTTTGCTGACGACACGACAGTGGTCGGTCTGATCTCGGAAGGTTACGAGACAGCCTACAGAGAGGAGGTAAAGAGACTGACAACTTGGTGCAAGGACAACAGACTGCACCTTAACTCTGCTAAAACAAAGGAGATTGTCGTCGACTTCAGGAGGAACAAGACGCTGCCGCCCCCCCTCTGCATCGAAGGCGTGTGTGTGGAGAGGGTCCACACGTTCAAGTTCCTGGGAGTACAGATCTCCGATGACCTTTCTTGGAGTCACAACACCACAGCAGTGGTAAAGAAGGTCCGCCAACGTCTGCACTTCCTGAGAGTCCTCAGGAAATTCAACCTGGACAGGAAGCTGCTGCTGGCCTTCTACCACTCGTCCATCGAGAGCCTGCTGACGTACTCTGTCTCCACCTGGTACAGCGGCTGCACTGAGGCGGACAGAGTGAGGCTCCAGAGGACAGTCAAAACAGCGCAAAGGATTATTGGCTGCCCTCTCCCCTCGCTGTCGGACATCTACACCGCCCGGTGCCTCAGAAGGGCTCTCAACATCGTCAAAGACAATACCCACCCAAACTCACACCTGTTCGACCTGTTGCCCTCTGGCAGGCGCTACAGATGCATCAAATCAAGGACCAATAGACTGAGAAACAGTTTCTTTCCGAGAGCCATCTCCATACTGAACTCTCACACACACACGAGACCACCCTAACCTTGCAAAACAGCATTGTGATGTGTTTCTATATGCCCTATTCAGTCTTATTTATTTATCTAATTTATATATTTGTCTGTATTATTGTTGTATTGCACTGGAGAGGGGAGCCCTCTAATCTCGTTGCACACTTGAGTACAATGACAATAAAGGGATTTCTATTTCTATTTCTATTTCTATTTCTAATGTAAATACTAGCCCTTCTTATCAAATTACCATCTTTTTTTTCCGTGTCATTTCCATCTGTGCATTTCATTCCAGTTACTAACTACAGTTACCTTAATAGAAAGATCATCAACTGAAGTATGAAACATAACATATTTATTTCTTCAAATCATCCTTACAGCAGAACCTAATTCTTATCCTTATTCATTTGTTCAAGTCACACCTTCTTCAATCACCAAACTCTCTCTCTGACTTCCTCCCCCTACTTGGGAACGAGCATCTAACTTCAAAGAGCTGTTAACTCTTTGTTACAGCACACTCATGAGTTACGATTACACCAATACCCATTGCCCTCTGTCAAACTTTCCTCACTCCTTTTTTTTTTTTAATTTTCCAAATTCACTGTAGCCTTACCAAAGCCACTCAAAACTATCAAGGTATCAAATCAAAAACTACAAAATCAGGAAACACCTATGCTCCTACAAGGGTTTCTCATGCTCACTTCTTCATTCAATTAAGATTTCACAACACCTACTCCTCTCTTTCTGAAAAAGACACAAGTATACAATTAAGTAAAACCCATCATCAGAATGATATACCTTGTCTGTCGGATCATGTAAGTATAAATTGTGCCATCAATAATCTTTTTCTGTAAATTAATCACATCCCCACAACTTGGGCTCTCATTGTTCTGTAAAAGTAAACCTAATTTCAATTCATGCAACCAACTCAGTGTCCTTCTGGGTCCCTCAACCACACAGGTTCTAATTCTTTTACTCTAGACAGTTTTCCACTTGCAAATCTGACTATGACACATTTCTCTTGCTCTATCATTTGGAATTAATTTATTACAAGCAATCCTACATGCACCAGTGTCACATAAAAAGGTAATTGGTGACCCATTTACCAATAAGGTTATTTCAGCTCAGTTATTTCATCAAAGGCCAATATCTCTTGTAAATTTAGGAGGACCTCTTCATCTAGAAACTCATCTGTTCCTTGATCAGCCTCTAAATCCTGTTTAGATGCTTCCTATCCTAGTCATGCTGAAGGTTGCTTTTTCTCAGGGCAATCTCTTGCTATATGGCCTTCTTTACCACAACGCCAGCAGCCTGATGTATTTTGCCTGTTTGCTCCTCTTCCTATTCTTCCTCCTCTCTGTCGTCTGCCCCTTTGTCCTCTAAAGCTACCGGCCCTTTCCACCTCGATAAAAGACCTCCTGTCCTACCTGTCCTACCTGACCTGTCCTGTCTATAGACCTCTGCTTCTTTTTATTTTCTATCTTCTCAGCATGGAGGGCGTGATTTACATACTCCTCCAGGGTACCTGTTGGCAGGCAAATGAAATGTTTATTTACCCACTTATGAATTACCTCTCTTGAGCCTGCATGTCAAGCATTCTTCAACTGCTGTTGAAATGGCCCATTTACATTACCATTTTCCTGTAGCCCGCTGTGATTTTTAAACACAGCTGTCATTCTCACTTTGTGTTGCTCAAAAGTCTCATCATCCTTTTGTTTTACTCTTCCTATTTCAGTGTAATTTGCTCTATCTGACTTTTCGCATTCCTTTCCTTTGCTTATTTTGTTTTCATTCTCTTTTTGTTTCCTGTATCCCTCTTCTCTTTTTAAGGCTACCCTCATCCAATATTCTGTTTCCTCAAAGCCATTTTTCTTCATCTTTTTGGGGTCTTTTTCGTCTTTCCTATGATTGATCCCTGCAATGCGGCTATTTTTTGTGTATTTAACTGACCATTAAAGCCATGTTCAGTTATCCATGTATCTAAATACTGAGTTTTATCAGGATCCTGTTTTTCGATGAACTTCCAATCTCTACACTGCAGCGTATCCCTGGGTTTTATTTTACTACCTAATATCCCCATTTTAGAAAATTTGGACCAGTTTGTCAACACCTAAGGTGTTCTAAAAACTGGTTTCTCATCAGTAGGACAGCAACTCAAATTTCCTGTTGTGGTAATTCTCAATTCAACCTTTTCAGGTGGAGAATTATTGCCTTTGCATCCACACCAGTCTGCTGTGTACAACCCTACTGTATTACATCGGATAAAATACCAAGTGGTATTTGTAATCCCCAATCACACCGTTCACTCACTTTACATACGGTTTGCGCAAACATTCACACACGGAATTTAAGTGTACACACAGACTCCGCCGTCCTACTTTCTCCACGGAATTTCTCGGACTCCGCCGTCATATACCTGCCATTGACTAGTATTCACAGGGTTTTTTTATTTCTCACTCCACTGTCCTTCATGGACCTGCCATCGACTAGTATGCACAGGATTTCTTATCTATACACAATTTCTTTCTCTTTTCTCTATCTTTCTTTCTTTCTCTTTTCTTATTTCATCTCTACTTCATGTCTTTCTTTGCTTTTTTTTCTTTTTTATGTTTTATTTTTATTTATTTATTCTTAATGCTCATTTATTTATTCTGAACACTTATTTATTTATTCTTAACGCGCAATGACCTCCAGTCAGTCACTTCCCCCCTAAAAAAAAATATCTCACCACTGTTGTCTTCCCTCCATTGGATCGCCGTCAACCGTCAGATCCCAGCTGGTGGGGTGAGGTCCAGTCCTGGAAAAGGATTTTTAGGCTCTCTCTAGTGAGCCTGCCATGGCCATGGTCTTTCTGGAGTTCACCACACCCGCTGGAATCCTCAGGTATCTTGGCTTCCCGCTCGAAGGACCAAAATAATGTCAGGTTCAATCACCTAAGCATTCACTGAACAAAGGCAAAATGAATGAAAGGAAGACAAGAGTTGATCTTTTACTCGCGAGGAGAACGAACGGAGGTGTGCTCAGTTACATCTCCAACTTCGTTCTGGAGCACACTCCGCCGAGCCCTCTATTTTATTTGGGAAGTCCCTAAACAATACAATGTATTTGCACTAAGGAACGAAGGGGGGAGCACCAGCAGGAACATGTAAACATTTCAGACACAAGAGGAAAGACAGACATCAATGGCAGTCATTTACTGATTGAAAAGGCAGATATGCCTTTTAGTGCTCTGGCACTAAAGTCTCAGTCCTTTTGGTTCAGAGGTGTGTCTCGGCACACCTCCTTTGATGTTGTAGACGTTGATCCTGTCTTCAGGCATCCGCTTCTCTTGAAGTCTTCTCATCCATATGGTCAAACATAGGTCACACTGTGGAACAATTCTTTTGCAATACTAATAGAGTAAAATATGGGATAAAATATATCTTCAACCTAACAATAGTGTAAACTGACATACTGAAGACTGGACAGTCATTAATTTGATTGTCCAGTCTTTCCCTCATGAGATAATGCTTCACTTAGAAAATGTGTACAGCGCGAGCTGAAAATGCATTTGCAGTACTAAACTACCACATTTCTATAACAGCTTAATTCAACGTTTCCAATGTAAATTTCTTCCTTTATATAGTGTAAACTGACATACTGAAGACTGGACAGTCATTAATTTGATTGTCCAGTATTTCCCTTATGAGATATTGCCTCACTTTGCAAATGTGCACAGCGCAAGCTGAAAATGCATTTGCAGCACAATAAAAACCCAAACTTCTATAACAGCTAAACCAAACGTTTCCAATGAAAGATTCCACCTTTATATCGTGGAAAAAGACATCCTGAAGCCTGGACAGTCATTAATTTGATTGTCCAGTATTTCCCTTATGAGATAATGCCTCACATAGCAGAATCATAAAAACATGGACGTGATGGTAAACTGTCCATTGTGCCGATAGATGGTATTCTCATGAGGTTAGGCTTGCTATGGAGAGTGGCATGGGGGTTGTGTCTCATGGTTGGAATGGGAAAGATGTCAATTTGGGACACATCGTCAGTAGTGTTCCATCAAATCACTGGGTGTTTCGGCCTTTATCACTAGACACCCTCATCGATGGTGGCCAGCGGCCGGTTGATCACGCCCGCGCTTATGTCCCATGCCCAATTAACTGTGGTGGATGGTTCTGCCCTGGGTACTCAAGTGGGATGACGCAGATTAGTGGTGGGATGGGGAGGGGGGACGGGGGTCATGTTGCTGATCTATGAGCCCAGTAGGGGTCCTTCCTCTTCATCCAGATCCACTGGCTGCTTCTTTCAGCCGCTTTAGAGAGCGATCTGACTGTGTGCCGCAGAGCCTGTCCATGGATTCCCAGGTCTTTCAGCAGCTTGATGGTTGATGAGGCCAGAAACCCTCTGCATCCAACTTCGACGGGATAGACCTTGGCTTTCCACCCTCGTTGTTGTGCGTCCGCCGCCAGTTCAGTGTAGCGCAACTTCTTACGCTCATAGGCCTCTTCAACTGCATTTTCCCACGGGACTGTGAGCTCTGCAATGTAGACAGTCTTCAATGAATGGGACCACAGCACTAAGTCTGGCCTTAGGGTGGTGGTTGCAATCTCTGCTGGGAAGATTAGTTGCTGACCTATATCGACCAGCATCTTCCAATCCCGAGCCTTGGTTAGCTGACCAACTTCTGGCTTGAGAAAAGGATGGTTGGGCTTTTCCTGTCCCTCTCGGACAAATTTTGGTGCTGTAATGGTAGTGGTGGCTCTTAAGGGCAAGGAGTTGATGGTAGTTCTCCTGCTTTCAAGCACTGCTGCCAAGCTCTTGAGGACCTGGTTGTGCCTCCAGGTATAGCGGCCTTGTGTGAGGCTGGTCTTACAACCAGTCAGGATGTGTTTGAGAGTTGCTGGTGTTGGGCAGAGGGCACAGGTTGGATCTTCGCCATACCACTGGTGGAGGTTTTTTGGGGATGGCAGCACGTCATTGGTAGCTCTGATGATGAAGCTGATGTTGCTAGCTTCCATCTCCCAGAGATCCCTCCAGCCAAGCTTTCTTTTCTCCAGGCCTTCCCACCTCATCCACTGTCCCTGCTTGGCAAGCGAGACAGCCTTTGCAGACCTTTCAGCCTCTTCCTGGCGGCGCACCTCCTCCACGACCATTTTTTTCCTCTCTGCGGTTGAGGCCTTACACCAAGTTGGTTTGCTTGCTGTAAGGCCAAAGCCTCCTCTTCCCCTCTGGACGTGTCCCACAATATCGCTGTGCCTCAGGGCTGCTGTGGCATGCTGCACTGCACTGGATGGTGTCCATTTCCGTGCAGTTGACAGGGGTGGTGCCGTTTCACTGATGGTCCGGTCTCTGGAGTCCGTCAGCGTCATCTGTAGTCTCACTTTAGAGCACTTGTATTCTTCAGTGAGACTTGTGATGGGCAGTTCGAGGACTCCTTTGCCATAGAGGCTGATGTTATTCAGACAGCGTGGGACACCAAGCCACTGTTTCACATATACTGTGATGGCTCGCTCCATCTTCTCCACAGTTGTTAGTGGGACCTCGTAGACAGTGAGTGGCCACATCACGAGAGGGAGAAGCCCAAATTGCAGACACCAGAGCTTGAGCTTCCCTGGTAGTGGAGTCTTGTTGATGTTGTTCAGGTCGTTGATGATATCCTGTCTTAGCTGCTGCACCTGGTTTTTATCCTTAAGACTTGAGTCATACCATCTGCCCAGGCTTTTGACAGGTTGTTCTGCCACCGTTGGTATTGGTTCGTCACCAATGCAGAACTTCACGTCTTTTAGCTCTCCCTTGATTATCGAGATGCTACGTGACTTGTTCGGCTTGATTTTCATCCGGGCCCAGCTGATGTTTTCCTGCAGCTTACCAAGTAGCCGCCTGGTGCAAGCTGCAGTGGTGGTCAGAGTGGTCATGTCGTCCATATATACTCGGACGGTGGAAGGCGGATCCCGTTCCTGGTTCGCTCACCCCGCCACCCATTTTGAGGCCCTGATGATGACCTCCATGGCCATTGTAAAGGCCAGGGGTGAGATCGTGCAACCTGCCATGATGCCTACTTCTACTTGCTGCCATGATGTTTTGAAGTCGGGTGTTGTGAAGCACAGCTGCAGGTCTTCAAAGTAGAATTTTACCAAGGTAGTGATGGATGTTGGAACGCGGAAGAAGTTGAAGGACTCCCAGAGAAGGCTATGCGGAACTGAACCAAAGGCATTGGCTAGGTCGAGAAAGATGACATGAAGATCCCCTTTGTTCTTCTTCGCTGCTTGAATCTGATGCCAGATCATACTGGTGTGCTCCAAGCAGCCAGAGAATCCAGAAATTCCAGCCTTTTGTACGGATGTGTCAATGTACTCGTTTTTTCTCCAGGTAGGTGGTGTGTGTCAAGACGCTGAAAAAGATTTTCCCTTCAACGTTGAGAAGGCTGATTGGCCGAAATTGACTGATATCTGCGTCCTTCTCTTTTGGAATTAGTACACCTCCAGCCCTTCGCCATGCCTTTGGTATTATCCCCTTCTGCCAGACGATTCTCATTAGCCTCCAAAGATAGCGTAGGACATCTGGTGAGTTCTTGTAGAGCTTATATGACACTCCATTTGGTCCTGGTGCAGATCCTGATCTTGCACGCCCACCATGTTCTCCACTTCTTTCCATTTTGGAGGGCCGGTCTCGATGTTGACCTCTGGTGGTCGAATGGGGGGGATATCATGTGGGATGGCTAGCTGTTCATGCCTTTTCGTGTCTTGGTAGACCTTTTCCAGGTGCTCTTCAAGTTCCTTCTTTGAAGTTTGCAGGAACCCGCTTTTGTCCTTAGCGAAGAGATCTTTGACAAACTTGAAGGGATTTTTATAGAACAGGGTTCTTGTGTGTTCCTTCTTCCTGCGAAGTTTCCTCAAGTTCTCTGCTCTTCGTAAGGTTTTCAACCGGAGCTTGATGTCCCCATGGAGCAGCATGAGACCTTCTCTCTCTGGATCAGAGGCTTTTCTCCACTGTTTCCGCAGGTCCCTTCTTTCCCTGATCAGTCTCTCTATCTCTTGTTGCCTCCTAGGTTTGGTTGGTGGTGGTATTTTGTTGGTGGTTTTCCAGCTGTTCACTCCAAAGCGCTCCTCTCCATAGTGGTAGATGATGTCACCGATGTGTTCCAGCTTTCTCTCTGCAGTGCCCACTTGTTGCTCCAACATTTTCACCAGGTCGTTATTGACGGTTTCCCACTCTCTCTTCTCAATAGTTTTGGGCCACCTCACACTCTGTCTGTGCCCTTTGATCTTGTTCTCTTTGGGAGGTCTCTGTGGCTGGGTGGGTTCTACCTCCTGCAATTCTGTGTTTATAATACCCTCCTCAGTGACAGGGGGGCTGATGCTCTGCGAACTTTGGGTTTTTTCCCGTCGCTGTGCTTCACTCGACTGATTTGACGCATTACTTCGTAAGAAGTATTGGTCAATGCGAGGCCCTTGACTCGGCTTTCCCAAACACCGCTTCTTTCCTTGGTGGATCTTCAACCCTGTAACTGATGTTACTTTTGCCCAGCCACAGGTGCAGACCTGAAGTGAGTGTCCTGCTGCCATTGTCTCATGCACCGTGTTCTTGCTCGTAGTCATGTTTGTTCCTAGGTCTGTAACCGTGTGGTCAGTCATTGAGCCATCTTGCGCCCCCGCTCTCGCAGGCTGTAGGGGTGTCATTCTTTGTAGACTTTCTGTAGCACTTGGCGGGTGTCTCCAACAAACTGAACACAGTGTCAGAGACTGCCAGCATGGGTAGCTAGCCCATGTCAGCCCCAGTGGGGTCTATTCCCTCCTGTCAGCAGTCTCTCCAGGCTGTCACACAGACTTTTTCTAAGTGTTGCTGTATCTCATGAAGGAAATACTGGACAAAGAAATTAATGACTTCCCAGGCTTCAGGATGCATTTTTACACTATATAAATGTGGAAATTTACATTGGAAACGTTTGGTTTAGCTGTTAATGAAGTTTCGTTTTTTTAGTGCTGCAAATTCATTGTCTGCTGGCGCTGTACACTTTTTCTAAGTGTTGCAATATCTCATGAAGGAAATACTGGACAATCAAATTAATGACTTCCCAGGCTTCAGGATGCCTTTTTACACTATATAAATGTGGAAATTTACATTGGAAACGTTTGGTTTAGCTGTTAATGAAGTTTCGTTTTTTTAGTGCTGCAAATTCATTGTCTGCTGGCGCTGTACACTTTTTCTAAGTGTTGCAATATCTCATGAAGGAAATACTGGACAATCAAATTAATGACTTTCCAGGCTTCAGGATGCCTTTCTACACTGTATAAAGGTGGAAATTTACATTGGAAACGTTTGGTTTAGCTGTTATAAAAGTTTGTTTTTTTAGTGCTGTAAATGCATTCTCAGCTCGCGCTGTACACATTTGCTATGTGAGGCATTATCTCATAAGGGAAATACTGGACAATCAAATTAATGACTTCCCAGGCTTCAGGATGCCTTTTTACACTATATAAAGGTGGAAATTTACATTGGAAACGTTTGGTTTAGCTGTTATAAAAGTTTGGTTTTTTAGTGCTGTAAATGCATTTTCAGCTCGCGCTGTACACATTTGCTATGTGAGGCATTATCTCAAAAGGGAAATACTGGACAATCAAATTAATGACTTCCCAGGCTTCAGGATGCCTTTTTACACTATATAAAGGTGGAAATTTACATTGGAAACGTTTGGTTTAGCTGTTATAAAAGTTTGGTTTTTTAGTGCTGTAAATGCATTTTCAGCTCGCGCTGTACACATTTGCTATGGTGAGGCATTATCTCATAAGGGAAATACTGGACAATCAAATTAATGACTTCCCAGGCTTCAGGATGTCTTTTTACACTATATAAAGGTGGAAATTTACATTGGAAACGTTTGGTTTAGCTGTTATAAAAGTTTGTTTTTTTTGTGCTGTAAATGCATTTTCAGCTCACGCTGTACACATTTGCTATGAGAGGCATTATCTCATAAGGGAAATATTGGACAATCAAATTAATGACTGCCCAGGCTTCAGGATGCCTTTCTACACTATATAAAGGTGGAAATTTACATTGGAAACGTTTGGTTTAGCTGTTAATGAAGTTTCGTTTTTTTAGTGCTGCAAATTCATTGTCTGCTGGCGCTGTACACTTTTTCTAAGTGTTGCAATATCTCATGAAGGAAATACTGGACAATCAAATTAATGACTTTCCAGGCTTCAGGATGCCTTTCTACACTATATAAAGGTGGAAATTTACATTGGAAACGTTTGGTTTAGCTGTAATAAAAGTTTGGTTTTTTAGTGCTGTAAATGCATTTTCAGCTCGCGCTGTACACATTTGCTATGAGAGGCATTATCTCATAAGGGAAATATTGGACAATCAAATTAATGACTGCCCAGGCTTCAGGATGTCTTTTTACACTATATAAAGGTGAAAATTTACATTGGAAACGTTTAGTTTAGCTGTTATAAAAGTTTGTTTTTTTAGTGCTGTAAATGCATTTTCAGCTCGCGCTGTACACATTTGCTATGTGAGGCATTATCTCATAAGGGAAATACTGGACAATCAAATTAATGACTTCCCAGGCTTCAGGATGCCTTTTTACACTATATAAATGTGGAAATTTACATTGGAAACGTTTGGTTTAGCTGGAAATGAAGTTTCGTTTTTTTAGTGCTGCAAATTCATTGTCTGCTGGCGCTGTACACTTTTTCTAAGTGTTGCAATATCTCATGAAGGAAATACTGGACAATCAAATTCATGACTTTCCAGGCTTCAGGATGCCTTTCTACACTATATAAAGGTGGAAATTTACATTGGACACGTTTGGTTTAGCTGTTATAAAAGTTTGGTTTTTTAGTGCTGTAAATGCATTTTCAGCTCGCGCTGTACACATTTGCTATGTGAGGCATTATCTCATAAGGGAAATACTGGACAATCAAATTAATGACTTCCCAGGCTTCAGGATGCCTTTTTACACTATATAAATGTGGAAATTTACATTGGAAACGTTTGGTTTAGCTGTTATAAAAGTTAGTTTTTTTCGTGCTGTAAATGCATTTTCAGCTCGCACTGTACACATTTGCTATGTGAGGCATTTTCTCATAAGGGAAATACTGGACAATCAAATTAATGACTTCCCAGGCTTCAGGATGCCTTTTTACACTATATAAAGGTGGAAATGTACATTGGAAACGTTTGGTTTAGCTGTTATAAAAGTTTGGTTTTTTAGTGCTGTAAATGCATTTTCAGCTCGCGCTGTACTCATTTGCTATGTGAGGCATTATCTCATAAGGGAAATACTGGACAATCAAATTAATGACTTCCCAGGGTTCAGGATGCCTTTTTACACTATATAAATGTGGAAATTTACATTGGAAACGTTTGGTTTAGCTGTTAATGAAGTTTCGTTTTTTTAGTGCTGAAAATTCATTGTCTGCTGGCGCTGTACACTTTTTCTAAGTGTTGCAATATCTCATGAAGGAAATACTGGACAATCAAATTAATGACTTTCCAGGCTTCAGGATGCCTTTCTACACTATATAAAGGTGGAAATTTACATTGGAAACGTTTGGTTTAGCTGTTATAAAAGTTTGGTTTTTTAGTGCTGTAAATGCTATGTGAGGCATTATCTCATAAGGGAAATATTGGACAATCAAATTAATGACTGCCCAGGCTTCAGGATGTCTTTTTTACACTATATAAAGGTGGAAATTTACATTGGAAACGTTTAGTTTAGCTGTTATAAAAGTTAGTTTTTTTAGTGCTGTAAATGCATTTTCAGCTCGCGCTGTACACATTTGCTATGTGAGGCATTATCTCATAAGGGAAATACTGGACAATCAAATTAATGACTTCCCAGGCTTCAGGATGCCTTTTTACACTATATAAATGTGGAAATTTACATTGGAAACGTTTGGTTTAGCTGTTAATGAAGTTTCGTTTTTTTAGTGCTGCAAATTCATTGTCTGCTGGCGCTGTACACTTTTTCTAAGTGTTGCAATATCTCATGAAGGAAATACTGGACAATCAAATTAATGACTTCCCAGGCTTCAGGATGCCTTTTTACACTATATAAATGTGGAAATTTACATTGGAAACGTTTGGTTTAGCTGTTAATGAAGTTTCGTTTTTTTAGTGCTGCAAATTCATTGTCTAATGATAATAATAATATAATAATAATGCCTTTATTAGTCCCACAATGGGGAAATTCGAGATTCGAACCCAGGCCTCCTGGGGAGACTGGGTCCGGAACGCGGCGCCTTAGACCACTCGGCCATCCTGGCAGCCAATTCGAGATTCGAACCCAGGCCTCTTGGGGAGACTGGGACCGGAACGCGGCGCCTTAGACCACTCGGCCATCCTGGCAGCCTGCTGTCTGCTGTCGCTGTACACTTTTTCTAAGTGTTGCAATATCTCATGAAGGAAATACTGGACAATCAAATTAATGACTTTCCAGGCTTCAGGATGCCTTTTTACACTATATAAAGGTGGAAATTTACATTGGAAACGTTTGGTTTAGCTGTTATAAACGTTTGTTTTTTTAGTGCTGTAAATGCATTTTCAGCTCGCGCTGTACACATTTGCTATGTGAGGCATTATCCCATAAGGGAAATACTGGACAATCAAATTAATGACTTACCAGGCTTCAGGAGACCTTTTTACACTATATAGAGGTGGAAATTTACATTGGAAACGTTTAGTTTAGCTGTTATAAAAGTTTGTTTTTTTAGTGCTGTAAATGCATTTTCAGCTCGCGCTGTACACATTTGCTATGTGAGGCATTATCTCATAAGGGAAATAATGGACAATCAAATTAATGACTTCCCAGGCTTCAGGATGCCTTTTTACACTATATAAATGTGGAAATTTACATTGGAAACGTTTGGTTTAGCTGTTAATGAAGTTTCGTTTTTTTAGTGCTGCAAATTCATTGTCTGCTGGCGCTGTACACTTTTTCTAAGTGTTGCATTTTCTCATGAAGGAAATACTGGACAATCAAATTAATGACTTTCCAGGCTTCAGGATGCCTTTTTACACTATATAAAGGTGGAAATTTACATTGTAAACGTTTGGTTTAGCTGTGATAAAAGTTTGTTTTTTTAGTGCTGTAAATGCATTTTCAGCTCGCGCTGTACACATTTGCTATGTGAGACATTATCTCATAATGGAAATGCTGGACAATCAAATTAATGACTTCCCAGGCTTCAGGAGACCTTTTTACACTATATAATTGTGGAAATTTACATTGGAAACGTTTGGTTTAGCTGTTATAAAAGTTTGGTTTTTTAGTGCTGTAAATGCATTTTCAGCTCGCGCTGTACACATTTGCTATGAGAGGCATTATCTCATAAGGAAAATATTGGACAATCAAATTAATGACTGCCCAGGCTTCAGGATATCTTTTTACACGACATAAAGGTGGAAATTTACATTGGAAACGTTTGGTTTAGCTGTTAATGAAGTTTCGTTTTTTTAGTGCTGCAAATTCATTGTCTGCTGGCGCTGTACACTTTTTCTAAGTGTTGCAATATCTCATGAAGGAAATACTGGACAATCAAATTAATGACTTTCCAGGCTTCAGGATGCCTTTCTACACGATATAAAGGTGGAAATTTACATTGGAAACGTTTGGTTTAGCTGTTATAAAAGTTTGGTTTTTTAGTGCTGTAAATGCATTTTCAGCTCGCGCTGTACACATTTGCTATGAGAGGCATTATCTCATAAGGGAAATATTGGACAATCAAATTAATGACTGCCCAGGCTTCAGGATGTCTTTTTACACTATATAAAGGTGAAAATTTACATTGGAAACGTTTAGTTTAGCTGTTATAAAAGTTTGTTTTTTTAGTGCTGTAAATGCATTTTCAGCTCGCGCTGTACACATTTGCTATGTGAGGCATTATCTCATAAGGGAAATACTGGACAATCAAATTAATGACTTCCCAGGCTTCAGGATGCCTTTTTACACTATATAAATGTGGAAATTTACATTGGAAACGTTTGGTTTAGCTGTTATAAAAGTTTGTTTTTTTCGTGCTGTAAATGCATTTTCAGCACTAAAAAACCATACTTTTATAACAGCTAAACCAAACGTTTCCAATGTAAATTTCCACCTTTATATAGTGTAAAAAGACATCCTGAAGCCTGGGCAGTCATTAATTTGATTGTCCAATATTTCCCTTATGAGATAATGCCTCTCATAGCAAATGTGTACAGCGCGAGCTGAAAATGCATTTACAGCACTAAAAAACCAAACTTTTATAACAGCTAAACCAAACGTTTCCAATGTAAATTTCCACCTTTATATAGTGTAGAAAGGCATCCTGAAGCCTGGAAAGTCATTAATTTGATTGTCCAGTATTTCCTTCATGAGATATTGCAACACTTAGAAAAAGTGTACAGCGCCAGCAGACAATGAATTTTCAGCACTAAAAAAACGAAACTTCATTAACAGCTAAACCAAACGTTTCCAATGTAAATTTCCACATTTATAGAGTGTAAAAAGGCATCCTGAAGCCTGGGAAGTCATTAATTTGATTGTCCAGTATTTCCCTTATGAGATAATGCCTCACATAGCAAATGTGTACAGTGCGAGCTGAAAATGCATTTTCAGCACTAAAAAACCAAACTTTTATAACAGCTAAACCAAACGTTTCCAATGTAAATTTCCACCTTTTTATAGTGTAAAAAGACATCCTGAAGCCTGGGCAGTCATTAATTTGATTGTCCAATATTTCCCTTTTGAGATAATGCCTCTCATAGCAAATGTGTACAGCGCGAGCTGAAAATGCATTTACAGCACTAAAAAACCAAACTTTTATAACAGCTAAACCAAACGTTTCCAATGTACATTTCCACCTTTATATAGTGTAGAAAGGCATCCTGAAGCCTGGAAAGTCATTAATTTGATTGTCCAGTATTTCCTTCATGAGATATTGCAACACTTAGAAAAAGTGTACAGCGCCAGCAGACAATGAATTTTCAGCACTAAAAAAACGAAACTTCATTAACAGCTAAACTAAACGTTTCCGATGTAAATTTCCACCCTTATATAGTGTAAAAAGACATCCTGAAGCCTGGGCAGTCATTAATTTGATTGTCTAATATTTCCCTTATGAGATAATGCCTCTCATAGCAAATGTGTACAGCGCGAGCTGAAAATGCATTTACAGCACTAAAAAACCAAACTTTTATAACAGCTAAACCAAACGTTTCCAATGTACATTTCCACCTTTATATAGTGTAGAAAGGCATCCTGAAGCCTGGAAAGTCATTAATTTGATTGTCCAGTATTTCCTTCATGAGATATTGCAACACTTAGAAAAAGTGTACAGCGCCAGCAGACAATGAATTTTCAGCACTAAAAAAACGAAACTTCATTAACAGCTAAACCAAACGTTTCCAATGTAAATTTCCACATTTATAGAGTGTAAAAAGGCATCCTGAAGCCTGGGAAGTCATTAATTTGATTGTGCAGTATTTCCCTTATGAGATAATGCCTCACATAGCAAATGTGTACAGTGCGAGCTGAAAATGCATTTTCAGCACTAAAAAACCAAACTTTTATAACAGCTAAACCAAACGTTTCCAATGTAAATTTCCACCTTTATATAGTGTAAAAAGACATCCTGAAGCCTGGGCAGTCATTAATTTGATTGTCCAGTATTTCCCTTATGAGATAATGCCTCACACAGCAAATGTGTACAGTGCGAGCTGAAAATGCATTTTCAGCACTAAAAAAAACAAACTTTTATAACAGCTAAACCAAACGTTTCCAATGTAAATTTCCACCTTTATAGAGTGTAAAAAGACATCCTGAAGCCTGGGCAGTCATTAATTTGATTGTCCAATATTTCCCTTCTGAGATAATGCCTCTCATAGCAAATGTGTACAGCGCGAGCTGAAAATGCATTTACAGCACTAAAAAACCAAACTTTTATAACAGCTAAACCAAACGTTTCCAATGTACATTTCCACCTTTATATAGTGTAGAAAGGCATCCTGAAGCCTGGAAAGTCATTAATTTGATTGTCCAGTATTTCCTTCATGAGATATTGCAACACTTAGAAAAAGTGTACAGCGCCAGCAGACAATGAATTTTCAGCACTAAAAAAACGAAACTTCATTAACAGCTAAACTAAACGTTTCCAATGTAAATTTCCACCCTTATATAGTGTAAAAAGACATCCTGAAGCCTGGGCAGTCATTAATTTGATTGTCCAATATTTCCCTTATGAGATAATGCCTCTCATAGCAAATGTGTACAGCGCGAGCTGAAAATGCATTTACAGCACTAAAAAACCAAACTTTTATAACAGCTAAACCAAACGTTTCCAATGTAAATTTCCACCTTTATATAGTGTAGAAAGGCATCCTGAAGCCTGGAAAGTCATTAATTTGATTGTCCAGTATTTCCTTCATGAGATATTGCAACACTTAGAAAAAGTGTACAGCGCCAGCAGACAATGAATTTTCAGCACTAAAAAAACGAAACTTCATTAACAGCTAAACCAAACGTTTCCAATGTAAATTTCCACATTCATAGAGTGTAAAAAGGCATCCTGAAGCCTGGGAAGTCATTAATTTGATTGTCCAGTATTTCCCTTATGAGATAATGCCTCACATAGCAAATGTGTACAGTGCGAGCTGAAAATGCATTTTCAGCACTAAAAAACCAAACTTTTATAACAGCTAAACCAAACGTTTCCAATGTAAATTTCCACCTTTATATAGTGTAAAAAGACATCCTGAAGCCTGGGCAGTCATTAATTTGATTGTCCAGTATTTCCCTTATGAGATAATGCCTCACACAGCAAATGTGTACAGTGCGAGCTGAAAATGCATTTTCAGCACTAAAAAAAACAAACTTTTATAACAGCTAAACCAAACGTTTCCAATGTAAATTTCCACCTTTATATAGTGTAAAAAGACATCCTGAAGCCTGGGCAGTCATTAATTTGATTGTCCAATATTTCCCTTCTGAGATAATGCCTCTCATAGCAAATGTGTACAGCGCGAGCTGAAAATGCATTTACAGCACTAAAAAACCAAACTTTTATAACAGCTAAACCAAACGTTTCCAATGTACATTTCCACCTTTATATAGTGTAGAAAGGCATCCTGAAGCCTGGAAAGTCATTAATTTGATTGTCCAGTATTTCCTTCATGAGATATTGCAACACTTAGAAAAAGTGTACAGCGCCAGCAGACAATGAATTTTCAGCACTAAAAAAACGAAACTTCATTAACAGCTAAACTAAACGTTTCCAATGTAAATTTCCACCCTTATATAGTGTAAAAAGACATCCTGAAGCCTGGGCAGTCATTAATTTGATTGTCCAATATTTCCCTTATGAGATAATGCCTCTCATAGCAAATGTGTACAGCGCGAGCTGAAAATGCATTTACAGCACTAAAAAACCAAACTTTTATAACAGCTAAACCAAACGTTTCCAATGTAAATTTCCACCTTTATATAGTGTAGAAAGGCATCCTGAAGCCTGGAAAGTCATTAATTTGATTGTCCAGTATTTCCTTCATGAGATATTGCAACACTTAGAAAAAGTGTACAGCGCCAGCAGACAATGAATTTTCAGCACTAAAAAAACGAAACTTCATTAACAGCTAAACCAAACGTTTCCAATGTAAATTTCCACATTTATAGAGTGTAAAAAGGCATCCTGAAGCCTGGGAAGTCATTAATTTGATTGTCCAGTATTTCCCTTATGAGATAATGCCTCACATAGCAAATGTGTACAGTGCGAGCTGAAAATGCATTTTCAGCACTAAAAAAACAAACTTTTATAACAGCTAAACCAAACGTTTCCAATGTAAATTTCCACCTTTATATAGTGTAAAAAGACATCCTGAAGCCTGGGCAGTCATTAATTTGATTGTCCAGTATTTCCCTTATGAGATAATGCCTCACACAGCAAATGTGTACAGTGCGAGCTGAAAATGCATTTTCAGCACTAAAAAAACCAAACTTTTATAACAGCTAAACCAAACGTTTCCAATGTAAATTTCCACCTTTATATAGTGTAAAAAGACATCCTGAAGCCTGGGCAGTCATTAATTTGATTGTCCAATATTTCCCTTCTGAGATAATGCCTCTCATAGCAAATGTGTACAGCGCGAGCTGAAAATGCATTTACAGCACTAAAAAACCAAACTTTTATAACAGCTAAACCAAACGTTTCCAATGTACATTTCCACCTTTATATAGTGTAGAAAGGCATCCTGAAGCCTGGAAAGTCATTAATTTGATTGTCCAGTATTTCCTTCATGAGATATTGCAACACTTAGAAAAAGTGTACAGCGCCAGCAGACAATGAATTTTCAGCACTAAAAAAACGAAACTTCATTAACAGCTAAACTAAACGTTTCCAATGTAAATTTCCACCCTTATATAGTGTAAAAAGACATCCTGAAGCCTGGGCAGTCATTAATTTGATTGTCCAATATTTCCCTTATGAGATAATGCCTCTCATAGCAAATGTGTACAGCGCGAGCTGAAAATGCATTTACAGCACTAAAAAACCAAACTTTTATAACAGCTAAACCAAACGTTTCCAATGTAAATTTCCACCTTTATATAGTGTAGAAAGGCATCCTGAAGCCTGGAAAGTCATTAATTTGATTGTCCAGTATTTCCTTCATGAGATATTGCAACACTTAGAAAAAGTGTACAGCGCCAGCAGACAATGAATTTTCAGCACTAAAAAAACGAAACTTCATTAACAGCTAAACCAAACGTTTCCAATGTAAATTTCCACATTTATAGAGTGTAAAAAGGCATCCTGAAGCCTGGGAAGTCATTAATTTGATTGTCCAGTATTTCCCTTATGAGATAATGCCTCACATAGCAAATGTGTACAGTGCGAGCTGAAAATGCATTTTCAGCACTAAAAAAACAAACTTTTATAACAGCTAAACCAAACGTTTCCAATGTAAATTTCCACCTTTATATAGTGTAAAAAGACATCCTGAAGCCTGGGCAGTCATTAATTTGATTGTCCAGTATTTCCCTTATGAGATAATGCCTCACACAGCAAATGTGTACAGTGCGAGCTGAAAATGCATTTTCAGCACTAAAAAAACCAAACTTTTATAACAGCTAAACCAAACGTTTCCAATGTAAATTTCCACCTTTATATAGTGTAAAAAGACATCCTGAAGCCTGGGCAGTCATTAATTTGATTGTCCAATATTTCCCTTCTGAGATAATGCCTCTCATAGCAAATGTGTACAGCGCGAGCTGAAAATGCATTTACAGCACTAAAAAACCAAACTTTTATAACAGCTAAACCAAACGTTTCCAATGTACATTTCCACCTTTATATAGTGTAGAAGGCATCCTGAAGCCTGGAAAGTCATTAATTTGATTGTCCAGTATTTCCTTCATGAGATATTGCAACACTTAGAAAAAGTGTACAGCGCCAGCAGACAATGAATTTTCAGCACTAAAAAAACGAAACTTCATTAACAGCTAAACTAAACGTTTCCAATGTAAATTTCCACCCTTATATAGTGTAAAAAGACATCCTGAAGCCTGGGCAGTCATTAATTTGATTGTCCAATATTTCCCTTATGAGATAATGCCTCTCATAGCAAATGTGTACAGCGCGAGCTGAAAATGCATTTTCAGCACTAAAAAACCAAACTTTTATAACAGCTAAACCAAACGTTTCCAATGTAAATTTCCACCTTTATATAGTGTAGAAAGGCATCCTGAAGCCTGGAAAGTCATTAATTTGATTGTCCAGTATTTCCTTCATGAGATATTGCAACACTTAGAAAAAGTGTACAGCGCCAGCAGACAATGAATTTTCAGCACTAAAAAAACGAAACTTCATTAACAGCTAAACCAAACGTTTCCAATGTAAATTTCCACATTTATAGAGTGTAAAAAGGCATCCTGAAGCCTGGGAAGTCATTAATTTGATTGTCCAGTATTTCCCTTATGAGATAATGCCTCACATAGCAAATGTGTACAGTGCGAGCTGAAAATGCATTTTCAGCACTAAAAAACCAAACTTTTATAACAGCTAAACCAAACGTTTCCAATGTAAATTTACACCTTTATATAGTGTAAAAAGACATCCTGAAGCCTGGGCAGTCATTAATTTGATTGTCCAGTATTTCCCTTATGAGATAATGCCTCACACAGCAAATGTGTACAGTGCGAGCTGAAAATGCATTTTCAGCACTAAAAAAACCAAACTTTTATAACAGCTAAACCAAACGTTTCCAATGTAAATTTCCACCTTTATATAGTGTAAAAAGACATCCTGAAGCCTGGGCAGTCATTAATTTGATTGTCCAATATTTCCCTTCTGAGATAATGCCTCTCATAGCAAATGTGTACAGCGCGAGCTGAAAATGCATTTACAGCACTAAAAAACCAAACTTTTATAACAGCTAAACCAAACGTTTCCAATGTACATTTCCACCTTCATATAGTGTAGAAAGGCATCCTGAAGCCTGGAAAGTCATTAATTTGATTGTCCAGTATTTCCTTCATGAGATATTGCAACACTTAGAAAAAGTGTACAGCGCCAGCAGACAATGAATTTTCAGCACTAAAAAAACGAAACTTCATTAACAGCTAAACTAAACGTTTCCAATGTAAATTTCCACCCTTATATAGTGTAAAAAGACATCCTGAAGCCTGGGCAGTCATTAATTTGATTGTCCAATATTTCCCTTATGAGATAATGCTTCTCATAGCAAATGTGTACAGCGCGAGCTGAAAATGCATTTACAGCACTAAAAAACCAAACTTTTATAACAGCTAAACCAAACGTTTCCAATGTAAATTTCCACCTTTATATAGTGTAGAAAGGCATCCTGAAGCCTGGAAAGTCATTAATTTGATTGTCCAGTATTTCCTTCATGAGATATTGCAACACTTAGAAAAAGTGTACAGCGCCAGCAGACAATGAATTTTCAGCACTAAAAAAACGAAACTTCATTAACAGCTAAACCAAACGTTTCCAATGTAAATTTCCACATTTATAGAGTGTAAAAAGGCATCCTAAAGCCTGGGAAGTCATTAATTTGATTGTCCAGTATTTCCCTTATGAGATAATGCCTCACATAGCAAATGTGTACAGTGCGAGCTGAAAATGCATTTTCAGCACTAAAAAACTAAACTTTTATAACAGCTAAACCAAACGTTTCCAATGTAAATTTCCACCTTTATATAGTGTAAAAAGACATCCTGAAGCCTGGGCAGTCATTAATTTGATTGTCCAGTATTTCCCTTATGAGATAATGCCTCACACAGCAAATGTGTACAGTGCGAGCTGAAAATGCATTTTCAGCACTAAAAAAACCAAACTTTTATAACAGCTAAACCAAACGTTTCCAATGTAAATTTCCACCTTTATATAGTGTAAAAAGACATCCTGAAGCCTGGGCAGTCATTAATTTGATTGTCCAATATTTCCCTTCTGAGATAATGCCTCTCATAGCAAATGTGTACAGCGCGAGCTGAAAATGCATTTACAGCACTAAAAAACCAAACTTTTATAACAGCTAAACCAAACGTTTCCAATGTACATTTCCACCTTTATATAGTGTAGAAAGGCATCCTGAAGCCTGGAAAGTCATTAATTTGATTGTCCAGTATTTCCTTCATGAGATATTGCAACACTTAGAAAAAGTGTACAGCGCCAGCAGACAATGAATTTTCAGCACTAAAAAAACGAAACTTCATTAACAGCTAAACTAAACGTTTCCAATGTAAATTTCCACCCTTATATAGTGTAAAAAGACATCCTGAAGCCTGGGCAGTCATTAATTTGATTGTCCAATATTTCCCTTATGAGATAATGCCTCTCATAGCAAATGTGTACAGCGCGAGCTGAAAATGCATTTACAGCACTAAAAAACCAAACTTTTATAACAGCTAAACCAAACGTTTCCAATGTAAATTTCCACCTTTATATAGTGTAGAAAGGCATCCTGAAGCCTGGAAAGTCATTAATTTGATTGTCCAGTATTTCCTTCATGAGATATTGCAACACTTAGAAAAAGTGTACTGCGCCAGCAGACAATGAATTTTCAGCACTAAAAAAACGAAACTTCATTAACAGCTAAACCAAACGTTTCCAATGTAAATTTCCACATTTATAGAGTGTAAAAAGGCATCCTGAAGCCTGGGAAGTCATTAATTTGATTGTCCAGTATTTCCCTTATGAGATAATGCCTCACATAGCAAATGTGTACAGTGCGAGCTGAAAATGCATTTTCAGCACTAAAAAACTAAACTTTTATAACAGCTAAACCAAACGTTTCCAATGTAAATTTCCACCTTTATATAGTGTAAAAAGACATCCTGAAGCCTGGGCAGTCATTAATTTGATTGTCCAGTATTTCCCTTATGAGATAATGCCTCACACAGCAAATGTGTACAGTGCGAGCTGAAAATGCATTTTCAGCACTAAAAAAACCAAACTTTTATAACAGCTAAACCAAACGTTTCCAATGTAAATTTCCACCTTTATATAGTGTAAAAAGACATCCTGAAGCCTGGGCAGTCATTAATTTGATTGTCCAATATTTCCCTTCTGAGATAATGCCTCTCATAGCAAATGTGTACAGCGCGAGCTGAAAATGCATTTACAGCACTAAAAAACCAAACTTTTATAACAGCTAAACCAAACGTTTCCAATGTACATTTCCACCTTTATATAGTGTAGAAAGGCATCCTGAAGCCTGGAAAGTCATTAATTTGATTGTCCAGTATTTCCTTCATGAGATATTGCAACACTTAGAAAAAGTGTACAGCGCCAGCAGACAATGAATTTTCAGCACTAAAAAAACGAAACTTCATTAACAGCTAAACTAAACGTTTCCAATGTAAATTTCCACCCTTATATAGTGTAAAAAGACATCCTGAAGCCTGGGCAGTCATTAATTTGATTGTCCAATATTTCCCTTATGAGATAATGCCTCTCATAGCAAATGTGTACAGCGCGAGCTGAAAATGCATTTACAGCACTAAAAAACCAAACTTTTATAACAGCTAAACCAAACGTTTCCAATGTAAATTTCCACCTTTATATAGTGTAGAAAGGCATCCTGAAGCCTGGAAAGTCATTAATTTGATTGTCCAGTATTTCCTTCATGAGATATTGCAACACTTAGAAAAAGTGTACAGCGCCAGCAGACAATGAATTTTCAGCACTAAAAAAACGAAACTTCATTAACAGCTAAACCAAACGTTTCCAATGTAAATTTCCACATTTATAGAGTGTAAAAAGGCATCCTGAAGCCTGGGAAGTCATTAATTTGATTGTCCAGTATTTCCCTTATGAGATAATGCCTCACATAGCAAATGTGTACAGTGCGAGCTGAAAATGCATTTTCAGCACTAAAAAACTAAACTTTTATAACAGCTAAACCAAACGTTTCCAATGTAAATTTCCACCTTTATATAGTGTAAAAAGACATCCTGAAGCCTGGGCAGTCATTAATTTGATTGTCCAGTATTTCCCTTATGAGATAATGCCTCACACAGCAAATGTGTACAGTGCGAGCTGAAAATGCATTTTCAGCACTAAAAAAACCAAACTTTTATAACAGCTAAACCAAACGTTTCCAATGTAAATTTCCACCTTTATATAGTGTAAAAAGACATCCTGAAGCCTGGGCAGTCATTAATTTGATTGTCCAATATTTCCCTTCTGAGATAATGCCTCTCATAGCAAATGTGTACAGCGCGAGCTGAAAATGCATTTACAGCACTAAAAAACCAAACTTTTATAACAGCTAAACCAAACGTTTCCAATGTACATTTCCACCTTTATATAGTGTAGAAAGGCATCCTGAAGCCTGGAAAGTCATTAATTTGATTGTCCAGTATTTCCTTCATGAGATATTGCAACACTTAGAAAAAGTGTACAGCGCCAGCAGACAATGAATTTTCAGCACTAAAAAAACGAAACTTCATTAACAGCTAAACTAAACGTTTCCAATGTAAATTTCCACCCTTATATAGTGTAAAAAGACATCCTGAAGCCTGGGCAGTCATTAATTTGATTGTCCAATATTTCCCTTATGAGATAATGCCTCTCATAGCAAATGTGTACAGCGCGAGCTGAAAATGCATTTACAGCACTAAAAAACCAAACTTTTATAACAGCTAAACCAAACGTTTCCAATGTAAATTTCCACCTTTATATAGTGTAGAAAGGCATCCTGAAGCCTGGAAAGTCATTAATTTGATTGTCCAGTATTTCCTTCATGAGATATTGCAACACTTAGAAAAAGTGTACAGCGCCAGCAGACAATGAATTTTCAGCACTAAAAAAACGAAACTTCATTAACAGCTAAACCAAACGTTTCCAATGTAAATTTCCACATTTATAGAGTGTAAAAAGGCATCCTGAAGCCTGGGAAGTCATTAATTTGATTGTCCAGTATTTCCCTTATGAGATAATGCCTCACATAGCAAATGTGTACAGTGCGAGCTGAAAATGCATTTTCAGCACTAAAAAACCAAACTTTTATAACAGCTAAACCAAACGTTTCCAATGTAAATTTCCACCTTTATATAGTGTAAAAAGACATCCTGAAGCCTGGGCAGTCATTAATTTGATTGTCCAGTATTTCCCTTATGAGATAATGCCTCACACAGCAAATGTGTACAGTGCGAGCTGAAAATGCATTTTCAGCACTAAAAAAAACAAACTTTTATAACAGCTAAACCAAACGTTTCCAATGTAAATTTCCACCTTTATATAGTGTAAAAAGACATCCTGAAGCCTGGGCAGTCATTAATTTGATTGTCCAATATTTCCCTTCTGAGATAATGCCTCTCATAGCAAATGTGTACAGCGCGAGCTGAAAATGCATTTACAGCACTAAAAAACCAAACTTTTATAACAGCTAAACCAAACGTTTCCAATGTACATTTCCACCTTTATATAGTGTAGAAAGGCATCCTGAAGCCTGGAAAGTCATTAATTTGATTGTCCAGTATTTCCTTCATGAGATATTGCAACACTTAGAAAAAGTGTACAGCGCCAGCAGACAATGAATTTTCAGCACTAAAAAAACGAAACTTCATTAACAGCTAAACTAAACGTTTCCAATGTAAATTTCCACCCTTATATAGTGTAAAAAGACATCCTGAAGCCTGGGCAGTCATTAATTTGATTGTCCAATATTTCCCTTATGAGATAATGCCTCTCATAGCAAATGTGTACAGCGCGAGCTGAAAATGCATTTACAGCACTAAAAAACCAAACTTTTATAACAGCTAAACCAAACGTTTCCAATGTAAATTTCCACCTTTATATAGTGTAGAAAGGCATCCTGAAGCCTGGAAAGTCATTAATTTGATTGTCCAGTATTTCCTTCATGAGATATTGCAACACTTAGAAAAAGTGTACAGCGCCAGCAGACAATGAATTTTCAGCACTAAAAAAACGAAACTTCATTAACAGCTAAACCAAACGTTTCCAATGTAAATTTCCACATTTATAGAGTGTAAAAAGGCATCCTGAAGCCTGGGAAGTCATTAATTTGATTGTCCAGTATTTCCCTTATGAGATAATGCCTCTCATAGCAAATGTGTACAGTGCGAGCTGAAAATGCATTTTCAGCACTAAAAAACCAAACTTTTATAACAGCTAAACCAAACGTTTCCAATGTAAATTTCCACCTTTATATAGTGTAAAAAGACATCCTGAAGCCTGGGCAGTCATTAATTTGATTGTCCAGTATTTCCCTTATGAGATAATGCCTCACACAGCAAATGTGTACAGTGCGAGCTGAAAATGCATTTTCAGCACTAAAAAAAACAAACTTTTATAACAGCTAAACCAAACGTTTCCAATGTAAATTTCCACCTTTATATAGTGTAAAAAGACATCCTGAAGCCTGGGCAGTCATTAATTTGATTGTCCAATATTTCCCTTCTGAGATAATGCCTCTCATAGCAAATGTGTACAGCGCGAGCTGAAAATGCATTTACAGCACTAAAAAACCAAACTTTTATAACAGCTAAACCAAACGTTTCCAATGTACATTTCCACCTTTATATAGTGTAGAAGGCATCCTGAAGCCTGGAAAGTCATTAATTTGATTGTCCAGTATTTCCTTCATGAGATATTGCAACACTTAGAAAAAGTGTACAGCGCCAGCAGACAATGAATTTTCAGCACTAAAAAAACGAAACTTAATTAACAGCTAAACTAAACGTTTCCAATGTAAAGTTCCACCCTTATATAGTGTAAAAAGACATCCTGAAGCCTGGGCAGTCATTAATTTGATTGTCCAATATTTCCCTTATGAGATAATGCCTCTCATAGCAAATGTGTACAGCGCGAGCTGAAAATGCATTTTCAGCACTAAAAAACCAAACTTTTATAACAGCTAAACCAAACGTTTCCAATGTAAATTTCCACCTTTATATAGTGTAGAAAGGCATCTTGAAGCCTGGAAAGTCATTAATTTGATTGTCCAGTACTTCCTTCATGAGATATTGCAACACTTAGAAAAAGTGTACAGCGCCAGCAGACAATGAATTTTCAGCACTAAAAAAACGAAACTTCATTAACAGCTAAACCAAACGTTTCCAATGTAAATTTCCACATTTATAGAGTGTAAAAAGGCATCCTGAAGCCTGGGAAGTCATTAATTTGATTGTCCAGTATTTCCCTTATGAGATAATGCCTCACATAGCAAATGTGTACAGTGCGAGCTGAAAATGCATTTTCAGCACTAAAAAACCAAACTTTTATAACAGCTAAACCAAACGTTTCCAATGTAAATTTCCACCTTTATATAGTGTAAAAAGACATCCTGAAGCCTGGGCAGTCATTAATTTGATTGTCCAGTATTTCCCTTATGAGATAATGCCTCACATAGCAAATGTGTACAGTGCGAGCTGAAAATGCATTTTCAGCACTAAAAAAACCAAACTTTTATAACAGCTAAACCAAACGTTTCCAATGTAAATTTCCACCTTTATATAGTGTAAAAAGACATCCTGAAGCCTGGGCAGTCATTAATTTGATTGTCCAATATTTCCCTTCTGAGATAATGCCTCTCATAGCAAATGTGTACAGCGCGAGCTGAAAATGCATTTACAGCACTAAAAAACCAAACTTTTATAACAGCTAAACCAAACGTTTCCAATGTACATTTCCACCTTTATATAGTGTAGAAAGGCATCCTGAAGCCTGGAAAGTCATTAATTTGATTGTCCAGTATTTCCTTCATGAGATATTGCAACACTTAGAAAAAGTGTACAGCGCCAGCAGACAATGAATTTTCAGCACTAAAAAAACGAAACTTCATTAACAGCTAAACCAAACGTTTCCAATGTAAATTTCCACCTTTATATAGTGTAAAAAGACATCCTGAAGCCTGGGCAGTCATTAATTTGATTGTCCAGTATTTCCCTTATGAGATAATGCCTCACATAGCAAATGTGTACAGTGCGAGCTGAAAATGCATTTTCAGCACTAAAAAAACCAAACTTTTATAACAGCTAAACCAAACGTTTCCAATGTAAATTTCCACCTTTATATAGTGTAAAAAGACATCCTGAAGCCTGGGCAGTCATTAATTTGATTGTCCAATATTTCCCTTCTGAGATAATGCCTCTCATAGCAAATGTGTACAGCGCGAGCTGAAAATGCATTTACAGCACTAAAAAACCAAACTTTTATAACAGCTAAACCAAACGTTTCCAATGTACATTTCCACCTTTATATAGTGTAGAAAGGCATCCTGAAGCCTGGAAAGTCATTAATTTGATTGTCCAGTATTTCCTTCATGAGATATTGCAACACTTAGAAAAAGTGTACAGCGCCAGCAGACAATGAATTTTCAGCACTAAAAAAACGAAACTTCATTAACAGCTAAACTAAACGTTTCCAATGTAAATTTCCACCCTTATATAGTGTAAAAAGACATCCTGAAGCCTGGGCAGTCATTAATTTGATTGTCCAATATTTCCCTTATGAGATAATGCTTCTCATAGCAAATGTGTACAGCGCGAGCTGAAAATGCATTTACAGTACTAAAAAACCAAACTTTTATAACAGCTAAACCAAACGTTTCCAATGTAAATTTCCACCTTTATATAGTGTAGAAAGGCATCCTGAAGCCTGGAAAGTCATTAATTTGATTGTCCAGTATTTCCTTCATGAGATATTGCAACACTTAGAAAAAGTGTACAGCGCCAGCAGACAATGAATTTTCAGCACTAAAAAAACGAAACTTCATTAACAGCTAAACCAAACGTTTCCAATGAAAATTTCCACATTTATAGAGTGTAAAAAGGCATCCTGAAGCCTGGGAAGTCATTAATTTGATTGTCCAGTATTTCCCTTATGAGATAATGCCTCACATAGCAAATGTGTACAGTGCGAGCTGAAAATGCATTTTCAGCACTAAAAAACCAAACTTTTATAACAGCTAAACCAAACGTTTCCAATGTAAATTTCCACCTTTATATAGTGTAAAAAGACATCCTGAAGCCTGGGCAGTCATTAATTTGATTGTCCAGTATTTCCATTATGAGATAATGCCTCACACAGCAAAAGTGTACAGTGCGAGCTGAAAATGCATTTTCAGCACTAAAAAAACCAAACTTTTATAACAGCTAAACCAAACGTTTCCAATGTAAATTTCCACCTTTATATAGTGTAAAAAGACATCCTGAAGCCTGGGCAGTCATTAATTTGATTGTCCAATATTTCCCTTCTGAGATAATGCCTCTCATAGCAAATGTGTACAGCGCGAGCTGAAAATGCAATTACAGCACTAAAAAACCAAACTTTTATAACAGCTAAACCAAACGTTTCCAATGTACATTTCCACCTTTATATAGTGTAGAAAGGCATCCTGAAGCCTGGAAAGTCATTAATTTGATTGTCCAGTATTTCCTTCATGAGATATTGCAACACTTAGAAAAAGTGTACAGCGCCAGCAGACAATGAATTTTCAGCACTAAAAAAACGAAACTTCATTAACAGCTAAACTAAACGTTTCCAATGTAAATTTCCACCCTTATATAGTGTAAAAAGACATCCTGAAGCCTGGGCAGTCATTAATTTGATTGTCCAATATTTCCCTTGAGATAATGCCTCTCATAGCAAATGTGTACAGCGCGAGCTGAAAATGCATTTACAGCACTAAAAAACCAAACTTTTATAACAGCTAAACCAAACGTTTCCAATGTAAATTTCCACCTTTATATAGTGTAGAAAGGCATCCTGAAGCCTGGAAAGTCATTAATTTGATTGTCCAGTATTTCCTTCATGAGATATTGCAACACTTAGAAAAAGTGTGCAGCGCCAGCAGACAATGAATTTTCAGCACTAAAAAAACGAAACTTCATTAACAGCTAAACCAAACGTTTCCAATGTAAATTTCCACATTTATAGAGTGTAAAAAGGCATCCTGAAGCCTGGGAAGTCATTAATTTGATTGTCCAGTATTTCCCTTATGAGATAATGCCTCACATAGCAAATGTGTACAGTGCGAGCTGAAAATGCATTTTCAGCACTAAAAAACCAAACTTTTATAACAGCTAAACCAAACGTTTCCAATGTAAATTTCCACCTTTATATAGTGTAAAAAGACATCCTGAAGCCTGGGCAGTCATTAATTTGATTGTCCAGTATTTCCCTTATGAGATAATGCCTCACACAGCAAATGTGTACAGTGCGAGCTGAAAATGCATTTTCAGCACTAAAAAAACCAAACTTTTATAACAGCTAAACCAAACGTTTCCAATGTAAATTTCCACCTTTATATAGTGTAAAAAGACATCCTGAAGCCTGGGCAGTCATTAATTTGATTGTCCAATATTTCCCTTCTGAGATAATGCCTCTCATAGCAAATGTGTACAGCGCGAGCTGAAAATGCATTTACAGCACTAAAAAACCAAACTTTTATAACAGCTAAACCAAACGTTTCCAATGTACATTTCCACATTTATATAGTGTAGAAAGGCATCCTGAAGCCTGGAAAGTCATTAATTTGATTGTCCAGTATTTCCTTCATGAGATATTGCAACACTTAGAAAAAGTGTACAGCGCCAGCAGACAATGAATTTTCAGCACTAAAAAAACGAAACTTCATTAACAGCTAAACTAAACGTTTCCAATGTAAATTTCCACCCTTATATAGTGTAAAAAGACATCCTTAAGCCTGGGCAGTCATTAATTTGATTGTCCAATATTTCCCTTATGAGATAATGCCTCTCATAGCAAATGTGTACAGCGCGAGCTGAAAATGCATTTACAGCACTAAAAAAACAAACTTTTATAACAGCTAAACTAAACGTTTCCAATGTAAATTTCCACCTTTATATAGTGTAGAAAGGCATCCTGAAGCCTGGAAAGTCATTAATTTGATTGTCCAGTATTTCCTTCATGAGATATTGCAACACTTAGAAAAAGTGTACAGCGCCAGCAGACAATGAATTTTCAGCACTAAAAAAACGAAACTTCATTAACAGCTAAACTAAACGTTTCCAATGTAAATTTCCACCTTTATATAGTGTAAAAATGAAGCCTGGGCAGCCATTAATTTGATTGTCCAATATTTCCCTTATGAGATAATGCCTCTCATAGCAAATGTGTACAGCGCGAGCTGAAAATGCATTTACAGCACTAAAAAACCAAACTTTTATAACAGCTAAACCAAACGTTTCCAATGTAAATTTCCACCCTTATATAGTGTAAAAAGACATCCTGAAGCCTGGGCAGTCATTAATTTGATTGTCCAATATTTCCCTTATGAGATAATGCCTCTCATAGCAAATGTGTACTGCGCGAGCTGAAAATGCATTTACAGCACTAAAAAACCAAACTTTTATAACAGCTAAACCAAACGTTTCCAATGTAAATTTCCACCTTTATATAGTGTAGAAAGGCATCCTGAAGCCAGGAAAGTCATTAATTTGATTGTCCAGTATTTCCTTCATGAGATATTGCAACACTTAGAAAAAGTGTACAGCGCCAGCAGACAATGAATTTTCAGCACTAAAAAAACGAAACTTCATTAACAGCTAAACCAAACGTTTCCAATGTAAATTTCCACATTTATAGAGTGTAAAAAGGCATCCTGAAGCCTGGGAAGTCATTAATTTGATTGTCCAATATTTCCCTTCTGAGATAATGCCTCTCATAGCAAATGTGTACAGCGCGAGCTGAAAATGCATTTACAGCACTAACAAACCAAACTTTTATAACAGCTAAACCAAACGTTTCCAATGTACATTTCCACCTTTATATAGTGTAGAAAGGCATCCTGAAGCCTGGAAAGCCATTAATTTGATTGTCCAGTATTTCCTTCATGAGATATTGCAACACTTAGAAAAAGTGTACAGCGCCAGCAGACAATGAATTTTCAGCACTAAAAAAACGAAACTTCATTAACAGCTAAACCAAACGTTTCCAATGTAAATTTCCACCTTTATATAGTGTAAAAAGACATCCTGAAGCCTGGGCAGTCATTAATTTGATTGTCCAGTATTTCCCTTATGAGATAATGCCTCACATAGCAAATGTGTACAGTGCGAGCTGAAAATGCATTTTCAGCACTAAAAAAACCAAACTTTTATAACAGCTAAACCAAACGTTTCCAATGTAAATTTCCACCTTTATATAGTGTAAAAAGACATCCTGAAGCCTGGGCAGTCATTAATTTGATTGTCCAATATTTCCCTTCTGAGATAATGCCTCTCATAGCAAATGTGTACAGCGCGAGCTGAAAATGCATTTACAGCACTAAAAAACCAAACTTTATAACAGCTAAACCAAACGTTTCCAATGTAAATTTCCACCTTTATATAGTGTAGAAAGGCATCCTGAAGCCTGGAAAGTCATTAATTTGATTGTCCAGTATTTCCTTCATGAGATATTGCAACATTTAGAAAAAGTGTACAGCGCCAGCAGACAATGAATTTTCAGCACTAAAAAAACGAAACTTCATTAACAGCTAAACTAAACGTTTCCAATGTAAATTTCCACCTTTATATAGTGTAAAAAGACATCCTGAAGCCCGGGCAGCCATTAATTTGATTGTCCAATATTTCCCTTATGAGATAATGCCTCTCATAGCAAATGTGTACAGCGCGAGCTGAAAATGCATTTACAGCACTAAAAAACCAAACTTTTATAACAGCTAAACCAAACGTTTCCAATGTAAATTTCCACCTTTATATAGTGTAAAAAGACATCCTGAAGCCTGCGCAGTCATTAATTTGATTGTCCAATATTTCCCTTATGAGATAATGCCTCTCATAGCAAATGTGTACAGCGCGAGCTGATATTGCATTTACAGCACTAAAAAACCAAACTTTTATAACAGCTAAACCAAACGTTTCCAATGTAAATTTCTACCTTTATATAGTGTAGAAAGGCATCCTGAAGCCTGGAAAGTCATTAATTTGATTGTCCAGTATTTCCTTCATGAGATATTGCAACACTTAGAAAAAGTGTACAGCGCCAGCAGACAATGAATTTTCAGCACTAAAAAAACGAAACTTCATTAACAGCTAAACCAAACGTTTCCAATGTAAATTTCCACATTTATAGAGTGTAAAAAGGCATCCTGAAGCCTGGGCAGTCATTAATTTGATTGTCCAATATTTCCCTTATGAGATAATGCCTCTCATAGCAAATGTGTACAGCGCGAGCTGAAAATGCATTTACAGCACTGATACCAAACTTTTATAACAGCTAAACCAAACGTTTCCAATGTAAATTTCCACCTTTATATAGTGTAGAAAGGCATCCTGAAGCCTGGAAAGTCATTAATTTGATTGTCCAGTATTTCCTTCATGAGATATTGCAACACTTAGAAAAAGTGTACAGCGCCAGCAGACAATGAATTTTCAGCACTAAAAAAACGAAACTTCATTAACAGCTAAACCAAACGTTTCCAATGTAAATTTCCACATTTATAGAGTGTAAAAAGGCATCCTGAAGCCTGGGAAGTCATTAATATGATTGTCCAGTATTTCCCTTATGAGATAATGCCTCACATAGCAAATGTGTACAGTGCGAGCTGAAAATGCATTTTCAGCACTAAAAAAACAAACTTTTATAACAGCTAAACTAAACGTTTCCAATGTAAATTTCCACCTTTATATAGTGTAAAAAGACATCCTGAAGCCTGGGCAGTCATTAATTTGATTGTCAAATATTTCCCTTATGAGATAATGCCTCTCATAGCAAATGTGTACAGCGCGAGCTGAAAATGCATTTACAGCACTAAAAAAACAAACTTTTATAACAGCTAAACTAAACGTTTCCAATGTAAATTTCCACCTTTATATAGTGTAAAAAGACATCCTGAAGCCTGGGCAGTCATTAATTTGATTGTCCAATATTTCCCTTATGAGATAATGCCTCTCATAGCAAATGTGTACAGCGCGAGCTGAAAATGCATTTACAGCACTAAAAACCCAAACTTTTATAACAGCTAAACCAAACGTTTCCAATGTAAATTTCCACCTTTATATAGTGTAGAAAGGCATCCTGAAGCCTGGAAAGTCATTAATTTGATTGTCCAGTATTTCCTTCATGAGATATTGCAACACTTAGAAAAAGTGTACAGCGCCAGCAGACAATGAATTTTCAGCACTAAAAAAACGAAACTTCATTAACAGCTGAACTAAACGTTTCCAATGTAAATGTCCACCTTTATATAGTGTAAAAAGACATCCTGAAGCCTGGGCAGTCATTAATTTGATTGTCCAATATTTCCCTTATGAGATAATGCCTCTCATAGCAAATGTGTACAGCGCGAGCTGAAAATGCATTTACAGCACTAAAAAACCAAACTTTTATAACAGCTAAACCAAACGTTTCCAATGTAAATTTCCACCTTTATATAGTGTAGAAAGGTATCCTGAAGCCTGGAAAGTCATTAATTTGATTGTCCAGTATTTCCTTCATGAGATATTGCAACACTTAGAAAAAGTGTACAGCGCCAGCAGACAATGAATTTTCAGCACTAAAAAAAACGAAACTTCATTAACAGCTAAACCAAACGTTTCCAATGTAAATTTCCACCTTTATATAGTGTAGAAAGGCATCCTGAAGCCTGGAAAGTCATTAATTTGATTGTCCAGTATTTCCTTCATGAGATATTGCAACACTTAGAAAAAGTGTACAGCGCCAGCAGACAATGAATTTTCAGCACTAAAAAAACGAAACTTCATTAACAGCTAAACCAAACGTTTCCAATGTAAATTTCCACATTTATAGAGTGTAAAAAGACATCCTGAAGCCTGGGAAGTCATTAATTTGATTGTCCAGTATTTCCCTTATGAGATAATGCCTCACATAGCAAATGTGTACAGTGCGAGCTGAAAATGCATTTTCAGCACTAAAAAACCAAACTTTTATAACAGCTAAACCAAACGTTTCCAATGTAAATTTCCACCTTTATATAGTGTAAAAAGACATCCTGAAGCCTGGGCAGTCATTAATTTGATTGTCCAATATTTCCCTTATGAGATAATGCCTCTCATAGCAAATGTGTACAGCGCGAGCTGAAAATGCATTTACAGCACTAAAAAACCAAACTTTTATAACAGCTAAACCAAACGTTTCAATTGTAAATTTCCACCTTTATATAGTGTAGAAAGGCATCCTGAAGCCTGGAAAGTCATTAATTTGATTGTCCAGTATTTCCTTCATGAGATATTGCAACACTTAGAAAAAGTGTACAGCGCCAGCAGACAATGAATTTTCAGCACTAAAAAAACGAAACTTCATTAACAGCTAAACCAAACGTTTCCAATGTAAATTTCCACATTTATAGAGTGTAAAAAGGCATCCTGAAGCCTGGGAAGTCATTAATTTGATTGTCCAGTATTTCCCTTATGAGATAATGCCTCACATAGCAAATGTGTACAGTGCGAGCTGAAAATGCATTTACAGCACTAAAAAAACAAACTTTTATAACAGCTAAACCAAACGTTTCCAATTTAAAATTTCCACCTTTATATAGTGTAGAAAGGCATCCTGAAGCCTGGAAAGTCATTAATTTGATTGTCCAGTATTTCCTTCATGAGATATTGCAACACTTAGAAAAAGTGTACAGCGCCAGCAGACAATGAATTTTCAGCACTAAATAAACGAAACTTCATTAACAGCTAAAGTAAACGTTTCCAATGTAAATTTCCACCTTTATATAGTGTAAAAAGACATCCTGAAGCCTGGGCAGTCATTAATTTGATTGTCCAATATTTCCCTTATGAGATAATGCCTCTCATAGCAAATGTGTACAGTGCGAGCTGAAAATGCATTTACAGCACTAAAAAAACTAACTTTTATAACAGCTAAACCAAACGTTTCCAATGTAAATTTCCACCTTTATATAGTGTAAAAAGACATCCTGAAGCCTGGGCAGTCATTAATTTGATTGTCCAATATTTCCCTTATGAGATAATGCCTCTCATAGCAAATGTGTACAGCGCGAGCTGAAAATGCATTTACAGCACTAAAAAACCAAACTTTTATAACAGCTAAACCAAACGTTTCCAATGTAAATTTCTACCTTTATATAGTGTAGAAAGGCATCCTGAAGCCTGGAAAGTCATTAATTTGATTGTCCAGTATTTCCTTCATGAGATATTGCAACACTTAGAAAAAGTGTACAGCGCCAGCAGACAATGAATTTTCAGCACTAAAAAAACGAAACTTCATTAACAGCTAAACCAAACGTTTCCAATGTAAATTTCCACATTTATAGAGTGTAAAAAGGCATCCTGAAGCCTGGGAAGTCATTAATTTGATTGTCCAGTATTTCCCTTATGAGATAATGCCTCACATAGCAAATGTGTACAGTGCGAGCTGAAAATGCATTTACAGCACTAAAAAAACAAACTTTTATAACAGCTAAACCAAACGTTTCCAATGTAAATTTCCACCTTTATATAGTGTAGAAAGGCATCCTGAAGCCTGGAAAGTCATTAATTTGATTGTCCAGTATTTCCTTCATGAGATATTGCAACACTTAGAAAAAGTGTACAGCGCCAGCAGACAATGAATTTTCAGCACTAAATAAACGAAACTTCATTAACAGCTAAAGTAAACGTTTCCAATGTAAATTTCCACCTTTATATAGTGTAAAAAGACATCCTGAAGCCTGGGCAGTCATTAATTTGATTGTCCAATATTTCCCTTATGAGATAATGCCTCTCATAGCAAATGTGTACAGTGCGAGCTGAAAATGCATTTACAGCACTAAAAAAACAAACTTTTATAACAGCTAAACCAAACGTTTCCAATGTAAATTTCCACCTTTATATAGTGTAAAAAGACATCCTGAAGCCTGGGCAGTCATTAATTTGATTGTCCAATATTTCCCTTATGAGATAATGCCTCTCATAGCAAATGTGTACAGCGCGAGCTGAAAATGCATTTACAGCACTAAAAAACCAAACTTTTATAACAGCTAAACCAAACGTTTCCAATATAAATTTCCACCTTTATATAGTGTAGAAAGGCATCCTGAAGCCTGGAAAGTCATTAATTTGATTGTCCAGTATTTCCTTCATGAGATATTGCAACACTTAGAAAAAGTGTACAGCGCCAGCAGACAATGAATTTTCAGCACTAAAAAAACGAAACTTCATTAACAGCTAAACCAAACGTTTCCAATGTAAATTTCCACATTTATAGAGTGTAAAAAGGCATCCTGAAGCCTGGGAAGTCATTAATTTGATTGTCCAGTATTTCCCTTATGAGATAATGCCTCACATAGCAAATGTGTACAGTGCGAGCTGAAAATGCATTTACAGCACTAAAAAAACAAACTTTTATAACAGCTAAACCAAACGTTTCCAATGTAAATTTCCACCTTTATATAGTGTAGAAAGGCATCCTGAAGCCTGGAAAGTCATTAATTTGATTGTCCAGTATTTCCTTCATGAGATATTGCAACACTTAGAAAAAGTGTACAGCGCCAGCAGACAATGAATTTTCAGCACTAAATAAACGAAACTTCATTAACAGCTAAAGTAAACGTTTCCAATGTAAATTTCCACCTTTATATAGTGTAAAAAGACATCCTGAAGCCTGGGCAGTCATTAATTTGATTGTCCAATATTTCCCTTATGAGATAATGCCTCTCATAGCAAATGTGTACAGTGCGAGCTGAAAATGCATTTACAGCACTAAAAAAACTAACTTTTATAACAGCTAAACCAAACGTTTCCAATGTAAATTTCCACCTTTATATAGTGTAAAAAGACATCCTGAAGCCTGGGCAGTCATTAATTTGATTGTCTAATATTTCCCTTCTGAGATAATGCCTCTCATAGCAAATGTGTACAGCGCGAGCTGAAAATGCATTTACAGCACTAAAAAACCAAACTTTATAACAGCTAAACCAAACGTTTCCAATGTAAATTTCCACCTTTATATAGTGTAGAAAGGCATCCTGAAGCCTGGAAAGTCATTAATTTGATTGTCCAGTATTTCCTTCATGAGATATTGCAACATTTAGAAAAAGTGTACAGCGCCAGCAGACAATGAATTTTCAGCACTAAAAAAACGAAACTTCATTAACAGCTAAACTAAACGTTTCCAATGTAAATTTCCACCTTTATATAGTGTAAAAAGACATCCTGAAGCCTGCGCAGTCATTAATTTGATTGTCCAATATTTCCCTTATGAGATAATGCCTCTCATAGCAAATGTGTTCAGCGCGAGCTGATATTGCATTTACAGCACTAAAAAACCAAACTTTTATAACAGCTAAACCAAACGTTTCCAATGTAAATTTCTACCTTTATATAGTGTAAAAAGGCATCCTGAAGCCTGGAAAGTCATTAATTTGATTGTCCAGTATTTCCTTCATGAGATATTGCAACACTTAGAAAAAGTGTACAGCGCCAGCAGACAATGAATTTTCAGCACTAAAAAAACGAAACTTCATTAACAGCTAAACCAAACGTTTCCAATGTAAATTTCCACATTTATAGAGTGTAAAAAGGCATCCTGAAGCCTGGGCAGTCATTAATTTGATTGTCCAATATTTCCCTTATGAGATAATGCCTCTCATAGCAAATGTGTACAGCGCGAGCTGAAAATGCATTTACAGCACTAATACCAAACTTTTATAACAGCTAAACCAAACGTTTCCAATGTAAATTTCCACCTTTATATAGTGTAGAAAGGCATCCTGAAGCCTGGAAAGTCATTAATTTGATTGTCCAGTATTTCCTTCATGAGATATTGCAACACTTAGAAAAAGTGTACAGCGCCAGCAGACAATGAATTTTCAGCACTAAAAAAACGAAACTTCATTAACAGCTAAACCAAACGTTTCCAATGTAAATTTCCACATTTATAGAGTGTAAAAAGGCATCCTGAAGCCTGGGAAGTCATTAATATGATTGTCCAGTATTTCCCTTATGAGATAATGCCTCACATAGCAAATGTGTACAGTGCGAGCTGAAAATGCATTTTCAGCACTAAAAAAACAAACTTTTATAACAGCTAAACTAAACGTTTCCAATGTAAATTTCCACCTTTATATAGTGTAAAAAGACATCCTGAAGCCTGGGCAGTCATTAATTTGATTGTCCAATATTTCCCTTATGAGATAATGCCTCTCATAGCAAATGTGTACAGCGCGAGCTGAAAATGCATTTACAGCACTAAAAAAACAAACTTTTATAACAGCTAAACTAAACGTTTCCAATGTAAATTTCCACCTTTATATAGTGTAAAAAGACATCCTGAAGCCTGGGCAGTCATTAATTTGATTGTCCAATATTTCCCTTATGAGATAATGCCTCTCATAGCAAATGTGTACAGCGCGAGCTGAAAATGCATTTACAGCACTAAAAACCCAAACTTTTATAACAGCTAAACCAAACGTTTCCAATGTAAATTTCCACCTTTATATAGTGTAGAAAGGCATCCTGAAGCCTGGAAAGTCATTAATTTGATTGTCCAGTATTTCCTTCATGAGATATTGCAACACTTAGAAAAAGTGTACAGCGCCAGCAGACAATGAATTTTCAGCACTAAAAAAACGAAACTTCATTAACAGCTGAACTAAACGTTTCCAATGTAAATGTCCACCTTTATATAGTGTAAAAAGACATCCTGAAGCCTGGGCAGTCATTAATTTGATTGTCCAATATTTCCCTTATGAGATAATGCCTCACATAGCAAATGTGTACAGTGCGAGCTGAAAATGCATTTACAGCACTAAAAAAACTAACTTTTATAACAGCTAAACCAAACGTTTCCAATGTAAATTTCCACCTTTATATAGTGTAAAAAGACATCCTGAAGCCTGGGCAGTCATTAATTTGATTGTCTAATATTTCCCTTCTGAGATAATGCCTCTCATAGCAAATGTGTACAGCGCGAGCTGAAAATGCATTTACAGCACTAAAAAACCAAACTTTTATAACAGCTAAACCAAACGTTTCCAATATAAATTTCCACCTTTATATAGTGTAGAAAGGCATCCTGAAGCCTGGAAAGTCATTAATTTGATTGTCCAGTATTTCCTTCATGAGATATTGCAACACTTAGAAAAAGTGTACAGCGCCAGCAGACAATGAATTTTCAGCACTAAAAAAACGAAACTTCATTAACAGCTAAACCAAACGTTTCCAATGTAAATTTCCACATTTATAGAGTGTAAAAAGGCATCCTGAAGCCTGGGAAGTCATTAATTTGATTGTCCAGTATTTCCCTATGAGATAATGCCTCACATAGCAAATGTGTACAGTGCGAGCTGAAAATGCATTTACAGCACTAAAAAAACAAACTTTTATAACAGCTAAACCAAACGTTTCCAATGTAAATTTCCACCTTTATATAGTGTAGAAAGGCATCCTGAAGCCTGGAAAGTCATTAATTTGATTGTCCAGTATTTCCTTCATGAGATATTGCAACACTTAGAAAAAGTGTACAGCGCCAGCAGACAATGAATTTTCAGCACTAAATAAACGAAACTTCACTAACAGCTAAAGTAAACGTTTCCAATGTAAATTTCCACCTTTATATAGTGTAAAAAGACATCCTGAAGCCTGGGCAGTCATTAATTTGATTGTCCAATATTTCCCTTATGAGATAATGCCTCTCATAGCAAATGTGTACAGTGCGAGCTGAAAATGCATTTACAGCACTAAAAAAACAAACTTTTATAACAGCTAAACCAAACGTTTCCAATGTAAATTTCCACCTTTATATAGTGTAAAAAGACATCCTGAAGCCTGGGCAGTCATTAATTTGATTGTCTAATATTTCCCTTCTGAGATAATGCCTCTCATAGCAAATGTGTACAGCGCGAGCTGAAAATGCATTTACAGCACTAAAAAACCAAACTTTATAACAGCTAAACCAAACGTTTCCAATGTAAATTTCCACCTTTATATAGTGTAGAAAGGCATCCTGAAGCCTGGAAAGTCATTAATTTGATTGTCCAGTATTTCCTTCATGAGATATTGCAACATTTAGAAAAAGTGTACAGCGCCAGCAGACAATGAATTTTCAGCACTAAAAAAACGAAACTTCATTAACAGCTAAACTAAACGTTTCCAATGTAAATTTCCACCTTTATATAGTGTAAAAAGACATCCTGAAGCCCGGGCAGCCATTAATTTGATTGTCCAATATTTCCCTTATGAGATAATGCCTCTCATAGCAAATGTGTACAGCGCGAGCTGAAAATGCATTTACAGCACTAAAAAACCAAACTTTTATAACAGCTAAACCAAACGTTTCCAATGTAAATTTCCACCTTTATATAGTGTAAAAAGACATCCTGAAGCCTGCGCAGTCATTAATTTGATTGTCCAATATTTCCCTTATGAGATAATGCCTCTCATAGCAAATGTGTTCAGCGCGAGCTGATATTGCATTTACAGCACTAAAAAACCAAACTTTTATAACAGCTAAACCAAACGTTTCCAATGTAAATTTCTACCTTTATATAGTGTAGAAAGGCATCCTGAAGCCTGGAAAGTCA
The DNA here is from genome assembly GCF_059441095.1 of Idiotropiscis lumnitzeri. NCBI lineage: Eukaryota > Metazoa > Chordata > Actinopteri > Syngnathiformes > Syngnathidae > Idiotropiscis > Idiotropiscis lumnitzeri. Next base: position 301,164 of record NW_028283622.1, read on the forward strand.
TTAATTTGATTGTCCAGTATTTCCTTCATGAGATATTGCAACACTTAGAAAAAGTGTACAGCGCCAGCAGACAATGAATTTTCAGCACTAAAAAAACGAAACTTCATTAACAGCTAAACCAAACGTTTCCAATGTAAATTTCCACATTTATAGAGTGTAAAAAGGCATCCTGAAGCCTGGGCAGTCATTAATTTGATTGTCCAATATTTCCCTTATGAGATAATGCCTGTCATAGCAAATGTGTACAGCGCGAGCTGAAAATGCATTTACAGCACTAATACCAAACTTTTATAACAGCTAAACCAAACGTTTCCAATGTAAATTTCCACCTTTATATAGTGTAGAAAGGCATCCTGAAGCCTGGAAAGTCATTAATTTGATTGTCCAGTATTTCCTTCATGAGATATTGCAACACTTAGAAAAAGTGTACAGCGCCAGCAGACAATGAATTTTCAGCACTAAAAAAACGAAACTTCATTAACAGCTAAACCAAACGTTTCCAATGTAAATTTCCACATTTATAGAGTGTAAAAAGGCATCCTGAAGCCTGGGAAGTCATTAATATGATTGTCCAGTATTTCCCTTATGAGATAATGCCTCACATAGCAAATGTGTACAGTGCGAGCTGAAAATGCATTTTCAGCACTAAAAAAACAAACTTTTATAACAGCTAAACTAAACGTTTCCAATGTAAATTTCCACCTTTATATAGTGTAAAAAGACATCCTGAAGCCTGGGCAGTCATTAATTTGATTGTCCAATATTTCCCTTATGAGATAATGCCTCTCATAGCAAATGTGTACAGCGCGAGCTGAAAATGCATTTACAGCACTAAAAAAACAAACTTTTATAACAGCTAAACTAAACGTTTCCAATGTAAATTTCCACCTTTATATAGTGTAAAAAGACATCCTGAAGCCTGGGCAGTCATTAATTTGATTGTCCAATATTTCCCTTATGAGATAATGCCTCTCATAGCAAATGTGTACAGCGCGAGCTGAAAATGCATTTACAGCACTAAAAACCCAAACTTTTATAACAGCTAAACCAAACGTTTCCAATGTAAATTTCCACCTTTATATAGTGTAGAAAGGCATCCTGAAGCCTGGAAAGTCATTAATTTGATTGTCCAGTATTTCCTTCATGAGATATTGCAACACTTAGAAAAAGTGTACAGCGCCAGCAGACAATGAATTTTCAGCACTAAAAAAACGAAACTTCATTAACAGCTGAACTAAACGTTTCCAATGTAAATGTCCACCTTTATATAGTGTAAAAAGACATCCTGAAGCCTGGGCAGTCATTAATTTGATTGTCCAATATTTCCCTTATGAGATAATGCCTCTCATAGCAAATGTGTACAGCGCGAGCTGAAAATGCATTTACAGCACTAAAAAACCAAACTTTTATAACAGCTAAACCAAACGTTTCCAATGTAAATTTCCACCTTTATATAGTGTAGAAAGGCATCCTGAAGCCTGGAAAGTCATTAATTTGATTGTCCAGTATTTCCTTCATGAGATATTGCAACACTTAGAAAAAGTGTACAGCGCCAGCAGACAATGAATTTTCAGCACTAAAAAAAACGAAACTTCATTAACAGCTAAACCAAACGTTTCCAATGTAAATTTCCACCTTTATATAGTGTAGAAAGGCATCCTGAAGCCTGGAAAGTCATTAATTTGATTGTCCAGTATTTCCTTCATGAGATATTGCAACACTTAGAAAAAGTGTACAGCGCCAGCAGACAATGAATTTTCAGCACTAAAAAAACGAAACTTCATTAACAGCTAAACCAAACGTTTCCAATGTAAATTTCCACATTTATAGAGTGTAAAAAGGCATCCTGAAGCCTGGGAAGTCATTAATTTGATTGTCCAGTATTTCCCTTATGAGATAATGCCTCACATAGCAAATGTGTACAGTGCGAGCTGAAAATGCATTTTCAGCACTAAAAAACCAAACTTTTATAACAGCTAAACCAAACGTTTCCAATGTAAATTTCCACCTTTATATAGTGTAAAAAGACATCCTGAAGCCTGGGCAGTCATTAATTTGATTGTCCAATATTTCCCTTATGAGATAATGCCTCTCATAGCAAATGTGTACAGCGCGAGCTGAAAATGCATTTACAGCACTAAAAAACCAAACTTTTATAACAGCTAAACCAAACGTTTCAATTGTAAATTTCCACCTTTATATAGTGTAGAAAGGCATCCTGAAGCCTGGAAAGTCATTAATTTGATTGTCCAGTATTTCCTTCATGAGATATTGCAACACTTAGAAAAAGTGTACAGCGCCAGCAGACAATGAATTTTCAGCACTAAAAAAAACGAAACTTCATTAACAGCTAAAGTAAACGTTTCCAATGTAAATTTCCACCTTTATATAGTGTAAAAAGACATCCTGAAGCCTGGGCAGTCATTAATTTGATTGTCCAATATTTCCCTTATGAGATAATGCCTCTCATAGCAAATGTGTACAGTGCGAGCTGAAAATGCATTTACAGCACTAAAAAACCAAACTTTTATAACAGCTAAACCAAACGTTTCCAATGTAAATTTCCACCTTTATATAGTGTAAAAAGACATCCTGAAGCCTGGGCAGTCATTAATTTGATTGTCCAATATTTCCCTTATGAGATAATGCCTCTCATAGCAAATGTGTACAGCGCGAGCTGAAAATGCATTTACAGCACTAAAAAACCAAACTTTTATAACAGCTAAACCAAACGTTTCCAATATAAATTTCCACCTTTATATAGTGTAGAAAGGCATCCTGAAGCCTGGAAAGTCATTAATTTGATTGTCCAGTATTTCCCTTATGAGATAATGCCTCACATAGCAAATGTGGACAGTGCGAGCTGAAAATGCATTTTCAGCACTAAAAAAACCAAACTTTTATAACAGCTAAACCAAACGTTTCCAATGTAAATTTCCACCTTTATATAGTGTAAAAAGACATCCTGAAGCCTGGGCAGTCATTAATTTGATTGTCCAATATTTCCCTTATGAGATAATGCCTCTCATAGCAAATGTGTACAGTGCGAGCTGAAAATGCATTTACAGCACTAAAAAAACAAACTTTTATAACAGCTAAACCAAACGTTTCCAATGTAAATTTCCACCTTTATATAGTGTAAAAAGACATCCTGAAGCCTGGGCAGTCATTAATTTGATTGTCCAATATTTCCCTTATGAGATAATGCCTCTCATAGCAAATGTGTACAGCGCGAGCTGAAAATGCATTTACAGCACTAAAAAACCAAACTTTTAAAACAGCTAAACCAAACGTTTCCAATGTAAATTTCCACCTTTATATAGTGTAGAAAGGCATCCTGAAGCCTGGAAAGTCATTAATTTGATTGTCCAGTATTTCCTTCATGAGATATTGCAACACTTAGAAAAAGTGTACAGCGCCAGCAGACAATGAATTTTCAGCACGAAAAAAACGAAACTTCATTAACAGCTAAACCAAACGTTTCCAATGTAAATTTCCACATTTATAGAGTGTAAAAAGGCATCCTGAAGCCTGGGAAGTCATTAATTTGATTGTCCAGTATTTCCCTTATGAGATAATGCCTCACATAGCAAATGTGTACAGTGCGAGCTGAAAATGCATTTACAGCACTAAAAAAACAAACTTTTATAACAGCTAAACCAAACGTTTCCAATGTAAATTTCCACCTTTATATAGTGTAGAAAGGCATCCTGAAGCCTGGAAAGTCATTAATTTGATTGTCCAGTATTTCCTTCATGAGATATTGCAACACTTAGAAAAAGTGTACAGCGCCAGCAGACAATGAATTTTCAGCACTAAATAAACGAAACTTCATTAACAGCTAAAGTAAACGTTTCCAATGTAAATTTCCACCTTTATATAGTGTAAAAAGACATCCTGAAGCCTGGGCAGTCATTAATTTGATTGTCCAATATTTCCCTTATGAGATAATGCCTCTCATAGCAAATGTGTACAGTGCGAGCTGAAAATGCATTTACAGCACTAAAAAAACAAACTTTTATAACAGCTAAACCAAACGTTTCCAATGTAAATTTCCACCTTTATATAGTGTAAAAAGACATCCTGAAGCCTGGGCAGTCATTAATTTGATTGTCCAATATTTCCCTTATGAGATAATGCCTCTCATAGCAAATGTGTACAGCGCGAGCTGAAAATGCATTTACAGCACTAAAAAACCAAACTTTTATAACAGCTAAACCAAACGTTTCCAATGTAAATTTCCACCTTTATATAGTGTAGAAAGGCATCCTGAAGCCTGGAAAGTCATTAATTTGATTGTCCAGTATTTCCTTCATGAGATATTGCAACACTTAGAAAAAGTGTACAGCGCCAGCAGACAACGAATTTTCAACACTAAAAAAAACGAAACTTCATTAACAGCTAAACCAAACGTTTCCAATGTAAATTTCCACATTTATAGAGTGTAAAAAGGCATCCTGAAGCCTGGGAAGTCATTAATTTGATTGTCCAGTATTTCCCTTATGAGATAATGCCTCTCATTGCAAATGTGTACAGCGCGAGCTGAAAATGCATTTTCAGCACTAAAAAACCAAACTTTTATAACACCTAAACCAAACGTTTCCAATGTAAATTTCCTCCTTTATATAGTGTAAAAAGACATCCTGAAGCCTGGGCAGTCATTAATTTGATTGTCCAATATTTCCCTTATGAGATAATGCCTCTCATAGCAAATGTGTACAGTGCGAGCTGAAAATGCATTTACAGCACTAAAAAAACAAACTTTTATAACAGCTAAACCAAACGTTTCCAATGTAAATTTCCACCTTTATATAGTGTAAAAAGACATCCTGAAGCCTGGGCAGTCATTAATTTGATTGTCCAATATTTCCCTTATGAGATAATGCCTCTCATAGCAAATGTGTACAGCGCGAGCTGAAAATGCATTTACAGCACTAAAAAACCAAACTTTTATAACAGCTAAACCAAACGTTTCCAATGTAAATTTCCACCTTTATATAGTGTAGAAAGGCATCCTGAAGCCTGGAAAGTCATTAATTTGATTGTCCAGTATTTCCTTCATGAGATATTGCAACACTTAGAAAAAGTGTACAGCGCCAGCAGACAACGAATTTTCAACACTAAAAAAAACGAAACTTCATTAACAGCTAAACCAAACGTTTCCAATGTAAATTTCCACATTTATAGAGTGTAAAAAGGCATCCTGAAGCCTGGGAAGTCATTAATTTGATTGTCCAGTATTTCCCTTATGAGATAATGCCTCTCATTGCAAATGTGTACAGCGCGAGCTGAAAATGCATTTTCAGCACTAAAAAACCAAACTTTTATAACACCTAAACCAAACGTTTCCAATGTAAATTTCCTCCTTTATATAGTGTAAAAAGACATCCTGAAGCCTGGGCAGTCATTAATTTGATTGTCCAATATTTCCCTTATGAGATAATGCCTCTCATAGCAAATGTGTACAGCGCGAGCTGAAAATGCATTTACAGCACTAAAAAACCAAACTTTTATAACAGCTAAACCAAACGTTTCCAATGTAAATTTCCACCTTTATATAGTGTAGAAAGGCATCCTGAAGCCTGGAAAGTCATTAATTTGATTGTCCAGTATTTCCTTCATGAGATATTGCAACATTTAGAAAAAGTGTACAGCGCCAGCAGACAATGAATTTTCAGCACTAAAAAAACGAAACTTCATTAACAGCTAAACTAAACGTTTCCAATGTAAATTTCCACCTTTATATAGTGTAAAAAGACATCCTGAAGCCCGGGCAGCCATTAATTTGATTGTCCAATATTTCCCTTATGAGATAATGCCTCTCATAGCAAATGTGTACAGCGCGAGCTGAAAATGCATTTACAGCACTAAAAAACCAAACTTTTATAACAGCTAAACCAAACGTTTCCAATGTAAATTTCCACCTTTATATAGTGTAAAAAGACATCCTGAAGCCTGGGCAGTCATTAATTTGATTGTCCAATATTTCCCTTATGAGATAATGCCTCTCATAGCAAATGTGTACAGCGCGAGCTGAAAATGCATTTACAGCACTAAAAAAACAAACTTTTATAACAGCTAAACCAAACGTTTCCAATGTAAATTTCCACCTTTATATAGTGTAGAAAGGCATCCTGAAGCCTGGAAAGTCATTAATTTGATTGTCCAGTATTTCCTTCATGAGATATTGCAACACTTAGAAAAAGTGTACAGCGCCAGCAGACAATGAATTTTCAGCACTAAAAAAACGAAACTTCATTAACAGCTAAACTAAATGTTTCCAATGTAAATTTCCACCTTTATATAGTGTAAAAAGACATCCTGAAGCCTGGGCAGTCATTAATTTGATTGTCCAATATTTCCCTTATGAGATAATGCCTCTCATAGCAAATGTGTACAGCGCGAGCTGAAAATGCATTTACAGCACTAAAAAACCAAACTTTTATAACAGCTAAACCAAACGTTTCCAATGTAAATTTCCACCTTTATATAGTGTAAAAAGGCATCCTGAAGCCTGGAAAGTCTTTAATTTGATTGTCCAGTATTTCCTTCATGAGATATTGCAACACTTAGAAAAAGTGTACAGCGCCAGCAGACAATGAATTTTCAGCACTAAAAAACCGAAACTTCATTAACAGCTAAACTAAACGTTTCCAATGTAAATTTCCACCTTTATATAGTGTAAAAAGACATCCTGAAGCCTGGGCAGCCATTAATTTGATTGTCCAATATTTCCCTTATGAGATAATGCCTCTCATAGCAAATGTGTACAGCGCGAGCTGAAAATGCATTTACAGCACTAAAAAACCAAACTTTTATAACAGCTAAACCAAACGTTTCCAATGTAAATTTCCACCTTTATATAGTGTAGAAAGGCATCCTGAAGCCTGGAAAGTCATTAATTTGATTGTCCAGTATTTCCTTCATGAGATATTGCAACACTTAGAAAAAGTGTACAGCGCCAGCAGACAATGAATTTTCAGCACTAAAAAAACGAAACTTCATTAACAGCTAAACTAAATGTTTCCAATGTAAATTTCCACCTTTATATAGTGTAAAAAGACATCCTGAAGCCTGGGCAGTCATTAATTTGATTGTCCAATATTTCCCTTATGAGATAATGCCTCTCATAGCAAATGTGTACAGCGCGAGCTGAAAATGCATTTACAGCACTAAAAAACCAAACTTTTATAACAGCTAAACCAAACGTTTCCAATGTAAATTTCCACCTTTATATAGTGTAAAAAGGCATCCTGAAGCCTGGAAAGTCTTTAATTTGATTGTCCAGTATTTCCTTCATGAGATATTGCAACACTTAGAAAAAGTGTACAGCGCCAGCAGACAATGAATTTTCAGCACTAAAAAACCGAAACTTCATTAACAGCTAAACTAAACGTTTCCAATGTAAATTTCCACCTTTATATAGTGTAAAAAGACATCCTGAAGCCTGGGCAGCCATTAATTTGATTGTCCAATATTTCCCTTATGAGATAATGCCTCTCATAGCAAATGTGTACAGCGCGAGCTGAAAATGCATTTACAGCACTAAAAAACCAAACTTTTATAACAGCTAAACCAAACGTTTCCAATGTAAATTTCCACCTTTATAGAGTGTAAAAAGACATCCTGAAGCCTGGGCAGTCATTAATTTGATTGTCCAATATTTCCCTTATGAGATAATGCCTCTCATAGCAAATGTGTACAGCGCGAGCTGAAAATGCATTTACAGCACTAAAAAACCAAACTTTTATAACAGCTAAACCAAACGTTTCCAATGTAAATTTCTACCTTTATATAGTGTAGAATGGCATCCTGAAGCCTGGAAAGTCATTAATTTGATTGTCCAGTATTTCCTTCATGAGATATTGCAACACTTAGAAAAAGTGTACAGCGCCAGCAGACAATGTTTTTTCAGCACTAAAAAAACGAAACTTCATTAACAGCTAAACCAAACGTTTCCAATGTAAATTTCCACATTTATAGAGTGTAAAAAGGCATCCTGAAGCCTGGGAAGTCATTAATTTGATTGTCCAGTATTTCCCTTATGATATAATGCCTCACATAGCAAATGTGTACAGCGCGAGCTGAAAATGCATTTACAGCACTAAAAAACCAAACTTTTATAACAGCTAAACCAAACGTTTCCAATGTAAATTTCCACCTTTATATAGTGTAGAAAGGCATCCTGAAGCCTGGAAAGTGATTAATTTGATTGTCCAGTATTTCCTTCATGAGATATTGCAACACTTAGAAAAAGTGTACAGCGCCAGCAGACAATGAATTTTCAGCACTAAAAAACCGAAACTTCATTAACAGCTAAACTAAACGTTTCCAATGTAAATTTCCACCTTTATATAGTGTAAAAAGACATCCTGAAGCCTGGGCAGTCATTAATTTGATTGTCCAATATTTCCCTTATGAGATAATGCCTCTCATAGCAAATGTGTACAGCGCGAGCTGAAAATGCATTTACAGCACTAAAAAACCAAACTTTTATAACAGCTAAACCAAACGTTTCCAATGTAAATTTCCACCTTTATATAGTGTAGAAAGGCATCCTGAAGCCTGGAAAGTCATTAATTTGATTGTCCAGTATTTCCTTCATGAGATATTGCAACACTTAGAAAAAGTGTACAGCGCCAGCAGACAATGAATTTCCAGCACTAAAAAAACGAAACTTCATTAACAGCTAAACTAAACGTTTCCAATGTAAATTTCCACCTTTATATAGTGTAAAAAGACATCCTGAAGCCTGGGCAGTCATTAATTTGATTGTCCAATATTTCCCTTATGAGATAATGCCTCTCATAGCAAATGTGTACAGCGCGAGCTGAAAATGCATTTACAGCACTAAAAAACCAAACTTTTATAACAGCTAAACCAAACGTTTCCAATGTAAATTTCCACCTTTATATAGTGTAGAAAGGCATCCTGAAGCCTGGAAAGTCATTAATTTGATTGTCCAGTATTTCCTTCATGAGATATTGCAACACTTAGAAAAAGTGTACAGCGCCAGCAGACAATGAATTTTCAGCACTAAAAAAACGAAACTTCATTAACAGCTAAACCAAACGTTTCCAATGTAAATTTCCACATTTATAGAGTGTAAAAAGGCATCCTGAAGCCTGGGAAGTCATTAATTTGATTGTCCAGTATTTCCCTTATGAGATAATGCCTCACATAGCAAATGTGTACAGTGCGAGCTGAAAATGCATTTTCAGCACTAAAAAACCAAACTTTTATAACAGCTAAACCAAACGTTTCCAATGTAAATTTCCACCTTTATATAGTGTAAAAAGACATCCTGAAGCCTGGGCAGTCATTAATTTGATTGTCCAGTATTTCCCTTATGAGATAATGCCTCACATAGCAAATGTGTACAGCGCGAGCTGAAAATGCATTTACAGCACTAAAAAAACAAACTTTTATAACAGCTAAACCAAACGTTTCCAATGTAAATTTCCACATTTATAGAGTGTAAAAATGCATCCTGAAGCCTGGGAAGTCATTAATTTGATTGTCCAGTATTTCCCTTATGAGATAATGCCTCACATAGCAAATGTGTACAGTGCGAGCTGAAAATGCATTTTCAGCACTAAAAAACCAAACTTTTATAACAGCTAAACCAAACGTTTCCAATGTAAATTTCCACCTTTATATAGTGTAAAAAGACATCCTGAAGCCTGGGCAGTCATTAATTTGATTGTCCAATATTTCCCTTATGAGATAATGCCTCTCATAGCAAATGTGTACAGCGCGAGCTGAAAATGCATTTACAGCACTAAAAAACCAAACTTTTATAACAGCTAAACCAAACGTTTCCAATGTAAATTTCCACCTTTATATAGTGTAGAAAGGCATCCTGAAGCCTGTAAAGTCATTATTTTGATTGTCCAGTATTTCCTTCATGAGATATTGCAACACTTAGAAAAAGTGTACAGCGCCAGTAGACAATGAATTTTCAGCACTAAAAAAACGATACTTCATTAACAGCTAAACTAAACGTTTCCAATGTAAATTTCCACCTTTATATAGTGTAAAAAGACATCCTGAAGCCTGGGCAGTCATTAATATGATTGTCCAATATTTCCCTTATGAGATAATGCCTCTCATAGCAAATGTGTACAGCGCGAGCTGAAAATGCATTTACAGCACTAAAAAAACAAACTTTTATAACAGCTAAACCAAACGTTTCCAATGTAAATTTCCACCTTTATATAGTGTAGAAAGGCATCCTGGAGCCTGGAAAGTCATTAATTTGATTGTCCAGTATTTCCTTCATGAGATATTGCAACACTTAGAAAAAGTGTACAGCGCCAGCAGACAATGAATTTTCAGCACTAAAAAAAACAAACTTTTATAACAGCTAAACCAAACGTTTCCAATGTAAATTTCCACCTTTATATAGTGTAAAAAGGCATCCTGAAGCCTGGGAAGTCATTAATTTGATTGTCCAGTATTTCCCTTATGAGATAATGCCTCACATAGCAAATGTGTACAGTGCGAGCTGAAAATGCATTTTCAGCACTAAAAAAACAAACTTATATAACACCTAAACCAAACGTTTCCAATGTAAATTTCCACCTTTATATAGTGTAAAAAGACATCCTGAAGCCTGGGCAGTCATTAATTTGATTGTCCAATATTTCCCTTATGAGATAATGCCTCTCATAGCAAATGTGTACAGCGCGAGCTGAAAATGCATTTACAGCACTAAAAAACCAAACTTTTATAACAGCTAAACCAAACGTTTCCAATGTAAATTTCCACCTTTATATAGTGTAAAAAGACATCCTGAAGCCTGGGCAGTCATTAATTTGATTGTCCAATATTTCCCTTATGAGATAATGCCTCTCATAGCAAATGTGTACAGCGCGAGCTGAAAATGCATTTTCAGCACTAAAAAACCAAACTTTTATAACAGCTAAACCAAACGTTTCAAATGTAAATTTCCACCTTTATATAGTGTAAAAAGACATCCTGAAGCCTGGGCAGTCATTAATTTGATTGTCCAATATTTCCCTTATGAGATAATGCCTCTCATAGCAAATGTGTACAGTGCGAGCTGAAAATGCATTTACAGCACTAAAAAAACAAACTTTTATAACAGCTAAACCAAACGTTTCCAATGTAAATTTCCACCTTTATATAGTGTAAAAAGACATCCTGAAGCCTGGGCAGTCATTAATTTGATTGTCCAATATTTCCCTTATGAGATAATGCCTCTCATAGCAAATGTGTACAGCGCGAGCTGAAAATGCATTTACAGCACTAAAAAACCAAACTTTTATAACAGCTAAACCAAACGTTTTCAATGTAAATTTCCACCTTTATATAGTGTAGAAAGGCATCCTGAAGCCTGGAAAGTCATTAATTTGATTGTCCAGTATTTCCTTCATGAGATATTGCAACACTTAGAAAAAGTGTACAGCGCCAGCAGACAATGAATTTTCAGCACTAAAAAAACGAAACTTCATTAACAGCTAAACCAAACGTTTCCAATGTAAATTTCCACATTTATAGAGTGTAAAAAGGCATCCTGAAGCCTGGGAAGTCATTAATTTGATTGTCCAGTATTTCCCTTATGAGATAATGCCTCACATAGCAAATGTGTACAGTGCGAGCTGAAAATGCATTTACAGTACTAAAAAAACAAACTTTTATAACAGCTAAACCAAACGTTTCCAATGTAAATTTCCACCTTTATATAGTGTAGAAAGGCATCCTGAAGCCTGGAAAGTCATTAATTTGATTGTCCAGTATTTCCTTCATGAGATATTGCAACACTTAGAAAAAGTGTACAGCGCCAGCAGACAATGAATTTTCAGCACTAAATAAACGAAACTTCATTAACAGCTAAAGTAAACGTTTCCAATGTAAATTTCCACCTTTATATAGTGTAAAAAGACATCCTGAAGCCTGGGCAGTCATTAATTTGATTGTCCAATATTTCCCTTATGAGATAATGCCTCTCATAGCAAATGTGTACAGTGCGAGCTGAAAATGCATTTACAGCACTAAAAAAACAAACTTTTATAACAGCTAAACCAAACGTTTCCAATGTAAATTTCCACCTTTATATAGTGTAAAAAGACATCCTGAAGCCTGGGCAGTCATTAATTTGATTGTCCAATATTTCCCTTATGAGATAATGCCTCTCATAGCAAATGTGTACAGCGCGAGCTGAAAATGCATTTACAGCACTAAAAAACCAAACTTTTATAACAGCTAAACCAAACGTTTCCAATGTAAATTTCCACCTTTATATAGTGTAGAAAGGCATCCTGAAGCCTGGAAAGTCATTAATTTGATTGTCCAGTATTTCCTTCATGAGATATTGCAACACTTAGAAAAAGTGTACAGCGCCAGCAGACAATGAATTTTCAGCACTAAAAAAAACGAAACTTCATTAACAGCTAAACCAAACGTTTCCAATGTAAATTTCCACATTTATAGAGTGTAAAAAGGCATCCTGAAGCCTGGGAAGTCATTAATTTGATTGTCCAGTATTTCCCTTATGAGATAATGCCTCTCATTGCAAATGTGTACAGCGCGAGCTGAAAATGCATTTTCAGCACTAAAAAACCAAACTTTTATAACACCTAAACCAAACGTTTCCAATGTAAATTTCCTCCTTTATATAGTGTAAAAAGACATCCTGAAGCCTGGGCAGTCATTAATTTGATTGTCCAATATTTCCCTTATGAGATAATGCCTCTCATAGCAAATGTGTACAGCGCGAGCTGAAAATGCATTTACAGCACTAAAAAACCAAACTTTTATAACAGCTAAACCAAACGTTTCCAATGTAAATTTCCACGTTTATATAGTGTAGAAAGGCATCCTGAAGCCTGGAAAGTCATTAATTTGATTGTCCAGTATTTCCTTCATGAGATATTGCAACATTTAGAAAAAGTGTACAGCGCCAGCAGACAATGAATTTTCAGCACTAAAAAAACGAAACTTCATTAACAGCTAAACTAAACGTTTCCAATGTAAATTTCCACCTTTATATAGTGTAAAAAGACATCCTTGAAGCCCGGGCAGCCATTAATTTGATTGTCCAATATTTCCCTTATGAGATAATGCCTCTCATAGCAAATGTGTACAGCGCGAGCTGAAAATGCATTTACAGCACTAAAAAAACAAACTTTTATAACAGCTAAACCAAACGTTTCCAATGTAAATTTCCACCTTTATATAGTGTAGAAAGGCATCCTGAAGCCTGGAAAGTCATTAATTTGATTGTCCAGTATTTCCTTCATGAGATATTGCAACACTTAGAAAAAGTGTACAGCGCCAGCAGACAATGAATTTTCAGCACTAAAAAAACGAAACTTCATTAACAGCTAAACTAAATGTTTCCAATGTAAATTTCCACCTTTATATAGTGTAAAAAGACATCCTGAAGCCTGGGCAGTCATTAATTTGATTGTCCAATATTTCCCTTATGAGATAATGCCTCTCATAGCAAATGTGTACAGCGCGAGCTGAAAATGCATTTACAGCACTAAAAAACCAAACTTTTATAACAGCTAAACCAAACGTTTCCAATGTAAATTTCCACCTTTATATAGTGTAAAAAGGCATCCTGAAGCCTGGAAAGTCTTTAATTTGATTGTCCAGTATTTCCTTCATGAGATATTGCAACACTTAGAAAAAGTGTACAGCGCCAGCAGACAATGAATTTCCAGCACTAAAAAAACGAAACTTCATTAACAGCTAAACTAAACGTTTCCAATGTAAATTTCCACCTTTATATAGTGTAAAAAGACATCCTGAAGCCTGGGCAGTCATTAATTTGATTGTCCAATATTTCCCTTATGAGATAATGCCTCTCATAGCAAATGTGTACAGCGCGAGCTGAAAATGCATTTACAGCACTAAAAAACCAAACTTTTATAACAGCTAAACCAAACGTTTCCAATGTAAATTTCCACCTTTATATAGTGTAGAAAGGCATCCTGAAGCCTGGAAAGTCATTAATTTGATTGTCCAGTATTTCCTTCATGAGATATTGCAACACTTAGAAAAAGTGTACAGCGCCAGCAGACAATGAATTTTCAGCACTAAAAAAACGAAACTTCATTAACAGCTAAACCAAACGTTTCCAATGTAAATTTCCACATTTATAGAGTGTAAAAAGGCATCCTGAAGCCTGGGAAGTCATTAATTTGATTGTCCAGTATTTCCCTTATGAGATAATGCCTCACATAGCAAATGTGTACAGTGCGAGCTGAAAATGCATTTTCAGCACTAAAAAACCAAACTTTTATAACAGCTAAACCAAACGTTTCCAATGTAAATTTCCACCTTTATATAGTGTAAAAAGACATCCTGAAGCCTGGGCAGTCATTAATTTGATTGTCCAGTATTTCCCTTATGAGATAATGCCTCACATAGCAAATGTGTACAGCGCGAGCTGAAAATGCATTTACAGCACTAAAAAAACAAACTTTTATAACAGCTAAACCAAACGTTTCCAATGTAAATTTCCACATTTATAGAGTGTAAAAATGCATCCTGAAGCCTGGGAAGTCATTAATTTGATTGTCCAGTATTTCCCTTATGAGATAATGCCTCACATAGCAAATGTGTACAGTGCGAGCTGAAAATGCATTTTCAGCACTAAAAAACCAAACTTTTATAACAGCTAAACCAAACGTTTCCAATGTAAATTTCCACCTTTATATAGTGTAAAAAGACATCCTGAAGCCTGGGCAGTCATTAATTTGATTGTCCAATATTTCCCTTATGAGATAATGCCTCTCATAGCAAATGTGTACAGCGCGAGCTGAAAATGCATTTACAGCACTAAAAAACCAAACTTTTATAACAGCTAAACCAAACGTTTCCAATGTAAATTTCCACCTTTATATAGTGTAAAAAGACATCCTGAAGCCTGGGCAGTCATTAATTTGATTGTCCAATATTTCCCTTATGAGATAATGCCTCTCATAGCAAATGTGTACAGCGCGAGCTGAAAATGCATTTACAGCACTAAAAAAACAAACTTTTATAACAGCTAAACCAAACGTTTCCAATGTAAATTTCCACCTTTATATAGTGTAGAAAGGCATCCTGAAGCCTGGAAAGTCATTAATTTGATTGTCCAGTATTTCCTTCATGAGATATTGCAACACTTAGAAAAAGTGTACAGCGCCAGCAGACAATGAATTTTCAGCACTAAAAAAACGAAACTTCATTAACAGCTAAACTAAATGTTTCCAATGTAAATTTCCACCTTTATATAGTGTAAAAAGACATCCTGAAGCCTGGGCAGTCATTAATTTGATTGTCCAATATTTCCCTTATGAGATAATGCCTCTCATAGCAAATGTGTACAGCGCGAGCTGAAAATGCATTTACAGCACTAAAAAACCAAACTTTTATAACAGCTAAACCAAACGTTTCCAATGTAAATTTCCACCTTTATATAGTGTAAAAAGGCATCCTGAAGCCTGGAAAGTCTTTAATTTGATTGTCCAGTATTTCCTTCATGAGATATTGCAACACTTAGAAAAAGTGTACAGCGCCAGCAGACAATGAATTTCCAGCACTAAAAAAACGAAACTTCATTAACAGCTAAACTAAACGTTTCCAATGTAAATTTCCACCTTTATATAGTGTAAAAAGACATCCTGAAGCCTGGGCAGTCATTAATTTGATTGTCCAATATTTCCCTTATGAGATAATGCCTCTCATAGCAAATGTGTACAGCGCGAGCTGAAAATGCATTTACAGCACTAAAAAACCAAACTTTTATAACAGCTAAACCAAACGTTTCCAATGTAAATTTCAACCTTTATATAGTGTAAAAAGACATCCTGAAGCCTGGGCAGTCATTAATTTGATTGTCCAATATTTCCCTTATGAGATAATGCCTCTCATAGCAAATGTGTACAGCGCGAGCTGAAAATGCATTTACAGCACTAAAAACCCAAACTTTTATAACAGCTAAACCAAACGTTTCCAATGTAAATTTCCACCTTTATATAGTGTAGAAAGGCATCCTGAAGCCTGGAAAGTCATTAATTTGATTGTCCAGTATTTCCTTCATGAGATATTGCAACACTTAGAAAAAGTGTACAGCGCCAGCAGACAATGAATTTTCAGCACTAAAAAAACGAAACTTCATTAACAGCTGAACTAAACGTTTCCAATGTAAATGTCCACCTTTATATAGTGTAAAAAGACATCCTGAAGCCTGGGCAGTCATTAATTTGATTGTCCAATATTTCCCTTATGAGATAATGCCTCTCATAGCAAATGTGTACAGCGCGAGCTGAAAATGCATTTACAGCACTAAAAAACCAAACTTTTATAACAGCTAAACCAAACGTTTCCAATGTAAATTTCCACCTTTATATAGTGTAGAAAGGCATCCTGAAGCCTGGAAAGTCATTAATTTGATTGTCCAGTATTTCCTTCATGAGATATTGCAACACTTAGAAAAAGTGTACAGCGCCAGCAGACAATGAATTTTCAGCACTAAAAAAAACGAAACTTCATTAACAGCTAAACCAAACGTTTCCAATGTAAATTTCCACCTTTATATAGTGTAGAAAGGCATCCTGAAGCCTGGAAAGTCATTAATTTGATTGTCCAGTATTTCCTTCATGAGATATTGCAACACTTAGAAAAAGTGTACAGCGCCAGCAGACAATGAATTTTCAGCACTAAAAAAACGAAACTTCATTAACAGCTAAACCAAACGTTTCCAATGTAAATTTCCACATTTATAGAGTGTAAAAAGGCATCCTGAAGCCTGGGAAGTCATTAATTTGATTGTCCAGTATTTCCCTTATGATTTAATGCCTCACATAGCAAATGTGTACAGTGCGAGCTGAAAATGCATTTTCAGCACTAAAAAACCAAACTTTTATAACAGCTAAACCAAACGTTTCCAATGTAAATTTCCACCTTTATATAGTGTAAAAAGACATCCTGAAGCCTGGGCAGTCATTAATTTGATTGTCCAATATTTCCCTTATGAGATAATGCCTCTCATAGCAAATGTGTACAGCGCGAGCTGAAAATGCATTTACAGCACTAAAAAACCAAACTTTTATAACAGCTAAACCAAACGTTTCAATTGTAAATTTCCACCTTTATATAGTGTAGAAAGGCATCCTGAAGCCTGGAAAGTCATTAATTTGATTGTCCAGTATTTCCTTCATGAGATATTGCAACACTTAGAAAAAGTGTACAGCGCCAGCAGACAATGAATTTTCAGCACTAAAAAAACGAAACTTCATTAACAGCTAAACCAAACGTTTCCAATGTAAATTTCCACATTTATAGAGTGTAAAAAGGCATCCTGAAGCCTGGGCAGTCATTAATTTGATTGTCCAGTATTTCCCTTATGAGATAATGCCTCACATAGCAAATGTGTACAGTGCGAGCTGAAAATGCATTTTCAGCACTAAAAAACCAAACTTTTATAACAGCTAAACCAAACGTTTCCAATGTAAATTTCCACCTTTATATAGTGTAAAAAGACATCCTGAAGCCTGGGCAGTCATTAATTTGATTGTCCAGTATTTCCCTTATGAGATAATGCCTCACATAGCAAATGTGTACAGCGCCAGCAGACAATGAATTTTCAGCACTAAAAAAACGAAACTTCATTAACAGCTAAACTAAACGTTTCCAATGTAAATTTCCACCCTTATATAGTGTAAAAAGACATCCTGAAGCCTGGGCAGTCATTAATTTGATTGTCCAATATTTCCCTTATGAGATAATGCCTCTCATAGCAAATGTGTACAGTGCGAGCTGAAAATGCATTTACAGCACTAAAAAAACAAACTTTTATAACAGCTAAACCAAACGTTTCCAATGTAAATTTCCACCTTTATATAGTGTAAAAAGACATCCTGAAGCCTGGGCAGTCATTAATTTGATTGTCCAATATTTCCCTTATGAGATAATGCCTCTCATAGCAAATGTGTACAGCGCGAGCTGAAAATGCATTTACAGCACTAAAAAAACAAACTTTTATAACAGCTAAACCAAACGTTTCCAATGTAAATTTCCACCTTTATATAGTGTAGAAAGGCATCCTGAAGCCTGGAAAGTCATTAATTTGATTGTCCAGTATTTCCTTCATGAGATATTGCAACACTTAGAAAAAGTGTACAGCGCCAGCAGACAATGAATTTTCAGCACTAAAAAAACGAAACTTCATTAACAGCTAAACCAAACGTTTCCAATGTAAATTTCCACATTTATAGAGTGTAAAAAGGCATCCTGAAGCCTGGGAAGTCATTAATTTGATTGTCCAGTATTTCCCTTATGAGATAATGCCTCACATAGCAAATGTGTACAGTGCGAGCTGAAAATGCATTTACAGCACTAAAAAAACAAACTTTTATAACAGCTAAACCAAACGTTTCCAATGTAAATTTCCACCTTTATATAGTGTAAAAAGACATCCTGAAGCCTGGGCAGTCATTAATTTGATTGTCCAATATTTCCCTTATGAGATAATGCCTCTCATAGCAAATGTGTACAGCGCGAGCTGAAAATGCATTTACAGCACTAAAAAACCAAACTTTTATAACAGCTAAACCAAACGTTTCCAATATAAATTTCCACCTTTATATAGTGTAGAAAGGCATCCTGAAGCCTGGAAAGTCATTAATTTGATTGTCCAGTATTTCCTTCATGAGATATTGCAACACTTCGAAAAAGTGTACAGCGCCAGCAGACAATGAATTTTCAGCACTAAAAAAACGAAACTTCATTAACAGCTAAACCAAACGTTTCCAATGTAAATTTCCACATTTATAGAGTGTAAAAAGGCATCCTGAAGCCTGGGAAGTCATTAATTTGATTGTCCAGTATTTCCCTTATGAGATAATGCCTCACATAGCAAATGTGTACAGTGCGAGCTGAAAATGCATTTACAGCACTAAAAAAACAAACTTTTATAACAGCTAAACCAAACGTTTCCAATGTAAATTTCCACCTTTATATAGTGTAGAAAGGCATCCTGAAGCCTGGAAAGTCATTAATTTGATTGTCCAGTATTTCCTTCATGAGATATTGCAACACTTAGAAAAAGTGTACAGCGCCAGCAGACAATGAATTTTCAGCACTAAATAAACGAAACTTCATTAACAGCTAAAGTAAACGTTTCCAATGTAAATTTCCACCTTTATATAGTGTAAAAAGACATCCTGAAGCCTGGGCAGTCATTAATTTGATTGTCCAATATTTCCCTTATGAGATAATGCCTCTCATAGCAAATGTGTACAGTGCGAGCTGAAAATGCATTTACAGCACTAAAAAAACAAACTTTTATAACAGCTAAACCAAACGTTTCCAATGTAAATTTCCACCTTTATATAGTGTAAAAAGACATCCTGAAGCCTGGGCAGTCATTAATTTGATTGTCCAATATTTCCCTTATGAGATAATGCCTCTCATAGCAAATGTGTACAGCGCGAGCTGAAAATGCATTTACAGCACTAAAAAACCAAACTTTTATAACAGCTAAACCAAACGTTTCCAATGTAAATTTCCACCTTTATATAGTGTAGAAAGGCATCCTGAAGCCTGGAAAGTCATTAATTTGATTGTCCAGTATTTCCTTCATGAGATATTGCAACACTTAGAAAAAGTGTACAGCGCCAGCAGACAACGAATTTTCAACACTAAAAAAAACGAAACTTCATTAACAGCTAAACCAAACGTTTCCAATGTAAATTTCCACGTTTATATAGTGTAGAAAGGCATCCTGAAGCCTGGAAAGTCATTAATTTGATTGTCCAGTATTTCCTTCATGAGATATTGCAACATTTAGAAAAAGTGTACAGCGCCAGCAGACAATGAATTTTCAGCACTAAAAAAACGAAACTTCATTAACAGCTAAACTAAACGTTTCCAATGTAAATTTCCACCTTTATATAGTGTAAAAAGACATCCTTGAAGCCCGGGCAGCCATTAATTTGATTGTCCAATATTTCCCTTATGAGATAATGCCTCTCATAGCAAATGTGTACAGCGCGAGCTGAAAATGCATTTACAGCACTAAAAAAACAAACTTTTATAACAGCTAAACCAAACGTTTCCAATGTAAATTTCCACCTTTATATAGTGTAGAAAGGCATCCTGAAGCCTGGAAAGTCATTAATTTGATTGTCCAGTATTTCCTTCATGAGATATTGCAACACTTAGAAAAAGTGTACAGCGCCAGCAGACAATGAATTTTCAGCACTAAAAAAACGAAACTTCATTAACAGCTAAACTAAATGTTTCCAATGTAAATTTCCACCTTTATATAGTGTAAAAAGACATCCTGAAGCCTGGGCAGTCATTAATTTGATTGTCCAATATTTCCCTTATGAGATAATGCCTCTCATAGCAAATGTGTACAGCGCGAGCTGAAAATGCATTTACAGCACTAAAAAACCAAACTTTTATAACAGCTAAACCAAACGTTTCCAATGTAAATTTCCACCTTTATATAGTGTAAAAAGGCATCCTGAAGCCTGGAAAGTCTTTAATTTGATTGTCCAGTATTTCCTTCATGAGATATTGCAACACTTAGAAAAAGTGTACAGCGCCAGCAGACAATGAATTTCCAGCACTAAAAAAACGAAACTTCATTAACAGCTAAACTAAACGTTTCCAATGTAAATTTCCACCTTTATATAGTGTAAAAAGACATCCTGAAGCCTGGGCAGTCATTAATTTGATTGTCCAATATTTCCCTTATGAGATAATGCCTCTCATAGCAAATGTGTACAGCGCGAGCTGAAAATGCATTTACAGCACTAAAAAACCAAACTTTTATAACAGCTAAACCAAACGTTTCCAATGTAAATTTCCACCTTTATATAGTGTAGAAAGGCATCCTGAAGCCTGGAAAGTCATTAATTTGATTGTCCAGTATTTCCTTCATGAGATATTGCAACACTTAGAAAAAGTGTACAGCGCCAGCAGACAATGAATTTTCAGCACTAAAAAAACGAAACTTCATTAACAGCTAAACCAAACGTTTCCAATGTAAATTTCCACATTTATAGAGTGTAAAAAGGCATCCTGAAGCCTGGGAAGTCATTAATTTGATTGTCCAGTATTTCCCTTATGAGATAATGCCTCACATAGCAAATGTGTACAGTGCGAGCTGAAAATGCATTTTCAGCACTAAAAAACCAAACTTTTATAACAGCTAAACCAAACGTTTCCAATGTAAATTTCCACCTTTATATAGTGTAAAAAGACATCCTGAAGCCTGGGCAGTCATTAATTTGATTGTCCAGTATTTCCCTTATGAGATAATGCCTCACATAGCAAATGTGTACAGCGCGAGCTGAAAATGCATTTACAGCACTAAAAAAACAAACTTTTATAACAGCTAAACCAAACGTTTCCAATGTAAATTTCCACATTTATAGAGTGTAAAAATGCATCCTGAAGCCTGGGAAGTCATTAATTTGATTGTCCAGTATTTCCCTTATGAGATAATGCCTCACATAGCAAATGTGTACAGTGCGAGCTGAAAATGCATTTTCAGCACTAAAAAACCAAACTTTTATAACAGCTAAACCAAACGTTTCCAATGTAAATTTCCACCTTTATATAGTGTAAAAAGACATCCTGAAGCCTGGGCAGTCATTAATTTGATTGTCCAATATTTCCCTTATGAGATAATGCCTCTCATAGCAAATGTGTACAGCGCGAGCTGAAAATGCATTTACAGCACTAAAAAACCAAACTTTTATAACAGCTAAACCAAACGTTTCCAATGTAAATTTCCACCTTTATATAGTGTAAAAAGACATCCTGAAGCCTGGGCAGTCATTAATTTGATTGTCCAATATTTCCCTTATGAGATAATGCCTCTCATAGCAAATGTGTACAGCGCGAGCTGAAAATGCATTTACAGCACTAAAAAAACAAACTTTTATAACAGCTAAACCAAACGTTTCCAATGTAAATTTCCACCTTTATATAGTGTAGAAAGGCATCCTGAAGCCTGGAAAGTCATTAATTTGATTGTCCAGTATTTCCTTCATGAGATATTGCAACACTTAGAAAAAGTGTACAGCGCCAGCAGACAATGAATTTTCAGCACTAAAAAAACGAAACTTCATTAACAGCTAAACTAAATGTTTCCAATGTAAATTTCCACCTTTATATAGTGTAAAAAGACATCCTGAAGCCTGGGCAGTCATTAATTTGATTGTCCAATATTTCCCTTATGAGATAATGCCTCTCATAGCAAATGTGTACAGCGCGAGCTGAAAATGCATTTACAGCACTAAAAAACCAAACTTTTATAACAGCTAAACCAAACGTTTCCAATGTAAATTTCCACCTTTATATAGTGTAAAAAGGCATCCTGAAGCCTGGAAAGTCTTTAATTTGATTGTCCAGTATTTCCTTCATGAGATATTGCAACACTTAGAAAAAGTGTACAGCGCCAGCAGACAATGAATTTCCAGCACTAAAAAAACGAAACTTCATTAACAGCTAAACTAAACGTTTCCAATGTAAATTTCCACCTTTATATAGTGTAAAAAGACATCCTGAAGCCTGGGCAGTCATTAATTTGATTGTCCAATATTTCCCTTATGAGATAATGCCTCTCATAGCAAATGTGTACAGCGCGAGCTGAAAATGCATTTACAGCACTAAAAAACCAAACTTTTATAACAGCTAAACCAAACGTTTCCAATGTAAATTTCAACCTTTATATAGTGTAAAAAGACATCCTGAAGCCTGGGCAGTCATTAATTTGATTGTCCAATATTTCCCTTATGAGATAATGCCTCTCATAGCAAATGTGTACAGCGCGAGCTGAAAATGCATTTACAGCACTAAAAACCCAAACTTTTATAACAGCTAAACCAAACGTTTCCAATGTAAATTTCCACCTTTATATAGTGTAGAAAGGCATCCTGAAGCCTGGAAAGTCATTAATTTGATTGTCCAGTATTTCCTTCATGAGATATTGCAACACTTAGAAAAAGTGTACAGCGCCAGCAGACAATGAATTTTCAGCACTAAAAAAACGAAACTTCATTAACAGCTGAACTAAACGTTTCCAATGTAAATGTCCACCTTTATATAGTGTAAAAAGACATCCTGAAGCCTGGGCAGTCATTAATTTGATTGTCCAATATTTCCCTTATGAGATAATGCCTCTCATAGCAAATGTGTACAGCGCGAGCTGAAAATGCATTTACAGCACTAAAAAACCAAACTTTTATAACAGCTAAACCAAACGTTTCCAATGTAAATTTCCACCTTTATATAGTGTAGAAAGGCATCCTGAAGCCTGGAAAGTCATTAATTTGATTGTCCAGTATTTCCTTCATGAGATATTGCAACACTTAGAAAAAGTGTACAGCGCCAGCAGACAATGAATTTTCAGCACTAAAAAAAACGAAACTTCATTAACAGCTAAACCAAACGTTTCCAATGTAAATTTCCACCTTTATATAGTGTAGAAAGGCATCCTGAAGCCTGGAAAGTCATTAATTTGATTGTCCAGTATTTCCTTCATGAGATATTGCAACACTTAGAAAAAGTGTACAGCGCCAGCAGACAATGAATTTTCAGCACTAAAAAAACGAAACTTCATTAACAGCTAAACCAAACGTTTCCAATGTAAATTTCCACATTTATAGAGTGTAAAAAGGCATCCTGAAGCCTGGGAAGTCATTAATTTGATTGTCCAGTATTTCCCTTATGATTTAATGCCTCACATAGCAAATGTGTACAGTGCGAGCTGAAAATGCATTTTCAGCACTAAAAAACCAAACTTTTATAACAGCTAAACCAAACGTTTCCAATGTAAATTTCCACCTTTATATAGTGTAAAAAGACATCCTGAAGCCTGGGCAGTCATTAATTTGATTGTCCAATATTTCCCTTATGAGATAATGCCTCTCATAGCAAATGTGTACAGCGCGAGCTGAAAATGCATTTACAGCACTAAAAAACCAAACTTTTATAACAGCTAAACCAAACGTTTCAATTGTAAATTTCCACCTTTATATAGTGTAGAAAGGCATCCTGAAGCCTGGAAAGTCATTAATTTGATTGTCCAGTATTTCCTTCATGAGATATTGCAACACTTAGAAAAAGTGTACAGCGCCAGCAGACAATGAATTTTCAGCACTAAAAAAACGAAACTTCATTAACAGCTAAACCAAACGTTTCCAATGTAAATTTCCACATTTATAGAGTGTAAAAAGGCATCCTGAAGCCTGGGCAGTCATTAATTTGATTGTCCAGTATTTCCCTTATGAGATAATGCCTCACATAGCAAATGTGTACAGTGCGAGCTGAAAATGCATTTTCAGCACTAAAAAACCAAACTTTTATAACAGCTAAACCAAACGTTTCCAATGTAAATTTCCACCTTTATATAGTGTAAAAAGACATCCTGAAGCCTGGGCAGTCATTAATTTGATTGTCCAGTATTTCCCTTATGAGATAATGCCTCACATAGCAAATGTGTACAGCGCCAGCAGACAATGAATTTTCAGCACTAAAAAAACGAAACTTCATTAACAGCTAAACTAAACGTTTCCAATGTAAATTTCCACCCTTATATAGTGTAAAAAGACATCCTGAAGCCTGGGCAGTCATTAATTTGATTGTCCAATATTTCCCTTATGAGATAATGCCTCTCATAGCAAATGTGTACAGTGCGAGCTGAAAATGCATTTACAGCACTAAAAAAACAAACTTTTATAACAGCTAAACCAAACGTTTCCAATGTAAATTTCCACCTTTATATAGTGTAAAAAGACATCCTGAAGCCTGGGCAGTCATTAATTTGATTGTCCAATATTTCCCTTATGAGATAATGCCTCTCATAGCAAATGTGTACAGCGCGAGCTGAAAATGCATTTACAGCACTAAAAAAACAAACTTTTATAACAGCTAAACCAAACGTTTCCAATGTAAATTTCCACCTTTATATAGTGTAGAAAGGCATCCTGAAGCCTGGAAAGTCATTAATTTGATTGTCCAGTATTTCCTTCATGAGATATTGCAACACTTAGAAAAAGTGTACAGCGCCAGCAGACAATGAATTTTCAGCACTAAAAAAACGAAACTTCATTAACAGCTAAACCAAACGTTTCCAATGTAAATTTCCACATTTATAGAGTGTAAAAAGGCATCCTGAAGCCTGGGAAGTCATTAATTTGATTGTCCAGTATTTCCCTTATGAGATAATGCCTCACATAGCAAATGTGTACAGTGCGAGCTGAAAATGCATTTACAGCACTAAAAAAACAAACTTTTATAACAGCTAAACCAAACGTTTCCAATGTAAATTTCCACCTTTATATAGTGTAAAAAGACATCCTGAAGCCTGGGCAGTCATTAATTTGATTGTCCAATATTTCCCTTATGAGATAATGCCTCTCATAGCAAATGTGTACAGCGCGAGCTGAAAATGCATTTACAGCACTAAAAAACCAAACTTTTATAACAGCTAAACCAAACGTTTCCAATATAAATTTCCACCTTTATATAGTGTAGAAAGGCATCCTGAAGCCTGGAAAGTCATTAATTTGATTGTCCAGTATTTCCTTCATGAGATATTGCAACACTTCGAAAAAGTGTACAGCGCCAGCAGACAATGAATTTTCAGCACTAAAAAAACGAAACTTCATTAACAGCTAAACCAAACGTTTCCAATGTAAATTTCCACATTTATAGAGTGTAAAAAGGCATCCTGAAGCCTGGGAAGTCATTAATTTGATTGTCCAGTATTTCCCTTATGAGATAATGCCTCACATAGCAAATGTGTACAGTGCGAGCTGAAAATGCATTTACAGCACTAAAAAAACAAACTTTTATAACAGCTAAACCAAACGTTTCCAATGTAAATTTCCACCTTTATATAGTGTAGAAAGGCATCCTGAAGCCTGGAAAGTCATTAATTTGATTGTCCAGTATTTCCTTCATGAGATATTGCAACACTTAGAAAAAGTGTACAGCGCCAGCAGACAATGAATTTTCAGCACTAAATAAACGAAACTTCATTAACAGCTAAAGTAAACGTTTCCAATGTAAATTTCCACCTTTATATAGTGTAAAAAGACATCCTGAAGCCTGGGCAGTCATTAATTTGATTGTCCAATATTTCCCTTATGAGATAATGCCTCTCATAGCAAATGTGTACAGTGCGAGCTGAAAATGCATTTACAGCACTAAAAAAACAAACTTTTATAACAGCTAAACCAAACGTTTCCAATGTAAATTTCCACCTTTATATAGTGTAAAAAGACATCCTGAAGCCTGGGCAGTCATTAATTTGATTGTCCAATATTTCCCTTATGAGATAATGCCTCTCATAGCAAATGTGTACAGCGCGAGCTGAAAATGCATTTACAGCACTAAAAAACCAAACTTTTATAACAGCTAAACCAAACGTTTCCAATGTAAATTTCCACCTTTATATAGTGTAGAAAGGCATCCTGAAGCCTGGAAAGTCATTAATTTGATTGTCCAGTATTTCCTTCATGAGATATTGCAACACTTAGAAAAAGTGTACAGCGCCAGCAGACAACGAATTTTCAACACTAAAAAAAACGAAACTTCATTAACAGCTAAACCAAACGTTTCCAATGTAAATTTCCACATTTATAGAGTGTAAAAAGGCATCCTGAAGCCTGGGAAGTCATTAATTTGATTGTCCAGTATTTCCCTTATGAGATAATGCCTCTCATTGCAAATGTGTACAGCGCGAGCTGAAAATGCATTTTCAGCACTAAAAAAACAAACTTTTATAACACCTAAACCAAACGTTTCCAATGTAAATTTCCTCCTTTATATAGTGTAAAAAGACATCCTGAAGCCTGGGCAGTCATTAATTTGATTGTCCAATATTTCCCTTATGAGATAATGCCTCACATAGCAAATGTGTACAGTGCGAGCTGAAAATGCATTTTCAGCACGAAAAAAACCAAACTTTTATAACAACTAAACCAAACGTTTCCAATGTAAATTTCCACCTTTATATAGTGTAAAAAGACATCCTGGAGCCTGGGCAGTCATTAATTTGATTGTCCAATATTTCCCTTATGAGATAATGCCTCTCATAGCAAATGTGTACAGCGCGAGCTGAAAATGCATTTACAGCACTAAAAAAACAAACTTTTATAACAGCTAAACCAAACGTTTCCAATGTACATTTCCACCTTTATATAGTGTAGAAAGGCATCCTGAAGCCTGGAAAGTCATTAATTTGATTGTCCAGTATTTCCTTCATGAGATATTGCAACATTTAGAAAAAGTGTACAGCGCCAGCAGACAATGAATTTTCAGCACTAAAAAAACGAAACTTCATTAACAGCTAAACTAAACGTTTCCAATGTAAATTTCCACCTTTATATAGTGTAAAAAGACATCCTGAAGCCCGGGCAGCCATTAATTTGATTGTCCAATATTTCCCTTATGAGATAATGCCTCTCATAGCAAATGTGTACAGCGCGAGCTGAAAATGCATTTACAGCACTAAAAAACCAAACTTTTATAACAGCTAAACCAAACGTTTCCAATGTAAATTTCCACCTTTATATAGTGTAAAAAGGCATCCTGAAGCCTGGGCAGTCATTAATTTGATTGTCCAATATTTCCCTTATGAGATAATGCCTCTCATAGCAAATGTGTACAGCGCGAGCTGAAAATGCATTTACAGCACTAAAAAAACAAACTTTTATAACAGCTAAACCAAACGTTTCCAATGTAAATTTCCACCTTTATATAGTGTAGAAAGGCATCCTGAAGCCTGGAAAGTCATTAATTTGATTGTCCAGTATTTCCTTCATGAGATATTGCAACACTTAGAAAAAGTGTACAGCGCCAGCAGACAATGAATTTTCAGCACTAAAAAAACGAAACTTCATTAACAGCTAAACTAAATGTTTCCAATGTAAATTTCCACCTTTATATAGTGTAAAAAGACATCCTGAAGCCTGGGCAGTCATTAATTTGATTGTCCAATATTTCCCTTATGAGATAATGCCTCTCATAGCAAATGTGTACAGCGCGAGCTGAAAATGCATTTACAGCACTAAAAAACCAAACTTTTATAACAGCTAAACCAAACGTTTCCAATGTAAATTTCCACCTTTATATAGTGTAAAAAGGCATCCTGAAGCCTGGAAAGTCTTTAATTTGATTGTCCAGTATTTCCTTCATGAGATATTGCAACACTTAGAAAAAGTGTACAGCGCCAGCAGACAATGAATTTCCAGCACTAAAAAAACGAAACTTCATTAACAGCTAAACTAAACGTTTCCAATGTAAATTTCCACCTTTATATAGTGTAAAAAGACATCCTGAAGCCTGGGCAGTCATTAATTTGATTGTCCAATATTTCCCTTATGAGATAATGCCTCTCATAGAAAATGTGTACAGCGCGAGCTGAAAATGCATTTACAGCACTAAAAAACCAAACTTTTATAACAGCTAAACCAAACGTTTCCAATGTAAATTTCCACCTTTATATAGTGTAGAAAGGCATCCTGAAGCCTGGAAAGTCATTAATTTGATTGTCCAGTATTTCCTTCATGAGATATTGCAACACTTAGAAAAAGTGTACAGCGCCAGCAGACAATGAATTTTCAGCACTAAAAAAACGAAACTTCATTAACAGCTAAACCAAACGTTTCCAATGTAAATTTCCACATTTATAGAGTGTAAAAAGGCATCCTGAAGCCTGGGAAGTCATTAATTTGATTGTCCAGTATTTCCCTTATGAGATAATGCCTCACATAGCAAATGTGTACAGTGCGAGCTGAAAATGCATTTTGAGCACTAAAAAACCAAACTTTTATAACAGCTAAACCAAACGTTTCCAATGTAAATTTCCACCTTTATATAGTGTAAAAAGACATCCTGAAGCCTGGGCAGTCATTAATTTGATTGTCCAGTATTTCCCTTATGAGATAATGCCTCACATAGCAAATGTGTACAGCGCGAGCTGAAAATGCATTTACAGCACTAAAAAAACAAACTTTTATAACAGCTAAACCAAACGTTTCCAATGTAAATTTCCACATTTATAGAGTGTAAAAATGCATCCTGAAGCCTGGGAAGTCATTAATTTGATTGTCCAGTATTTCCCTTATGAGATAATGCCTCACATAGCAAATGTGTACAGTGCGAGCTGAAAATGCATTTTCAGCACTAAAAAACCAAACTTTTATAACAGCTAAACCAAACGTTTCCAATGTAAATTTCCACCTTTATATAGTGTAAAAAGACATCCTGAAGCCTGGGCAGTCATTAATTTGATTGTCCAATATTTCCCTTATGAGATAATGCCTCTCATAGCAAATGTGTACAGCGCGAGCTGAAAATGCATTTACAGCACTAAAAAACCAAACTTTTATAACAGCTAAACCAAACGTTTCCAATGTAAATTTCCACCTTTATATAGTGTAAAAAGACATCCTGAAGCCTGGGCAGTCATTAATTTGATTGTCCAATATTTCCCTTATGAGATAATGCCTCTCATAGCAAATGTGTACAGCGCGAGCTGAAAATGCATTTACAGCACTAAAAAAACAAACTTTTATAACAGCTAAACCAAACGTTTCCAATGTAAATTTCCACCTTTATATAGTGTAGAAAGGCATCCTGAAGCCTGGAAAGTCATTAATTTGATTGTCCAGTATTTCCTTCATGAGATATTGCAACACTTAGAAAAAGTGTACAGCGCCAGCAGACAATGAATTTTCAGCACTAAAAAAACGAAACTTCATTAACAGCTAAACTAAATGTTTCCAATGTAAATTTCCACCTTTATATAGTGTAAAAAGACATCCTGAAGCCTGGGCAGTCATTAATTTGATTGTCCAATATTTCCCTTATGAGATAATGCCTCTCATAGCAAATGTGTACAGCGCGAGCTGAAAATGCATTTACAGCACTAAAAAACCAAACTTTTATAACAGCTAAACCAAACGTTTCCAATGTAAATTTCCACCTTTATATAGTGTAAAAAGGCATCCTGAAGCCTGGAAAGTCTTTAATTTGATTGTCCAGTATTTCCTTCATGAGATATTGCAACACTTAGAAAAAGTGTACAGCGCCAGCAGACAATGAATTTCCAGCACTAAAAAAACGAAACTTCATTAACAGCTAAACTAAACGTTTCCAATGTAAATTTCCACCTTTATATAGTGTAAAAAGACATCCTGAAGCCTGGGCAGTCATTAATTTGATTGTCCAATATTTCCCTTATGAGATAATGCCTCTCATAGCAAATGTGTACAGCGCGAGCTGAAAATGCATTTACAGCACTAAAAAAACAAACTTTTATAACAGCTAAACCAAACGTTTCCAATGTAAATTTCAACCTTTATATAGTGTAAAAAGACATCCTGAAGCCTGGGCAGTCATTAATTTGATTGTCCAATATTTCCCTTATGAGATAATGCCTCTCATAGCAAATGTGTACAGCGCGAGCTGAAAATGCATTTACAGCACTAAAAACCCAAACTTTTATAACAGCTAAACCAAACGTTTCCAATGTAAATTTCCACCTTTATATAGTGTAGAAAGGCATCCTGAAGCCTGGAAAGTCATTAATTTGATTGTCCAGTATTTCCTTCATGAGATATTGCAACACTTAGAAAAAGTGTACAGCGCCAGCAGACAATGAATTTTCAGCACTAAAAAAACGAAACTTCATTAACAGCTGAACTAAACGTTTCCAATGTAAATGTCCACCTTTATATAGTGTAAAAAGACATCCTGAAGCCTGGGCAGTCATTAATTTGATTGTCCAATATTTCCCTTATGAGATAATGCCTCTCATAGCAAATGTGTACAGCGCGAGCTGAAAATGCATTTACAGCACTAAAAAACCAAACTTTTATAACAGCTAAACCAAACGTTTCCAATGTAAATTTCCACCTTTATATAGTGTAGAAAGGCATCCTGAAGCCTGGAAAGTCATTAATTTGATTGTCCAGTATTTCCTTCATGAGATATTGCAACACTTAGAAAAAGTGTACAGAGCCAGCAGACAATGAATTTTCAGCACTAAAAAAAACGAAACTTCATTAACAGCTAAACCAAACGTTTCCAATGTAAATTTCCACCTTTATATAGTGTAGAAAGGCATCCTGAAGCCTGGAAAGTCATTAATTTGATTGTCCAGTATTTCCTTCATGAGATATTGCAACACTTAGAAAAAGTGTACAGCGCCAGCAGACAATGAATTTTCAGCACTAAAAAAACGAAACTTCATTAACAGCTAAACCAAACGTTTCCAATGTAAATTTCCACATTTATAGAGTGTAAAAAGGCATCCTGAAGCCTGGGAAGTCATTAATTTGATTGTCCAGTATTTCCCTTATGAGATAATGCCTCACATAGCAAATGTGTACAGTGCGAGCTGAAAATGCATTTTCAGCACTAAAAAACCAAACTTTTATAACAGCTAAACCAAACGTTTCCAATGTAAATTTCCACCTTTATATAGTGTAAAAAGACATCCTGAAGCCTGGGCAGTCATTAATTTGATTGTCCAATATTTCCCTTATGAGATAATGCCTCTCATAGCAAATGTGTACAGCGCGAGCTGAAAATGCATTTACAGCACTAAAAAACCAAACTTTTATAACAGCTAAACCAAACGTTTCAATTGTAAATTTCCACCTTTATATAGTGTAGAAAGGCATCCTGAAGCCTGGAAAGTCATTAATTTGATTGTCCAGTATTTCCTTCATGAGATATTGCAACACTTAGAAAAAGTGTACAGCGCCAGCAGACAATGAATTTTCAGCACTAAAAAAACGAAACTTCATTAACAGCTAAACCAAACGTTTCCAATGTAAATTTCCACATTTATAGAGTGTAAAAAGGCATCCTGAAGCCTGGGCAGTCATTAATTTGATTGTCCAGTATTTCCCTTATGAGATAATGCCTCACATAGCAAATGTGTACAGTGCGAGCTGAAAATGCATTTTCAGCACTAAAAAACCAAACTTTTATAACAGCTAAACCAAACGTTTCCAATGTAAATTTCCACCTTTATATAGTGTAAAAAGACATCCTGAAGCCTGGGCAGTCATTAATTTGATTGTCCAGTATTTCCCTTATGAGATAATGCCTCACATAGCAAATGTGTACAGCGCGAGCTGAAAATGCATTTACAGCACTAAAAAAACAAACTTTTATAACAGCTAAACCAAACGTTTCCAATGTAAATTTCCACATTTATAGAGTGTAAAAATGCATCCTGAAGCCTGGGAAGTCATTAATTTGATTGTCCAGTATTTCCCTTATGAGATAATGCCTCACATAGCAAATGTGTACAGTGCGAGCTGAAAATGCATTTTCAGCACTAAAAAACCAAACTTTTATAACAGCTAAACCAAACGTTTCCAATGTAAATTTCCACCTTTATATAGTGTAAAAAGACATCCTGAAGCCTGGGCAGTCATTAATTTGATTGTCCAATATTTCCCTTATGAGATAATGCCTCTCATAGCAAATGTGTACAGCGCGAGCTGAAAATGCATTTACAGCACTAAAAAACCAAACTTTTATAACAGCTAAACCAAACGTTTCCAATGTAAATTTCCACCTTTATATAGTGTAAAAAGACATCCTGAAGCCTGGGCAGTCATTAATTTGATTGTCCAATATTTCCCTTATGAGATAATGCCTCTCATAGCAAATGTGTACAGCGCGAGCTGAAAATGCATTTACAGCACTAAAAAAACAAACTTTTATAACAGCTAAACCAAACGTTTCCAATGTAAATTTCCACCTTTATATAGTGTAGAAAGGCATCCTGAAGCCTGGAAAGTCATTAATTTGATTGTCCAGTATTTCCTTCATGAGATATTGCAACACTTAGAAAAAGTGTACAGCGCCAGCAGACAATGAATTTTCAGCACTAAAAAAACGAAACTTCATTAACAGCTAAACTAAATGTTTCCAATGTAAATTTCCACCTTTATATAGTGTAAAAAGACATCCTGAAGCCTGGGCAGTCATTAATTTGATTGTCCAATATTTCCCTTATGAGATAATGCCTCTCATAGCAAATGTGTACAGCGCGAGCTGAAAATGCATTTACAGCACTAAAAAACCAAACTTTTATAACAGCTAAACCAAACGTTTCCAATGTAAATTTCCACCTTTATATAGTGTAAAAAGGCATCCTGAAGCCTGGAAAGTCTTTAATTTGATTGTCCAGTATTTCCTTCATGAGATATTGCAACACTTAGAAAAAGTGTACAGCGCCAGCAGACAATGAATTTCCAGCACTAAAAAAACGAAACTTCATTAACAGCTAAACTAAACGTTTCCAATGTAAATTTCCACCTTTATATAGTGTAAAAAGACACCCTGAAGCCTGGGCAGTCATTAATTTGATTGTCCAATATTTCCCTTATGAGATAATGCCTCTCATAGCAAATGTGTACAGCGCGAGCTGAAAATGCATTTACAGCACTAAAAAACCAAACTTTTATAACAGCTAAACCAAACGTTTCCAATGTAAATTTCAACCTTTATATAGTGTAAAAAGACATCCTGAAGCCTGGGCAGTCATTAATTTGATTGTCCAATATTTCCCTTATGAGATAATGCCTCTCATAGCAAATGTGTACAGCGCGAGCTGAAAATGCATTTACAGCACTAAAAACCCAAACTTTTATAACAGCTAAACCAAACGTTTCCAATGTAAATTTCCACCTTTATATAGTGTAGAAAGGCATCCTGAAGCCTGGAAAGTCATTAATTTGATTGTCCAGTATTTCCTTCATGAGATATTGCAACACTTAGAAAAAGTGTACAGCGCCAGCAGACAATGAATTTTCAGCACTAAAAAAACGAAACTTCATTAACAGCTGAACTAAACGTTTCCAATGTAAATGTCCACCTTTATATAGTGTAAAAAGACATCCTGAAGCCTGGGCAGTCATTAATTTGATTGTCCAATATTTCCCTTATGAGATAATGCCTCTCATAGCAAATGTGTACAGCGCGAGCTGAAAATGCATTTACAGCACTAAAAAACCAAACTTTTATAACAGCTAAACCAAACGTTTCAATTGTAAATTTCCACCTTTATATAGTGTAGAAAGGCATCCTGAAGCCTGGAAAGTCATTAATTTGATTGTCCAGTATTTCCTTCATGAGATATTGCAACACTTAGAAAAAGTGTACAGCGCCAGCAGACAATGAATTTTCAGCACTAAATAAACGAAACTTCATTAACAGCTAAAGTAAACGTTTCCAATGTAAATTTCCACCTTTATATAGTGTAAAAAGACATCCTGAAGCCTGGGCAGTCATTAATTTGATTGTCCAATATTTCCCTTATGAGATAATGCCTCTCATAGCAAATGTGTACAGTGCGAGCTGAAAATGCATTTACAGCACTAAAAAAACAAACTTTTATAACAGCTAAACCAAACGTTTCCAATGTAAATTTCCACCTTTATATAGTGTAAAAAGACATCCTGAAGCCTGGGCAGTCATTAATTTGATTGTCCAATATTTCCCTTATGAGATAATGCCTCTCATAGCAAATGTGTACAGCGCGAGCTGAAAATGCATTTACTGCACTAAAAAACCAAACTTTTATAACAGCTAAACCAAACGTTTCCAATGTAAATTTCTACCTTTATATAGTGTAGAAAGGCATCCTGAAGCCTGGAAAGTCATTAATTTGATTGTCCAGTATTTCCTTCATGAGATATTGCAACACTTAGAAAAAGTGTACAGCGCCAGCAGACAATGAATTTCCAGCACTAAAAAAACGAAACTTCATTAACAGCTAAACTAAACGTTTCCAATGTAAATTTCCACCTTTATATAGTGTAAAAAGACATCCTGAAGCCTGGGCAGTCATTAATTTGATTGTCCAATATTTCCCTTATGAGATAATGCCTCTCATAGCAAATGTGTACAGCGCGAGCTGAAAATGCATTTACAGCACTAAAAAACCAAACTTTTATAACAGCTAAACCAAACGTTTCCAATGTAAATTTCAACCTTTATATAGTGTAAAAAGACATCCTGAAGCCTGGGCAGTCATTAATTTGATTGTCCAATATTTCCCTTATGAGATAATGCCTCTCATAGCAAATGTGTACAGCGCGAGCTGAAAATGCATTTACAGCACTAAAAACCCAAACTTTTATAACAGCTAAACCAAACGTTTCCAATGTAAATTTCCACCTTTATATAGTGTAGAAAGGCATCCTGAAGCCTGGAAAGTCATTAATTTGATTGTCCAGTATTTCCTTCATGAGATATTGCAACACTTAGAAAAAGTGTACAGCGCCAGCAGACAATGAATTTTCAGCACTAAAAAAACGAAACTTCATTAACAGCTGAACTAAACGTTTCCAATGTAAATGTCCACCTTTATATAGTGTAAAAAGACATCCTGAAGCCTGGGCAGTCATTAATTTGATTGTCCAATATTTCCCTTATGAGATAATGCCTCTCATAGCAAATGTGTACAGCGCGAGCTGAAAATGCATTTACAGCACTAAAAAACCAAACTTTTATAACAGCTAAACCAAACGTTTCCAATGTAAATTTCCACCTTTATATAGTGTAGAAAGGCATCCTGAAGCCTGGAAAGTCATTAATTTGATTGTCCAGTATTTCCTTCATGAGATATTGCAACACTTAGAAAAAGTGTACAGCGCCAGCAGACAATGAATTTTCAGCACTAAAAAAAACGAAACTTCATTAACAGCTAAACCAAACGTTTCCAATGTAAATTTCCACCTTTATATAGTGTAGAAAGGCATCCTGAAGCCTGGAAAGTCATTAATTTGATTGTCCAGTATTTCCTTCATGAGATATTGCAACACTTAGAAAAAGTGTACAGCGCCAGCAGACAATGAATTTTCAGCACTAAAAAAACGAAACTTCATTAACAGCTAAACCAAACGTTTCCAATGTAAATTTCCACATTTATAGAGTGTAAAAAGGCATCCTGAAGCCTGGGAAGTCATTAATTTGATTGTCCAGTATTTCCCTTATGAGATAATGCCTCACATAGCAAATGTGTACAGTGCGAGCTGAAAATGCATTTTCAGCACTAAAAAACCAAACTTTTATAACAGCTAAACCAAACGTTTCCAATGTAAATTTCCACCTTTATATAGTGTAAAAAGACATCCTGAAGCCTGGGCAGTCATTAATTTGATTGTCCAATATTTCCCTTATGAGATAATGCCTCTCATAGCAAATGTGTACAGCGCGAGCTGAAAATGCATTTACAGCACTAAAAAACCAAACTTTTATAACAGCTAAACCAAACGTTTCAATTGTAAATTTCCACCTTTATATAGTGTAGAAAGGCATCCTGAAGCCTGGAAAGTCATTAATTTGATTGTCCAGTATTTCCTTCATGAGATATTGCAACACTTAGAAAAAGTGTACAGCGCCAGCAGACAATGAATTTTCAGCACTAAAAAAACGAAACTTCATTAACAGCTAAACCAAACGTTTCCAATGTAAATTTCCACATTTATAGAGTGTAAAAAGGCATCCTGAAGCCTGGGCAGTCATTAATTTGATTGTCCAGTATTTCCCTTATGAGATAATGCCTCACATAGCAAATGTGTACAGTGCGAGCTGAAAATGCATTTTCAGCACTAAAAAACCAAACTTTTATAACAGCTAAACCAAACGTTTCCAATGTAAATTTCCACCTTTATATAGTGTAAAAAGACATCCTGAAGCCTGGGCAGTCATTAATTTGATTGTCCAGTATTTCCCTTATGAGATAATGCCTCACATAGCAAATGTGTACAGCGCGAGCTGAAAATGCATTTACAGCACTAAAAAAACAAACTTTTATAACAGCTAAACCAAACGTTTCCAATGTAAATTTCCACATTTATAGAGTGTAAAAATGCATCCTGAAGCCTGGGAAGTCATTAATTTGATTGTCCAGTATTTCCCTTATGAGATAATGCCTCACATAGCAAATGTGTACAGTGCGAGCTGAAAATGCATTTTCAGCACTAAAAAACCAAACTTTTATAACAGCTAAACCAAACGTTTCCAATGTAAATTTCCACCTTTATATAGTGTAAAAAGACATCCTGAAGCCTGGGCAGTCATTAATTTGATTGTCCAATATTTCCCTTATGAGATAATGCCTCTCATAGCAAATGTGTACAGCGCGAGCTGAAAATGCATTTACAGCACTAAAAAACCAAACTTTTATAACAGCTAAACCAAACGTTTCCAATGTAAATTTCCACCTTTATATAGTGTAAAAAGACATCCTGAAGCCTGGGCAGTCATTAATTTGATTGTCCAATATTTCCCTTATGAGATAATGCCTCTCATAGCAAATGTGTACAGCGCGAGCTGAAAATGCATTTACAGCACTAAAAAAACAAACTTTTATAACAGCTAAACCAAACGTTTCCAATGTAAATTTCCACCTTTATATAGTGTAGAAAGGCATCCTGAAGCCTGGAAAGTCATTAATTTGATTGTCCAGTATTTCCTTCATGAGATATTGCAACACTTAGAAAAAGTGTACAGCGCCAGCAGACAATGAATTTTCAGCACTAAAAAAACGAAACTTCATTAACAGCTAAACTAAATGTTTCCAATGTAAATTTCCACCTTTATATAGTGTAAAAAGACATCCTGAAGCCTGGGCAGTCATTAATTTGATTGTCCAATATTTCCCTTATGAGATAATGCCTCTCATAGCAAATGTGTACAGCGCGAGCTGAAAATGCATTTACAGCACTAAAAAACCAAACTTTTATAACAGCTAAACCAAACGTTTCCAATGTAAATTTCCACCTTTATATAGTGTAAAAAGGCATCCTGAAGCCTGGAAAGTCTTTAATTTGATTGTCCAGTATTTCCTTCATGAGATATTGCAACACTTAGAAAAAGTGTACAGCGCCAGCAGACAATGAATTTCCAGCACTAAAAAAACGAAACTTCATTAACAGCTAAACTAAACGTTTCCAATGTAAATTTCCACCTTTATATAGTGTAAAAAGACACCCTGAAGCCTGGGCAGTCATTAATTTGATTGTCCAATATTTCCCTTATGAGATAATGCCTCTCATAGCAAATGTGTACAGCGCGAGCTGAAAATGCATTTACAGCACTAAAAAACCAAACTTTTATAACAGCTAAACCAAACGTTTCCAATGTAAATTTCAACCTTTATATAGTGTAAAAAGACATCCTGAAGCCTGGGCAGTCATTAATTTGATTGTCCAATATTTCCCTTATGAGATAATGCCTCTCATAGCAAATGTGTACAGCGCGAGCTGAAAATGCATTTACAGCACTAAAAACCCAAACTTTTATAACAGCTAAACCAAACGTTTCCAATGTAAATTTCCACCTTTATATAGTGTAGAAAGGCATCCTGAAGCCTGGAAAGTCATTAATTTGATTGTCCAGTATTTCCTTCATGAGATATTGCAACACTTAGAAAAAGTGTACAGCGCCAGCAGACAATGAATTTTCAGCACTAAAAAAACGAAACTTCATTAACAGCTGAACTAAACGTTTCCAATGTAAATGTCCACCTTTATATAGTGTAAAAAGACATCCTGAAGCCTGGGCAGTCATTAATTTGATTGTCCAATATTTCCCTTATGAGATAATGCCTCTCATAGCAAATGTGTACAGCGCGAGCTGAAAATGCATTTACAGCACTAAAAAACCAAACTTTTATAACAGCTAAACCAAACGTTTCAATTGTAAATTTCCACCTTTATATAGTGTAGAAAGGCATCCTGAAGCCTGGAAAGTCATTAATTTGATTGTCCAGTATTTCCTTCATGAGATATTGCAACACTTAGAAAAAGTGTACAGCGCCAGCAGACAATGAATTTTCAGCACTAAATAAACGAAACTTCATTAACAGCTAAAGTAAACGTTTCCAATGTAAATTTCCACCTTTATATAGTGTAAAAAGACATCCTGAAGCCTGGGCAGTCATTAATTTGATTGTCCAATATTTCCCTTATGAGATAATGCCTCTCATAGCAAATGTGTACAGTGCGAGCTGAAAATGCATTTACAGCACTAAAAAAACAAACTTTTATAACAGCTAAACCAAACGTTTCCAATGTAAATTTCCACCTTTATATAGTGTAAAAAGACATCCTGAAGCCTGGGCAGTCATTAATTTGATTGTCCAATATTTCCCTTATGAGATAATGCCTCTCATAGCAAATGTGTACAGCGCGAGCTGAAAATGCATTTACTGCACTAAAAAACCAAACTTTTATAACAGCTAAACCAAACGTTTCCAATGTAAATTTCTACCTTTATATAGTGTAGAAAGGCATCCTGAAGCCTGGAAAGTCATTAATTTGATTGTCCAGTATTTCCTTCATGAGATATTGCAACACTTAGAAAAAGTGTACAGCGCCAGCAGACAATGAATTTCCAGCACTAAAAAAACGAAACTTCATTAACAGCTAAACTAAACGTTTCCAATGTAAATTTCCACCTTTATATAGTGTAAAAAGACATCCTGAAGCCTGGGCAGTCATTAATTTGATTGTCCAATATTTCCCTTATGAGATAATGCCTCTCATAGCAAATGTGTACAGCGCGAGCTGAAAATGCATTTACAGCACTAAAAAACCAAACTTTTATAACAGCTAAACCAAACGTTTCCAATGTAAATTTCAACCTTTATATAGTGTAAAAAGACATCCTGAAGCCTGGGCAGTCATTAATTTGATTGTCCAATATTTCCCTTATGAGATAATGCCTCTCATAGCAAATGTGTACAGCGCGAGCTGAAAATGCATTTACAGCACTAAAAACCCAAACTTTTATAACAGCTAAACCAAACGTTTCCAATGTAAATTTCCACCTTTATATAGTGTAGAAAGGCATCCTGAAGCCTGGAAAGTCATTAATTTGATTGTCCAGTATTTCCTTCATGAGATATTGCAACACTTAGAAAAAGTGTACAGCGCCAGCAGACAATGAATTTTCAGCACTAAAAAAACGAAACTTCATTAACAGCTGAACTAAACGTTTCCAATGTAAATGTCCACCTTTATATAGTGTAAAAAGACATCCTGAAGCCTGGGCAGTCATTAATTTGATTGTCCAATATTTCCCTTATGAGATAATGCCTCTCATAGCAAATGTGTACAGCGCGAGCTGAAAATGCATTTACAGCACTAAAAAACCAAACTTTTATAACAGCTAAACCAAACGTTTCAATTGTAAATTTCCACCTTTATATAGTGTAGAAAGGCATCCTGAAGCCTGGAAAGTCATTAATTTGATTGTCCAGTATTTCCTTCATGAGATATTGCAACACTTAGAAAAAGTGTACAGCGCCAGCAGACAATGAATTTTCAGCACTAAAAAAACGAAACTTCATTAACAGCTAAACCAAACGTTTCCAATGTAAATTTCCACATTTATAGAGTGTAAAAAGGCATCCTGAAGCCTGGGAAGTCATTAATTTGATTGTCCAGTATTTCCCTTATGAGATAATGCCTCACATAGCAAATGTGTACAGTGCGAGCTGAAAATGCATTTTCAGCACTAAAAAACCAAACTTTTATAACAGCTAAACCAAACGTTTCCAATGTAAATTTCCACCTTTATATAGTGTAAAAAGACATCCTGAAGCCTGGGCAGTCATTAATTTGATTGTCCAGTATTTCCCTTATGAGATAATGCCTCACATAGCAAATGTGTACAGCGCGAGCTGAAAATGCATTTACAGCACTAAAAAACCAAACTTTTATAACAGCTAAACCAAACGTTTCCAATGTAAATTTCCACCTTTATATAGTGTAGAAAGGCATCCTGAAGCCTGGAAAGTCATTAATTTGATTGTCCAGTATTTCCTTCATGAGATATTGCAACACTTAGAAAAAGTGTACAGCGCCAGCAGACAATGAATTTTCAGCACTAAAAAAACGAAACTTCATTAACAGCTAAACCAAACGTTTCCAATGTAAATTTCCACCTTTATAGAGTGTAAAAAGGCATCCTGAAGCCTGGGAAGTCATTAATTTGATTGTCCAGTATTTCCCTTATGAGATAATGCCTCACATAGCAAATGTGTACAGTGCGAGCTGAAAATGCATTTTCAGCACTAAAAAACCAAACTTTTATAACAGCTAAACCAAACGTTTCCAATGTAAATTTCCACCTTTATATAGTGTAAAAAGACATTCTGAAGCCTGGGCAGTCATTAATTTGATTGTCCAATATTTCCCTTATGAGATAATGCCTCTCATAGCAAATGTGTACAGCGCGAGCTGAAAATGCATTTACAGCACTAAAAAACCAAACTTTTATAACAGCTAAACCAAACGTTTCAATTGTAAATTTCCACCTTTATATAGTGTAGAAAGGCATCCTGAAGCCTGGAAAGTCATTAATTTGATTGTCCAGTATTTCCTTCATGAGATATTGCAACACTTAGAAAAAGTGTACAGCGCCAGCAGACAATGAATTTTCAGCACTAAAAAAACGAAACTTCATTAACAGCTAAACTAAACGTTTCCAATGTAAATTTCCACCCTTATATAGTGTAAAAAGACATCCTGAAGCCTGGGCAGTCATTAATTTGATTGTCCAATATTTCCCTTATGAGATAATGCCTCTCATAGCAAATGTGTACAGTGCGAGCTGAAAATGCATTTACAGCACTAAAAAAACAAACTTTTATAACAGCTAAACCAAACGTTTCCAATGTAAATTTCCACCTTTATATAGTGTAAAAAGACATCCTGAAGCCTGGGCAGTCATTAATTTGATTGTCCAATATTTCCCTTATGAGATAATGCCTCTCATAGCAAATGTGTACAGCGCGAGCTGAAAATGCATTTACAGCACTAAAAAACCAAACTTTTATAACAGCTAAACCAAACGTTTCCAATGTAAATTTCCACCTTTATATAGTGTAGAAAGGCATCCTGAAGCCTGGAAAGTCATTAATTTGATTGTCCAGTATTTCCTTCATGAGATATTGCAACACTTAGAAAAAGTGTACAGCGCCAGCAGACAATGAATTTTCAGCACTAAAAAAACGAAACTTCATTAACAGCTAAACCAAACGTTTCCAATGTAAATTTCCACATTTATAGAGTGTAAAAAGGCATCCTGAAGCCTGGGAAGTCATTAATTTGATTGTCCAGTATTTCCCTTATGAGATAATGCCTCACATAGCAAATGTGTACAGTGCGAGCTGAAAATGCATTTACAGCACTAAAAAAACAAACTTTTATAACAGCTAAACCAAACGTTTCCAATGTAAATTTCCACCTTTATATAGTGTAGAAAGGCATCCTGAAGCCTGGAAAGTCATTAATTTGATTGTCCAGTATTTCCTTCATGAGATATTGCAACACTTAGAAAAAGTGTACAGCGCCAGCAGACAATTAATTTTCA
Organism: Idiotropiscis lumnitzeri; assembly: GCF_059441095.1. Taxonomy (NCBI): domain Eukaryota; kingdom Metazoa; phylum Chordata; class Actinopteri; order Syngnathiformes; family Syngnathidae; genus Idiotropiscis; species Idiotropiscis lumnitzeri. The sequence goes on from NW_028283622.1 coordinate 343,566, forward strand.
GCACTAAATAAACGAAACTTCATTAACAGCTAAAGTAAACGTTTCCAATGTAAATTTCCACCTTTATATAGTGTAAAAAGACATCCTGAAGCCTGGGCAGTCATTAATTTGATTGTCCAATATTTCCCTTATGAGATAATGCCTCTCATAGCAAATGTGTACAGTGCGAGCTGAAAATGCATTTACAGCACTAAAAAAACAAACTTTTATAACAGCTAAACCAAACGTTTCCAATGTAAATTTCCACCTTTATATAGTGTAAAAAGACATCCTGAAGCCTGGGCAGTCATTAATTTGATTGTCCAATATTTCCCTTATGAGATAATGCCTCTCATAGCAAATGTGTACAGCGCGAGCTGAAAATGCATTTACAGCACTAAAAAACCAAACTTTTATAACAGCTAAACCAAACGTTTCCAATATAAATTTCCACCTTTATATAGTGTAGAAAGGCATCCTGAAGCCTGGAAAGTCATTAATTTGATTGTCCAGTATTTCCTTCATGAGATATTGCAACACTTAGAAAAAAGATACAGCGCCAGCAGACAATGAATTTTCAGCACTAAAAAAACGAAACTTCATTAACAGCTAAACCAAACGTTTCCAATGTAAATTTCCACATTTATAGAGTGTAAAAAGGCATCCTGAAGCCTGGGAAGTCATTAATTTGATTGTCCAGTATTTCCCTTATGAGATAATGCCTCACATAGCAAATGTGTACAGTGCGAGCTGAAAATGCATTTACAGCACTAAAAAAACAAACTTTTATAACAGCTAAACCAAACGTTTCCAATGTAAATTTCCACCTTTATATAGTGTAGAAAGGCATCCTGAAGCCTGGAAAGTCATTAATTTGATTGTCCAGTATTTCCATCATGAGATATTGCAACACTTAGAAAAAGTGTACAGCGCCAGCAGACAATGAATTTTCAGCACTAAATAAACGAAACTTCATTAACAGCTAAAGTAAACGTTTCCAATGTAAATTTCCACCTTTATATAGTGTAAAAAGACATCCTGAAGCCTGGGCAGTCATTAATTTGATTGTCCAATATTTCCCTTCTGAGATAATGCCTCTCATAGCAAATGTGTACAGTGCGAGCTGAAAATGCATTTACAGCACTAAAAAAACAAACTTTTATAACAGCTAAACCAAACGTTTCCAATGTAAATTTCCACCTTTATATAGTGTAAAAAGACATCCTGAAGCCTGGGCAGTCATTAATTTGATTGTCCAATATTTCCCTTATGAGATAATGCCTCTCATAGCAAATGTGTACAGCGCGAGCTGAAAATGCATTTACAGCACTAAAAAACCAAACTTTTATAACAGCTAAACCAAACGTTTCCAATGTAAATTTCCACCTTTATATAGTGTAGAAAGGCATCCTGAAGCCTGGAAAGTCATTAATTTGATTGTCCAGTATTTCCTTCATGAGATATTGCAACACTTAGAAAAAGTGTACAGCGCCAGCAGACAATGAATTTTCAGCACTAAAAAAACGAAACTTCATTAACAGCTAAACTAAATGTTTCCAATGTAAATTTCCACCTTTATATAGTGTAAAAAGACATCCTGAAGCCTGGGCAGTCATTAATTTGATTGTCCAATATTTCCCTTATGAGATAATGCCTCTCATAGCAAATGTGTACAGCGCGAGCTGAAAATGCATTTACAGCACTAAAAAACCAAACTTTTATAACAGCTAAACCAAACGTTTCCAATGTAAATTTCCACCTTTATATAGTGTAAAAAGGCATCCTGAAGCCTGGAAAGTCTTTAATTTGATTGTCCAGTATTTCCTTCATGAGATATTGCAACACTTAGAAAAAGTGTACAGCGCCAGCAGACAATGAATTTTCAGCACTAAAAAACCGAAACTTCATTAACAGCTAAACTAAACGTTTCCAATGTAAATTTCCACCTTTATATAGTGTAAAAAGACATCCTGAAGCCTGGGCAGCCATTAATTTGATTGTCCAATATTTCCCTTATGAGATAATGCCTCTCATAGCAAATGTGTACAGCGCGAGCTGAAAATGCATTTACAGCACTAAAAAACCAAACTTTTATAACAGCTAAACCAAACGTTTCCAATGTAAATTTCCACCTTTATAGAGTGTAAAAAGACATCCTGAAGCCTGGGCAGTCATTAATTTGATTGTCCAATATTTCCCTTATGAGATAATGCCTCTCATAGCAAATGTGTACAGCGCGAGCTGAAAATGCATTTACAGCACTAAAAAACCAAACTTTTATAACAGCTAAACCAAACGTTTCCAATGTAAATTTCTACCTTTATATAGTGTAGAAAGGCATCCTGAAGCCTGGAAAGTCATTAATTTGATTGTCCAGTATTTCCTTCATGAGATATTGCAACACTTAGAAAAAGTGTACAGCGCCAGCAGACAATGTTTTTTCAGCACTAAAAAAACGAAACTTCATTAACAGCTAAACCAAACGTTTCCAATGTAAATTTCCACATTTATAGAGTGTAAAAAGGCATCCTGAAGCCTGGGAAGTCATTAATTATATTGTCCAGTATTTCCCTTATGATATAATGCCTCACATAGCAAATGTGTACAGCGCGAGCTGAAAATGCATTTACAGCACTAAAAAACCAAACTTTTATAACAGCTAAACCAAACGTTTCCAATGTAAATTTCCACCTTTATATAGTGTAGAAAGGCATCCTGAAGCCTGGAAAGTGATTAATTTGATTGTCCAGTATTTCCTTCATGAGATATTGCAACACTTAGAAAAAGTGTACAGCGCCAGCAGACAATGAATTTTCAGCACTAAAAAACCGAAACTTCATTAACAGCTAAACTAAACGTTTCCAATGTAAATTTCCACCTTTATATAGTGTAAAAAGACATCCTGAAGCCTGGGCAGTCATTAATTTGATTGTCCAATATTTCCCTTATGAGATAATGCCTCTCATAGCAAATGTGTACAGCGCGAGCTGAAAATGCATTTACAGCACTAAAAAACCAAACTTTTATAACAGCTAAACCAAACGTTTCCAATGTAAATTTCCACCTTTATATAGTGTAGAAAGGCATCCTGAAGCCTGGAAAGTCATTAATTTGATTGTCCAGTATTTCCTTCATGAGATATTGCAACACTTAGAAAAAGTGTACAGCGCCAGCAGACAATGAATTTCCAGCACAAAAAAAACGAAACTTCATTAACAGCTAAACTAAACGTTTCCAATGTAAATTTCCACCTTTATATAGTGTAAAAAGACATCCTGAAGCCTGGGCAGTCATTAATTTGATTGTCCAATATTTCCCTTATGAGATAATGCCTCTCATAGCAAATGTGTACAGCGCGAGCTGAAAATGCATTTACAGCACTAAAAAAACAAACTTTTATAACAGCTAAACCAAACGTTTCCAATGTAAATTTCCACCTTTATATAGTGTAGAAAGACATCCTGAAGCCTGGGCAGTCATTAATTTGATTGTCCAATATTTCCCTTATGAGATAATGCCTCTCATAGCAAATGTGTACAGCGCCAGCAGACAATGAATTTTCAGCACTAAAAAAACGAAACTTCATTAACAGCTAAACCAAACGTTTCCAATGTAAATTTCCACATTTATAGAGTGTAAAAAGGCATCCTGAAGCCTGGGAAGTCAATAATTTGATTGTCCAGTATTTCCCTTATGAGATAATGCCTCACATAGCAAATGTGTACAGTGCGAGCTGAAAATGCATTTTCAGCACTAAAAAACCAAACTTTTATAACAGCTAAACCAAACGTTTCCAATGTAAATTTCCACCTTTATATAGTGTAAAAAGACATCCTGAAGCCTGGGCAGTCATTAATTTGATTGTCCAGTATTTCCCTTATGAGATAATGCCTCACATAGCAAATGTGTACAGCGCGAGCTGAAAATGCATTTACAGCACTAAAAAAACAAACTTTTATAACAGCTAAACCAAACGTTTCCAATGTAAATTTCCACATTTATAGAGTGTAAAAATGCATCCTGAAGCCTGGGAAGTCATTAATTTGATTGTCCAGTATTTCCCTTATGAGATAATGCCTCACATAGCAAATGTGTACAGTGCGAGCTGAAAATGCATTTTCAGCACTAAAAAACCAAACTTTTATAACAGCTAAACCAAACGTTTCCAATGTAAATTTCCACCTTTATATAGTGTAAAAAGACATCCTGAAGCCTGGGCAGTCATTAATTTGATTGTCCAATATTTCCCTTATGAGATAATGCCTCTCATAGCAAATGTGTACAGCGCGAGCTGAAAATGCATTTACAGCACTAAAAAACCAAACTTTTATAACAGCTAAACCAAACGTTTCCAATGTAAATTTCCACCTTTATATAGTGTAGAAAGGCATCCTGAAGCCTGGAAAGTCATTAATTTGATTGTCCAGTATTTCCTTCATGAGATATTGCAACACTTAGAAAAGGTGTACAGCGCCAGTAGACAATGAATTTTCAGCACTAAAAAAACGATACTTCATTAACAGCTAAACTAAACGTTTCCAATGTAAATTTCCACCTTTATATAGTGTAAAAAGACATCCTGAAGCCTGGGCAGTCATTAATTTGATTGTCCAATATTTCCCTTATGAGATAATGCCTCTCATAGCAAATGTGTACAGCGCGAGCTGAAAATGCATTTACAGCACTAAAAAACCAAACTTTTATAACAGCTAAACCAAACGTTTCCAATGTAAATTTCCACCTTTATATAGTGTAGAAAGGCATCCTGGAGCCTGGAAAGTCATTAATTTGATTGTCCAGTATTTCCTTCATGAGATATTGCAACACTTAGAAAAAGTGTACAGCGCCAGCAGACAATGAATTTTCAGCACTAAAAAAACCAAACTTTTATAACAGCTAAACCAAACGTTTCCAATGTAAATTTCCACCTTTATATAGTGTAAAAAGGCATCCTGAAGCCTGGGAAGTCATTAATTTGATTGTCCAGTATTTCCCTTATGAGATAATGCCTCACATAGCAAATGTGTACAGTGCGAGCTGAAAATGCATTTTCAGCACTAAAAAAACAAACTTATATAACACCTAAACCAAACGTTTCCAATGTAAATTTCCACCTTTATATAGTGTAAAAAGACATCCTGAAGCCTGGGCAGTCATTAATTTGATTGTCCAATATTTCCCTTATGAGATAATGCCTCTCATAGCAAATGTGTACAGCGCGAGCTGAAAATGCATTTACAGCACTAAAAAACCAAACTTTTATAACAGCTAAACCAAACGTTTCCAATGTAAATTTCCACCTTTATATAGTGTAAAAAGATATCCTGAAGCCTGGGCAGTCATTAATTTGATTGTCCAATATTTCCCTTATGAGATAATGCCTCTCATAGCAAATGTGTACAGCGCGAGCTGAAAATGCATTTTCAGCACTAAAAAAACAAACTTTTATAACAGCTAAACCAAACGTTTCAAATGTAAATTTCCACCTTTATATAGTGTAAAAAGACATCCTGAAGCCTGGGCAGTCATTAATTTGATTGTCCAATATTTCCCTTATGAGATAATGCCTCTCATAGCAAATGTGTACAGTGCGAGCTGAAAATGCATTTACAGCACTAAAAAAACAAACTTTTATAACAGCTAAACCAAACGTTTCCAATGTAAATTTCCACCTTTATATAGTGTAAAAAGACATCCTGAAGCCTGGGCAGTCATTAATTTGATTGTCCAATATTTCCCTTATGAGATAATGCCTCTCATAGCAAATGTGTACAGTGCGAGCTGAAAATGCATTTACAGCACTAAAAAAACAAACTTTTATAACAGCTAAACCAAACGTTTCCAATGTAAATTTCCACCTTTATATAGTGTAAAAAGACATCCTGAAGCCTGGGCAGTCATTAATTTGATTGTCCAATATTTCCCTTATGAGATAATGCCTCTCATAGCAAATGTGTACAGCGCGAGCTGAAAATGCATTTACAGCACTAAAAAACCAAACTTTTATAACAGCTAAACCAAACGTTTCCAATGTAAATTTCCACCTTTATATAGTGTAGAAAGGCATCCTGAAGCCTGGAAAGTCATTAATTTGATTGTCCAGTATTTCCTTCATGAGATATTGCAACACTTAGAAAAAGTGTACAGCGCCAGCAGACAATGAATTTTCAGCACTAAAAAAACGAAACTTCATTAACAGCTAAACCAAACGTTTCCAATGTAAATTTCCACATTTATAGAGTGTAAAAAGGCATCCTGAAGCCTGGGAAGTCATTAATTTGATTGTCCAGTATTTCCCTTATGAGATAATGCCTCACATAGCAAATGTGTACAGTGCGAGCTGAAAATGCATTTACAGCACTAAAAAAACAAACTTTTATAACAGCTAAACCAAACGTTTCCAATGTAAATTTCCACCTTTATATAGTGTAGAAAGGCATCCTGAAGCCTGGAAAGTCATTAATTTGATTGTCCAGTATTTCCTTCATGAGATATTGCAACACTTAGAAAAAGTGTACAGCGCCAGCAGACAATGAATTTTCAGCACTAAATAAACGAAACTTCATTAACAGCTAAAGTAAACGTTTCCAATGTAAATTTCCACCTTTATATAGTGTAAAAAGACATCCTGAAGCCTGGGCAGTCATTAATTTGATTGTCCAATATTTCCCTTATGAGATAATGCCTCTCATAGCAAATGTGTACAGTGCGAGCTGAAAATGCATTTACAGCACTAAAAAAACAAACTTTTATAACAGCTAAACCAAACGTTTCCAATGTAAATTTCCACCTTTATATAGTGTAAAAAGACATCCTGAAGCCTGGGCAGTCATTAATTTGATTGTCCAATATTTCCCTTATGAGATAATGCCTCTCATAGCAAATGTGTACAGCGCGAGCTGAAAATGCATTTACAGCACTAAAAAACCAAACTTTTATAACAGCTAAACCAAACGTTTCCAATGTAAATTTCCACCTTTATATAGTGTAGAAAGGCATCCTGAAGCCTGGAAAGTCATTAATTTGATTGTCCAGTATTTCCTTCATGAGATATTGCAACACTTAGAAAAAGTGTACAGCGCCAGCAGACAATGAATTTTCAGCACTAAAAAAAACGAAACTTCATTAACAGCTAAACCAAACGTTTCCAATGTAAATTTCCACATTTATAGAGTGTAAAAAGGCATCCTGAAGCCTGGGAAGTCATTAATTTGATTGTCCAGTATTTCCCTTATGAGATAATGCCTCACATAGCAAATGTGTACAGTGCGAGCTGAAAATGCATTTACAGCACTAAAAAAACAAACTTTTATAACAGCTAAACCAAACGTTTCCAATGTAAATTTCCACATTTATAGAGTGTAAAAATGCATCCTGAAGCCTGGGAAGTCATTAATTTGATTGTCCAGTATTTCCCTTATGAGATAATGCCTCACATAGCAAATGTGTACAGTGCGAGCTGAAAATGCATTTTCAGCACTAAAAAACCAAACTTTTATAACAGCTAAACCAAACGTTTCCAATGTAAATTTCCACCTTTATATAGTGTAAAAAGACATCCTGAAGCCTGGGCAGTCATTAATTTGATTGTCCAATATTTCCCTTATGAGATAATGCCTCTCATAGCAAATGTGTACAGCGCGAGCTGAAAATGCATTTACAGCACTAAAAAACCAAACTTTTATAACAGCTAAACCAAACGTTTCCAATGTAAATTTCCACCTTTATATAGTGTAAAAAGACATCCTGAAGCCTGGGCAGTCATTAATTTGATTGTCCAATATTTCCCTTATGAGATAATGCCTCTCATAGCAAATGTGTACAGCGCGAGCTGAAAATGCATTTACAGCACTAAAAAACCAAACTTTTATAACAGCTAAACCAAACGTTTCCAATGTAAATTTCCACCTTTATATAGTGTAAAAAGGCATCCTGAAGCCTGGAAAGTCTTTAATTTGATTGTCCAGTATTTCCTTCATGAGATATTGCAACACTTAGAAAAAGTGTACAGCGCCAGCAGACAATGAATTTCCAGCACTAAAAAAACGAAACTTCATTAACAGCTAAACTAAACGTTTCCAATGTAAATTTCCACCTTTATATAGTGTAAAAAGACATCCTGAAGCCTGGGCAGTCATTAATTTGATTGTCCAATATTTCCCTTATGAGATAATGCCTCTCATAGCAAATGTGTACAGCGCGAGCTGAAAATGCATTTACAGCACTAAAAAACCAAACTTTTATAACAGCTAAACCAAACGTTTCCAATGTAAATTTCCACCTTTATATAGTGTAGAAAGGCATCCTGAAGCCTGGAAAGTCATTAATTTGATTGTCCAGTATTTCCTTCATGAGATATTGCAACACTTAGAAAAAGTGTACAGCGCCAGCAGACAATGAATTTTCAGCACTAAAAAAACGAAACTTCATTAACAGCTAAACCAAACGTTTCCAATGTAAATTTCCACATTTATAGAGTGTAAAAAGGCATCCTGAAGCCTGGGAAGTCATTAATTTGATTGTCCAGTATTTCCCTTATGAGATAATGCCTCACATAGCAAATGTGTACAGTGCGAGCTGAAAATGCATTTTCAGCACTAAAAAACCAAACTTTTATAACAGCTAAACCAAACGTTTCCAATGTAAATTTCCACCTTTATATAGTGTAAAAAGACATCCTGAAGCCTGGGCAGTCATTCATTTGATTGTCCAGTATTTCCCTTATGAGATAATGCCTCACATAGCAAATGTGTACAGCGCGAGCTGAAAATGCATTTACAGCACTAAAAAAACAAACTTTTATAACAGCTAAACCAAACGTTTCCAATGTAAATTTCCACATTTATAGAGTGTAAAAATGCATCCTGAAGCCTGGGAAGTCATTAATTTGATTGTCCAGTATTTCCCTTATGAGATAATGCCTCACATAGCAAATGTGTACAGTGCGAGCTGAAAATGCATTTTCAGCACTAAAAAACCAAACTTTTATAACAGCTAAACCAAACGTTTCCAATGTAAATTTCCACCTTTATATAGTGTAAAAAGACATCCTGAAGCCTGGGCAGTCATTAATTTGATTGTCCAATATTTCCCTTATGAGATAATGCCTCTCATAGCAAATGTGTACAGCGCGAGCTGAAAATGCATTTACAGCACTAAAAAACCAAACTTTTATAACAGCTAAACCAAACGTTTCCAATGTAAATTTCCACCTTTATATAGTGTAGAAAGGCATCCTGAAGCCTGGAAAGTCATTAATTTGATTGTCCAGTATTTCCTTCATGAGATATTGCAACACTTAGAAAAAGTGTACAGCGCCAGTAGACAATGAATTTTCAGCACTAAAAAAACGAAACTTCATTAACAGCTAAACTAAACGTTTCCAATGTAAATTTCCACCTTTATATAGTGTAAAAAGACATCCTGAAGCCTGGGCAGTCATTAATTTGATTGTCCAATATTTCCCTTATGAGATAATGCCTCTCATAGCAAATGTGTACAGCGCGAGCTGAAAATGCATTTACAGCACTAAAACACCAAACTTTTATAACAGCTAAACCAAACGTTTCCAATGTAAATTTCCACCTTTATATAGTGTAGAAAGGCATCCTGGAGCCTGGAAAGTCATTAATTTGATTGTCCAGTATTTCCTTCATGAGATATTGCAACACTTAGAAAAAGTGTACAGCGCCAGCAGACAATGAATTTTCAGCACTAAAAAAACCAAACTTTTATAACAGCTAAACCATACGTTTCCAATGTAAATTTCCATCTTTATATAGTGTAAAAAGACATCCTGAAGCCTGGGCAGTCATTAATTTGATTGTCCAGTATTTCCCTTATGAGATAATGCCTCACATAGCAAATGTGTACAGCGCGAGCTGAAAATGCATTTACAGCACTAAAAAAACAAACTTTTATAACAGCTAAACCAAACGTTTCCAATGTAAATTTCCACCTTTATATAGTGTAGAAAGGTATCCTGAAGCCTGGAAAGTCATTAATTTGATTGTCCAGTATTTCCTACATGAGATATTGCAAAACTTAGAAAAAGTGTACAGCGCCAGCAGACAATGAATTTTCAGCACTAAAAAAACGAAACTTCATTAACAGCTAAACCAAACGTTTCCAATGTAAATTTCCACATTTATAGAGTGTAAAAAGGCATCCTGAAGCCTGGGAAGTCATTAATTTGATTGTCCAGTATTTCCCTTATGAGATAATGCCTCACATAGCAAATGTGTACAGTGCGAGCTGAAAATGCATTTTCAGCACTAAAAAACCAAACTTATATAACACCTAAACCAAACGTTTCCAATGTAAATTTCCACCTTTATATAGTGTAAAAAGACATCCTGAAGCCTGGGCAGTCATTAATTTGATTGTCCAATATTTCCCTTATGAGATAATGCCTCTCATAGCAAATGTGTACAGCGCGAGCTGAAAATGCATTTACAGCACTAAAAAACCAAACTTTTATAACAGCTAAACCAAACGTTTCCAATGTAAATTTCCACCTTTATATAGTGTAAAAAGACATCCTGAAGCCTGGGCAGTCATTAATTTGATTGTCCAATATTTCCCTTATGAGATAATGCCTCTCATAGCAAATGTGTACAGCGCGAGCTGAAAATGCATTTTCAGCACTAAAAAACCAAACTTTTATAACAGCTAAACCAAACGTTTCAAATGTAAATTTCCACCTTTATATAGTGTAAAAGGACATCCTGAAGCCTGGGCAGTCATTAATTTGATTGTCCAATATTTCCCTTATGAGATAATGCCTCTCATAGCAAATGTGTACAGCGCGAGCTGAAAATGCATTTACAGCACTAAAAAACCAAACTTTTATAACAGCTAAACCAAACGTTTCCAATGTAAATTTCCACCTTTATATAGTGTAGAAAGGCATCCTGAAGCCTGGAAAGTCATTAATTTGATTGTCCAGTATTTCCTTCATGAGATATTGCAACACTTAGAAAAAGTGTACAGCGCCAGCAGACAATGGATTTTCAGCACTAAAAAAACGAAACTTCATTAACAGCTAAACCAAACGTTTCCAATGTAAATTTCCACATTTATAGAGTGTAAAAAGGCATCCTGAAGCCTGGGAAGTCATTAATTTGATTGTCCAGTATTTCCCTCATGAGATAATGCCTCACATAGCAAATGTGTACAGTGCGAGCTGAAAATGCATTTACAGCACTAAAAAAACAAACTTTTATAACAGCTAAACCAAACGTTTCCAATGTAAATTTCCACCTTTATATAGTGTAGAAAGGCATCCTGAAGCCTGGAAAGTCATTAATTTGATTGTCCAGTATTTCCTTCATGAGATATTGCAACACTTAGAAAAAGTGTACAGCGCCAGCAGACAATGAATTTTCAGCACTAAATAAACGAAACTTCATTAACAGCTAAAGTAAACGTTTCCAATGTAAATTTCCACCTTTATATAGTGTAAAAAGACATCCTGAAGCCTGGGCAGTCATTAATTTGATTGTCCAATATTTCCCTTATGAGATAATGCCTCTCATAGCAAATGTGTACAGTGCGAGCTGAAAATGCATTTACAGCACTAAAAAAACAAACTTTTATAACAGCTAAACCAAACGTTTCCAATGTAAATTTCCACCTTTATATAGTGTAAAAAGACATCCTGAAGCCTGGGCAGTCATTAATTTGATTGTCCAATATTTCCCTTATGAGATAATGCCTCTCATAGCAAATGTGTACAGCGCGAGCTGAAAATGCATTTACAGCACTAAAAAACCAAACTTTTATAACAGCTAAACCAAACGTTTCCAATTTAAATTTCCACCTTTATACAGTGTAGAAAGGCATCCTGAAGCCTGGAAAGTCATTAATTTGATTGTCCAGTATTTCCTTCATGAGATATTGCAACACTTAGAAAAAGTGTACAGCGCCAGCAGACAATGAATTTTCAGCACTAAAAAAACGAAACTTCATTAACAGCTAAACCAAACGTTTCCAATGTAAATGTCCACATTTATAGAGTGTAAAAAGGCATCCTGAAGCCTGGGAAGTCATTAATTTGATTGTCCAGTATTTCCCTTATGAGATAATGCCTCACATAGCAAATGTGTACAGTGCGAGCTGAAAATGCATTTTCAGCACTAAAAAACCAAACTTATATAACACCTAAACCAAACGTTTCCAATGTAAGTTTCCACCTTTATATAGTGTAAAAAGACATCCTGAAGCCTGGGCAGTCATTAATTTGATTGTCCAATATTTCCCTTATGAGATAATGCCTCTCATAGCAAATGTGTACAGCGCGAGCTGAAAATGCATTTACAGCACTAAAAAAACCAAACTTTTATAACAGCTAAACCAAACGTTTCCAATGTAAATTTCCACCTTTATATAGTGTAGAAAGGCATCCTGAAGCCTGGAAAGTCATTAATTTGATTGTCCAGTATTTCCTTCATGAGATATTGCAACATTTAGAAAAAGTGTACAGCGCCAGCAGACAATGAATTTTCAGCACTAAAAAAACGAAACTTCATTAACAGCTAAACTAAACGTTTCCAATGTAAATTTCCACCTTTATATAGTGTAAAAAGACATCCTGAAGCCCGGGCAGCCATTAATTTGATTGTCCAATATTTCCCTTATGAGATAATGCCTCTCATAGCAAATGTGTACAGCGCGAGCTGAAAATGCATTTACAGCACTAAAAAACCAAACTTTTATAACAGCTAAACCAAACGTTTCCAATGTAAATTTCCACCTTTATATAGTGTAAAAAGACATCCTGAAGCCTGCGCAGTCATTAATTTGATTGTCCAATATTTCCCTTATGAGATAATGCCTCTCATAGCAAATGTGTACAGCGCGAGCTGAAAATGCATTTACAGCACTAAAAAACCAAACTTTTATAACAGCTAAACCAAACGTTTCCAATGTAAATTTCTACCTTTATATAGTGTAGAAAGGCATCCTGAAGCCTGGAAAGTCATTAATTTGATTGTCCAGTATTTCCTTCATGAGATATTGCAACACTTAGAAAAAGTGTACAGCGCCAGCAGACAATGAATTTTCAGCACTAAAAAAACGAAACTTCATTAACAGCTAAACTAAACGTTTCCAATGTAAATTTCCACCTTTATATAGTGTAAAAAGACATTCTGAAGCCTGGGCAGTCATTAATTTGATTGTCCAATATTTCCCTTATGAGATAATGCCTCTCATAGCAAATGTGTACAGCGCGAGCTGAAAATGCATTTACAGCACTAAAAAACCAAACTTTTATAACAGCTAAACCAAACGTTTCCAATGTAAATTTCCACCTTTATATAGTGTAGAAAGGCATCCTGAAGCCTGGAAAGTCATTAATTTGATTGTCCAGTATTTCCTTCATGAGATATTGCAACACTTAGAAAAAGTGTACAGCGCCAGCAGACAATGAATTTTCAGCACTAAAAAAACGAAACTTCATTAACAGCTAAACCAAACGTTTCCAATGTAAATTTCCACATTTATAGAGTGTAAAAAGGCATCCTGAAGCCTGGGAAGTCATTAATTTGATTGTCCAGTATTTCCCTTCTGAGATAATGCCTCACGTAGCAAATGTGTACAGTGCGAGCTGAAAATGCATTTTCAGCACTAAAAAAACAAACTTTTATAACAGCTAAACTAAACGTTTCCAATGTAAATTTCCACCTTTATATAGTGTAAAAAGACATCCTGAAGCCTGGGCAGTCATTAATTTGATTGTCCAATATTTCCCTTATGAGATAATGCCTCTCATAGCAAATGTGTACAGCGCGAGCTGAAAATGCATTTACAGCACTAAAAAAACAAACTTTTATAACAGCTAAACTAAACGTTTCCAATGTAAATTTCCACCTTTATATAGTGTAAAAAGACATCCTGAAGCCTGGGCAGTCATTAATTTGATTGTCCAATATTTCCCTTATGAGATAATGCCTCTCATAGCAAATGTGTACAGCGCGAGCTGAAAATGCATTTACAGCACTAAAAAACCAAACTTTTATAACAGCTGAACCAAACGTTTCCAATGTAAATTTCTACCTTTATATAGTGTAGAAAGGCATCCTGGAGCCTGGAAAGTCATTAATTTGATTGTCCAGTATTTCCTTCATGAGATATTGCAACACTTAGAAAAAGTGTACAGCGCCAGCAGACAATGAATTTTCAGCACTAAAAAAACCAAACTTTTATAACAGCTAAACCAAACGTTTCCAATGTAAATTTCCACCTTTATATAGTGTAAAAAGGCATCCTGAAGCCTGGGAAGTCATTAATTTGATTGTCCAGTATTTCCCTTATGAGATAATGCCTCACATAGCAAATGTGTACAGTGCGAGCTGAAAATGCATTTTCAGCACTAAAAAAACAAACTTATATAACACCTAAACCAAACGTTTCCAATGTAAATTTCCACCTTTATATAGTGTAAAAAGACATCCTGAAGCCTGGGCAGTCATTAATTTGATTGTCCAATATTTCCCTTATGAGATAATGCCTCTCATAGCAAATGTGTACAGCGCGAGCTGAAAATGCATTTACAGCACTAAAAAACCAAACTTTTATAACAGCTAAACCAAACGTTTCCAATGTAAATTTCCACCTTTATATAGTGTAAAAAGACATCCTGAAGCCTGGGCAGTCATTAATTTGATTGTCCAATATTTCCCTTATGAGATAATGCCTCTCATAGCAAATGTGTACAGCGCGAGCTGAAAATGCATTTTCAGCACTAAAAAAACAAACTTTTATAACAGCTAAACCAAACGTTTCAAATGTAAATTTCCACCTTTATATAGTGTAAAAAGACATCCTGAAGCCTGGGCAGTCATTAATTTGATTGTCCAATATTTCCCTTATGAGATAATGCCTCTCATAGCAAATGTGTACAGTGCGAGCTGAAAATGCATTTACAGCACTAAAAAAACAAACTTTTATAACAGCTAAACCAAACGTTTCCAATGTAAATTTCCACCTTTATATAGTGTAAAAAGACATCCTGAAGCCTGGGCAGTCATTAATTTGATTGTCCAATATTTCCCTTATGAGATAATGCCTCTCATAGCAAATGTGTACAGTGCGAGCTGAAAATGCATTTACAGCACTAAAAAAACAAACTTTTATAACAGCTAAACCAAACGTTTCCAATGTAAATTTCCACCTTTATATAGTGTAAAAAGACATCCTGAAGCCTGGGCAGTCATTAATTTGATTGTCCAATATTTCCCTTATGAGATAATGCCTCTCATAGCAAATGTGTACAGCGCGAGCTGAAAATGCATTTACAGCACTAAAAAACCAAACTTTTATAACAGCTAAACCAAACGTTTCCAATGTAAATTTCCACCTTTATATAGTGTAGAAAGGCATCCTGAAGCCTGGAAAGTCATTAATTTGATTGTCCAGTATTTCCTTCATGAGATATTGCAACACTTAGAAAAAGTGTACAGCGCCAGCAGACAATGAATTTTCAGCACTAAAAAAACGAAACTTCATTAACAGCTAAACCAAACGTTTCCAATGTAAATTTCCACATTTATAGAGTGTAAAAAGGCATCCTGAAGCCTGGGAAGTCATTAATTTGATTGTCCAGTATTTCCCTTATGAGATAATGCCTCACATAGCAAATGTGTACAGTGCGAGCTGAAAATGCATTTACAGCACTAAAAAAACAAACTTTTATAACAGCTAAACCAAACGTTTCCAATGTAAATTTCCACCTTTATATAGTGTAGAAAGGCATCCTGAAGCCTGGAAAGTCATTAATTTGATTGTCCAGTATTTCCTTCATGAGATATTGCAACACTTAGAAAAAGTGTACAGCGCCAGCAGACAATGAATTTTCAGCACTAAATAAACGAAACTTCATTAACAGCTAAAGTAAACGTTTCCAATGTAAATTTCCTCCTTTATATAGTGTAAAAAGACATCCTGAAGCCTGGGCAGTCATTAATTTGATTGTCCAATATTTCCCTTATGAGATAATGCCTCTCATAGCAAATGTGTACAGTGCGAGCTGAAAATGCATTTACAGCACTAAAAAAACAAACTTTTATAACAGCTAAACCAAACGTTTCCAATGTAAATTTCCACCTTTATATAGTGTAAAAAGACATCCTGAAGCCTGGGCAGTCATTAATTTGATTGTCCAATATTTCCCTTATGAGATAATGCCTCTCATAGCAAATGTGTACAGCGCGAGCTGAAAATGCATTTACAGCACTAAAAAAACCAAACTTTTATAACAGCTAAACCAAACGTTTCCAATGTAAATTTCCACCTTTATATAGTGTAGAAAGGCATCCTGAAGCCTGGAAAGTCATTAATTTGATTGTCCAGTATTTCCTTCATGAGATATAGCAACACTTAGAAAAAGTGTACAGCGCCAGCAGACAATGAATTTTCAGCACTAAAAAAAACGAAACTTCATTAACAGCTAAACCAAACGTTTCCAATGTAAATTTCCACATTTATAGAGTGTAAAAAGGCATCCTGAAGCCTGGGAAGTCATTAATTTGATTGTCCAGTATTTCCCTTATGAGATAATGCCTCACATAGCAAATGTGTACAGTGCGAGCTGAAAATGCATTTACAGCACTAAAAAAACAAACTTTTATAACAGCTAAACCAAACGTTTCCAATGTAAATTTCCACCTTTATATAGTGTAGAAAGGCATCCTGAAGCCTGGAAAGTCATTAATTTGATTGTCCAGTATTTCCTTCATGAGATATTGCAACACTTAGAAAAAGTGTACAGCGCCAGCAGACAATGAATTTTCAGCACTAAATAAACGAAACTTCATTAACAGCTAAAGTAAACGTTTCCAATGTAAATTTCCACCTTTATATAGTGTAAAAAGACATCCTGAAGCCTGGGCAGTCATTAATTTGATTGTCCAATATTTCCCTTATGAGATAATGCCTCTCATAGCAAATGTGTACAGTGCGAGCTGAAAATGCATTTACAGCACTAAAAAAACAAACTTTTATAACAGCTAAACCAAACGTTTCCAATGTAAATTTCCACCTTTATATAGTGTAAAAAGACATCCTGAAGCCTGGGCAGTCATTAATTTGATTGTCCAATATTTCCCTTATGAGATAATGCCTCTCATAGCAAATGTGTACAGCGCGAGCTGAAAATGCATTTACAGCACTAAAAAACCAAACTTTTATAACAGCTAAACCAAACGTTTCCAATGTAAATTTCCACCTTTATATAGTGTAGAAAGGCATCCTGAAGCCTGGAAAGTCATTAATTTGATTGTCCAGTATTTCCTTCATGAGATATTGCAACACTTAGAAAAAGTGTACAGCGCCAGCAGACAATGAATTTTCAGCACTAAAAAAAACGAAACTTCATTAACAGCTAAACCAAACGTTTCCAATGTAAATTTCCACATTTATAGAGTGTAAAAAGGCATCCTGAAGCCTGGGAAGTCATTAATTTGATTGTCCAGTATTTCCCTTATGAGATAATGCCTCACATAGCAAATGTGTACAGTGCGAGCTGAAAATGCATTTTCAGCACTAAAAAACCAAACTTTTATAACACCTAAACCAAACGTTTCCAATGTAAATTTCCTCCTTTATATAGTGTAAAAAGACATCCTGAAGCCTGGGCAGTCATTAATTTGATTGTCCAGTATTTCCCTTATGAGATAATGCCTCACATAGCAAATGTGTACAGCGCGAGCTGAAAATGCATTTACAGCACTAAAAAAACAAACTTTTATAACAGCTAAACCAAACGTTTCCAATGTAAATTTCCACATTTATAGAGTGTAAAAATGCATCCTGAAGCCTGGGAAGTCATTAATTTGATTGTCCAGTATTTCCCTTATGAGATAATGCCTCACATAGCAAATGTGTACAGTGCGAGCTGAAAATGCATTTTCAGCACTAAAAAACCAAACTTTTATAACAGCTAAACCAAACGTTTCCAATGTAAATTTCCACCTTTATATAGTGTAAAAAGACATCCTGAAGCCTGGGCAGTCATTAATTTGATTGTCCAATATTTCCCTTATGAGATAATGCCTCTCATAGCAAATGTGTACAGCGCGAGCTGAAAATGCATTTACAGCACTAAAAAACCAAACTTTTATAACAGCTAAACCAAACGTTTCCAATGTAAATTTCCACCTTTATATAGTGTAAAAAGACATCCTGAAGCCTGGGCAGTCATTAATTTGATTGTCCAATATTTCCCTTATGAGATAATGCCTCTCATAGCAAATGTGTACAGCGCGAGCTGAAAATGCATTTACAGCACTAAAAAAACAAACTTTTATAACAGCTAAACCAAACGTTTCCAATGTAAATTTCCACCTTTATATAGTGTAGAAAGGCATCCTGAAGCCTGGAAAGTCATTAATTTGATTGTCCAGTATTTCCTTCATGAGATATTGCAACACTTAGAAAAAGTGTACAGCGCCAGCAGACAATGAATTTTCAGCACTAAAAAAACGAAACTTCATTAACAGCTAAACTAAATGTTTCCAATGTAAATTTCCACCTTTATATAGTGTAAAAAGACATCCTGAAGCCTGGGCAGTCATTAATTTGATTGTCCAATATTTCCCTTATGAGATAATGCCTCTCATAGCAAATGTGTACAGCGCGAGCTGAAAATGCATTTACAGCACTAAAAAACCAAACTTTTATAACAGCTAAACCAAACGTTTCCAATGTAAATTTCCACCTTTATATAGTGTAAAAAGGCATCCTGAAGCCTGGAAAGTCTTTAATTTGATTGTCCAGTATTTCCTTCATGAGATATTGCAACACTTAGAAAAAGTGTACAGCGCCAGCAGACAATGAATTTCCAGCACTAAAAAAACGAAACTTCATTAACAGCTAAACTAAACGTTTCCAATGTAAATTCCACCTTTATATAGTGTAAAAAGACATCCTGAAGCCTGGGCAGTCATTAATTTGATTGTCCAATATTTCCCTTATGAGATAATGCCTCTCATAGCAAATGTGTACAGCGCGAGCTGAAAATGCATTTACAGCACTAAAAAACCAAACTTTTATAACAGCTAAACCAAACGTTTCCAATGTAAATTTCCACCTTTATATAGTGTAGAAAGGCATCCTGAAGCCTGGAAAGTCATTAATTTGATTGTCCAGTATTTCCTTCATGAGATATTGCAACACTTAGAAAAAGTGTACAGCGCCAGCAGACAATGAATTTTCAGCACTAAAAAAACGAAACTTCATTAACAGCTAAACCAAACGTTTCCAATGTAAATTTCCACATTTATAGAGTGTAAAAAGGCATCCTGAAGCCTGGGAAGTCATTAATTTGATTGTCCAGTATTTCCCTTATGAGATAATGCCTCACATAGCAAATGTGTACAGTGCGAGCTGAAAATGCATTTTCAGCACTAAAAAACCAAACTTTTATAACAGCTAAACCAAACGTTTCCAATGTAAATTTCCACCTTTATATAGTGTAAAAAGACATCCTGAAGCCTGGGCAGTCATTAATTTGATTGTCCAGTATTTCCCTTATGAGATAATGCCTCACATAGCAAATGTGTACAGCGCGAGCTGAAAATGCATTTACAGCACTAAAAAAACAAACTTTTATAACAGCTAAACCAAACGTTTCCAATGTAAATTTCCACATTTATAGAGTGTAAAAATGCATCCTGAAGTCTGGGAAGTCATTAATTTGATTGTCCAGTATTTCCCTTATGAGATAATGCCTCACATAGCAAATGTGTACAGTGCGAGCTGAAAATGCATTTTCAGCACTAAAAAACCAAACTTTTATAACAGCTAAACCAAACGTTTCCAATGTAAATTTCCACCTTTATATAGTGTAAAAAGACATCCTGAAGCCTGGGCAGTCATTAATTTGATTGTCCAATATTTCCCTTATGAGATAATGCCTCTCATAGCAAATGTGTACAGTGCGAGCTGAAAATGCATTTACAGCACTAAAAAACCAAACTTTTATAACAGCTAAACCAAACGTTTCCAATGTAAATTTCCACCTTTATATAGTGTAGAAAGGCATCCTGAAGCCTGGAAAGTCATTAATTTGATTGTCCAGTATTTCCTTCATGAGATATTGCAACACTTAGAAAAAGTGTACAGCGCCAGTAGACAATGAATTTTCAGCACTAAAAAAACGAAACTTCATTAACAGCTAAACTAAACGTTTCCAATGTAAATTTCCACCTTTATATAGTGTAAAAAGACATCCTGAAGCCTGGGCAGTCATTAATTTGATTGTCCAATATTTCCCTTATGAGATAATGCCTCTCATAGCAAATGTGTACAGCGCGAGCTGAAAATGCATTTACAGCACTAAAAAAACAAACTTTTATAACAGCTAAACCAAACGTTTCCAATGTAAATTTCCACCTTTATATAGTGTAGAAAGGCATCCTGAAGCCTGGAAAGTCATTAATTTGATTGTCCAGTATTTCCTACATGAGATATTGCAAAACTTAGAAAAAGTGTACAGCGCCAGCAGACAATGTTTTTTCAGCACTAAAAAAACGAAACTTCATTAACAGTTAAACCAAACGTTTCCAATGTAAATTTCCACATTTATAGAGTGTAAAAAGGCATCCTGAAGCCTGGGAAGTCATTAATTTGATTGTCCAGGATTTCCCTTATGAGATAATGCCTCACATAGCAAATGTGTACAGCGCGAGCTGAAAATGCATTTACAGCACTAAAAAACCAAACTTTTATAACAGCTAAACCAAACGTTTCCAATGTAAATTTCCACCTTTATATAGTGTAGAAAGGCATCCTGAAGCCTGGAAAGTCATTAATTTGATTGTCCAGTATTTCCTTCATGAGATATTGCAACACTTAGAAAAAGTGTACAGCGCCAGCAGACAATGAATTTTCAGCACTAAAAAAACGAAACTTCATTAACAGCTAAACCAAACGTTTCCAATGTAAATTTCCACATTTATAGAGTGTAAAAAGGCATCCTGAAGCCTGGGAAGTCATTAATTTGATTGTCCAGTATTTCCCTTATGAGATAATGCCTCACATAGCAAATGTGTACAGTGCGAGCTGAAAATGCATTTTCAGCACTAAAAAACCAAACTTTTATAACACCTAAACCAAACGTTTCCAATGTAAATTTCCACCTTTATATAGTGTAGAAAGGCATCCTGAAGCCTGGAAAGTCATTAATTTGATTGTCCAGTATTTCCTTCATGAGATATTGCAACACTTAGAAAAAGTGTACAGCGCCAGCAGACAATGAATTTTCAGCACTAAAAAAACGAAACTTCATTAACAGCTAAACCAAACGTTTCCAATGTAAATTTCCACATTTATAGAGTGTAAAAAGGCATCCTGAAGCCTGGGAAGTCATTAATTTGATTGTCCAGTATTTCCCTTATGAGATAATGCCTCACATAGCAAATGTGTACAGTGCGAGCTGAAAATGCATTTTCAGCACTAAAAAACCAAACTTTTATAACAGCTAAACCAAACGTTTCCAATGTAAATTTCCACCTTTATATAGTGTAAAAAGACATCCTGAAGCCTGGGCAGTCATTAATTTGATTGTCCAGTATTTCCCTTATGAGATAATGCCTCACATAGCAAATGTGTACAGCGCGAGCTGAAAATGCATTTACAGCACTAAAAAAACAAACTTTTATAACAGCTAAACTAAACGTTTCCAATGTAAATTTCCACCTTTATATAGTGTAAAAAGACATCCTGAAGCCTGGGCAGTCATTAATTTGATTGTCCAATATTTCCCTTATGAGATAATACCTCTCATAGCAAATGTGTACAGCGCGAGCTGAAAATGCATTTACAGCACTAAAAAACCAAACTTTTATAACAGCTAAACCAAACGTTTCCAATGTAAATTTCCACCTTTATATAGTGTAGAAAGGCATCCTGAAGCCTGGAAAGTCATTAATTTGATTGTCCAGTATTTCCTTCATGAGATATTGCAACACTTAGAAAAAGTGTACAGCGCCAGCAGACAATGAATTTTCAGCACTAAAAAAACGAAACTTCATTAACAGCTAAACCAAACGTTTCCAATGTAAATTTCCACATTTATAGAGTGTAAAAAGGCATCCTGAAGCCTGGGAAGTCATTAATTTGATTGTCCAGTATTTCCCTTATGAGATAATGCCTCACATAGCAAATGTGTACAGTGCGAGCTGAAAATGCATTTTCAGCACTAAAAAAACAAACTTTTATAACAGCTAAACTAAACGTTTCCAATGTAAATTTCCACCTTTATATAGTGTAAAAAGACATCCTGAAGCCTGGGCAGTCATTAATTTGATTGTCCAATATTTCCCTTATGAGATAATGCCTCTCATAGCAAATGTGTACAGCGCGAGCTGAAAATGCATTTACAGCACTAAAAAAACAAACTTTTATAACAGCTAAACTAAACGTTTCCAATGTAAATTTCCACCTTTATATAGTGTAAAAAGACATCCTGAAGCCTGGGCAGTCATTAATTTGATTGTCCAATATTTCCCTTATGAGATAATGCCTCTCATAGCAAATGTGTACAGCGCGAGCTGAAAATGCATTTACAGCACTAAAAAACCAAACTTTTATAACAGCTAAACCAAACGTTTCCAATGTAAATTTCCACCTTTATATAGTGTAGAAAGGCATCCTGAAGCCTTGAAAGTCATTAATTTGATTGTCCAGTATTTCCTTCATGAGATATTGCAACACTTAGAAAAGGTGTACAGCGCCAGCAGACAATGAATTTTCAGCACTAAAAAAACGAAACTTCATTAACAGCTAAACCAAATGTTTCCAATGTAAATTTCCACATTTATAGAGTGTAAAAATGCATCCTGAAGCCTGGGCAGTCATTAATTTGATTGTCCAATATTTCCCTTATGAGATAATGCCTCTCATAGCAAATGTGTACAGCGCGAGCTGAAAATGCATTTACAGCACTAAAAAACCAAACTTTTATAACAGCTAAACCAAACGTTTCCAATGTAAATTTCCACCTTTATATAGTGTAGAAAGGCATCCTGAAGCCTGGAAAGTCATTAATTTGATTGTCCAGTATTTCCTTCATGAGATATTGCAACACTTAGAAAAAGTGTACAGCGCCAGCAGACAATGAATTTTCAGCACTAAAAAAACGAAACTTCATTAACAGCTAAACCAAACGTTTCCAATGTAAATTTCCACATTTATAGAGTGTAAAAAGGCATCCTGAAGCCTGGGAAGTCATTAATTTGATTGTCCAGTATTTCCCTTATGAGATAATGCCTCACATAGCAAATGTGTACAGTGCGAGCTGAAAATGCATTTTCAGCACTAAAAAACCAAACTTTTATAACAGCTAAACCAAACGTTTCCAATGTAAATTTCCACCTTTATATAGTGTAAAAAGACATCCTGAAGCCTGGGCAGTCATTAATTTGATTGTCCAGTATTTCCCTTATGAGATAATGCCTCACATAGCAAATGTGTACAGCGCGAGCTGAAAATGCATTTACAGCACTAAAAACCCAAACTTTTATAACAGCTAAACCAAACGTTTCCAATGTAAATTTCCACCTTTATATAGTGTAGAAAGGCATCCTGAAGCCTGGAAGGTCATTAATTTGATTGTCCAGTATTTCCTTCATGAGATATTGCAACACTTAGAAAAGGTGTACAGCGCCAGCAGACAATGAATTTTCAGCACTAAAAAATCGAAACTTCATTAACAGCTAAACCAAACGTTTCCAATGTAAATTTCCACCTTTATATAGTGTAGAAAGGCATCCTGAAGCCTGGAAAGTCATTAATTTGATTGTCCAGTATTTCCTTCATGAGATATTGCAACACTTAGAAAAGGTGTACAGCGCCAGCAGACAATGAATTTTCAGCACTAAAAAAACGAAACTTCATTAACAGCTAAACCAAACGTTTCCAATGTAAATTTCCACATTTATAGAGTGTAAAAAGGCATCCTGAAGCCTGGGAAGTCATTAATTTGATTGTCCAGTATTTCCCTTATGAGATAATGCCTCACATAGCAAATGTGTACAGTTCGAGCTGAAAATGCATTTACAGCACTAAAAAACCAAACTTTTATAACAGCTAAACCAAACGTTTCCAATGTAAATTTCCACCTTTATATAGTGTAGAAAGGCATCCTGAAGCCTGGAAAGTCATTGATTTGATTGTCCAGTATTTCCTTCATGAGATATTGCAACACTTAGAAAAAGTGTACAGCGCCAGCAGACAATGAATTTTCAGCACTAAAAAAACGAAACTTCATTAACAGCTAAACTAAACGTTTCCAATGTAAATTTCCACCTTTATATAGAGTAAAAAGACATCCTGAAGCCTGGGCAGCCATTAATTTGATTGTCCAATATTTCCCTTATGAGATAATGCCTCTCATAGCAAATGTGTACAGCGCGAGCTGAAAATGCATTTACAGCACTAAAAAACCAAACTTTTATAACAGCTAAACCAAACGTTTCCAATGTAAATTTCCACATTTATAGAGTGTAAAAAGGCATCCTGAAGCCTGGGAAGTCATTAATTTGATTGTCCAGTATTTCCCTTATGAGATAATGCCTCACATAGCAAATGTGTACAGCGCGAGCTGAAAATGCATTTACAGCACTAAAAAACCAAACTTTTATAACAGCTAAACCAAACGTTTCCAATGTAAATTTCCACCTTTATATAGTGTAGAAAGGCATCCTGAAGCCTGGAAAGTGATTAATTTGATTGTCCAGTATTTCCTTCATGAGATATTGCAACACTTAGAAAAAGTGTACAGCGCCAGCAGACAATGAATTTTCAGCACTAAAAAACCGAAACTTCATTAACAGCTAAACTAAACGTTTCCAATGTAAATTTCCACCTTTATATAGTGTAAAAAGACATCCTGAAGCCTGGGCAGTCATTAATTTGATTGTCCAATATTTCCCTTATGAGATAATGCCTCTCATAGCAAATGTGTACAGCGCGAGCTGAAAATGCATTTACAGCACTAAAAAACCAAACTTTTATAACAGCTAAACCAAACGTTTCCAATGTAAATTTCCACCTTTATATAGTGTAGAAAGGCATCCTGAAGCCTGGAAAGTCATTAATTTGATTGTCCAGTATTTCCTTCATGAGATATTGCAACACTTAGAAAAAGTGTACAGCGCCAGCAGACAATGAATTTCCAGCACTAAAAAAACGAAACTTCATTAACAGCTAAACTAAACGTTTCCAATGTAAATTTCCACCTTTATATAGTGTAAAAAGACATCCTGAAGCCTGGGCAGTCATTAATTTGATTGTCCAATATTTCCCTTATGAGATAATGCCTCTCATAGCAAATGTGTACAGCGCGAGCTGAAAATGCATTTACAGCACTAAAAAACCAAACTTTTATAACAGCTAAACCAAACGTTTCCAATGTAAATTTCCACCTTTATATAGTGTAGAAAGGCATCCTGAAGCCTGGAAAGTCATTAATTTGATTGTCCAGTATTTCCTTCATGAGATATTGCAACACTTAGAAAAAGTGTACAGCGCCAGCAGACAATGAATTTTCAGCACTAAAAAAACGAAACTTCATTAACAGCTAAACCAAACGTTTCCAATGTAAATTTCCACATTTATAGAGTGTAAAAAGGCGTCCTGAAGCCTGGGAAGTCATTAATTTGATTGTCCAGTATTTCCCTTATGAGATAATGCCTCACATAGCAAATGTGTACAGTGCGAGCTGAAAATGCATTTTCAGCACTAAAAAACCAAACTTTTATAACAGCTAAACCAAACGTTTCCAATGTAAATTTCCACCTTTATATAGTGTAAAAAGACATCCTGAAGCCTGGGCAGTCATTAATTTGATTGTCCAGTATTTCCCTTATGAGATAATGCCTCACATAGCAAATGTGTACAGCGCGAGCTGAAAATGCATTTACAGCACTAAAAAACCAAACTTTTATAACAGCTAAACTAAACGTTTCCAATGTAAATTTCCACCTTTATATAGTGTAAAAAGACATCCTGAAGCCTGGGCAGTCATTAATTTGATTGTCCAATATTTCCCTTATGAGATAATGCCTCTCATAGCAAATGTGTACAGCGCGAGCTGAAAATGCATTTACAGCACTAAAAAACCAAACTTTTATAACAGCTAAACCAAACGTTTCCAATGTAAATTTCCACCTTTATATAGTGTAGAAAGGCATCCTGAAGCCTGGAAAGTCATTAATTTGATTGTCCAATATTTCCTTCATGAGATATTGCAACACTTAGAAAAAGTGTACAGCGCCAGCAGACAATGAATTTTCAGCACTAAAAAAACGAAACTTCATTAACAGCTAAACCAAACGTTTCCAATGTAAATTTCCACATTTATAGAGTGTAAAAAGGCATCCTGAAGCCTGGGAAGTCATTAATTTGATTGTCCAGTATTTCCCTTATGAGATAATGCCTCACATAGCAAATGTGTACAGTGCGAGCTGAAAATGCATTTTCAGCACTAAAAAAACAAACTTTTATAACAGCTAAACTAAACGTTTCCAATGTAAATTTCCACCTTTATATAGTGTAAAAAGACATCCTGAAGCCTGGGCAGTCATTAATTTGATTGTCCAATATTTCCCTTATGAGATAATGCCTCTCATAGCAAATGTGTACAGCGCGAGCTGAAAATGCATTTACAGCACTAAAAAAACAAACTTTTATAACAGCTAAACTAAACGTTTCCAATGTAAATTTCCACCTTTATATAGTGTAAAAAGACATCCTGAAGCCTGGGCAGTCATTAATTTGATTGTCCAATATTTCCCTTATGAGATAATGCCTCTCATAGCAAATGTGTACAGCGCGAGCTGAAAATGCATTTACAGCACTAAAAACCCAAACTTTTATAACAGCTAAACCAAACGTTTCCAATGTAAATTTCTACCTTTATATAGTGTAGAAAGGCATCCTGAAGCCTGGAAAGTCATTAATTTGATTGTCCAGTATTTCCTTCATGAGATATTGCAACACTTAGAAAAGGTGTACAGCGCCAGCAGACAATGAATTTTCAGCACTAAAAAAACGAAACTTCATTAACAGCTAAACCAAACGTTTCCAATGTAAATTTCCACATTTATAGAGTGTAAAAATGCATCCTGAAGCCTGGGAAGTCATTAATTTGATTGTCCAGTATTTCCCTTATGAGATAATGCCTCACATAGCAAATGTGTACAGTGCAAGCTGAAAATGCATTTTCAGCACTAAAAAACCAAACTTTTATAACAGCTTAAACCAAACGTTTCCAATGTAAATTTCCACCTTTATATAGTGTAAAAAGACATCCTGAAGCCTGGGCAGTCATTAATTTGATTGTCCAATATTTCCCTTATGAGATAATGCCTCTCATAGCAAATGTGTACAGCGCGAGCTGAAAATGCATTTACAGCACTAAAAAACCAAACTTTTATAACAGCTAAACCAAACGTTTCCAATGTAAATTTCCACCTTTATATAGTGTAGAAAGGCATCCTGAAGCCTGGAAAGTCATTAATTTGATTGTCCAGTATTTCCTTCATGAGATATTTGCAACACTTAGAAAAAGTGTACAGCGCCAGTAGACAATGAATTTTCAGCACTAAAAAAACGAAACTTCATTAACAGCTAAACTAAACGTTTCCAATGTAAATTTCCACCTTTATATAGTGTAAAAAGACATCCTGAAGCCTGGGCAGTCATTAATTTGATTGTCCAATATTTCCCTTATGAGATAATGCCTCTCATAGCAAATGTGTACAGCGCGAGCTGAAAATGCATTTACAGCACTAAAAAACCAAACTTTTATAACAGCTAAACCAAACGTTTCCAATGTAAATTTCCACCTTTATATAGTGTAGAAAGGCATCCTGGAGCCTGGAAAGTCATTCATTTGATTGTCCAGTATTTCCTTCATGAGATATTGCAACACTTAGAAAAAGTGTACAGCGCCAGCAGACAATGAATTTTCAGCACTAAAAAAACCAAACTTTTATAACAGCTAAACCAAACGTTTCCAATGTAAATTTCCACCTTTATATAGTGTAAAAAGACATCCTGAAGCCTGGGCAGTCATTAATTTGATTGTCCAGTATTTCCCTTATGAGATAATGCCTCTCATAGCAAATGTGTACAGCGCGAGCTGAAAATGCATTTACAGCACTAAAAAAACCAAACTTTTATAACAGCTAAACCAAACGTTTCCAATGTAAATTTCTACCTTTATATAGTGTAGAAAGACATCCTGAAGCCTGGGCAGTCATTAATTTGATTGTCCAATATTTCCCTTATGAGATAATGCCTCTCATAGCAAATGTGTACAGCGCGAGCTGAAAATGCATTTACAGCACTAAAAAAACAAACTTTTATAACAGCTAAACTAAACGTTTCCAATGTAAATTTCCACCTTTATATAGTGTAAAAAGACATCCTGAAGCCTGGGCAGTCATTAATTTGATTGTCCAATATTTCCCTTCTGAGATAATGCCTCTCATAGCAAATGTGTACAGCGCGAGCTGAAAATGCATTTACAGCACTAAAAACCCAAACTTTTATAACAGCTAAACCAAACGTTTCCAATGTAAATTTCCACCTTTATATAGTGTAGAAAGGCATCCTGAAGCCTGGAAAGTCATTAATTTGATTGTCCAGTATTTCCTTCATGAGATATTGCAACACTTAGAAAAGGTGTACAGCGCCAGCAGACAATGAATTTTCAGCACTAAAAAAACGAAACTTCATTAACAGCTAAACCAAACGTTTCCAATGTAAATTTCCACATTTATAGAGTGTAAAAATGCATCCTGAAGCCTGGGAAGTCATTAATTTGATTGTCCAGTATTTCCCTTATGAGATAATGCCTCACATAGCAAATGTGTACAGTGCAAGCTGAAAATGCATTTTCAGCACTAAAAAACCAAACTTTTATAACAGCTTAAACCAAACGTTTCCAATGTAAATTTCCACCTTTATATAGTGTAAAAAGACATCCTGAAGCCTGGGCAGTCATTAATTTGATTGTCCAATATTTCCCTTATGAGATAATGCCTCTCATAGCAAATGTGTACAGCGCGAGCTGAAAATGCATTTACAGCACTAAAAAACCAAACTTTTATAACAGCTAAACCAAACGTTTCCAATGTAAATTTCCACCTTTATATAGTGTAGAAAGGCATCCTGAAGCCTGGAAAGTCATTAATTTGATTGTCCAGTATTTCCTTCATGAGATATTTGCAACACTTAGAAAAAGTGTACAGCGCCAGTAGACAATGAATTTTCAGCACTAAAAAAACGAAACTTCATTAACAGCTAAACTAAACGTTTCCAATGTAAATTTCCACCTTTATATAGTGTAAAAAGACATCCTGAAGCCTGGGCAGTCATTAATTTGATTGTCCAATATTTCCCTTATGAGATAATGCCTCTCATAGCAAATGTGTACAGCGCGAGCTGAAAATGCATTTACAGCACTAAAAAACCAAACTTTTATAACAGCTAAACCAAACGTTTCCAATGTAAATTTCCACCTTTATATAGTGTAGAAAGGCATCCTGGAGCCTGGAAAGTCATTCATTTGATTGTCCAGTATTTCCTTCATGAGATATTGCAACACTTAGAAAAAGTGTACAGCGCCAGCAGACAATGAATTTTCAGCACTAAAAAAACCAAACTTTTATAACAGCTAAACCAAACGTTTCCAATGTAAATTTCCACCTTTATATAGTGTAAAAAGACATCCTGAAGCCTGGGCAGTCATTAATTTGATTGTCCAGTATTTCCCTTATGAGATAATGCCTCACATAGCAAATGTGTACAGCGCGAGCTGAAAATGCATTTACAGCACTAAAAAAACAAACTTTTATAACAGCTAAACCAAACGTTTCCAATGTAAATTTCCACCTTTATATAGTGTAGAAAGGCATCCTGAAGCCTGGAAAGTCATTAATTTGATTGTCCAGTATTTCCTACATGAGATATTGCAAAACTTAGAAAAAGTGTACAGCGCCAGCAGACAATGAATTTTCAGCACTAAAAAAACGAAACTTCATTAACAGCTAAACCAAACGTTTCCAATGTAAATTTCCACATTTATAGAGTGTAAAAAGGCATCCTGAAGCCTGGGAAGTCATTAATTTGATTGTCCAGTATTTCCCTTATGAGATAATGCCTCACATAGCAAATGTGTACAGCGCGAGCTGAAAATGCATTTACAGCACTAAAAAACCAAACTTTTATAACAGCTAAACCAAACGTTTCCAATGTAAATTTCCACCTTTATATAGTGTAGAAAGGCATCCTGAAGCCTGGAAAGTGATTAATTTGATTGTCCAGTATTTCCTTCATGAGATATTGCAACACTTAGAAAAAGTGTACAGCGCCAGCAGACAATGAATTTTCAGCACTAAAAAACCGAAACTTCATTAACAGCTAAACTAAACGTTTCCAATGTAAATTTCCACCTTTATATAGTGTAAAAAGACATCCTGAAGCCTGGGCAGTCATTAATTTGATTGTCCAATATTTCCCTTATGAGATAATGCCTCTCATAGCAAATGTGTACAGCGCGAGCTGAAAATGCATTTACAGCACTAAAAAACCAAACTTTTATAACAGCTAAACCAAACGTTTCCAATGTAAATTTCCACCTTTATATAGTGTAGAAAGGCATCCTGAAGCCTGGAAAGTCATTAATTTGATTGTCCAGTATTTCCTTCATGAGATATTGCAACACTTAGAAAAAGTGTACAGCGCCAGCAGACAATGAATTTCCAGCACTAAAAAAACGAAACTTCATTAACAGCTAAACTAAACGTTTCCAATGTAAATTTCCACCTTTATATAGTGTAAAAAGACATCCTGAAGCCTGGGCAGTCATTAATTTGATTGTCCAATATTTCCCTTATGAGATAATGCCTCTCATAGCAAATGTGTACAGCGCGAGCTGAAAATGCATTTACAGCACTAAAAAACCAAACTTTTATAACAGCTAAACTAAACGTTTCCAATGTAAATTTCCACCTTTATATAGTGTAGAAAGGCATCCTGAAGCCTGGAAAGTCATTAATTTGATTGTCCAGTATTTCCTTCATGAGATATTGCAACACTTAGAAAAAGTGTACAGCGCCAGCAGACAATGAATTTTCAGCACAAAAAAAACGAAACTTCATTAACAGCTAAACCAAACGTTTCCAATGTAAATTTCCACATTTATAGAGTGTAAAAAGGCACCCTGAAGCCTGGGAAGTCATTAATTTGATTGTCCAGTATTTCCCTTATGAGATAATGCCTCACATAGCAAATGTGTACAGTGCGAGCTGAAAATGCATTTTCAGCACTAAAAAACCAAACTTTTATAACAGCTAAACCAAACGTTTCCAATGTAAATTTCCACCTTTATATAGTGTAAAAAGACATCCTGAAGCCTGGGCAGTCATTAATTTGATTGTCCAGTATTTCCCTTATGAGATAATGCCTCACATAGCAAATGTGTACAGCGCGAGCTGAAAATGCATTTACAGCACTAAAAAAACAAACTTTTATAACAGCTAAACTAAACGTTTCCAATGTAAATTTCCACCTTTATATAGTGTAAAAAGACATCCTGAAGCCTGGGCAGTCATTAATTTGATTGTCCAATATTTCGCTTATGAGATAATGCCTCTCATAGCAAATGTGTACAGCGCGAGCTGAAAATGCATTTACAGGACTAAAAACCCAAACTTTTATAACAGCTAAACCAAACGTTTCCAATGTAAATTTCCACCTTTATATAGTGTAGAAAGGCATCTTGAAGCCTGGAAAGTCATTAATTTGATTGTCCAGTATTTCCTTCATGAGATATTGCAACACTTAGAAAAGGTGTACAGCGCCAGCAGACAATGAATTTTCAGCACTAAAAAAACGAAACTTCATTAACAGCTAAACCAAACGTTTCCAATGTAAATTTCCACATTTATAGAGTGTAAAAAGGCATCCTGAAAGCCTGGGAAGTCATTAATTTGATTGTCCAGTATTTCCCTTATGAGATAATGCCTCACATAGCAAATGTGTACAGTGCGAGCTGAAAATGCATTTTCAGCACTAAAAAACCAAACTTTTATAACAGCTAAACCAAACGTTTCCAATGTAAATTTCCACCTTTATATAGTGTAAAAAGACATCCTGAAGCCTGGGCAGTCATTAATTCGATTGTCCAATATTTCCTTTATGAGATAATGCCTCTCATAGCAAATGTGTACAGCGCGAGCTGAAAATGCATTTACAGCACTAAAAAACCAAACTTTTATAACAGCTAAACCAAACGTTTCCAATGTAAATTTCCACCTTTATAGAGTGTAAAAAGGCATCCTGAAGCCTGGAAAGTCATTAATTTGATTGTCCAGTATTTCCTTCATGAGATAATGCCTCACATAGCAAATGTGTACAGTGCGAGCTGAAAATGCATTTTCAGCACTAAAAAACCAAACTTTTATAACAGCTAAACCAAACGTTTCCAATGTAAATTCCACCTTTATATAGTGTAAAAAGACATCCTGAAGCCTGGGCAGTCATTAATTTGATTGTCCAATATTTCCCTTTTGAGATAATGCCTCTCATAGCAAATGTGTACAGCGCGAGCTGAAAATGCATTTACAGCACTAAAAAACCAAACTTTTATAACAGCTAAACCAAACGTTTCCAATGTAAATTTCCACCTTTATATAGTGTAAAAAGGCATCCTGAAGCCTGGAAAGTCATTAATTTGATTGTCCAGTATTTCCTTCATGAGATAATGCCTCACATAGCAAATGTGTACAGTGCGAGCTGAAAATGCATTTTCAGCACAAAAAAACAAACTTTTATAACAGCTAAACCAAACGTTTCCAATGTAAATTCCACCTTTATATAGTGTAAAAAGACATCCTGAAGCCTGGGCAGTCATTAATTTGATTGTCCAGTATTTCCCTTATGAGATAATGCCTCACATAGCAAATGTGTACAGTGCGAGCTGAAAATGCATTTTCAGCACTAAAAAAACCAAACTTTTATAACAGCTAAACCAAACGTTTCCAATGTAAATTTCCACCTTTATATAGTGTAAAAAGACATCCTGAAGCCTGGGCAGTCATTAATTTGATTGTCCAATATTTCCCTTATGAGATAATGCCTCTCATAGCAAATGTGTACAGCGCGAGCTGAAAATGCATTTACAGCACTAAAAAAACAAACTTTTATAACAGCTAAACCAAACGTTTCCAATGTAAATTTCCACCTTTATATAGTGTAGAAAGGCATCCTGAAGCCTGGAAAGTCATTAATTTGATTGTCCAGTATTTCCTTCATGAGATATTGCAACACTTAGAAAAAGTGTACAGCGCCAGCAGACAATGAATTTTCAGCACTAAAAAAAACGAAACTTCATTAACAGCTAAACTAAACGTTTCCAATGTAAATTTCCACCTTTATATAGTGTAAAAAGACATCCTGATGCCTGGGCAGTCATTAATTTGATTGTCCAATATTTCCCTTATGAGATAATGCCTCTCATAGCAAATGTGTACAGCGCGAGCTGAAAATGCATTTACAGCACTAAAAAACCAAACTTTTATAACAGCTAAACCAAACGTTTCCAATGTAAATTTCCACCTTTATATAGTGTAAAAAGACATCCTGAAGCCTGGGCAGTCATTAATTTGATTGTCCAATATTTCCCTTATGAGATAATGCCTCTCATAGCAAATGTGTACAGCGCGAGCTGAAAATGCATTTACAGCACTAAAAAACCAAACTTTTATAACAGCTAAACCAAACGTTTCCAATGTAAATTTCTACCTTTATATAGTGTAGAAAGGCATCCTGAAGCCTGGAAAGTCATTAATTTGATTGTCCAGTATTTCCTTCATGAGATATTGCAACACTTAGAAAAAGTGTACAGCGCCAGCAGACAATGAATTTTCAGCACTAAAAAAACGAAACTTCATTAACAGCTAAACTAAACGTTTCCAATGTAAATTTCCACCTTTATATAGTGTAAAAAGACATCCTGAAGCCTGGGCAGTCATTAATTTGATTGTCCAATATTTCCCTTATGAGATAATGCCTCTCATAGCAAATGTGTACAGCGCGAGCTGAAAATGCATTTACAGCACTAAAAAAACAAACTTTTATAACAGCTAAACCAAACGTTTCCAATGTAAATTTCCACCTTTATATAGTGTAAAAAGACATCCTGAAGCCTGGGCAGTCATTAATTTGATTGTCCAATATTTCCCTTATGAGATAATGCCTCTCATAGCAAATGTGTACAGCGCGAGCTGAAAATGCATTTACAGCACTAAAAAACCAAACTTTTATAACAGCTAAACCAAACGTTTCCAATGTAAATTTCCACCTTTATATAGTGTAGAAAGGCATCCTGAAGCCTGGAAAGTCATTAATTTGATTGTCCAGTATTTCCTTCATGAGATATTGCAACACTTAGAAAAAGTGTACAGCGCCAGCAGACAATGAATTTTCAGCACTAAAAAAACGAAACTTCATTAACAGCTAAACCAAACGTTTCCAATGTAAATTTCCACATTTATAGAGTGTAAAAAGGCATCCTGAAGCCTGGGAAGTAATTAATTTGATTGTCCAGTATTTCCCTTATGAGATAATGCCTCACATAGCAAATGTGTACAGTGCGAGCTGAAAATGCATTTTCAGCACTAAAAAACCAAACTTTTATAACAGCTAAACCAAACGTTTCCAATGTAAATTTCCACCTTTATATAGTGTAAAAAGACATCCTGAAGCCTGGGCAGTCATTAATTTGATTGTCCAGTATTTCCCTTATGAGATAATGCCTCACATAGCAAATGTGTACAGCGCGAGCTGAAAATGCATTTACAGCACTAAAAAAACAAACTTTTATAACAGCTAAACTAAACGTTTCCAATGTAAATTTCCACCTTTATATAGTGTAAAAAGACATCCTGAAGCCTGGGCAGTCATTAATTTGATTGTCCAATATTTCGCTTATGAGATAATGCCTCTCATAGCAAATGTGTACAGCGCGAGCTGAAAATGCATTTACAGGACTAAAAACCCAAACTTTTATAACAGCTAAACCAAACGTTTCCAATGTAAATTTCCACCTTTATATAGTGTAGAAAGGCATCTTGAAGCCTGGAAAGTCATTAATTTGATTGTCCAGTATTTCCTTCATGAGATATTGCAACACTTAGAAAAGGTGTACAGCGCCAGCAGACAATGAATTTTCAGCACTAAAAAAACGAAACTTCATTAACAGCTAAACCAAACGTTTCCAATGTAAATTTCCACATTTATAGAGTGTAAAAAGGCATCCTGAAAGCCTGGGAAGTCATTAATTTGATTGTCCAGTATTTCCCTTATGAGATAATGCCTCACATAGCAAATGTGTACAGTGCGAGCTGAAAATGCATTTTCAGCACTAAAAAACCAAACTTTTATAACAGCTAAACCAAACGTTTCCAATGTAAATTTCCACCTTTATATAGTGTAAAAAGACATCCTGAAGCCTGGGCAGTCATTAATTCGATTGTCCAATATTTCCTTTATGAGATAATGCCTCTCATAGCAAATGTGTACAGCGCGAGCTGAAAATGCATTTACAGCACTAAAAAACCAAACTTTTATAACAGCTAAACCAAACGTTTCCAATGTAAATTTCCACCTTTATAGAGTGTAAAAAGGCATCCTGAAGCCTGGAAAGTCATTAATTTGATTGTCCAGTATTTCCTTCATGAGATAATGCCTCACATAGCAAATGTGTACAGTGCGAGCTGAAAATGCATTTTCAGCACTAAAAAACCAAACTTTTATAACAGCTAAACCAAACGTTTCCAATGTAAATTCCACCTTTATATAGTGTAAAAAGACATCCTGAAGCCTGGGCAGTCATTAATTTGATTGTCCAATATTTCCCTTTTGAGATAATGCCTCTCATAGCAAATGTGTACAGCGCGAGCTGAAAATGCATTTACAGCACTAAAAAACCAAACTTTTATAACAGCTAAACCAAACGTTTCCAATGTAAATTTCCACCTTTATATAGTGTAAAAAGGCATCCTGAAGCCTGGAAAGTCATTAATTTGATTGTCCAGTATTTCCTTCATGAGATAATGCCTCACATAGCAAATGTGTACAGTGCGAGCTGAAAATGCATTTTCAGCACAAAAAAACAAACTTTTATAACAGCTAAACCAAACGTTTCCAATGTAAATTCCACCTTTATATAGTGTAAAAAGACATCCTGAAGCCTGGGCAGTCATTAATTTGATTGTCCAGTATTTCCCTTATGAGATAATGCCTCACATAGCAAATGTGTACAGTGCGAGCTGAAAATGCATTTTCAGCACTAAAAAAACCAAACTTTTATAACAGCTAAACCAAACGTTTCCAATGTAAATTTCCACCTTTATATAGTGTAAAAAGACATCCTGAAGCCTGGGCAGTCATTAATTTGATTGTCCAATATTTCCCTTATGAGATAATGCCTCTCATAGCAAATGTGTACAGCGCGAGCTGAAAATGCATTTACAGCACTAAAAAACCAAACTTTTATAACAGCTAAACCAAACGTTTCCAATGTAAATTTCCACCTTTATATAGTGTAGAAAGGCATCCTGAAGCCTGGAAAGTCATTAATTTGATTGTCCAGTATTTCCTTCATGAGATATTGCAACACTTAGAAAAAGTGTACAGCGCCAGCAGACAATGAATTTTCAGCACTAAAAAAAACGAAACTTCATTAACAGCTAAACTAAACGTTTCCAATGTAAATTTCCACCTTTATATAGTGTAAAAAGACATCCTGATGCCTGGGCAGTCATTAATTTGATTGTCCAATATTTCCCTTATGAGATAATGCCTCTCATAGCAAATGTGTACAGCGCGAGCTGAAAATGCATTTACAGCACTAAAAAACCAAACTTTTATAACAGCTAAACCAAAACTGGGTTTAGCTAGTCAGTAAAACACTCTTTATAGTGTAGCAACGTTAGTAACGCTAAATTCTTACCTAGTTTATGAGACGAGTGCTGTACTTGACTATTTTTTGTAATTTATTATTATTTTTTTTTTTTAATGCTTTATAGAGCAAATTGCACCTATGACAGTTGTTATTACCACAGAAGCCATCTCAAATGGTTGCAAACTCTGAGGGTGACTTTGAACCGGAAGTCCCGCCTCAATCGTCATCTGATTGACAGCGGAATCCTGGAGCCAGAGAAGAGAAAAGAATCAGACACGAAGTTGAAGAAGCGAAAAAAAATAAACATCGAATCTTAAAGTTCTCGCAACGAGGGTGACTGTTGGGGTCTGGAGAAGTGACCGGGAGATGGGGAGCCCCGTATTTTGGTCTTGGTAAGAGGGTAACTCACTTGATGTTGACGAGGGAACCTATGCCGCTATGCTATATACCGTCGTGAGAAAACTACGGCCTGGGGGCCACATGCGGCCCGTTAAACGTTTTAATCCGGCCCGCCGAATTTGAAAAAAAAAAAAATAAACCTTGTTAATGTTTTATTTTCAAAATAGTGTGGTTTTTCAAAGACAAGCTTTTGTTCACTTTCATTTAAAATTAAATGTATTTTTTTTCTCAGATGAGATGAGGTTACCAAAACACTCCATCCATCTGCTCCTGGTCCAGCCCCTCTGTCAAATTTTAGAACCCATTGTGGCCCGCCAATAAAAAAGTTTTCCCACCCCTGCTATATACTATAAACTATGTTAATGTCGTCAGGCCATTATAGAGTATTTCTTCTGACATTTTGAAGGAGAAATAATACTCAACGTTTTATTTTTTTATGATGTTTGAGGCATTCTGACTGAAATACAGTTAAATTGAGGTTACCAGTAGTCATTTCCATTACCTGTAAATGTAAATTAGAATGTAACTTACTACAGTGAACCCTCGGTTATCGCGGTTAATGGGGACCGAGACCACCCGCGAAAACTGAAAATCCGCGAAGTAGCGGCGCACCTTCAAAAATGCTTAAAAAAAAAAAGTGCGAAGTAGCGGCGCACCTTCAAAAATGCTTAAAAAAATAAATAAATAAAATAATATATATATATATATATATATATATATATATATACGGGTAGAGAGAGAGAGCGTGAAATTCATGTTATAACAAAAAAAAAAATTATTAAAACATTTTTTTATTCCCCAGCCATTATTTTTGTATTTATTCAATTACTTCTTTTTGTATTTATTTAATTACTTCGACTTTTACCTGCTGGTACGCCGTCCGGTGTGCCCTGGCATTCTTCATTTATTTATTCATTTATTCATTCATAACTGACAGCCTCGCGCTCCGCTCATGCCCGGGCGGAAGGTGTTCCTCTTCGGCTTAACAACCACGCACGCCGGCCGGTCTCCTCCGGAGCTCTCGCACGGTCCCGAACGGAGCGAAATGTCGCCCCGCTAGTGCCCGGGCGGAAGTTGTTCCTCTTCGGCTTAACTGCCACGCACGCTGGCCGGAGCTCTGGTACGGTCCGAACCGCGCGAAACGTCGCCCCAAATCGTGCCCGGGGGAACGTGCTCTTCTTTGTCCACTCTCCTCTTCGCCCACGTTCTTCTTCGGCGCACGCCGGCCGTCTAACCACTCCAGCGCCCCGTCGTGCCGCTCGGCGAAACTACAATGCCCCCGAATATTTTTTAGACCCGCGAAGCACTGAACCCGCGAAAGGTGAACCGCGAAGTAGCGAGGGTTCACTGTATTGCAGCCAGATACCTATAAAATGTCATTTAATTTGCACTGTTTTGATCGCCACTGTTTTGCTCATTGAACAACAAATGAAAAGATGAATCATACACAGTGTTTGTAAAGATAATTGTCAATGTTTTATTAAATGAAATTCCAATGTAAAATTGTGTAATATTGTGTTATATAATGGGTCTACAACATACATTTCTCACAGACAAGTAGAGCTTTTTCTCATGAAATGTGTTGAAAAAAAACTAACATTTGAACATTGTTTTGCGTTACAACATCCGTGTTTACTGGTCATAAATTATTAACTTAAGTTTAATATACACTACACGAGCTGGGTAGCCACCACGCCTCAACCACCATAACAAGTTCGCTAACCCTTTAAGTCGAACGAGGTAGCTAACATATCGGGTTCAATTTGTACCAAAAATATGCTGTTGTGCCTTGTGTCTCTGTATATGTCGTCATGACGTGTCATTTGACAAAGCCTTGTGTCGATGTTAGTTGTCGATGTAACAGTCTTTGTTAGATGTCAATGTATGTCTATGTTAGATCTCAATGTGTCGATGTTAGATGTCAATCTATGTGTCTATATTAGATGTGTTTATGTTAGATGTCTATGTAAATGTTTGTTAGATGTCGATGTGTGTAAGATGTCTATGTAAAGGTTGGTTAGATGTCGATGTCTATGTAAATGTTTATGATGGATGTCGATGTGTCTGTTAGATGTCCGTGTTTGTTAGATGTGATTGTAATGGTTTATGTTATAGACGTCAATGTAAGTGTCAATGTTAGATGCCCATGCATGTTTGTTAGATGTCGATATATGTGTCATTGTTACATTTCAACGTAAATGTTGTTCGTGCAAGTTTCCAGTCCTCCAGCCACGTGACATCATGCGCGTCAAAGTGATAACTCGTACATTTCACGGAGGGAAAAAAAACAGACACCATTGGTAGTTTTGACCGGGAAAAAAAATCATTTATTTTTTTCGAACACCTCATGTCTCTTTCAGCGTAAGAATAAACATGACACGACCAAAATAAAATATACCAACACAGGCAAATATTTAAGGAGCACTCAAGAGATACACTTCAGCTCATTTAATCCCACCTATTTTTACTAACGCAAACCCTTCAATTCTAGCGCCCACAGAATAGTGTGCTATAATGCTATAAAAATATGGAGCCTTTACCTGACAGCGTTTGAATATAACTGAATTCCCATTGCTCACGAAAAACTGAGAAACTAAGAACAAACATTTCAAGCACAAGCTTGACTTGACTTCAACAGTTCTATTTTTTCTTTTGTGACAGCTCAGACATCAAAATAATGCTTTCCTTCTATAAAATAAAAACAGCATGACAAAAGGTGCTGAAATAAACTATATACGGAAGTGCGTGAGTGACAGTGTGTGCATGTGTTTTTGCAACGCATGTGTACACCCCGCCATACAAATTACACAATTCGTTGGGTATGTGGTATACACTTAAAAACAATTGCCTTGGAGCAAGTGAACACAACACGTCTCACACTGTATACATGCTGTAGAAGGGCTGGGCGATATGACCTCAAATCAATATCGCGAGAAATCGAGCAATTTTACCT
Organism: Idiotropiscis lumnitzeri; assembly: GCF_059441095.1. Lineage (NCBI taxonomy): Eukaryota > Metazoa > Chordata > Actinopteri > Syngnathiformes > Syngnathidae > Idiotropiscis > Idiotropiscis lumnitzeri. Next base: position 383,876 of record NW_028283622.1, read on the forward strand.
CGATAACGATAAATGCACAATAAATTCCCACGTGGACTAAAATCAAAATAAATGCAGGAATTGCATATTGACTGTTTTTTTTATTGACCAACTGGTACACTTTACTTTCAATGAAAAATAAAAGTACAAAAATCATTTGTATGAACATTCCAAATAGCTTGCAGGGTTCGCGGTTAACTTTAAAAACTGCTTGCCCATAGGGCAAGTGCCACTAAAATTTGCCTTGCCCGAGTGGCCAAATTACTTGCCCGACTTGGGCAAGTGACAATTTTTTTTCTCTAAGAATAAAATGTTTATGGTTGTAAAATGTGCGCCACAAATGTAAATAAACATATAATCTGATAAGCATAAATTAATCTTGTTTTCATCGTCAACCATGAAACCCTACTCACAAGAGCAAATGTATCATCCTGTGCAGTTATTGAAAATGTTAATTGTAGTTTTAATAATTAACAAATCTGCATGTTAAATTGGGAAAATGATATTACAGCAATCCAGATGATCAATTTTAAGTCCAGGAGAGCGTATTAATTGAGGAATCACATGAGTAAATTATGAGTGTGGCAAATTTGTGTATTCCTTTAAGACCAGTGCCTGTGGTGCTGCCTCCATAAGTTTCATAGCATAAACAGAACACAGTCACTGACACTATGTCAGGTCACATCATGGAGCTAATGAATTAACAGCCAATAATCAAATATTACTCCCTTCCTTACTCACAACTGAATTGTCTACTTAAAAATATTCGAGCTATTTTAGTCATGTCAGAGGAATCCGAAATGTTCGGATTTGAACGAACTCGTCGCCAATTTTCGGCCAAAATATCGTAGGTTTTTGTTGTGTTTTTCAAACTTCAAATGAGGATGCTACGACAGCGAGTTCCAATACTGCGGGATTTATTGACGTCCACTTTAACTCGACATTCACTGAACTAACTGATCCCCGTAGCGCCCGCCCATTGCCCCCGATAAGGCCAATGGACCATACCAAAACATAAGGGGTTGTCTGGGTTAAACCATCACCATAGAGTGCACACAAACAGATCACACCACCGTTTTCGTCAAAATTAAAGATATTTGGCTGCTTTAAAAAATGCTTGCCCGGTCGGGCAAGTTGCCCATAATTTTACCTTGCCCGTGGCCAAATTTCACTTGGCCCGGGCAATCGGGAAGCGGTTAACCGCGAACCCTGAGCTTGCTTTGCATGACTTGAACAATGTCACAAAGAAAAAGGGTACCTCTTGCGAAATCTTTTTCTGCAAATAGATTGCGCCAAGATGCTCTCATGATGTAAATAATGGCAAATAAAAAAACGCTAAATAAAATGAAAGAAAATGTCAATGCAAGCCAAATAAACAAGTGGGTATTATCGGGGAAAATGTGCCGTCTCGAGTACTCTGCTGCGCAGTCGCCACTTGTCATCTATGTAATGCACAGTTAGGCTCAATCAGGGATCCATGTTGCGACCCGACCACAAGTCGGATGTAGATGCAAAATGCTTGACATGTCTAAGCTCCCGGCCCGATGTAGTCCATATCGGGAAATACGGCTTTCATGAAGCGTTTAAATCCTGTGCGCGCCACGTAACTAGAGGAGCTTTATCTTTAGCTATGTGCTAAGCTATCGCGTCCACCTCTGAGACGTTCTCTCGTATGGTGTCGCCTCCGTTCATGGGCTGTTGTCACTTGTCGAACCTTGCTTCTCACTTTGAACTTTCAGCACAGCATGGTTGTGTTGTGGGTGGTGAGAAAGCTTCTGGATTTGAATCGCCAGCAACGAGAGCGACAGACGGGTGGAGTCACATGACTAGAGGCGCTGTAGCGGTCTTAAAGGGGCATGAACATTGCCGCAGACAAAAGGCTTTTCTTTTTTTATTCATCGAATTTACCGACATGGGCAAAATGATTTCGGTCATTGTAATAAATTTCGGTAACGGTAAATTTTCGGTTTATCGCCCAGCCCTATGCTGTAGCATGGCTTTTTTTGCCGTGGGTGTCAAATATTTTACTTTGTTTTCAGAGTGCTTACAGACCTCTTGGTTTTGCCTCAAAATAATTGTCTGCAAAGCAGTCTGTGCCATCCGCATCATTGATGTGCAGGAGTAGCTTGTTGGTAATAAATAGCTGCAAGAAGTCCGCTGTTTGCCGCAGCATCCAGTGGTCCAGCGCTCGCAGTGAAAGTCTTGTCTGGCAGCCCGAACCATCCCCAAACATTTCGAGATGCACGCCCACTAAATTCCAGAAATATAAACATGGACAAACTTGACATTCTTCCAGATTCTGTCTCTTTGCATTGTTTTGAAGTTACTCCTGCAACTTTTCCACTTCTTCGATCCTCCCCATTGTCTGAAAAAGAAGTGTATATTTTGATTTGAAATAATGACCTCAACATACCAATACATTTGTTTATCATCTGAACTGGATTATTTTGAAACAACATTTGGGTTGGACATCTGGGATTTGTTGTTGTGTATATTCAGAGTAATCCTTTTCTTGTATATAGCTAAAGCAATAGTCGCTGGCCTTGAAAATGGGTACAAGACTTGACCAAATTAAGATGCCATAAGGTCTAATTTGCCCCTTCTCTACCACAACTGATTTAGAGGCCATTAGTAACAGATTTGAGAAGACCACTTTTAAAGATATGAAGCCAGAGCTCGGCACCGGACCCATTTTAATTATTTATTATAATTTTAATGTATTATTGAGCAAATGACACAATATGTCAGTAGTGATTACCACAGAAGTCATGTCAAAATAGTGCAAATTCTGAGGTCGACTTCAAATCAGACAGGCGGAGACGAGCGCCAGAGAAGAGATGAGAATCAGAAGAGATGTTGAAGAAGCTAATAACAAAAAAAACAAAAAAACACATCAAATCTCCATGTAGTAGCAACGGGGATGGCTCATGGGGTCAGGAGAAGTGAGCGGGAGATGGGGAGTATGAGGTGCCGTTGGGGACAAAAGTCAGGAATCGCTTCACACTTCTGAAATGCACTCTTACACACCAGTGAAATTGTTGTTGCTCATGCATACTTATGAAACGCTATCATACATACGAGTGAAACGCTCTCATACACACTAGTGAAATAGTTGTTGCTCATACACTCGTCAAATGCGCTCATACACATAGGTGAAACATTCTCATACACACCAGTGAAAGGCGCTCAGGCACAATTGTGAAATTATTGTTATTCATAAATACAACTGAAACATGCTCATGCCCATACACGAGTGAAATGCTTTCATACAAACACCCACACTGTTGAAAATGCTGTCATGAACACAAGATCGCACAAATACTAAAATGTAAAAATTAATCATTTATTTAGCAGGGATGCATGGTGGGCGACTTGTTAGCACGATGGTCTCACAATGCAGAGGTCGCGGGATTGATTCCGGCTTTCCTGTTTGGAGTTTGCATGTTTCCCACACGCCTGCGTGGGTTCTCCGGTTTCCTCCCACATTCCAAACACATGCATGGCAGGTTGTTTGGACACCCTAAATTGGTGTGAGTGTGAGCGCGGATGGTTGTTTGTCTTTGTGTGACCTGCGATTGGCTGGCAACCAGTTTAGGGTGTACCCCACCTACTGCCCCAAGATAGCTGGGATAGGCTCCAGCACCCCCCGCAACCCTTGTGAGGAGAAGCCGTACAGATAATGGATGGTGGGATGGCATTCATAATGGACGGCCGCCACGGTGGGCGACTTGTGAGCACGATGGTCTCACAATGCAGAGGTTGTGGGATCGATTCCGGCTCCGGCCTTCCTGTGTAGAGTTTGCATGTTCTCCCAAGCCTGCGTAGTTTTCTCTGAGTTCGCCAGTTTCCTCGCACATTGCAAAAACATGCATCCATTTACTCTGATGCCAATGTTTTCTGTACCTTATGGCAGATTTTTCTCTTTGCCGAAGACTATTAGCACTTGTAGAGCGAGGACCTGTGCCACAGTCGTCAACTGCACCCTAAAATCTGATCATTTTGTATTTTAGACATTACACACTACACAGTTAAAGATGGTCCAAAAAAGAAAAATGGATTAATGTATTTCAACTTACATAATACTCTTTAAAGAGCTGACCAGCTCATTCCCAGAGGTACGTATTGGGGCGTATTGGTCGTCTTTACAGAAGACTCCAGGAGGTAACTCAGGTTTGACCTTCAGCCACAACAGAGTGTTGGGTGTGAGTGCTTCCAAGTCGTTGAGGTCGGAAGATGTCCTTGTGATAGGCCTGCTGTTTATAACTGCTTCAGCCTCACCAAGCAAGGTATATTGACTTTCTTCACCCGAAATTTGTTCTTTTACAGTGACATTCAGGATTTTTCTCACAGACCAAATAAGTCGCTCACAGCTTCCTCCGTGGTGGGAACCTGCTGGGGGATTGCTATGCCACTGAATACCTTTTTGCAGCAAGTGTTTCTCGATTTACTTAGTGTTCCATTCTTTGATTGATTTCTTCATTTCACTGTCAGCTGATCTAAAGTTGGTTCCGTTATCAGAATACATCTCTCTCACTTGTCCTCTTCTGACAAGAAATCTTCGGATTGCGTTGAGACAAGCATCTGTGTCACGTGAAGATGCAATTTCTAGATGTACGGCTCGTACAGCGAGACATGTAAAAATCACGCCGTATCTCTTTACTTGTCCTCTAACCCTACTTACTTAGAATGGACCAAAATAATCAACGCCAATTCTCTTGAAAGGCGGATCGTCAGGTAGCACTCTTCTGATGACTCTAGCAGCTCGAGGTATCCAAAACTGTTGATGCAGATTAGCCATCATGTGGTTCCTTCCAGCGTGAGCTGTAATCTCATGAATGTATCTCAGGACTAGCTTTGTGTTATGTGAATCCTTGGCAAGATGGCTTGCTGTTTTGCTGTTTCAGGCATGGCTGCGTGGCTCAACTGTCCACCAACCCTCATGACACCATCTTGAAGTACTATATTGAACTTGTAAAGTGGGCTACTTTTCTTCACCCTTTTTTGTTTTTCAAATATGGCTAAATCTTTTTTGAAACTTCGCCTTTGACAGTATTTCACAAGTTCTCTTTCTGCTTTATCCAAGTCGTCGCAGGTCAAATACTTTCCTTTGACAGTTCTCTTGAATAAATTCATCTTGCCTTCTTCACCTAATGTGATTAACTCCTTTCTATTTTCCTTTACTCTGTCAGTAAGTCTTTCAGCTTTAGAAACCAGGCTACGGCCTGCTTCAATGCTGTCCAAGACGAATAATGGTTCATCCACTGGCCCAGAGAATCTTTGGGCTACAGTGACTGAATTACATGCACTTGAGTCACTCATTTGACCTCCAGGTCATTAATTGGTAATTTGAAGTGGTTTTTGTGTTTAACTAAATTCCTGGACACTGCCTGATTTTTTTCAGAGCTGTACAACCACTAGAAAGGGTGGTTCCCACAATGTGAGTTTTGCTCAGGTGGCCCAACAATGTCACAAAAACAAGTAGGGGTGTGTGTGTGTGTTTGTATAAGCTACATGTTGGGGACCAACATCGGACAGCACACCCACTGTAGGGGACCAAAATTTTTGTGGGGACCAAAAATCTGGGCCCCACAAAAAAGAGCATTGAATTCAGTGATAAGAAGCTCAGGGGGAGGTCCTGTCAAAGTTTCAGGGCTTCCCAGGAAGGTCACAAAAACAAGACGAGTGTGCTAGAAATGTGTGTGCGGAAAAATTACTCAGGATCGCTGTCTAGTGGTCGGTCCCGGTACTGCACTTACGCACACTTCACACACTCGGCTGGTCTGCGCATGTGCAGGACAGTCTGCTTTATGTCAGGCAGCCACCCTCCCCTCCCCCACAGCCCAACCCGAAAAATTGAGATGTTAGTTAAGTATTTATTCCTAATATTGAGTGAGATTACATATTTTTACTTGGCAGCTGGCACAACAGCTAAGCTTGGAGCACAGTTATTGCAAAATAAAATAAATAAACAGTAACAACAATAACGATTGTTAATATTGTTATACTTTATAGCGTAACCTATTTATACTAATTTTCTGTATGCAATTTCAAGTGCAACTAATATAGTTGTGCATATAGATAGCCACCAAACTCCATACATTAGATAAAAATAAGAGCCACGATGTTAACCAATTAACAGTTCAAGAAAAAAGCAGACATCCAAGAACTTGCTTTGTTACTTTTGCGTGGCCAGAACTACAAACCCCAAAGCAGAGCAAACCCAAAACATCAGAGAAAGTACAATACTTTTGTCAAGGAGTGGTGCTGCTGCTTTGCGATCGCTGCCACCATAGTGAACGCGCTCCCACATTCGTGCACACGCACACATGCCACACACCTGTTTTCCACGTCCTGTCAGTCCACTCCGTCGGTCCGCATTTATTTCGTTGGTCAGCCATCACGGTTGGGTGCGCACTAGATCGCTGTTAAACCATCTTCTACGCCACAGTCCTCGTGTTCAACAAACATTTCTCCCGAATTCGCCTACCATGCACAACTCTCCACTTTCAAACCGAGCGCCGCTGTTACTTCCGGGTTTTTAGCGCCAAGCACTTGACGCTAGCGTGTGACGTCATGGCGAAATACTAGGTTTTAAAATAAAAATTTTCTTTTTTTTTGTACAGTCTAAGTGCATGGGGTTATGATAGATCGAATGAGTATACCTTTATGTACTCACTAACATTTATGTTGATCATAAAATGTTGTTTTGATGAAGAAAACTGTTATTTTTTAGAATCAATTGGCTTAGGGCACTTGGGCAAACTACGGCCCGGGGGCCACTTGTGGCCCGTTAAACGTTTCAATCCAGCCCCCCAAACTTGAAAAAAATTAAATGAATAAGCCTTGTTAATGGTTTATTTTCTAAATACTGTGGTTTTTCAAAGACATATGTATTGTTGTAATGCTTTTGTTCACTTTCGTTTAAAATTAAATGTATTTTACGACTCATTGTGCCCCCCCCCTCCCAATCAAAAAGTTTGCCCATCCCTGGCATAGTGGATGGGCCGAGGAGTTTAAAAGGCACACATCATGCATTTTTCAGTCAGTTTTAGCCAGGGCTTGGTATGGGGAAGACCAGCTGGTTTACATGTAATCATTAAATTTTCCCAAGTTTTATTTAAGTTAATTGGACAAAACAAAAAAAACGCAATATTCTTCTGCCAGAGAGTATGTAATATTCTTCTGCCATTTTATTGTAGAGGGCCATTTTGAGCCCCTAACAATATTATTCAACCAAGAGATCATGAGTCGTCGCCCACTTACTTTCTGAAGTCAGCTGGGATGTCACGGCTGTGACCCTCGTGAGGATAAAGTGGTTCAGATGGAAAAGTAGGACTAAGGGCTTTTTCTCAGGTTTCCATGCGCAAATCCATGTATATTAGGTTAATTGGAGACTCTAAATTCTCTACTCATCAAATGACATTCGTGACCCTGATGGATAGATAAAATAGATTATTAATCTGCCATGGGAAGTCCAAGGTGTCTGGTAGAAAGAAATGCATTCATACACTCATTACACAGTCAACCAAGCAAAGACACAAAGCCTAGGGCAGGGGCGGGCAAACTTTTTGATTGGAGGACCACAATGGGTTCTAAAATATGACAGAGGGGCCGGACCAGGAGCAGATGGATGGAGTGTTTTGGAAACCTCACCTCATCTGAGAAAAAAAATACATTTAATTTTAAATGAAAGTGAATAAAAGCATTCCAACAATAATATTTGTCTTTGAAAACCACAGTGTTTAGAAAATAAAACATTAACAAGGTTTATTCATTAAATTTTTTTCAAGTTCGGCGGCCCGGATTAAAACTTAACGGGCCGCATGTGGCCCCCGGGCCGTAGTTTGCCCTCGCCTGGCCTAGGGCATAAACACATACATGTAATATCCAATCCGCTTATTCTCACAAGGATAGCGTGCTGGAGCCTACCCAGCTGTCAACGGACAGTAGGCGGGGCACACCCTGAAGTGGTTGCCAGCCAATCGCAGGGCACGCAAAGACGAACAACCATCTGCGCTCAAACTCACTCACAAATGCAACCTCCACACAGGAAAGCTGGGTCCCGGGATCGAACCCTGCACCTTGGGACTGCGAGCCGGATGTCCTAACCAGTCTTAACTCATTAAATACCAGCCATTTTCACTGGAGCAACCCGCTCAATCCCAGCGTTTTCCTGGGTTTTGACTAATATTGCAAGGCCCACAGAATATAGTATTCTAATGCTATATAGACATGGAGCACACCCGAAGAAAGATGAGACTCTCTTCTTTCAACAGAAAAAAATGTTTGTTCCTATCTTTTTCCATTCTTGAGCAATCGGCATTTGAAAATAGCTAAATTTCATGAAAACTCCAATCCCTGGGGAAAAAACTGAGAAAATGAGCTTTTTGTAAACTGATGCATTTTGACCATAATTTGAATTTTGACACTATTATTTATGGCTTTTATGACACCTCTAACATCTAAATAATGCATGCCTTCTATAAAATAACAAAAAAAAGCACAAAAAATGTTTTTGATAAAATAAATTTATTTGCACATAACACTAAACGACTGAACTGTTGAACTATGTACAAAAATGAAATACATCAGTGTCATACATACTTTTTTTTTGTGTGATATAAAATAAAACAGTTGCCTTGATGCAAGGGCACACAACATAGTTCACACCACATTCTTGTTTCACTCCGTTTGCCTTTGCACAAACAGACCCGACACTTTCGTTGTGGTCTGGCTTTGCTGGTCCGTGGAAAATAGGCGAGCTTGTGTTTGTCCACTGGGGTTTGTGTGAAAATAATTGTCTGGGAAGTGATTGCTGGCATCCGCGATGTGCTGCAGAAGCTCATCCGTGAGAAACAGCTGCAGGAAATCAGCTGGCTCCTCAGACTCCAAATGGGCAGCGGCATTCAGTGGTCCAGGGGTTGCTGTAAAGTCGATTTTCCTCGGTTGCCATCCAGTGTGACGCCATCCGGAACCACTGCTTCCTGATGCACAACCTGTAAATTACAGAAATACAAACAATTGGAAATATATATTTATTGCTGCATTTTATTGCTGGCGTGTGAAGTTTCATATTATAATTTACCTTTCTTTACACCAACAAGACGAGGAGGAACTTTCTTGCCGCGGGATGCACAATCTGTGAATTTTAGAAAGTATGCATGATTACCACACCATTCAGTATTGTTGTTTCCTCGTCGGGGAGGAGATGCGCTCGCGCGTAACTGCACATTTACGCGACATTTTCTGCCCGCAAGATGCATGATATGTACAATAAAAGCATGAGGGCTAAAACCACATGTTCAATGGTAACTTGCGAGCGTTTACTTCCTCGTCGGCGAGGACTTACGCTCGCGTGTAATTGTGCAATAGGCGCCCGGACGAGAAAGTCAGCGAGCAAGCTTGCGTCTAACTGCACATTTACGCGACATTTTCTGCCCGCAAGATGCATGATATGTACAATAAAAGCATGAGGGCTAAAACCACATGTTTAATGGTAACTTGCGAGCGTTTACTTCCTCGTCGGCGAGGACTTACGCTCGCGTGTAATTGTGCAATAGAGGCGGCCGGATGAGGAAGTCAGCGAGCAAGCTCGCGTCTAACTGCACATTTACGCGACATTTTCTGCCCGCAAGATGCATGATATGTACAATAAAAGCATGAGGGGTAAAACCACATGTTCAATGGTAACTTGCGAGCGCTTACCTCCTCGTTCGGGGGGATCTGGTGAGGACTCTCAGCTGCTTTGGCTATTGTCCGAAGGCAGGCGATGCAGGCCGCAAGGCACGCGCACCCTCTTTAGACGCCGTTTTGTTGTGACGACGACGAAGCGTCATCCTCTCAACCAAAGCGTCTCCATCGCCTTGATGCTTTTAGGAAGCTTTTTTTTTACAAAAAAGCATTCCTCGATCGTCATTTGCTTGGAGGATTTCATTGCTAACGCTACTAATGCGACTGCTGCTAGTGCTGCCGATGCTGCTGCTACCCACGCTGCTCTCCACACTTATAAGTCTACCCCAGGATCCCGCCCCCCCATTTGTACCTCTGGCGCAGATTCAAGGCGGATCTTTTGCACCTCTGCCCCCTGCTGGGTGATTTTTACATGATTCACAATGCGGACAAGGCTGATTCTCAGTCAGAGGTTGCATCAGACCCTTATGTACACTATGACGTAAAAAAGACAGGAAACGTACTTATACGTCTTTGGTAGAGGGCGCCATTGCATTAAAAGACGTCTTTGTACGTCTAAGGGAGTAAATGAGTTGAACAAAGTACAGGGTCCTTCACCTGACTACAGATGATCTTCTGGGGACTTTATTTGGTTTTAATCACTTTTGGGGTCTGTATCTATGCACACTCCCTGGTTTTGCTACCTTCCTGGGTACCAGTCACACAAACGTCAGACGACTCAGCACATACCGACTGTCTCAGCACTACACACTTTCACTCCAAGGCAGTGCTGTGAACCAACTTACTGACAAGAGGTAGTATTTAGAATTTTAAAAAGTGCTTGAAAGGTTTTGTTCATGTAAAACCAACAGATTATGACATTATTATTATTATTTAAATCAGTATTAAACAGCATCAGCATAGGTTAAAGATATTATACAGACTATATACGATAAAAAAATACTAAACCACCCTTGCTTTTCCGTCATTTCTTGTATAAGTTAACACACAGATGTATAACATTTGTTTATACAAATATAACGATTAAAAAGTAGCTGATTAGAGTTTTAATTTTGTATTCATTAATCTGTAATAAAAATGGACATATTTTGGTTAATAAAATTAACAAGAAATAAAAGTAAAGGGTGTTCTAATACTTTTTTCAAGATTGTCCTAACATACATTTAATGTTTACAGTATATGTCTTCGGAAGAAGCGCAGCATTAGATTTTTTTTTTTGTTCTCTCTCTTTGACTTCTGAATTTGAATTTCTGTCACAGATGTGCTTGAATTCTATTTTGGATGATTTGTGTAAAACTGCACAAATATTTGAAGAGCCATAGAATTCAAGAATCACACCAGTGCTGCTACTCCTCCGAACGGGTGAACGCCCTTGATTAACAACCTGCGTTGAGGTGGCTTTTGAGATTCGTGGTGTGGGAGAAAAATCTCTGAAGGCATTCTTAGACTTCAAGAGAGGGTCCACAATTTTCAAAGATTCACTTCCGTCTGAATTAGAGGCCTCACTTGTATCCGGAATATATTCATCTCCACTGTCATCTGAGTTGGAGTAATAATGCTTATCCATTCCAAAGTCAGCCTGTTTTTTTAATCTAAAAAACAACAACAACAACGAAATATAAAGGAAAGAAGGCAGGAGACCAATAAAATATATGCAATTTGCTTGTAAGATTCCCTGAAATCTATATGGGTTGTTTACCTGTATACTTTTGGTCCTCCTGAGCCTTGGGATAGTAATATGGTCTGGGTCTGAGGCACAAAGTTCAGGGGCAGGATTTGACAATGATTCGTCAGAATCTGTGTCGTTATTCCAAGGAAGATTCAGCCCATATTTTTTGTCCAAGGGAGGAGACTGGGTTGCATCAGAGTCCAAGAGAAAATTGAGAACCCATTAAATACTTAATCCCGAGAGGAATCTGCACAGAAAAAGGTCTTAATTCTATTTGAAAAAAAAAAAAAACTAAAATATTGATGAATGATATTATGACAAAATAATGTAATAACAAAATTAGAATGATTTTAGGAAATTATTTGCAAAACCAAAACATTGTGGTACGATAATAATGCATATAATTATTCTACGCAGCTATATTTAACAAAAACACTTAATTGACCGTAACAAAAAGCTCCCGGGAGGAAAACTACATTAAATGTTTTTTTAACAGGGCAGTGAAAATATTGGAAAATAAAAAAAATAATGAATAAAATAATATGAAAAAAGAATTCAATGTGTATCGATGGACCCATATGAAATACTTATATCGCTATGTACTTATCAGCCATATCGCCCAGCCCAATATGTAACTGCAACTTCAAAACCTCGGGCCATAACAGGATTGTAACATGGGATGCATATCTTCATTCCTAAATTTGTAGATCCCGAGGAGGCTGCTCAATGGTCCTGGTAATGTAAACCTCAACCAATTCGGTCACAGCCAATGTTCTCCATCCTTGTTAAGAAGTTTTGAAATGATTTAATAGATATACTATTGCAAACTATACCAGAATTTTATACATTTTAAACTTTTGATCACAATTTTACCTATTTTCTAAAAATCTGAAGAATCCACATGCCAAATCACCTGCTGTGGACACATAGGTTCTGTTCTGACAGATAATTCAGTTACAGGTTGTGTACTTAAAGCCAATAAGAGGGCAATGCAGCAGTCGACAGCCTGACGAAAGCTTAAGTCTCCCAATGAGAGAACTGTAGTGGCTGGTAGGTTCTTAGATTGTAACATAGTAAAGACATACACTACGCATAACTGTATATCATATGATGATGAGGGAAAATATTATTAGCTACGATTTATGTCCAGATATATTAGAAAACTTGTCCAACCAGCACAGGTCTATCTAACTGTAATTTTAACATCTCAAGACACGACAGGATGACCACATGATACGCATACCTCCTTTTCAGAGTCTGTCAAACCTTGAGAAGGCTGCTTCGATGTTCTGGTGGCATCAACCTCAGCCGATTCAGTCATTGTCGGTTGTCCTCCATCCTAATGAACAAGTTGAATATTAATTTAATGAATTAAAAAAAAGAAAATGGATCAGAATTTTACACATTTTAACGAACAAGTTCACGAATGAAACAAAACCAATTACTTTAGCGCATGACAATTAATCTTCAGTAGAGATATGTTGTGACTGATATTTCAGTCACAGGTTGTCTTTTGAACGCCACCAGGGCCGCAATGGAGCACAGGACAGCCAAAAGTCTTCTTGTCGGACAGCTGTAGTGGCTGGTAGGTTCTAAGATTATAACATAGTAAAGGCACATACAACTCCTAACTGTATTTCATATGATAATGAAGGAAAAGATGATTAGCTATGATTTATGTCAACAATAAAAATGGCTCTACGGGGTCCCCACGAACGCAAACCTGACAGTTGGGTGTCAGATGGCCAACATACCTGACTCGCAATTCAACTCAACTGGACCCCACAACACAAGAAAAAGCTGAGTGAGCCTCAAACCAGACATACACATTCACTGACAAATATCCTGTGACACCAGATATATTAGAAGTCTTGTCTAATCAGCACACGTCTATCTAACTGCAATTTTAACATCTCGAGACACGACAGGATGAGCACACGATACGCATACCTCCATTTCTGAGTCTGTAAAGCCTGGAGGAGGCTGCTTCGATGTTTTAGTAGCATCATAAATTTATTGAATTAATTATATTTGAGGTTGGATTAGATTTTTACACATTTTAAGCCTTAGCCACCCAAAACAAAACATAAGCTCATGAATGAAATAAAACTAATTAATTTCGCCCATGCCAATTAATCTTCTGTAGACACGTGTTGTGACCAGTGTTGTTTTTGGCAGGCATTTTAGATTTTGTCCAAGTCATTTGGACAAAGTGCTGATTTGTTTACATCACATTTAGTCATCCCAATTCGTTATAGTTTTAGTCCAGTTTTAGTCAACGAAAACTAAAAAAAGGGTTTTAGTCCAGTTTTAATCGACGGAAACGCAAAAAAAGTTTTACCCTAGTTTTCGTCAATTTATTCACAAAGGTTTTAGTCCAAGCGGCACGGTGGCCCAACTGGTTAGCATGATGGCCTCACAATATTGAGGTCGTAGGTACGATTCTGGCTCCGGCCTTCCTGCGTGGGTTTCCTCTGGGTAATCCGGTTTCCTCCCATATTCTTAAAACATGCATGGCAAGTTGCTTGGACACTCTAATTGCCCCGAGGCATGAGTGTGAGCGTGGATGGTTGTTCGTCTATGCATGTCCTGCGATTGGCTGGACACCAATTCAGGGTGTACCTCGCCTACTGCCGAAGACAGCTGGGATAGGCTCCAACACCCCCCGCGACCCTAGTGAGGAGAAGCGGTACAGATAACGGATGGATGGATGGATGGATGGGTTTAAGTCCATTTGAGTTAAAACAAGGCATTCAAGGTTTCCACCCAATAACAAAGACTTTTGGATGGACTACTAAGGATTCTTCATTACAAACAGAAAAAAGTGGCAACAGTGGAATCAATACTCACTGCTCCAAAATAAGCAGAGAAGCAAAACATTTTGTTGGGCAACTGTTGTGGCTTTATTTCACTAAAAGCAACATAAAATAATTTATGAACCACATGCTAACAATTTTGTCTAGTCAACGAAAAAAATTCATGTACATCACGTCATGTTTTCGTCATAAAAGAACCTCGTATAGCTTGTCATCGTCATTAAAAAAGGGGCGTTAACGAAGTATTTTCGTCATAGTCATCAGTGACGAAAACAACACTGGTTGTGACTGATATTTCAGTCCCAGGTTGTCTCCTGAACACCACCAATTGGGCAAGGGCGCGCAGGAAAGCCTGGGGTCTTCTATTTTTACAGTATAGAAAGGCTAAATATCAAATTGAAACAGTGTTTTATATCATGAATATACAGGGTTGGTGCTGGTTCTGGTAGGGAAACCACAACATAAAGATGTCCTTAATTAGTCCCACAATGGGGATATTTGCAATATGGCATATGATGGCCTAACAGGGCCACCGCCCAGAAAGGAGTAACGCAGAACTTTGTAATACTGTCACTCCCTGACCAGTTCGTTGTTCCTGCAGAGCCAAACTTTGACTCAGACCCACAAATTTGAATTACAGATAGTGGACAATGGAGAACTCCCCCAGTCAGTCATCATGTTCAACTTCCATAGAAACTTCACATACATTTATTAGATTGCCAAACTAATTGGAAACTACATCACCAGAACACCACAAGTGGGCTCTGTTATTGTACTTAAAGATGCATCTTACAAACCTGTGTTCTCCAAGGCCAGCTGGTCCATAGTCTTAAGTTATTTCTTCGCCAACATCAATGTCTCGGAGCGCAAACAGACAGAGGTGTGGTCTGTCCTCTGTTGTCATCTTCTTCATTTTACAGTTGGGGTGCATGTGGTCATCATTAACCAGTCTTCCCAGACTGCCATCTTCTTGAGCTGCATCAACACTTAAAATAGATTAAAAAAAAAAAAAACAATTATTCAATCAATGTCAGAAATTAATCTTTGAGACAATCTTGTGTACACAAAACATAAAAATAGGAAATCCACAATTTTTAAATCTAAATCAAATCATACAAGAAATTTCTATTGGAATCAGACCCTATTAACAGCTTGTCTTTGAGACTTCCATCAGGTTTCACACTCACTGAAATAACTTGAAACTGACAAAAGTGGCAAAAGAAAAGGTCAAGACACTCTTAATGTAAAATAACCACTTAAAAAACGATGTCAGCTTGGTTATCAGAAAACAATAATATATCTTAGCAAAAGCGTTAACATCATACCTTTAAATTAGTTTATATACTTCGCTTCTAACTCTGCAGTCTTGTCCAGACCCTTGACTGCATGTTCAATAGTATCCTGCTTTGGGGACTTCCTGCATCTCAGGGAAGGCATTGTTTATTCTATAAAGAAAAAAGACAGTATTGTGTTGAGAATTATTAATACTATGGGCTAAATGGAGTTTTAACAATATCAGTGTAAGAAAAATAAATTATAAATTAAAAAAATATCAATTCCTCCATCCCAATTAACGATTTCAACCATAATAGTTTATATTGAAGTTTAAACAACAGACACAGACAGATTTATGCAGTGCGACTACAAAAATCTTACCAAAATTGCATTCACAGTAACCTTTGCTTTAAGAATCATGTAATTAACCAGTGAACATCGTGTCTTACACAAAAATTAATGGCAGAAATTATCATGGTACTTGCATTCTGTGGTTCTATAACAACAGGCATTATTATGGCTGCCAGTATGGCCGAGTGGTCTAAGGCGCCGCGTTCCGGACCCAGTCTCCCCAGGAGGCCTGGGTTCGAATCTCGTGGCTGCCAGGATGGCCGAGTGGTCTAAGGCGCCGCGTTCAGGACCCAGTCTCCCCAGGAGGCCTGGGTTCGAATCTCGAATTTCCCCATTGTGGGACTAATAAAGGCATTATTATTATTATTAAAAGTGCAAGCTGTTAGCTCCGCAAAGCTAATGCAACAAGCTAGCGTCCCTCGTGCTCACATTCAATGCAAACCTGACCACCGGATGACAATACGCGTCGGTTTAGTTCTTTAAATGAGTAAAAGCACCATGACGTTTTATAATTATTCAATGCTTAACTGGAGCTCGTCAATTATGTCGATGTAGGAGCACATGTTTGCTAGGCCAGTGTTGTAGGCCCACATCCATGGTGCTACTTTGTATAGTGTTTTCCACACAACTATCTCTAACTATGAACAAATGCACTCGACGCATGTTTTGAAAAAAACCCAACGAAAAACACTTACCTCTCCGTTTCAACAGCAGTTCGAACTTCGAAGTGGTGATATTCTCCAGCGTTAAGCACCTGCTCGAACTGCGAATAGGTCAAATTCAACAGCGTCTTTTTTCTGTCTTAATAAGGACGCGATGAGAGGAGGAGCGCTTGCCTTTTCGTCAGCACGCCCCGCGCGGGTGGTGCTGCTTTATCACTCTCTATCTGTGCCCGCCCGCCGGCACGTCGATAGAAAAATAATATTCCTTCAAACATTACTTTCATCTTCTTAACGTTTTGTAGTGAATTTAACAGGTTCACCACTTTTTTCAAATACACCAATGGAAAACAGGTCTTAATTGAGGAAACATACAAAGAGCGTCTCACAAACACCTTATGATGAGCAATGTAATTTGATCACGTTTTTTGTCACTGCCTGGACGTTGGGTTCACTGGCCTGGTGGCAGTGGCTTGTAGACACTGTCACTGAGTGGGAACGGATCTCAAGGTGGGTCAAACTAACCCAAGCAGTGGATCGGTCCGTTTTTTAAATTTATTAATTTTTTTATTTTATGTATTTATTTATTATTTAATACAAGGGCTTCGGCTCACTACCAGTGGGCGGGACCAAAGAATTTGGGTTTCCTTTGAGCTAGGAGGCAGTCAAAGGCAGTCCAATCCCCGGCAACATAAAGCGCCTAGCTCTGGGGACATGGAATGTCATTTCTCTGGTAGGGAATGAACCCGAGCTGGTGTGTGACTAGACCAGTGGTTCTCAATTATTTCCTGTCATGCCCCCCCTACCAAGAAGAAAACAATTCGCACCCCCCCACCACAATTTTCTTTTACATTTCGTACTAATGTACATGTTCTTTGCATATTAATGTTAGATTGTCAATAAAATATCTTACCTTAACAAAGCTAAATTGATAAAAATAAAATATCATTTTGAGAACGACTATTGTGAGGATCTCGAAACTCAGTACTCTGTGGTGCTAATATTGATGAGATGATAAATATGTTGAAGCCACAGAACAAAAAGATTAGATATTGTTTGGAAATTAATGACGTACATAAAGGAATATCAGCCTTGATTGGAGTACATTACTGCATTTAAATTTTTAATAAAAATGAAACAATTATTGATGTTATGACCACTATGAAGAATTTAAAAAACAATATATAGGGATAATTATAGTTTTCATTTTGTTATGTGTAGTCTGTTCATGTTGCATTATTTTTATGACAAAGACGATGGTTAATCGTAGGTTTGTTGCCCAAATGTACCATTACAACCTGATTAATGTTGAGAATGACGAACTCAAACTGGACACTGAAACGTAAAAACACATGGACTTCTTGCCCCTGTCCTCACACGTGCACACACACACACACCATACACGAAGATCCGGGAGGTAAGGACGGCTGTCCTACAGGATGCGGATGGAAGAACAACTGCAGCGGAACAATGCCAGGGATGTCTGGAGGGGCCTGAAGACCATCTCAGGCCACGGACAAGCAGGTAAGACCCAGAAGGGGGGGGGGCTTCAGTGGGCAAATGAGTTGAACCTATTTTTCAATAGGTTTGATCAAATGTCTGACCCCGCTCAGGCTTCCCTGATGCAGCCCCCACCCACCCCTCCTGCCACTGCGAACAAGACCCTCTCTCCCCCTCTCTCGCCCCTCTCTCTCTCCACAGGCTCCAGTTCCCAGCCTCATCAGACAACCACCACTTCCTCCTGCTCAGCCTTGTTCCTCACAACATCTCAGGTGAAGAACCAGCTGAGGAAGATGAAGGCGAGGAAGGCGGCAGGCCCAGATGGGACCAGCTCCCAGCTCCTCAAATCCTGCGCAGACCAGCTGTGTGGAATCGTCCAGCACATGTTCAACCTGAGCTTGAAGCTGGGCAGAGTCCCCCAGCTGTGGAAAACATCCTGCCTGGTTCCGGTTCCAAAGACACCCCATCCGAAGGAGCTCAACAACTTCAGACCAGTGGCGCTGACGTCTCATCTGATGAAGACCCTGGAGAGACTGGTCCTCGTCCATCTGCGCCCCCTGGTCAGCTCCTCAATGGACCCACTCCAATTTGCATACCAGCCTGGCATCAATGTGGATGATGCCATCATCTACCTGCTCCACACTTCACTCTTCCACCTGGAGAAGGCGGGGGGCACGGTGAGGATCATGTTCTTTGATTTCTCAAGTGCTTTCAACACCATCCAGCCCGCCTTATTGGGAGACAAGCTGGAGCAGGCGGGAGTGGCCCACCACCTCATCACATGGATTCACAACTACCTCACAAACCGGCCACAGTACGTGAGAACACAGGACTGTGTGTCTGACGTGCTCCTCTGCAGCACGGGAGCGCCGCAGGGAACTGTGCTGGCTCCCTTCCTGTTCACCCTCTACACCTCGGACTACAAATACAATTCCACAACCTGTCACCTGCAGAAGTTCTCTGATGACTCTGCGATTGTCGGCCTCATCACTGACGATGACGATCGGGAGTACAGAGGGGTTACGCAGGGGTTCGTGGACTGGTGTCAGCAGAACCGCCTCCAAATCAACGCTGGGAAATCCAAAGAGCTGGTGGTGGATTTCCGCAAGCGTCGGCACTCTCCACCTGCACCAGTGAATATCCAGGGAACAGACGTTGAGAGGGTCTCAACTTACAAGTACCTGGGTGTTCATCTGAACAATAAACTGGACTGGAGCGACAACACAGACGCTCTCTATAGGAAGGGTCAGAGCAGACTCTTCCTACTCAGGCGGCTGAGGTCCTTTGGCGTTCGGGGAACACTCCTCAGGAACTTCTATGACTCGGTGGTTTCATCAGTCATCTTCTATGGAGTGGTCTCCTGGGCAGGAGGCATCTCGGGCCGAGACAAAAAGAGACTGGACAAACTGGTGAGGAGGGCCAGCTCTGTCCTGGGCTGCTCCCTGGACTCTGTGGACTCAGTGGGGGGCAGAAGGATGACGGCAAAACTGTCATCAATGCTGGACAAACCAGCCCACCCATTCAATGACACTCTGAGAACACTTTACAGCTCCTTCAGTGACAGACTTTTACACCCTCGCTGTACCAAAGAGAGATTTCGCCGCTCCTTCCTGCCAACTGCTGTCAGACTTTTTAACAAGAACATTGGGTCAGGCCTACAAACGGGAGGGCATTAGTGCAATTGTGCAGTCCTAGGATGCAATATTAACTACTACTGTACTTTCAGCCAAGGGTGTACTTAAATATTGACCAATGATGTATTTTGTTTACCATTACAGTATTCTTATTACAATACTTCTATCACTGTAGTATTTCTACCACTGCAGGATGTTCACTATTACAGTACTTTTATCATTGCAGTACTTTTATCATTGCAGTATTTTTCTATCATTGCGGTACTTTTACTATTACAGTACTTTTACCATTGCAGTACTTTTACCATTGCAGTACTTTCATCATTGCAGTATTTTTCTATCGTTGCAGTACTTTTACTATTACAGTACTTTTACCATTGCAGTATTTTCTATCATGCAGTACTTTTCTATCATTTCAGTACTCTTACCATTACAGTACTTTTATCATTGGAATATTTTTATGATTGCAGTATTTTCAATCATTCAGTAGTTTTTATCATTACAGCGTTTCCCCCTCCGTATAATGGACAAACATTAGGAGTGTTTCCTTACACTTAGATACGTTTATACTGTGTATATTTGCATGCTTTTTCTGAATGTCTGCTGCTAATGTTATACATTAACGGCTACATTACGCCGCCGACTCTGTGTGATCTATATCTTTGCTGCTGTAACACCTCAAATTTCCCCATTGTGGGACTAATAAAGGACATCTTATCTTATCTTATCTTATCTTATCTTATCTCTCCTACAACGAGGCAAGGGCCTCCACCAAGTCACCCCAGGGACAAGTTTTATTCCCTGATGGTCATCAAATTATGAGGATCTCATTCTACGCCGGAAGGGAGGAGGGGAATTTTTCCCTAATGTGAGGTTTTCGCTCCTCCACTGATGATCACACTGTTGTATGATTTCATTATGATGATCTGTCTTAAAGCCGTAAGGACATGATTTTTAAATCCACAACAGGGGGGAAATGTAAGATGGGCTGAGGATAGGTAATCAGTTTGTGTATTCATAATCATGTTTTTATACACTCATTAATGTTGAACACACACAGAGACACTTACTTGTTATTTTAACACACACACACACAGACACCGTATCCTGAAGATGTGTTTAGTTAAACTGACCTTGGGTTATGATTTTCTGCCTGCTGGAGTCCCTGGTGATTAGTTATTGATGCTTTAGTTAAACTGACCTTTATACCGTGAGTTATTGATGTTTTCTGTCTCTTGGTGATTAGTTGTTGATGCTTTTCTGTCTTCTGGTGATTAGTTATTGATGAGTTAGTTTCAATAAAAAGGCAGAACGGAGGGTGAGAGTCAGAGGGTGTGCGGGATTGAACTGGCAAGACGGCTGTTTCACCTCCTGGCTCCCTCTCCCATTCTGAATGGCACAAAACGAAAACTTTAGTAAGTTATTTCAGTCTAAAAAAGGCGTCAGGGCATTTTTAAACCGGACAGTAAGTCGCCACTGTCTTGGTTCCTTTTTGTGCCTTGACCCATACCGGAATTATTGAAAGGATGCAGTCCTATTTACAGGCCCCAGTGACACCCCAGGTTTCTGTTGTTTGTACGAGGGCGCTTAATAGGTACTGCTATTCACAATCGTCTTAGGCTGTTTCTTTGCAGAAGTTTATGGACAATGTGTAGTGCTGTAGGATGCAGTCTAGAGCATTCTTGACATTGAAGCTTTTGTTTCCAGCAACTGCTAATGCGACCGTGCATCAAACATGCAAAACACAGACCCTTGCTCCTCAAGAAGTCAATCTTATCCTTGTGATGCTTTCTCCTAAATTCCTTACCAATTGTGAGACTGTGTTGCTCTCCATTACAATTAGCACATGGTTTGGCAATAGCATCCACTGAAACAGGTTCTGCCTTTGGCGTGGTGGTTTTGTTGTTTTCCATCTTGGCGGGCACAATGACTGTTGTGAAGACTTTCTTTGATTTTGTTGTTTCTGTGTGTTGTGATTTTGTTTTCTGTTTTATAGAAATCTTTCGTGCTTGTCAACAAAATCCTTAAACTTCACTCTTCTATTTGTTCTTTCTTGGAGATTGCAGGCAAATTTTCTCCAAGATTCTATAAGTCTGTATGGAAGTTTGTTTGCCAATGCCTTTATATTAGCCATGTTGTCCAAGTCCTCCATGTAATTAACATCTGCCATTATGTTCGAACAGCCCATAAGGAATAATGTGAAAGACTGAAGTGCAACACCATCTTCAGACTTGATTGTTGGCCAATCCATGGCTTCCTTTAAATATGCTTCTGCTATCATGAAGTCATCACCATAAAACTCCTTCAAGATTTGTTTTGCTTTGGTATATCCTGTCAGAGGTTCCATATGGATGCAGCTCTTCACCAACTCATGTGGTTGTTCACTAGTATACTGCAGCTAAAATTGAAGATGATCACGGTTATCACTTGTACGGCCTTCAATCCCATGTTCAATGGCACCTATACAGGTTTTATAATGCAGAGGGTCGCCTGTAAAACGTAGGAATGGAAAGTTCGGGAAGAAGCGATGCTTTTTGACTCTTTGCTAAGTATTCTGCGACACTGGCTTGCTGTGAGATTGCGTGGCAAAGGCCATCAAGCACATGTCCCTGTTGTTCTCTACTTTCTGTCTGATGTGGAAATCTAGCCATTGGAATAGTCGAAGTGGGAGCATTTCAGGTCAACACTGCTTGTTGCTCTGATAGGCTGTGATGGTAATTGAATGTTTTTCCTTGTTTAAATTGTAACACACTCATCAGGAATGTGGATACCATCCTCCTGGGTATTTTCATATCTTCTCAAGACATCCAATTTAGCATCAGACTCAGGGAGTGCCGTTTGCATTGCATGCATTTCCTTCTTTGCTTTAATTGCAGCTTCTTCTTGCTCAAGTGCCAACCTTTGTTGTAAATCAGCAGCCTTTGCCTTTAAACATGCTCGTTCCATTTGAGCCTTTAATTTAATTGAAGACGTTGACAGAAGTGAGCTTCTGTCTGTTAGATTCTTTACTTCTACTTCTATGGGTGTAGTTAGTTGATGCAGATCTACTATCAGCAGGTGATATTTGTTTATTGCATCCTTCCTCTGCACGTTTCAAAACGTCCTTCTTCCATTGCTCACATTTCCATTAATTACATTTTTTGGATCAAACCAGTTATTTTGGTCATCGGCAAAATCCTCTTCAGTCTTTAAATTTTGCAGACCGGAATTGAGGTCCACAAATTCTTGCTCCATGCCGCTAAAGCAAACACGAAGCTCAGTTTTTTACAGCGTCAACATTTGCATCATCCTCCATCAATTGTTCAATTTGACGTTGCATGGAGGTCAATTGAGCAAATTTGCACCTGCGTGCCTGCATCCGTTTAGGCTTGTGATCTTCTACAGCTTTTCTCCGTCATTTTTAATGTCCGCTTTCCACTGTCTTGTTCCTCCATGTCAATCCACAATGAAGCAAACAAAAACGTCAAACTGACTGTAGCGTCTCAATTTGTAGGTCAGCCGAATGACGATCAAAGTTTTAAGCAGTTTACTCACGCACCTGTTACGTGCGCGTCCTTGTTAACTCGCGATGCTTGTCAAGTATGGACGCATGCTAACAGCTAGCAGCTCATTGTCCCGACTGGAAAGTTGCTCCTTAGCTGTGATGTGCCTAGGGTTACACTATCTATCATTAACAAACACAGCCAGCCCTCCTCTTTCCTCTTACCGCTTTCCAGTGTCCTGTCCGCAAGTAGTATTTGGAAGCCGTCAAATTCCACAACGGTGTCCGGCGTTAGCTCTGTTAGCCATGAATCCGTGAACATCAGCAAGCTAGCTCATTGGAAGTTCCTCTCGTGCCGCGTTAGCGCTGTTAGCTCGTCCATTTTCTTGGGAAGGTATCTAACATTTCCCATAAAAACGGACGGGAGGATGGGGTGGTCACGCCTCCTCTTTGCCTGGCGTTTCGCCCCCGCGCGACATCCCCCGTCTCTTCCTCCTCAACTCGTGGGGGATATCGGGTCTCGCTCCGGGAGTCGGCACGGGGTTAGCACGAAGTGCTAACAGCTGATCTCTTGTGTAAACGATTGATCCGTAGCTCCCAGTGACATCTCCGGACACGATCACGCAAAAAACAGCCCTCAGCAGCAATAAAACCACCGCAATTTGGATGTCCATTGCTGCGATGAGGTAAAATAAATAAAACTGGGTAAAGGGAAAAACACGCGAAAAAGGCTCAAATAGTGAGCCGTGCTGCTCTAGCAGGTAGCCACTCGCGTGGCGACGGAACCGGAAAAACAAATGTGGTCCCATCAAAATCTGATTGGATATTTAAAAATAAAAGCGTGAAAATTTGCTTATTTGTCTGTCGTCACCAATGATTAAAAAAATTAAAATCATTACAAAATCCTCAAGCTATCGTGATACCAGACGAGTTCTGCGGGACACCAGACCACCCCAGTTGTCCACAAAAAGTGGTCACTTCAAAATTTGATGTGGCATTTCAAAATAAAAAAATCACCTGAAATATGCACTGTGATCAACGCTGATTTAAAAGAAAAATCTTTAAAAAATATCCTCAAACTATCGTGATACCAAACCAGGACTGGGGATACTAGACCACACCAGCTGTCCACCAAAAGTGGTCACATCAAAATGTGATGTGGCACTTCAAAATAAAAGTAGCCTGAAATTCGCTTATTTCACGGTCATCACCACTGAGTTAAAAAAAAACATAGCTCGAGCTTTCGTGATACCAGACCAGTTTTGTGGGACACGAGACTACCCCAGCTGTCCATAAAAAGTGGTCCCATTGAAATCTAATTTGTAATTTCAAACTAAAAGTTGCCTGAAATCTGCACATTTCACTGTCATCATGCCTGACTTTAAAATTTCATTAAAAAATATCCTCTAGCTATGGTAATACCAAACCAGGTTTGGAGGACACTAGACAACACAGCTTTCCACCAAAAGTAGTCCCATCAAAATGTAAGGAGGCATTTTAAAATAAAAGAGCTGGAGCTGTCGTAATACCAGACTAGTTTTGTTGGACACTCGACGACCCCAGCTGTTCATCAAAAGTGGTCCCATCAAAATCTGGTGTAATTTCACAATAAAAAAAAAAACACCTGAAATATGCACATTTCATTGTCATCAACACTGATTTTAAAATAATCATTTCAAAATACCCTCGAGCTATCGTGATATCAGACCCATTTTGGGGGACACTAGACAACCCCAGTTGTCCATCAATTGCGGTCCCACCAAAATGTGATACGGCATTTCAAAATAAAAGTAGCCTGAAATCAGCATACATCACTGTTATCAGGCCTGACTAAAATATCATGACAAAATATCCTCCAGCTATCATGATACCAGACCAGACATATTTCACTGTCATCACCATTGATTTTAAAAAATGAATTAAAAACTAGAGCTGCGAGCAGCTATAAAGGGCCCTCGCCACCCGGACAACGTTGGGGTACTGGCACGTTGGAAATGTGAAATATTTCCGAGAAATAACGTGAGGAATCTTCAAGAGGAATTTGCTTGTAGTTAAAGTTAGAGCAGCTTTTGTTTTCAAAGCCTCGTCAATGTTTGAAGTAAATTTGTTGGCAGGCACTACAGGTGCATCAAATCAAAGACTAATAGACTGAAAAACATTTTCTTTCCGAGAGCCATCACCATTCTGAACTCTCACACACATGCACACACACACGACCACCCTTACCTTGCTGAACAGCGACGTATTGTGTTGTATTTCTCCAATTTCATACTATTTTCCATCACAATATTTATTCTCTTATTTATCTAATTTATATATTTGATTAAATTATTGTTGTATTGCACTGGAGAGGGGAGCTCCCTAATCTTGTTGCACACTGTACAATGACAATAAAAGGATTTCGGATTCTGATAAATTTAGAATGGCCGACTTCCTGTTCAATTTAGCATACGGCTCCATGAGACTTTTTATTAGGTCTTGGCTTTGTACACACTTCATCAAATTTTCAGTTTGGTGAAACAGAGATATGGGGCTGTTTTTTTTTGTTGTTTTTTTTTTCTAGGGGGCGATAGCGAGCCATTTTTAAACAACTGTACGACAAAATAATAAAATATTGTGAATATTGAATCAACTCCCGGTTGGGTGGACGCTGGCACGTTTGGCTGCCACTGCTCACCGGTAACTCTCAGAAATTTTTTGGATCCGCTTGTTGTACCTGCTTTAGCAGTTTACAATCCCTCCAGTTACAGTGATTTTATTTATTATCTGTATGTTGAGCGATCCCGATTCTCATGAATGCCACCCACCGATTGCATAGTCGCTGACGCGTCTACTGTGGCTAAAGTTTAGCTTACCTATCAAAGTTAGCACCTTATGTACAGGGTAAGTTTGGGATTTTTTTAGAGCATGAGCAGGGGAGTTTTTAAGCATTTAGTCCATTGTGGTGAACCGCCCCCATTTAAGTAAATTCAAAATGGCCGACTTCCTGTAAAACCTAGCGCATGGCTCCAAGAGACTTTTTTGTAGGTCTTGGCCTTATACATACTCCATCGAATTTACAAAAAGTAGGTGAATCACTCAACCAGGGCTGAAGTTTTTGAATATTTCTAGAGGGCCATGGCAAGCCATTTTAAAAAAGCTGCACATTCCATTCCGCAGGATTGCTATGGACATTGTGGGTCCTTTGACAAAAAGCAGTGGTGTAGTGTGTGACAACGCCACACGTTTCCCAGAGGCATTTCCATTGCGCACAATCACTGCTCCGGCAGTACTTTGTGCCTTGGTGCAACTCCTTTCCAGAGTTGGCATACCAGATGAGATTCTAACAGACCAGGGAACCAATTTCACTTCAAGGTTAATGCAACTGTTCAACAAACAACTGGGCATCTCCGCCATCAAAACCACTCCATACCACCCATAGACTGATGGACTAGTGGAAAGGTTCAATCAGACCTTAAAGAAGATGCTCCAGAAATTTGTGGATGATACTGGAAAAGACTGGGACCGGTGGCTGCCCTTTTTGCTGTTTGCCTATCGCGAAGTTCCTCAGGCGTCAACAGGTTTCTCTCCCTTTGAACTCTTGCATGCTTGGGAGGTTCAGGGGCCATTGGACTTGCTCCGAAAGGCCTAGGAGGCACCTTCCACCACGTGAAGTGATCGGGGGGTGGTGAAATTTGTGCTGGAAATGAGGGAGAGACTGGCCAGGTACCAGTAGGAGGCAGAGGTCAACCTGCGGGAGGCCCAGAAAAGCCAGAAGACCTGGTATGACCAGCAAGCTCGCCACCGGGAGTTTAAACCCGGCCAAAAAGTATTGCGGCTTCTCCCCACATGCAACAACAAGCTTTTAGTAAAGTGGCAGGGGCCATATGAGGTCACCCGGAAGATGGGTCCAGTGACCTATGAGATTTTCCATCCGGAGAAGAAAAAAAATAAACAAACTTATCATGTGAACCTCCTCAAAGAGTGGAAGGAGCGTTCAAACCAGGCTCCAAAGGAGGTCATACTCGCGCGGAAGGTGGAGGAGGACGACGACGACGACAAGGACGAGGACGACGACAATGATGATGATGATGATGATGATGACGAGGCAGAGCTGGAGTCCTCGACGACGACAGATGCGCCTGCACTGGCACGTCGGAAACCCAAGCAAGTCACAGAGATGTGCTTAATTTTCAAGACGGTGCCTTCTCTTTTTTCCGCCAGCCCAGGGAAGACGACGGTGGTAGAACACGTCATTCGTCTCAAAGAAGGATTACCAATTCGTCAGCGCCCCTACCGAGTTCCGCAACACTTGGTGGAGAGACTAACCAAGGAGCTCCAGGAAATGCTGAAGCTTGGAGTCATTGAGCCTTCCAAGTCGGAGTGGTGCAGTCCGGTGGTTATCATCTCCAAGAAAGATGTGTGCTGATTTAGAAAGAGAGTGAAAGACGTTTAAGAGAAGAAGCAGAAAGTACTTAATATGGAGATAAAGAAAGACGAAGAAACAGGAGCGAGAAAAAAAGGAGGAAATGCACCAGCCGAGGATCAAAGAGACAGTGACAGTGAAAAAGGAAGTCAGGGTGAGAGAGCTGAGGAGGAGGGCCAGCGAGAAAAGGAGCCGGGATTGCCTCAACAAGTGGACAACAGCGCCCTGGGAAGCCTGCCACAAGAGATGAATGCAAAGCGGCCTGCCAAACAATCACACCAATCCAAGATAATATGCGTAAATGGGCTGCGGGCCTCACGACCACCCCGTCAGCACCGATCTTCTACCAAGGACGTGGAAGAGGAAGAGGACACCTGCCAACAAAAGACGACGTCTGCTACAACTGTAGGAAACATGGCCACTTTGCTCGAAACTGCCGTCAACCACCCAGGAAAACCGATTACAATTTACACAGACAGAATCAAGTTTGATAAGAAATTTGTGATTTGTCAGGACCAGTCGTGAAAGCAACGGAGGATCACGTGACGTAAAAAACAAACAAAAAAAGCAAGTGGAGAAGCAGTTCTACATGAACGTGCGTTTTACTTATTAGGCCGTGATACACTGACACAATTGGACCTTAATATCAGAGTCAATAAGCAAGGGCGAATTCAAACAAACGTCAAAACTTTAAAAGGGCACATTATTATCGGTTGCTACATTTGGAAGAACAAAATAGGACGTCAATAAATTATTAGAAGTAGCTCACAATAGAGTCTGTTTGGGCGATGACGTGCAACACATGGTTAGTCTGCAAGGGACTATCAGATACAATGTATCAAAAGTAAGTGAAAACGCAACTATGGTTTCGTGCACCACCACATGCAACACTTGCACCATTCTCATGGAAAGACTCTCCCTGCTGGAGGGACGTGTCCGCCAGCTAGAGCAGAGTAATGTGGTAAGCGTAAATGTGGCGGACAGCACCGGTTAGCATTGGCCGTAAACGGCTTGCTAATCGCGTTGAGCCTGTTAAGACACAGAGCAGTTCCATTCCACCTCGGTCTCCTGGCTCCCGCACTTTAGTGAAAGGTGACTCCATTACTCGATACATTAAGCTTGAAAATCCAACCACAGAATGTGTATTGCTGGGGCCAGAGCACCCGACATTGAAGCTAATCTTATGGAGCTAGCACGCAAGAGACCTAGACACCAGCGCAGTGCAAACAACGCTAGCTATTCAGATATAGTAATACACGTCGGCTCCAATGACACTAGTGTTACTGCCGTTTCAATGATACGCTGGCTAAAGAAAGTTTTAACGCGCACTCACTCACCATGGGTTGAAGTTGCGATGACGTTCGCTCGGCTTCACTGGTCTTGATGTTGATGTGTAGTTATGTATGTCACGTCAAACAGTCAAGGGTTAGTCTTAATCGTAGTCATTTCAGTCCAGATGTCATGCCGTGAAGTCAAGTAAATCAAATAAATAAATCAATGGCTACGGTCTTCCAAACTTCAAATCAAAAACATCCGCGCATATGCGGTAATCAATACAATATACTATCTTCTATCTTCCAGTTTGTACATAAATAATGCGTCTTGAGTAAGTGCGGTTGAAAAACGGTATCCGACCAGCGTTCCCCCACCTGTCCTGCATTTGTTATTTATGGATGAACGCAACCAGTGCTGACGTCATCAATTGCCCTAGTGGTGGTGTTGCCATACTGCATTACTCAAAAGAAAACTGCTCCAACAACTAGGATGAAGCAATCAGAGATCACAAAGAAAAAACATAGCAAGGACTTGTGATCTCGCCAGAAAGATGAGTCTGAGTCGAGTAATTGTCTCTGGCCCCTTGCCTGCGAGAGGCAATGATGAGAAAGATGGGGGTGTAGCCCTCATTTCCGAATTTAATCTAAAACTTAGTCCTCGTCCTAGCAATTCCTTCAAAACATTTGAAGTTCTCATTATGCGATCCACGGCCGCACTGCCGTTTTATCTTGCCGTTTTTTACCGTCCCCCTGGCTCTTACTCAGGCTTTTTAGATGAATTTTCTGAATTTGTGGCTGATTTGGTAACTCATGCGGATAATATATCATGGGCGACTTCAACATTCATATGAATCTCCCGTCGGAACCACTTACCGTGGCGTTTCGGACAATAATTGATATGTTTGGTTTCATGCAAATAATAG
This sequence comes from Idiotropiscis lumnitzeri, assembly GCF_059441095.1. Lineage (NCBI taxonomy): Eukaryota > Metazoa > Chordata > Actinopteri > Syngnathiformes > Syngnathidae > Idiotropiscis > Idiotropiscis lumnitzeri. Next base: position 413,532 of record NW_028283622.1, read on the forward strand.
ATGAAGCAACGCATATAAATGGTAACACGTTAGATTTGGTATTAACCCGGGGCTTAGCATCCTCAAAAATAATTGTATTACCATATACTAGTGCTATAGCTGACCATTACTTAATCAAATTTGAAGTCTTGGCGCATTGCCATCGTTCTGACCATGATCAAAGCTATAGCAGCCGCAACATTAGCTCCTTAACCACCGCTGCGCTCTCTGAGCTACTCCCTTTAGTAACCGATTCGTTTCCTAATTATATTGGTACGATTGATGATCTTACAAACAACTTTAATGTCGCTCTGTTAAATGCGCCTGACTCCGTCGCACCTTTAAAAACTAAAACTTGTCCAAAGAGGCTGACTCCGTGGTTTTATGAGGAAACACGCATACTGAAACGATTCTTGTAGGAAGCTTGAGCGCAAATGGCGTGCGACCAAACTGGAGGTCTTCCGTCAGGCATGGTGCGCTAGTTTATACAAGGAAGCGCTCAATCTAGCCAAAACTAATTATTACTCTAGATTAATTGTTTTACATAAAAACAACCCTAAATATTTATTTGCTACTGTAGCAATGCTAACGCAACAGCAACCAACCTCGGATAGCTCTTCCTATTCAGCTCACGATTTCATGCAATTCTTTACTCAGAAGATTGAGTGTATTCGTGATGAGATTAAAGACACTGTTCTTACAATTCCGTTGAATTCCGTCATAAATGGTGTTAATAGGGACATTAGGGCTGATAACTGTCCGATAACCTTATCTCAATTTAAAAAAGTATCTCTTGAAAGCCAAACAAAATTGGTTAGTGGGGCAAAACCGACAACTTGTGTGCTCGATCCGCTTCCTGGCAAACTAATTAAAGAACTGTTTATGACCCTAGGACCGTCTGTCTTAAATATTATTAATCTATCACTTACCACGGGTATAGTACCAGCAGCTTTAGGACCGCCATTATGCGACCGCTACTTAAGCAACCAAACCTCGACCCAGAGAGTCTCAACAACTATAGACCGGTTTCAAATCTTCCGTTTATTGCAAAAATCTTGAAAAACTTAATGAATATATGACTAGTAATAATCAATTTGAACCTTTCCAATCAGGTTTTACCGAATGGAAGCTACGGAGGAGGAGGGCATGCTCGCGTCACAGTTAAGCCGAAGAGGAGCACCTTCCCCGGGCACGGGCGGTGTCAAGCGGCCCCTAAGTTTAACCGAATGGAAGCTCCGGAGGAGGAGGGCATGCTCGCGTCACAGTTAAGCCGAAGAGGAGCACCTCTTCCCCCCGGGCACGAGCGGAGCGCGAGGCTGTCAGTTATGAATGAATAAATGAATAAATAAATAAATGAAGAATGCCACCTTTCATTTCACTGGCATGATCCGTGCCTGTCATGCCGCGTGTGTTTTTGTTTTTTCAGCTGTGTGGGCGTTCCTCCAGCGATCGTCTCGCGCCATGCGGTCAGCTGCTGCGAGACGCGCCCACCAGCCCCGCACCGGATTCCCATTCACTCACTGATTACACTCACTACCACCTACACTGACTACCTGGCGTCGGATTGTTATCCTACTTGTGTCTGCGTTTGGAGAGTCCTGCTCAATCCTCCAGCTCTGCTGGAGGATCATAACATTCACAGGGCACACCGGACGGCGTACCAGAAGTTAAAAGTCGAAGTAATTAAATAAATACAAAAATAAGTAATTGAATAAATACAAAAATAATGGCTGGGGAATAAAAAAATAAGAAGTTTTAATAATAATTTTTTTTTGTTATAACATGAATTTCACTCTCTCTCTCTCTACCCGTATATATATATATATATATTAAGCATTTTTGAAGGTGCGCCGCTACTTCGCGGATTTTCAGTTTTCGCGGGTGGTCTCGGTCCCCATTAACCGCGATAACCGAGGGTTCACTGTATTACTCTTACTCGATCTTGGCGCCGCTTTTGACACTTGATCATAACATATTATTAAAACGCCTTGAAACTTGTGTTGGCATTTCAGGTTCAGCGCTTTCTTGGTTTAATTCGTATCTGTCGGAGAGGAGGCACCGTGTAATTCATGGCAATGCGACTTCTGATCTTTGTAAGATCACACGCGGAGTTCCGCAGGGATTGGTACTAGATGCTACCGCTTGGTGATATTATACGGAAATATAACATTAGTTTTCATTGTTATGCTGATGATACGCAATTATACATGCCGTTGGATATAACGAATCCGTGTGATTGCTATAAATTAGAGGCATGCCTTGCCGAAATTAAACTATGAATGTCTTTCAATTTTTTGCGTCTTAACTCAGATAAAACCGAGATGCTGATCATTGGACCAGCGCGTCATCGGTACCTTTTTCAAAGACACCACTATGAGTATCGATAAATTGCCCAAAAGGATTCAACAAGATCAATGTCTAAAGTCATTTTTGGCCAATTTTCAATCAGATTCGTTAAAAGGGCACCGTGCAGTACGTCAAAATGTAAAAAATTATAATTTTTGTCACCACTGGGTGGTGCAAGGTGGTCGCTGCTCAGGCCCTAATAATAATAATAATAATAATAATAATAAAAGTAATAATATTTTCTACAAAAACAATAGGGACCTCGCAGCCGTCGCAGCTCGGGCCCTAATAACAATTTCTACAAAAACAATAGGGACCTCGCCGCGGTCGCTGCTCGGGCCCCAATAATAATTTCTACACAAAGTCCATTGTGGTGACCCGCCCCCTTTTAAGTAAATTCAAAATGGCCGACTTCCTGTAAAACCTAGCTCATTGCTCCAAGAGACTATTTTGTAGGTCTTGGTCTTATACATACAGTGAACCCTCGCTACTTCGCGGTTCACCTTTCGCGGGTTCAGTGCTTCGCGGGTCTAAAAAATATTCGGGGGCATTGTAGTTTCGCCGAGCGACACAACGGGGCGCTGGAGCGGTTAGACGGCCGGCGTGCGCCGAAGAAGAGCGTGGGCGAAGAGGAGAGTGGACGAAGAAGAGCACGTTCCCCCGGACACGATCGGTGGCGACGTTTCGCGCGGTTCGGACCGTACCAGAGCTCCGGCCAGCGTGCGTGGCAGTTAAGCCGTAGAGGAGCACCTTCCCCGGGCACGGGCGGTTCCAAGCGGCCCCTAAGTTTAACCGAATGGAAGCTCCGGAGGAGGAGGGCATGCTCGCGTCACAGTAAGCCGAAGAGGAGCACCTTCCCCGGGCACGGGCGGTGCCAAGCGGCCCCTAAGTTTAACCGAATGGAAGCTCCGGGGGAGGAGGGCGGGCGTGTGTCACAGTTAAGCCAAATTGGAGCACCTCTTCTGCCCGGGCACGAGCGGAGCGCGAGGCTGTCAGTTATGAATGAATAAATGAATAAATAAATAAAGAATGCCACCTTTCATTTCACAGGGCACACCGGACGGCGTACCAGCAGGTAAAAGTCGGAGTAATTAAATAAATACAAAAAGAATGGCTGGGGAATAAAAAAATAATACGTTTTAATAATAATTTGGTTTTTTTGTTATAACATGAATTTCACTCTCTCTCTCCCCGTATATATATATATATATATATATATATATATATATATATATATATATATATATATATATATATATATATATATATATATATTATTATATATATTGTATATTTTTTTTAAGCATTTTTGAAGGTGCGCCGCTACTTCCCGGATTTTCAGTTTTCGCGGGTGGTCTCGGTCCCCATTAACCGCGATAACCGAGGGTTCACTGTACTCCATAAAATTTACAAAAAGCGAGGTGAAACACTCAACCAGAGCTGCTTTTTTTAACATTTCTCGAGGGCCATGGCGAGCCATTTCAAAAAAGCTGCACAACTAACGTATAAAATATTGATAAATTTGCTCGGCCTGATGTGTGTGTAAAGTTTTACGAGTTGTCGTTCATATTTAGAACCTCATAATCAGCTTTGTTTTATTGCCGAACAGTGCAATGCCACTCCCACAACTTTTCACGAAAAAGGACGAATTTCGTATTGTGACATCCTCATGGCCGAAACAGTCATCCGAGCATATATGAGGGCGACCTTGTTGAGTTGCACGGAGAAAAACATCCAAGAAAATAACTTGTATTAGCTTTTACCAGTTGGTGGCGCTACTACTACGATGTAAAATAAGTTGGTAGATGTCTTCAGGGCTGAAGTATCCTCAAATGTGTACAACTTCGAGAAGATAGGATCATCTGAGTCATGTTGCCGGAGCTTTTATTGCCACAGAGTACAATCGGACTTTTCAGCACCTTAATAGCCACGCCTTTTGCCAAAACGTCACAAAATTCGGCAGAGAGTAAGATCATTGTCTTGAGTCTTTTCTGACTAATTTTCAGTCGGATTCGTCAAAAGGGCACCGTGCAGTACGTGAAAATTAAAATAAAAACAAATTTTTGATTCCACTTGGCGGCACTGTGTGTATAACAAAATAATAACATTACGATGTCTTCAGGTCGGGACGTTTTATTTACAGGTGAAGGTTTGGATTTTTAGGAGCATGTGCAGGGGAGTTATTAAGCATTCATTTATTTGTATTAGGTTCATTTTGTCTTCTTATTATTGATATTTGACTGATTCATTAAAAGCAGACAATTATGTTTTAGGTAAATTTTTTACCTGACATCTTTCGGCGAGTCTTTCGCCTTCTTCAGAGTGTCGCATGATGGTGTCTTGAGCTGATGTTCCATGAGGGTGTGACTTACCTGTCAAAAAAATGAAAAAAATCAGAGCAGTAAAAGAACAAGCACAACATGAACATTACAAATCAGCAATCACTGACCACTGCAAAAGGGAAAACTACATCATGGACCGGGAGAAGGGCAGGGTCATCCGCACAGAAGAGAACAAACAACAGCGCTGGATCAGAGAGGCCATTGAGATCTGCAAGCGAGGCATAAAAACCATGAACAGAGACAAGGGAGCCTTCATCCTCTCTACCACCTGGACCAGCATCTTGGCGGAGTGAACGGACAGCGGGGGCGTGACTTGCCTTCATTCTTGTGACAGGTAAGTCACGCCCTCATGGAACATCAGCTGATAAAGACGGGTCACAAGACAGCATCATGTGACACTCTGAAGAAGGCGAAAGACTTTCGTATTGTGACATGCTCAAGGCCTAAACACTCATCCGAGCAAATATAAGGTAGATTTTGTTCACCTGCCCGGAGAAAAACATCAACGAAAATAATTTGTATTTGTTTTAACCAGTTGGTGGCGCTACCACTGCGATCAAAAATAAGTTGGCAGCCGTCTTCAGGGCCTGAATATCCTCAAATGTGAAAAATTTCGAGAAGATGGATCATCTGAATCATTTTGCAGGAACTTTTGTTGCCACGGAGAATAATCAGACTCTGCGGCACCGTAATAGCCACGCCCTTCGAAGGAAAGTCACAAAAATAGGGATAGAGTAAGATCAATGTCTTGAGTCTTTTCTAGCCAATTTTCAATCAGATTCGTTAAAAGGGCACCGTGCAGTAAGTCAAAATGTAAAAAATGATATTGATTGGCGCAAGGTGTATAACTGAATATAAACATATAGATGTCTTCAGGTACAGACTTTTTATGTACATGTGAAGTTTTGGATTTTTAGCAGCATGTGCAGGAGAGTTATTAAGCATTTTGTCCATTGCGGCGAAGGAAATCTTAAGTGAAAACTTTGAAGCCCCGCCCCCGTCATATAGTATTTCGGAAACAAAAAATTTTAGCCCCAGTGTTTGTCCCAGGTCTTCAGATGCTACAGACAGAATTTTAAGGCAATCAGATGAAGCCTTTAGGATCAGGGTGCAAAAGAATGACCCCTGTAAACATGCAAAAAAGGGCAAAAGTCGGACTTTCAAAAATTCATAACTCACTTCCTGTTCATATTAGACGTTAAAATAACAAATTTTTCGCCATGCCCGATGAGACTGCCAAGTTTGGTGAGTTTTTGTGCATGTTTCGGGGGTCAAAAATGCGATCGAACAATCGGAAAAATAATAATAATAATAATTTCTACAAAAACAATAGGAACTTCGCAGCGGTCGCTGCTCAGGCCCTAATAATAATAATAATAAAAGTAATAATATTTTCTACAAAAACAATAGGGACCTCGCCGCGGTCGCTGCTCGGGCCCCAATAATAATTTCTACACAAAGTCCATTGTGGTGACCCGCCCCCTTTTAAGTAAATTCAAAATGGCCGACTTCCTGTAAAACCTAGCTCATTGCTCCAAGAGACTTTTTTGTAGGTCTTGGTCTTATACATACAGTGAACCCTCGCTACTTCGCGGTTCACCTTTCGCGGGTTCAGTGCTTCGCGGGTCTAAAAAATATTCGGGGGCATTGTAGTTTCGCCGAGCGGCACGACGGGGCGCTGGAGCGGTTAGACGGCCGGCGTGCGCCGAAGAAGAGCGTGGGCGAAGAGGAGAGTGGACGAAGAAGAGCACGTTCCCCCGGACACGATCGGTGGCGACGTTTCGCGCGGTTCGGACCGTACCAGAGCTCCGGCCGGCGTGCGTGGCAGTTAAGCCGTAGAGGAGCACCTTCCCCGGGCACGGGCGGTGCCAAGCGGCCCCTAAGTTTAACCGAATGGAAGCTCCGGAGGAGGAGGGCATGCTCGCGTCACAGTAAGCCGAAGAGGAGCACCTTCCCCGGGCACGGGCGGTTCCAAGCGGCCCCTAAGTTTAACCGAATGGAAGCTCCGCAGGAGGAGGGCATGCTCGCGTCACAGTAAGCCGAAGAGGAGCACCTTCCCCGGGCACGGGCGGTGCCAAGCGGCCCCTAAGTTTAACCGAATGGAAGCTCCGGGGGAGGAGGGCGGGCGTGTGTCACAGTTAAGCCAAATTGGAGCACCTCTTCTGCCCGGGCACGAGCGGAGCGCGAGGCTGTCAGTTATGAATGAATAAATGAATAAATAAATAAAGAATGCCACCTTTCATTTCACAGGGCACACCGGACGGCGTACCAGCAGGTAAAAGTCGGAGTAATTAAATAAATACAAAAAGAATGGCTGGGGAATAAAAAAATAATACGTTTTAATAATAATTTGGTTTTTTTGTTATAACATGAATTTCACTCTCTCTCTCCCCGTATATATATATATATATATATATATATATATATATATATTTATTATATATATTGTATATTTTTTTAAGCATTTTTGAAGGTGCGCCGCTACTTCGCGGATTTTCAGTTTTCGCGGGTGGTCTCGGTCCCCGTTAACCGCGATAACCGAGGGTTCACTGTACTCCATAAAATTTACAAAAAGCGAGGTGAAACACTCAACCAGAGCTGCTTTTTTTAACATTTCTCGAGGGCCATGGCGAGCCATTTAAAAAAAGCTGCACAACTAACGTATAAAATATTGATAAATTTGCTCGGCCTGATGTGTGTGTAAAGTTTTACGAGTTGTCGTTCATATTTAGAACCTCATAATCAGCTTTGTTTTATTGACGAACAGTGCAATGCCACTCCCACAACTTTTCATGAAAAAGGACGAATTTCGTATTGTGACATCCTCATGGCCGAAACAGTCATCCGAGCATATATGAGGGCGACCTTGTTGAGTTGCACGGAGAAAAACATCCAAGAAAATAACTTGTATTAGCTTTTACCAGTTGGTGGCGCTACTACTACGATGTAAAATAAGTTGGTAGATGTCTTCAGGGCTGAAGTATCCTCAAATGTGTACAACTTCGAGAAGATAGGATCATCTGAGTCATGTTGCCGGAGCTTTTGTTGCCACAGAGTACAATCGGACTTTTCAGCACCTTAATAGCCACGCCTTTTGCCAAAACGTCACAAAATTCGGCAGAGAGTAAGATCATTGTCTTGAGTCTTTTCTGACTCATTTTCAGTCGGATTCGTCAAAAGGGCACCGTGCAGTACGTGAAAATTAAAATAAAAACAAATTTTTGATTCCACTTGGCGGCACTGTGTGTATAACAAAATAATAACATTAAGATGTCTTCAGGTCGGGACGTTTTATTTACAGGTGAAGGTTTGGATTTTTAGGAGCATGTGCAGGGGAGTTATTAAGCATTCATTTATTTGTATTAGGTTCATTTTGTCTTCTTATTATTGATATTTGACTGATTCATTAAAAGCAGACAATTATGTTTTAGGTTAATTTTTTACCTGACATGTTTCGGCGAGTCTTTCGCCTTCTTCAGAGTGTCGCATGATGGTGTCTTGAGCTGATGTTCCATGAGGGTGTGACTTACCTGTCAAAAAAATGAAAAAAATCAGAGCAGTAAAAGAACAAGCACAACATGAACATTACAAATCAGCAATCACTGACCACTGCAAAAGGGAAAACCACATCATGGACCTGGAGAAGGGCAGGGTCATCCGCACAGAAGAGAACAAACAACAGCGCTGGATCAGAGAGGCCATTGAGATCTGCAAGCGAGGCATAAAAACCATGAACAGAGACAAGGGAGCCTTCATCCTCTCTACCACCTGGACCAGCATCTTGGCGGAGTGAACGGACAGCGGGGGGCGTGACTTGCCTTCATTCTTGTGACAGGTAAGTCACGCCCTCATGGAACATCAGCTGATAAAGACAGGTCACAAGACACCATCACAGGGTTCGAAGTTAACTTTAAAAACTGCTTGCCCATAGGGCAAGTGCCACTAAAATTTGCCTTGCCCGAGTGGCCAAATTACTTGCCCAACTTGGGCAAGTGACAATTTTTTTTCTCTTGCCCTGAGTGACTTTTTGTATGACAAAGTGTCTAATTACAAATTGCATGAATTTTTTGTTCGGACAGTTCCCGCCTAGAAAGAATTAAAAATACGTTACAATCATAAGGGTTGCTTATAGAAAAATGTATCATGTATTAACACATTAATTAGGTGTCTGCTGACCCAGGATTATGTTATTGTTATGTTATGTTATATATGAAAGAGAATGTGGAATGACACTGAACGATGGAAGGTGGAAGGATGTGGAAAGATTGTGAATGACATTGAATGATTTGGAATGACACTGAAAGATTTTGAATAATACTGAATGACACTGAATGAAGTAAAACTTTCTGGGAACGGGCCAATTCAAGATAGCTGCCGCACTGTGGGGGAGGCTTTGGTACCAAATTTGGAAAGAGACCCAAACGGTTGGGTCCATTTTATATCAGTGTGGGGGTGAAACGTTGGTCTCGGCGGAGCTGTCTGAATATTGGAGAAGTTAGAAGACAAAGTAAAACAGAACAATTAAAATCACTCTTCAAATACATATTGTTTGGTGGGCAGAGCATGATTTACAGCTCACCATTTTATTGCATGCACCAAGCATGTTATACATTTTTCTGTCCATGGGATGGCGTAGTCAAGAAAAATGAAGCATCTCGAAGCCCATTCGTGTGTGAAGTATTTCCCTGCAGGGCTTGGCTGCTTTATGGGGCTTCATTTTGCCATCACTAGTTTTAGATAGTTTTAATTTTTGAAAGAGCATTTTTGTTTTAGTATTAAGGTAGGCCAGAAATGGAATGAAATGCAGAGATAGAAATGACACAGGAAAAATTTGGCTAGAAGGGCTATAATTTTCATTAAAGCAGAGAAGAAAATAGAAACTACAAAAAACATTGATGTGTACTTGTCCACTTTAAGGTAGAACTGGTTGAAGTGAAATGAGTCACAAGATTGGAAAAATAGGAAATAAAATAGAATTAACATGTTCATTTTTGTGATAAGAAATTTGTGATTAGGTGAAAAGGGGAAAAAAAAGAGAATTACAGGCTTTTCAAATAAAACAACCTAATTTAAATTGGCCAACTTGTAAAATGGAAAAGAAAATTCTAAATTATGCACAGAAAGCATGAACGTGTTGGGCAGAAGGAAGGAAAAAGAAAAGAAAGAAAGGAGGAAGCAGTAAGTCTTGTTACAAAACATTAACTTTTCAGGACGAGATGTGGTAGCAATGGAGGATCACGTGACGTAAAAAGTCAAACATAAAAGTGTGTGTAGAAGGAGTTCTACATCAACATGCGTTTTACTCATTAGGCCGTGATACACTGGCAAAATTGGACTTCAATAGAATTAATAAGCACGGGCGAATTCAAACAAACGTCAAAACTTTAAAGGGGCGCATTGTCAGTGATAAGAAAGAGAAAAGATATTGCCAGACCACTTTTCTGTAAAAACTTTCCTTGGGACGCCTCGGTGACCCCCATTAAATCCCTGACCCTTCATAGATAAAGTTGAGGCCCGGTGCCTCTCAGGGCTGTAATTTATGTGGCAGAGAAAGGTCCAACAAGCCTTGGTAATCTTTAAAACAGTATCGTCATGGCCATGGAATGGGTTGTGTATGTTGGAACTTGTGAAGATACACTACAAGATTGTATCGACAAAGCATCTTAACGCACTACCAAATTATTATAAGCCATTTGAGCAAAACAGTGACTGCAAAAAATGACTTCATTAGCCTGGGTTACTGCAGGAACCAGGGCAAAATGAATTCATTTGCATATTTAGTCACAACAATTTGGATTTCGTGGCAGAGAACCACTTAGAGTGTGATTAAGAGCTTTCACTGCTGCTTTAAGGAATCAAAAAATTACATTCTTTTCCCACCACATTCACATTGCACGCCGGCCTAATTGTCACAGGGACACATTATACTGATAAGTTGCGGTGCATTTCAGCCCAGCGTCATTTTTTCCCCGCATCATCTAGGAGGCGCCACACGACTGTGGAGCCGTCCAAATTATCACCAAACCGCGACTTGACCTTCCTCCCGACTGGAGGAACTCAGACTTGTAACACAGACCAGGTGCGCATTCCAGACTGATAAGAAGTAAAAGTGTTTGAGAACCAAGGTCGCAGCCTGAAATCAAACTGACTTTTATGCGATGGGAGTACTAACATTGTGATACCAACGGATAAGAGATTGTTAGGATAAGCAGGAAGAGCGTAGGCGGGTGTGAGCTAATTAAAATTTGGGGTTTCCCATCTTGTATGAGTTGTATGGTTACAATGTGGACTGACAGTCAAGATAAATGTTCATGCGTTCTGTCGACATTGGGCTTTAAAAACCACAACAGGAAAAGAAAAGTTGTGCATAAAGCACGTCTAAAATAGTTATTTGTGAACGCAAAATTCACTTAACAGAAAATGACACAATTACAATTGGAAACTGCCTCGCCTTTATATCGACACAGCGCAGCTAAAAGGGAAAATGAACACACCCCCACACGCACACACACGCAGAAAATCAACTTGACAATTTGATCCCACGCCAGGGAAAAAGGTACCAGTAATTGAACGCACACATTGGGAGAACAAAGGTGCAAACATTGCTGAGGACAGGATCAGCAAATTGGCAGATGGCAAATCCTGGCTGCCTAATTCATTGATTGGAAAAGTAATAAGAGTGACACAAGAGCATAACTATGTGTCAAGAGAGGGGTAGTATGATATGAAATTGTTCCCACATACAGACTTTTCAACAAAAAACTTTTTTTTAGACAGTGTTATTTGTTTGAGATGCAATATTGTTTGGTTGTAATTCATATGTTTTCAAAATGGATTAAGTTGTTTCCGACAACATATGTTGATGCTAAAACAGTTGGAAAAAGTGTTGTGTAATCAAATTGTCAGGTTCAATCACCTAAGCATTCACTGAACATAGGCTAAATGAATGGAAGGAAGACAAGAGTTGATCTTTTACTCGCGAGGAGAACGAACGGAGGTGTGCTCAGTTACATCTCCAAATTCGTTCTGGAGCACACTCCGCCGAGCCCTCTATTTTATTAGGGAAGTCCCTAACAATACAATGTATTTGCACTAAGGGATGAAGGGGGGAGCACCAGCAGGAACATGTAAACATCTCAGACACAAGAGGAAAGACAGACATCAATGGCAGTCATCCACTGATTGAAAAGGCAGATATGCCCTTTTAGTGCTCTGGTACTAAAGTCTCAGTCCTTTTGTTTCAGAGGTGTGTCTCAGCACACCTCCTTTGATGTTGCAGACGTTGATCCAGTCTTCAGGCATCCGCTTCTCTGTGAAGTCTTCTCATCCATATGGTCAAACATGGGTCACGCTGTGGAACAATTCTTTTGCAATACTAATAGAGTAAAATATGGGATAAAATACATCTTCAACCTAACACAAATTATCCTGACATTTGGAATTTCAAGAAGTGATTTGAAGTGAAAATTATGCATTTTGTGAATGATGTTGTAACAAGTGGGACAGTTGTTGCAAAATTGACTCAAAGCGTCATTGTGCATACAGTCTGCAGGACTTGTGGAACGCACTAATGGGACTGTTAAGGGCAGACTTATCAAGACAATGAGGGAAAAAAAGGAGACAATGACCAGACTGTGTTTCAATCACAACAATGAGGATAGTGCCAGCCGAAGTTAGGACACTATCCCCTATCGACTCTCAGGTTCATCAGAACCACCAGCGACTGGCACATCAGTCCCAGTCCACATGGGAAACATGTTTTGACCAAAAAGAAAAAAAAAAAAAAGACGCAATTACTGGTCAGTGTGTTCTGATCCACAGAGAAATCACGTCCGTGTGGGAGACCAACTCTTCTTCAAGGTGCTGAAACGACTTCGTTGGGACAAGTGAATGCTGAGATGGCCCTCGCCAGATGATTGCAGTGACCCCGACGGCAGCAAAGGTCGCGGGGCGTGGCAGCTGGATCCACCAGTTGCAGTACAAGCTTCTCCGGTTTCCAGCTAAAGGCCGAGCAACGCGAATCCCTCGAACAGGAGCCCACCTGAGTCACAATATCGGACCACACGCACATCGGAACCGCACAACCAGCCACAGATACGAATGTTGAAGCCACAGAACAAAAAGATTAGATATTGTTTGGAAATTAATGACGTACATAAAGAATTTTAGCCTTGATTGGAGAACATTACTGCATTTACATTTTTAATAAAATGAAACAATTATTGATGTTATGACCACTACGAAGAATTTGAAAGACAATATATCGGGATAATTATGGTTTTCATTTTTGTTATGTGTAGTCTGTTCATGTTGCATTATTCTTATGACAAAGATGATTATTAACTGCATGTTTGTTGCCCAAATGTACCATTACAACCTGATTGATGTTGAGAATGACGAATTCGAACTGGACAATGACAAACTCGAACTGGACACTGAAACCTAAATAACACATGGACCCTTTTGCCCCTGCCCCCACACATGCACACACATACACCACACACGAAGATCCGGGAGGTAAAGACGGCTGTCCCCTCCTACAACGAGGCAAGGGCCTCCATCAAGTCGCCGCAGAGACAAGCTCTGCGTGGAGACAAACTCTGCGTGGAGACAGTTTTGTTATTTTTCACTAGGTATATTGAAGTTTTTTTATGTTTTATTCCCAAGTGACCAACATACCATGAGAATCTCGTTCCACGCCGGAAGGGAGGAGGGGAATTTTGTCCCTACTGAGGGTTTTCGCCCCTCCACGGATGACCACACTGTTGTATGATTTCATTATGATGATCTGTCTTAAAGCCGTAAGGACATGATTTAAACCCACAAACGGGTGAATGTGAGATGGGATGAGGATATGTAAATAGTTTGTGTATTTCTAATCATGTTTTTATACACTATTTGTATCAGTTATAATTGCGCACACACACAGACACTCACATTATTGCTTTAGCACACACGCGCACAACTGGAACACACGCACACACTTTAGTTTCGAATTCCTGACTGACTACTGTGGTTGATTGCTTCCTGCCTGCCTGCTAGAATTTCAGACAGACCTCCATTGTCTGCTTAGGTTGCTGATAAAAGACCGAACGGGTGGTAGAGAGTGAGAGAGAGTGCGCGAGATTGAACTGGCAAGACGCCTGCTTCACCTCCTGACTTCCTCTCCCATTCGCGAATGGTCAAAAACAAAACTCTAACTGGTTTGGTCTGGATTTATGCCACCTTCAGTCTAAAAATGGCGTCAGGACGTTTTAAACCTGACAGTTGCCTTGAGATCTCCGAGCTCGAACTGCCCTATTCCCACCTTGATCACAAGCTCCCATGAACCACTTGGACAGGGTTGCCTGTGTCCTTCTCGTTGATGTCCTTTGTGGCTCCATTCCTTTTCAGTGCTCCTAAAACAAAAAAGACAAGAAGCCAACTTAGTAAAGCTATTTAATGATTGTGAAACCTTATGGGACATGCTGAAATGTCTTCACACCACAATCCCTTAAAAAAAAAATATATTACCGTATAGAACATCAGAAAAAGGCAGGTCTCGGCGCTTGTTCTTGCTACGATGTCCAAAGAGATTGTACTTCAGAGACAGAGGATTTGTCATGATGAACGCCATCATTGTTCTGACACTATCGTCCAATCCACCAATACCTGCAACCATTATAACATGGGTGTCACTCGATCCAGATAATCATCACACACTTAAAAATATTTTGGCAGTTAAACTGGGTATGATAAACGTCACAGGAAAGGAATTGTCGATTAAGTGAACAGCTTCGGTAACGCCATATACACTCAAAGGGCAAGAGCCCAACATTCTACCAAAATGATTATGATTAGGGAGGTAACGATTCACTCAAGCCCCGATTCGATTTTTGATTTTCAGTTCCCGATTTCGATTCGATATTTTAATTGTTTTAAGTTGCTGCCACGTTTGTCTCTGTGCGCTCGTGTGATGCTGCAGCGATCCACAAACAAAATATGTCTATACGTCTTGTGCATTTTGAATGGAACCAAAAAACAATACACGATGCCAAATTGTACTATTATTATGAAACTGCCTATGAGTAGTAAAAGAAATACTTGTAAAAATATTTCACATTTTTAGAGCCCCAATACATTCTTTTAAATATAGAAGGGACTGAAATCATGTGAAAATTGAGTCTTTTTCTCAGTTTCCGACTTGGGGTGAACACATTCGGCTTATCATAGTTGCAGTTGACCATCTTGAACTCTGAAGTCTTTCAACTCGGCCTTCCGAATCAGGGTTTTAGAGGTGGGGCTATTTAGTGATACAGTAGGATGGTTTGATCTCTGTAGCTCCAGAATCAGGAATGTACTGGGACTGGGGTTCCTACTTGGGTTTAGGGTACCTAATTTTATATTTCAAGAAATTAAATAATTATTTATAATTTTGAAGATAATACATTAAAATTTCATCATTTTCATACCTGCATTAGATCCTGCAGTAGACTCACAGACTCAACACGTTGGACGTACTCAAGGACCTTCTGCAGCGCCTCTCTTGGTTAGGAAGCTTTTTCTCTGTGACAATCCATGGGGAGGTGTAGATGGTACTTCGTCATCACAGGCTTCAGACTCGTCACTTGAGAAAACATCCCTGCAATGGATGCATAGACACTTGGGCATGAATGTCATTTAACAACAAAAGCTAGAACAAAAAGCTTTGCATTTAAAAGAATACATCTGTGATGGGGAAGCCAGGTTAAAGTGTTAATTTTATAATTATGTAATTAGCTGCAGGTTAGTCTAGTGAAGGTGTAATCACTTCTATTTTGGAGCATAGCTTTTGCTCTGTCCAATCATTGCCTCACCTGCTGAAACCCACATTCGGGTATTTTACAAACCAAAAACTTAAATACCTGTACAGCTCTCATTTTTAACTTATTTTCTCTAACCTTTACCCACAAAATTTGAATATTCAAAATAAAAGTACACAAAGAAGTCACAATTTTTCCACATTAGTTACTTACGTAGTTCCTCTCAAATGCAGCTCAACACTGCATTGAATTAGAGCTTGATAAGCCTACACACAAAACATACAAAGCACATTGTGGCATGATTCTGAATGAGCCAATCTAGCATTTCAACATCTGTTCAACTGTTGGAATTTTAACTATTATCTGACTCTATTAACCAACATTCATCCAACAATTATGCGCGCTCGTTTTGGACACTGCATTGAATTAGAGCTTGATAAACCCACACACAAAACATACAAAGCACATTGTGGCATGATTCTGAATGAGCCAATCTAGCATTTCAATATCTGTTCAACTTTCATCTTGAATTTCTATTATTTAAATAACAGGCAACATTCAACAGTTAATATGTTTTGCTTTACTTACCCAAATCAAACACATCACAAAAAAGCCTTAAATGAGCTAGTGGAGTAGATTGTATTAATTTGAGTGAAAGCTTAAGTCTTTTGGAGAATTTTGGAGAGAGATCGAGGGACACTGTGTTTAGCGTCGTAGGCCCAATGCTAACAATATGTAGCTCGTTGTAAAGGTCCTCATAAAAATAAATAAAACACACAACGCTTATCAGTATTATTAAAAGGGTGATTATAATGTACTTAAGTTTTCCCCAAAATAATTCGAGTACGTACGTTGTTGATATACCCTCTGTGTTCTCGTCACTTATCATTTTAGCATACTGTGTTTTAGCTAACGCACCAAGCAGTTTTCCAACACAGGCAACCTTGAAAAATTACAAAACACATTGTAAAGTAAGTCTAAAAAATGAGAGCCAGACATTTACCCAAGATTAATTAATTAATTCAATTATCGTTCGGGACTCACCGTGCTTTCAGCTCTTCTGCCGCACCTCAAAGACCGCGTAGCTTGCATTCGCTCCTTTTCTCACAGTTTGAATATGCTGCCTTCAAAAGAATCTGTAATTTTGACAACTCCAACTTGAATCTACAAAAATCAAGCAATAAGGTAGAAATAACTTCAAATATACTTTGAATAAAGATCTTTCACAGCATACAGAATTAATAAAATAACATTAATTAATAATGTTGATTTTGTTTATTTAAAAAAAAGTAACTGTGTTGACTGTTGGATGTGGCTGACAATGCTGGACCTGCCTTGTCAAATAGTTCATAGATGACAATCTTAGCTGTCTGGTATATTATAAAATGTTATCTTGTCCCTTAAGGGTTATTAAGTCACAGTTGGGGGTACATGTAAATTCACAAAATATAACGTCCAGCCTTGTTAAATTTAGCATAGATAAATACATGAATTTAATTTTAATTTTAATAAATCAATCAATCCTCTGTACTGCTTCTTGTCCTCACAAGGGTCCCCGGGAGTGCTGGAGCCTATCCCAGCTGTCTTCGGGCAGTCGACAGGGTACACCCTGAACTGGTTGCCAGTCAATCGCAGGGCACACAGAGACAAGCAACCATCCGCTCTCACACTCAGACCTTGGACCAGTGACCAATCAACCTATCATGGATGTTTTTGGAAAGTGGGAGGAAACCGGCGAAAACCCTAGCAGGCACAGGGAGAACCTTGCACTTCTGTACTGTGATGCGGACTTGCTAACCAGTCCGCCACCGTGCCGCTTGTTCTAAAGAGTCCCAGAAAATAAAAACACCCGTCCCTTAGTCAAAAGCGGAAAAAGTCCAACAACAACCCGACCATAATTTGCATTGTTCCATAAGTTAAATCAATGTCAAACCTAATAAAAGCTGACTTCTGGTCCTCAAAAATCCTACACTTATTTTAGTCCTTTCACAATCTCGCAGCATAGGCTCCATGGCCATGTCTCTATCGTTTTGGCATCCATTGAATAGTTCTACTGAGAATAGTCTTCAGGGTGGTTACTATTAGCATAGCATGCATTAAATATCAAAAAGGCTCCAGAACAAATTTTCAAACCCATGCCCGCTTAGCTCATCTATAACCCATACAGGACCCAGACATGGTTGACCAGCTCTAACCTATGCCCACTTATCCCACACATAACCCAAACAGGACCGATAAATGGTGACCACTTCTAACCCATGCCCACTTAGCCCACACATAACCCAAATAGGACCCAGACATGGTTGACCAGCTCTAACCCATGCCCACTTGGCCCATATACAGCCCATATGAGACCCTCACATGGTTGACCAGTTCTAACCCATGCCCACTTAGCCCACACATAACCCAAATAGGACCTATAAATGGTTTCAGTAGTAGATTCAGTAGTTTTTATCATTACAGCATTTTCCCCTCTGTATAATGGACAGACATTAGGAGTGTTTCCTTACACTTAGATACGTTTATACTGTGTATATTTGCATGCTTTTTATGAATGTCTGCTGCTAATGTTATACATTAACGGCTACATTACGCCGCCGACTCTGTGTGAGCTATATCTTTGCTGCTGTAACACCTCAAATTTCCCCATTGTGGGACTAATAAAGGACATCTTTATCTTTATCTTTACCAGTTCTAACCCATGCCCACTTAGCCCATACACAACCCGTATTGCACCCACAACATTTGCCCAGTTTAAGCCCATGCCCACCAATCCCAGATGGCGCCCACATGGAACCCTGTACCATTGCCCACTTCTAGCCCATTCCCACTTGGTACCCAGGAATCCCGCATTTACCCCATTTGGGGCCCAGTTGGACATGTTGGCTGGGTACAGTACTTTTATTCTTGCAGTATTTTTATCATTGCAGTATTTTCAATCATTCAGTATTTTTTTTTATCATTGCAGCATTTTTATTTATTTCCCCTCTGAACCATAGACAGGCATTAGGAGTGTTTCCTTACACTTGTATATGTTGTGGGCTGTAAGTGTGTATATACATGGGGATCTGTGTATATACGTATATACTGTGTATATTTGCATGCTTTTTATGAATGCCTGCTGCCAATGTTATACATTAACGGCTACATTACGTCGGTGCCACTGTGTGATGTATATCTTTGCTGCTGTAACACTGCAAATGTCCCCGTTATTGGACAATTAAAAGACATCTTTATCTTTAGAAATTGAAGATTCACTTGCGAGGCCATTTTCAACACGGACCTTTCAAGAGAAGCTATATCGTCCAACACTCGGTCAGTGCTGTCTAAGTGCTTTTCTGTATATTGTTTGTCCACCCGTGGTGTCATAAATTATGGTATTATGAGGGGGATTTATTCAAGTAGGACTAAGTAGGACTTCATTGAAGGCCCAGGTGTGAAATGCATGGCCCTCCACTGGTTCAAATAATATCTAAAACTAAATTACCAGTTACATGTGCAATTTCAATATTCAACAATTATCTCAACAAAAAAGGACAATCTGAATTTTTTTTAAATGCACAATAAAACAGAAAAGCCATTTCCGGGTATTTTACAATTCAGTCTTCATTGGGGAAAAAACATTCAACAATTTGCTTTTCTTATTTAATACATAGTTCAGCACAGCAGGTGGCGGACAAGCACCTTAAAACGTCATTCGCCTACACAAGGAAGAAGAACATGCCCGAGGCGCTCCCGTGTCCTCGTCTTTCGGTCAACCTGAGAATAATGTTCTTGAGGATTAAAGTTTATAAATGTAAGTATGATGTGATTTTTTATTTTATTTTATGTTGTTGAACAGTGTTTTTGTTTATTTTATAATTTCGTCATTAAAAGGCTGTGGCGGTTGGAGAGTCAGCTTCGTGTTAGGGCGTGTTAAAGATCCCGATACCCACACTACACCCTCATTGAAGTATATACGAGTAAAATTATTCGAGCGCGCAGCCAAAGTATATTGTCCACAATTATTTGCGGACTTAACCAAAATCCCATTGAACTGGCGATGTTCGGTGGAATTCTTGTGCCCATGCTGAAAAAAATTCTCTTCAAATGTACATATCAAATTATGACATTATGATAAACAGTTGCATGTGTGCAATTTCGGTCACTCTTTTAAAGTCACCTACGTGTTTTGTCCGAGTGCAGCTAGCGTACTTAGCGACCTTGTGTGCATGCGCCGCAGATTGTGAGAGCGCCTCAAATAGTACAAATGAAGCTATAGCTTGTTCCGGTGGGTCCCAAGCCAGGGTTTTTTCTTAACTACCACATTACTTAAGTTTTAATATCACTCTCAACGTCAAAATTGTTACAAATAAATACATAATGATAACGTGCCGCCAAGCTCGATGACATAGGAGGCGGAAGTTGGTGTCGTCACACGCATTGTCCCAATTTTGCAATATCGGTACGCTTGGAACCTGTGCTCTGCAACACCCCATGTACACGTCAACGAGGAACGTATGGTGTAGAGTGTTTATTGCGATTGGGCCATTCTTTGTCACGGTCTTCTCTCTGACAAATTGGCATATTTAGCAGCCAAAATATAATGAGCCGTTGCTGTGATAGTAGTTGCAGCCCAAGGTTATTTTAGTAAACGAAAATGAACTCAAAACTTGAATAGAAAAAAATAAAATTCGATAATGAAAAAAATACAGTGAACCCTCGGTTATCGCGGTTAATGGGGACCGAGACCACCCGCGAAAACTGAAAATCCGCGAAGTAGCGGCGCACCTTCAAAAATGCTTAAAAAAAAAAAGTGCGAAGTAGTGGTGCACCTTCAAAAATGCTTAAAAAAAAAATAATAATAAATATGTATATATATATATATATATGTATATATATATATATATACACGGGTAGAGAGAGAGAGAGTGAAATTCATGCTATAACAAAAAAAAAAAAATTATTATTAAAACTTATTATTTTTTTATTCCCCAGCCATTATTTTTGTATTTATTCAATTACTT
Organism: Idiotropiscis lumnitzeri; assembly: GCF_059441095.1. Lineage (NCBI taxonomy): Eukaryota > Metazoa > Chordata > Actinopteri > Syngnathiformes > Syngnathidae > Idiotropiscis > Idiotropiscis lumnitzeri. The sequence continues at coordinate 433,986 of NW_028283622.1, forward strand.
CTTTTTGTATGAAAGGTGGCATTCTTCATTTATTTTTTTTATTCATTTATTCATTCATAACTGACAGCCTCGCGCTCCGCTCGTGCTCGGGCGGAAGAGGTGCTCCTCTTCGGCTTAATTGTCATGCACCTGCTCCCCCGAAGCGTGTCTCCGTTCGGTTGAACTCGGTTTCATTTCGCCCCGCCCGTGCCCGGGGAAGGTGCTTCTCTTCGGCTTAACTGTGACGCGAGCATGCCCTCCTCCTCCGGAGCTTCCATTCGGTTAAACTTAGGGGCCGCTTGACACCGCCCGTGCCCGGGGAAGGTGCTCCTCTTCGGCTTAACTGCCACGCACGCCGGCCGGCCTCCTCCGGAGCTCTCGTACGCTCCCGAACAGAGCGAAATGTCGCCCCGCTAGTGCCCGGGCGGAAGTTGTTCCTCTTCGGCTTAACTGCCACGCACGCTGGCCGGAGCTCTGGTACGGTCCGAACCGCGCGAAACGTCGCCCCAAATCGTGCCCGGGGGAACGTGCTCTTCTTCGTCCACTCTCCTCTTCGCCCACGCTCTTCTTCGGCGCATGCCGGCCGTCTTACAGCTCCAGCGCCCCGTCGTGCCGCTCGGCGAAACTACAATGCCCCCGAATATTTTTTAGACCCGCGAAGCACTGAACCCGCGAAAGGTGAACCGCGAAGTAGCGAGGGTTCACTGTAAAATGAAAATGCTCTTTCAAAAATTAAAACTATCTAAAACTAGTGATGGCAAAATGAAGCCCCATAAAGCAGCCAAGCCCTGCAGGGAAATACTTCACACACGAATGGGCTTCGAGATGCTTCATTTTTCTTGACTACGCCATCCCGTGGACAGAAAAATGTATAACATGCTTGGTGCATGCAATAAAATGGTGAGCTGTAAATCATGCTCTGCTTACCAAACAATATGTATTTGAAGAGTGATTTTAATTGTTCTGTTTTACTTTGTCTTCTCACTTCTCCAATATTCAGACAGCTCCGCAGAGACCAACGTTTCACCCCCACACTGATATAAAATGGACCCAACCGTTTGGGTCTCTTTCCAAATTTGGTACCAAAGCCTCCCCCACAGTGCGGCAGCTATCTTGAATTGGCCCGTTCCCAGAGAGTTTTACTTCATTCAGTGTCATTCAGTATTATTCAAAATCTTTCAGTGTCATTCCAAATCATTCAATGTCATTCACGATCTTTCCACATCCTTCCACCTTCCATCGTTCAGTGTCATTCCACATTCTCTTTGATATATAACATAACATAACAATAACATAATCCTGGGTCAGCAGACACCTAATTAATGTGTTAATACATGATACATTTTTATATAAGCAACACTTATGATTGTAACGTATTTTTAATTCTTTCTAGGCGGGAACTGTCCGAACAAAAAATTCATGCAATTTGTAATTATACACTTTGTCATACAAAAAGTCACTCAGGGCAAGAGAAAAAGAATTGTCACTTGCCCAAGTTGGGCAAGTAATTTGGCCACTCGGGCAAGGCAAATTTTAGTGGCACTTGCCCTATGGGGAAGCAGTTTTTAAAGTTAACTTCGAACCCTGTGATGGTGTCTTGTGACCAGTCTTAATCAGCTGATGTTCCATGAAGGCGTGCCTTACCTGTCACAAGAATGAAGGCAAGTCACGCCCCCCGCTGTCCGTTCACTCCGCCAAGATGCTGCTCCAGGTGGTAGAGAGGATGAAGGCTCCCTTGTCTCTGTTCATGGTTTTTATGCCTCGCTTGCAGATCTCAATTGCTTCTTTGATCCAGCGCTGTAGTTTGTTCTCTCCGGTGCGGATGACCCTGCCCTTCTCCCAGTCCATGATGTGGTTTTCCCTTTTGCAGTGGTCAGTGATTGCTGATTTGTAATGTTCATGTTGTGCTTGTTCTTTTACTGCTCTGATTTTTTAATTTTTTTGACAGGTAAGTCACACCCTCATGGAACATCAGCTGATAAAGACGGGTCTCAAGACACCATCATGCGACACTCTGAAGAAGGCGAAAGACTCGCCGAAACATGTCAGGTAAAAAATTAACCTAAAACATAATTGTCTGCTTTTAATGAATCAGTCAAATATCAATAATAAGAAGACAAAATGAACCTAATACAAATAAATGAATGCTTAATAACTCCCCTGGACATGCTCCTAAAAATCCAAACCTTCACCTGTAAATAAAACGTCCCGACCTGAAGACATCTTAATGTTATTATTTTGTTATACACACAGCGCCGCCAAGTGGAATCAAAAATTTGTTTTTATTTTAATTTTCACGTACTGCACGGTGCCCTTTTGACGAATCCGACTGAAAATTAGTCAGAAAAGACTCACTTACTCTCTGCCGAATTTTGTGACGTTTTGGCAAAAGGCGTGGCTATTACGGTGCTGAAAAGTCCGATTGTACTCTGTGGCAACAAAAGCTCCGGCAACATTACTCAGATGATACTATCTTCTCGAAGTTGTACACATTTGAGGATACTTCAGCCCTGAAGACATCCACCAACTTATTTTTCATCGTAGTAGTAGCGCCACCAACTGGTAAAAGCTAATACAAGTTATTTTTTTGGATGTTTTTCTCCGTGCAACTCAACAAGGTCGCCCTCATATATGCTCGGATGACTGTTTCGGCCATGAGGATGTCACAATACGAAATTCATCCTTTTTCGTGAAAAGTTGTGGGAGTGGCATTGCACTGTTCGGCAATAAAACAACGCTGATTATGAGGTTCTAAATATGAACGACAACTCGTGAAACTTTACACACACATCAGGCAGAGCAAATTTATCAATATTTTATACGTTAGTTGTGCAGCTATTTTGAAATGGCTCGCCATGGCCCTCGAGAAATGTTAAAAAAAGCAGCCCTGGTTGAGTGTTTCACCTCGCTTTTTGTAAATTTTATGGAGTACAGTGAACCCTCGGTTATCGCGGTTAATGGGGACCGAGACCACCCGCGAAAACTGAAAATCCGCGAAGTAGCGGCGCACCTTCAAAAATGCTTAAAAAAAAAATACAATATATATAATAAATATATAAATATATATATACGGGGAGAGAGAGAGAGAGTGAAATTGATGTTATAACAAAAAAACCAAATTATTATTAAAACGTATTATTTTTTTATTCCCCAGCCATTCTTTTTGTATTTATTTAATTACTCAGACTTTTACCTGCTGGTACGCCGTCTGGTGTGCCCTGTGAAATGAAAGGTGCCATTCTTTCTTTCTTTCTTTATTTATTCATTCATAACTGACAGCTTCGCGCTCCGCTCGTTCCCGGGCGGAAGAGGTGCTCCAATTCGGCTTAACTGTGACACACGCCCACCCTCCTCCCCCGGAGCTTCCATTCGGTTAAACTTAGGGGCCGCTTGGCACCGCCCGTGCCCGGGGAAGGTGCTCCTCTTCGGCTTACTGTGACGCGAGCATGCCCTCCTCCTCCGGAGCTTCCATTCGGTTAAACTTAGGGGCCGCTTGGAACCGCCCGTGGCCGGGGAAGGTGCTCCTCTTCGGCTTACTGTGACGCGAGCATGCCCTCCTCCTCCGGAGCTTCCATTCGGTTAAACTTAGGGGACGCTTGGAACCGCCCGTGCCCGGGGAAGGTGCTCCTTTTCGGCTTACTGTGACGCGAGCATGCCCTCCTCCTCCGGAGCTTCCATTCGGTTAAACTTAGGGGCCGCTTGGCACCGCCCGTGCCCGGGGAAGGTGCTCCTCTACGGCTTAACTGCCACGCACGCCGGCCGGAGCTCTGGTACTGTCCGAACCGCGCGAAACGTCGCCACCGATCGTGTCCGGGGGAACGTGCTCTTCTTCGTCCACTCTCCTCTTCGCCCACGCTCTTCTTTGGCGCACGCCGGCCGTCTAACCGCTCCAGCGCCCCGTCGTGCCGCTCGGCGAAACTACAATGCCCCCGAATATTTTTTAGACCCGCGAAGCACTGAACCCGCGAAAGGTGAACCGCCAAGTAGCGAGGGTTCACTGTATGTATAAGACCAAGACCTACAAAAAAGACTCTTGGAGCAATGAGCTAGGTTTTACAGGAAGTCGGCCATTTTGAATTTACTTAAAAGGGGGCGGGTCACCACAATGGACTTTGTGTAGAAATTATTATTGGGGCCCGAGCAGCGACCGCGGCGAGGTCCCTATTGTTTTTGTAGAAATTATTATTAGGGCCCGAGCAGCGACCGCTACGAGGTCCCCATTGTTTTTGTGGAAATTATTATTATTATTATTATTAGGGCCCGAGCAGTGACCTGTTTATTTTTTTTAAGCATTTTTGAAGGTGCGCCGCTACTTCGCGGATTTTCAGTTTTCGCGGGTGGTCTCGGTCCCCGTTAACCGCGATAACCGAGGGTTCACTGTACTCCATAAAATTTAAAAAAAGCGAGGTGAAACACTCAACCAGAGCTGCTTTTTTTAACATTTCTCGAGGGCCATGGCGAGCCATTTAAAAAAAGCTGCACAACTAACGTATAAAATATTGATAAATTTGCTCGGCCTGATGTGTGTGTAAAGTTTTACAAGTTGTCGTTCATATTTAGAACCTCATAATCAGCTTTGTTTTATTGCCGAACAGTGCAATGCCACTCCCACAACTTTTCATGAAAAAGGACGAATTTCGTATTGTGACATCCTCATGGCCGAAACAGTCATCCGAGCATATATGAGGGCGACCTTGTTGAGTTGCACGGAGAAAAACATCCAAGAAAATAACTTGTATTAGCTTTTACCAGTTGGTGGCGCTACTACTACGATGTAAAATAAGTTGGTAGATGTCTTCAGGGCTGAAGTATCCTCAAATGTGTACAACTTCGAGAAGATAGGATCATCTGAGTCATGTTGCCGGAGCTTTTGTTGCCACAGAGTACAATCGGACTTTTCAGCACCTTAATAGCCACGCCTTTTGCCAAAACGTCACAAAATTCGGCAGAGAGTAAGATCATTGTCTTGAATCTTTTCTGACTCATTTTCAGTCGGATTCGTCAAAAGGGCACCGTGCAGTACGTGAAAATTAAAATAAAAACAAATTTTTGATTCCACTTGGCGGCACTGTGTGTATAACAAAATAATAACATTAAGATGTCTTCAGGTCGGGACGTTTTATTTACAGGTGAAGGTTTGGATTTTTAGGAGCATGTGCAGGGGAGTTATTAAGCATTCATTTATTTGTATTAGGTTCATTTTGTCTTCTTATTATTGATATTTGACTGATTCATTAAAAGCAGACAATTATGTTTTAGGTTAATTTTTTACCTGACATGTTTCGGCGAGTCTTTCGCCTTCTTCAGAGTGTCGCATGATGGTGTCTTGAGCTGATGTTCCATGAGGGTGTGACTTACCTGTCAAAAAAATGAAAAAATCAGAGCAGTAAAAGAACAAGCACAACATGAACATTACAAATCAGCAATCACTGACCACTGCAAAAGGGAAAACCACATCATGGACCGGGAGAAGGGCAGGGTCATCCGCACAGAAGAGAACAAACAACAGCGCTGGATCAGAGAGGCCATTGAGATCTGCAAGCGAGGCATAAAAACCATGAACAGAGACAAGGGAGCCTTCATCCTCTCTACCACCTGGACCAGCATCTTGGCGGAGTGAACGGACAGCGGGGGGCGTGACTTGCCTTCATTCTTGTGACAGGTAAGTCACGCCCTCATGGAACATCAGCTGATAAAGACGGGTCACAAGACAGCATCATGTGACACTCTGAAGAAGGCGAAAGACTTTCGTATTGTGACATGCTCAAGGCCTAAACACTCATCCGAGCAAATATAAGGTAGATTTTGTTCACCTGCCCGGAGAAAAACATCAACGAAAATAATTTGTATTTGTTTTAACCAGTTGGTGGCACTACCACTGCGATCAAAAATAAGTTGGCAGCCGTCTTCAGGGCCTGAATATCCTCAAATGTGAAAGATTTCCAGAAGATGGATCATCTGAATCATTTTGCAGGAACTTTTGTTGCCACGGAGAATAATCAGACTCTGCGGCACCGTAATAGCCACGCCCTTTGAAGGAAAGTCGTAAAAATAGGGATAGAGTAAGATCAATGTCTTGAGTCTTTTCTAGCCAATTTTCAATCGGATTCGTTAAAAGGGCACCGTGCAGTACGTCAAAATGTAAAAATTGATATTGATTGGCGCAAGGTGTATAACTGAATATAAACATATAGATGTCTTCAGATACCGACTCTTTATGTACATGTGAAGTTTTGGATTTTTAGCAGCATGTGCAGGAGAGTTATTAAGCATTTTGTCCATTGCGGCGAAGGAAATCTTAAGTGAAAACTTTGAAGCCCCGCCCCCGTCATATAGTATTTCGGAAACAAAAAATTTTAGCCCCAGTGTTTGTCCCAGGTCTTAAGATGCTCCAGACAGAACTTTAAGGCAATCAGATGAAGCCTTTAGGATCAGGGTGCAAAAGAATGACCCCTGTAAACATGCAAAAAAGGGCAAAAGTCGGACTTTCAAAAATTCATAACTCACTTCCTGTTCATATTAGACGTTACAAAATATAAAATTTTTCGCCATGCCCGATGAGACTGCCAAGTTTGGTGAGTTTTTGTGCATGTTTCGGGGGTCAAAAATGCGATCGAACAATCGGAAAAATAATAATAATACTAATTTCTACAAAAACAATAGGGACTTCGCAGCGGTCGCTGCTCAGGCCCTAATAATAATAATAATAATAATAATAATAAAAGTAATAATATTTTCTACAAAAACAATAGGGACCTCGCCGCGGTCGCTGCTCGGGCCCCAATAATAATTTCTACACAAAGTCCATTGTGGTGACCCGCCCCCTTTTAAGTAAATTCAAAATGGCCGACTTCCTGTAAAACCTAGCTCATTGCTCCAAGAGACTTTTTTGTAGGTCTTGGTCTTATACATACAGTGAACCCTCGCTACTTCGCGGTTCACCTTTCGCGGGTTCAGTGCTTCGCGGGTCTAAAAAATATTCGGGGGCATTGTAGTTTCGCCAAGCGGCACGACGGGGCGCTGGAGCGGTTAGACGGCCGGCGTGCGCCGAAGAAGAGCGTGGGCGAAGAGGAGAGTGGACGAAGAAGAGCACGTTCCCCCGGACACGATCGGTGGCGACGTTTCGCGCGGTTCGGACCGTACCAGAGCTCCGGCCGGCGTGCGTGGCAGTTAAGCCGTAGAGGAGCACCTTCCCCGGGCACGGGCGGTGCCAAGCGGCCCCTAAGTTTAACCGAATGGAAGCTCCGGAGGAGGAGGGCATGTTCGCGTCACAGTAAGCCGAAGAGGAGCACCTTCCCCGGGCACGGGCGGTTCCAAGCGGCCCCTAAGTTTAACCGAATGGAAGCTCCGGAGGAGGAGGGCATGCTCGCGTCACAGTAAGCCGAAGAGAAGCACCTTCCCCGGGCACGGGCGGTTCCAAGCGGCCCCTAAGTTTAACCGAATGGAAGCTCCGGAGGAGGAGGGCATGCTCGCGTCACAGTAAGCCGAAGAGGAGCACCTTCCCCGGGCACGGCGGTGCCAAGCGGCCCCTAAGTTTAACCGAATGGAAGCTCCGGGGGAGGAGGGCGGGCGTGTGTCACAGTTAAGCCGAATTGGAGCACCTCTTCTGCCCGGGCACGAGCGGAGCGCGAGGCTGTCAGTTATGAATGAATAAATGAATAAATAAATAAAGAATGCCACCTTTCATTTCACAGGGCACACCGGACGGCGTACCAGCAGGTAAAAGTCGGAGTAATTAAATAAATACAAAAAGAATGGCTGGGGAATAAAAAAATAATACGTTTTAATAATAATTTGGTTTTTTTGTTATAACATGAATTTCACTCTCTCTCTCCCCGTATATATATATATATATATCTATATATATATATATATATATATATATATATATATATATATATTTATATATTTATTATATATATTGTATATTTTTTTTAAGCATTTTTGAAGGTGCGCCGCTACTTCGCGGATTTTCAGTTTTTGCGGGTGGTCTCGGTCCCCATTAACCGCAATAACCGAGGGTTCACTGTACTCCATAAAATTTACAAAAAGCGAGGTGAAACACTCAACCAGGGCTGCTTTTTTGAACATTTCTCGAGGGCCATGGCGAGCCATTTCAAAAAAGCTGCACAACTAACGTATAAAATATTGATAAATTTGCTCGGCCTGATGTGTGTGTAAAGTTTCACGAGTTGTCGTTCATATTTAGAACCTCATAATTAGCGTTGTTTTATTGCCGAACAGTGCAATGCCACTCCCACAACTTTTCACGAAAAATCACGAATTTCGTATTGTGACATCCTCATGGCCGAAACAGTCATCCGAGCATATATGAGGGCGACCTTGTTGAGTTGCACGGAGAAAAACATCCAAGAAAATAACTTGTATTAGCTTTTACCAGTTGGTGGCGCTACTACTACGATGAAAAATAAGTTGGTAGATGTCTTCAGGGCTGAAGTATCCTCAAATGTGTACAACTTCGAGAAGATAGGATCATCTGAGTCATGTTGCTGGAGCTTTTGTTGCCACAGAGTACAATCGGACTTTTCAGCACCGTAATAGCCACGCCTTTTGCCAAAACGTCACAAAATTCGGCAGAGTAAGATCATTGTCTTGAATCTTTTCTGACTCATTTTCAGTCGGATTCGTCAAAAGGGCACCGTGCAGTACGTGAAAATTAAAATAAAAACAAATTTTTGATTCCACTTGGCGGCACTGTGTGTATAACAAAATAATAACATTAAGATGTCTTCAGGTCGGGACGTTTTATTTACAGGTGAAGGTTTGGATTTTTAGGAGCATGTGCAGGGGAGTTATTAAGCATTCATTTATTTGTATTAGGTTCATTTTGTCTTCTTATTATTGATATTTGACTGATTCATTAAAAGCAGACAATTATGTTTTAGGTTAATTTTTTACCTGACATGTTTCGGCGAGTCTTTCGCCTTCTTCAGAGTGTCGCATGATGGTGTCTTGAGCTGATGTTCCATGAGGGTGTGACTTACCTGTCAAAAAAATGAAAAAAATCAGAGCAGTAAAAGAACAAGCACAACATGAACATTACAAATCAGCAATCACTGACCACTGCAAAAGGGAAAACCACATCATGGACCGGGAGAAGGGCAGGGTCATCCGCACAGAAGAGAACAAACAACAGCGCTGGATCAGAGAGGCCATTGAGATCTGCAAGCGAGGCATAAAAACCATGAACAGAGACAAGGGAGCCTTCATCCTCTCTACCACCTGGACCAGCATCTTGGCGGAGTGAACGGACAGCGGGGGGCGTGACTTGCCTTCATTCTTGTGACAGGTAAGTCACGCCCTCATGGAACATCAGCTGATAAAGACGGGTCACAAGACACCATCATGTGACACTCTGAAGAAGGCGAAAGACTTTCGTATTGTGACATGCTCAAGGCCGAAACACTCATCCGAGCAAATATAAGGTAGATTTTGTTAACATGCCCGGAGAAAAACATCAACGAAAATAATTTGTATTTGTTTTAACCAGTTGGTGGCGCTACCACTGCGATCAAAAATAAGTTGGCAGCCGTCTTCAGGGCCTGAATATCCTCAAATGTGAAAAATTTCGAGAAGATGGATCATCTGAATCATTTTGCAGGAACTTTTGTTGCCACGGAGAATAATCAGACTCTGCGGCACCGTAATAGCCACGCCCTTCGAAGGAAAGTCACAAAAATAGGGATAGAGTAAGATCAATGTCTTGAGTCTTTTCTAGCCAATTTTCAATCAGATTCGTTAAAAGGGCACCGTGCAGTACGTCAAAATGTAAAAAATGATATTGATTGGCGCAAGGTGTATAACTGAATATAAACATATAGATGTCTTCAGGTACAGACTCTTTATGTACATGTGAAGTTTTGGATTTGTAGCAGCATGTGCAGGAGAGTTATTAAGCATTTTGTCCATTGCGGCGAAGGAAATCTTAAGTGAAAACTTTGATGCCCCGCCCCCGTCATATAGTATTTCGGAAACAAAAAATTTTAGCCCCAGTGTTTGTCCCAGGTCTTCAGATGCTACAGACAGAATTTTAAGGCAATCAGATGAAGCCTTTAGGATCAGGGTGCAAAAGAATGACCCCTGTAAACATGCAAAAAAGGGCAAAAGTCGGACTTTCAAAAATTCATAACTCACTTCCTGTTCATATGAGACGTTAAAATATAAAATTTTTCGCCATGCCCGATGAGACTGCCAAGTTTGGTGAGTTTTTGTGCATGTTTCGGGGGTCAAAAATGCGATCGAACAATCGGAAAAATAATAATAATAATAATTTCTACAAAAACAATAGGGACTTCGCAGCGGTCGCTGCTCAGGCCCTAATAATAATAATAATAATAATAATAATAAAAGTAATAATATTTTCTACAAAAACAATAGGGACCTCGCCGCGGTCGCTGCTCGGGCCCCAATAATAATTTCTACACAAAGTCCATTGTGGTGACCCGCCCCCTTTTAAGTAAATTCAAAATGGCCGACTTCCTGTAAAACCTAGCTCATTGCTCCAAGAGACTTTTTTGTAGGTCTTGGTCTTATACATACAGTGAACCCTCGCTACTTCGCGGTTCACCTTTCGCGGGTTCAGTGCTTCGCGGGTCTAAAAAATATTCGGGGGCATTGTAGTTTCGCCGAGCGGCACGACGGGGCGCTGGAGCGGTTAGACGGCCGGCGTGCGCCGAAGAAGAGCGTGGGCGAAGAGGAGAGTGGACGAAGAAGAGCACGTTCCCCCGGACACGATCGGTGGCGACGTTTCGCGCGGTTCGGACCGTACCAGAGCTCCGGCCAGCGTGCGTGGCAGTTAAGCCGTAGAGGAGCACCTTCCCCGGGCACGGGCGGTGCCAAGCGGCCCCTAAGTTTAACCGAATGGAAGCTCCGGAGGAGGAGGGCATGCTCGCGTCACAGTAAGCCGAAGAGGAGCACCTTCCCCGGGCACGGGCGGTTCCAAGCGGCCCCTAAGTTTAACCGAATGGAAGCTCCGGAGGAGGAGGGCATGCTCGCGTCACAGTAAGCCGAAGAGGAGCACCTTCCCCGGGCACGGGCGGTGCCAAGCGGCCCCTAAGTTTAACCGAATGGAAGCTCCGGGGGAGGAGGACGGGCGTGTGTCACAGTTAAGCCAAATTGGAGCACCTCTTCTGCCCGGGCACGAGCGGAGCGCGAGGCTGTCAGTTATGAATGAATAAATGAATAAATAAATAAAGAATGCCACCTTTCATTTCACAGGGCACACCGGACGGCGTACCAGCAGGTAAAAGTCGGAGTAATTAAATAAATACAAAAAGAATGGCTGGGGAATAAAAAAATAATACGTTTTAATAATAATTTGTTTTTTTTGTTATAACATGAATTTCACTCTCTCTCTCCCCGTATATATATATATATATATATATATATATATATATATATATATATATATATATATATATATATATATATATATATATATATAAATTTATATATTTATTATATATATTGTATATTTTTTTTAAGCATTTTTGAAGGTGCGCCGCTACTTCGCGGATTTTCAGTTTTCGCGGATGGTCTCGGTCCCCATTAACCGCGATAACCGAGGGTTCACTGTACTCCATAAAATTTACAAAAAGCGAGGTGAAACACTCAACCAGAGCTGCTTTTTTTTAACATTTCTCGAGGGCCATGGCGAGCCATTTCAAAAAAGCTGCACAACTAACGTATAAAATATTGATAAATTTGCTCGGCCTGATGTGTGTGTAAAGTTTTACGAGTTGTCGTTCATATTTAGAACCTCATAATCAGCTTTGTTTTATTGCCGAACAGTGCAATGCCACTCCCACAACTTTTCACGAAAAATCACGAATTTCGTATTGTGACATCCTCATGGCCGAAACAGTCATCCGAGCATATATGAGGGCGACCTTGTTGAGTTGCACGGAGAAAAACATCCAAGAAAATAACTTGTATTAGCTTTTACCAGTTGGTGGCGCTACTACTACGATGTAAAATAAGTTGGTAGATGTCTTCAGGGCTGAAGTATCCTCAAATGTGTACAACTTCGAGAAGATAGGATCATCTGAGTCATGTTGCCGGAGCTTTTGTTGCCACAGAGTACAATCGGACTTTTCAGCACCTTAATAGCCACGCCTTTTGCCAAAACGTCACAAAATTCGGCAGAGAGTAAGATCATTGTCTTGAGTCTTTTCTGACTAATTTTCAGTCGGATTCGTCAAAAGGGCACCGTGCAGTACGTGAAAATTAAAATAAAAACAAATTTTTGATTCCACTTGGCGGCACTGTGTGTATAACAAAATAATAACATTACGATGTCTTCAGGTCGGGACGTTTTATTTACAGGTGAAGGTTTGGATTTTTAGGAGCATGTGCAGGGGAGTTATTAAGCATTCATTTATTTGTATTAGGTTCATTTTGTCTTCTTATTATTGATATTTGACTGATTCATTAAAAGCAGACAATTATGTTTTAGGTTAATTTTTTACCTGACATGTTTCGGCGAGTCTTTCGCCTTCTTCAGAGTGTCGCATGATGGTGTCTTGAGCTGATGTTCCATGAGGGTGTGACTTACCTGTCAAAAAAATGAAAAAAATCAGAGCAGTAAAAGAACAAGCACAACATGAACATTACAAATCAGCAATCACTGACCACTGCAAAAGGGAAAACCACATCATGGACCGGGAGAAGGGCAGGGTCATCCGCACAGAAGAGAACAAACAACAGCGCTGGATCAGAGAGGCCATTGAGATCTGCAAGCGAGGCATAAAAACCATGAACAGAGACAAGGGAGCCTTCATCCTCTCTACCACCTGGACCAGCATCTTGGCGGAGTGAACGGACAGCGGGGGGCGTGACTTGCCTTCATTCTTGTGACAGGTAAGTCACGCCCTCATGGAACATCAGCTGATAAAGACGGGACACAAGACAGCATCATGTGACACTCTGAAGAAGGCGAAAGACTTTCGTATTGTGACATGCTCAAGGCCTAAACACTCATCCGAGCAAATATAAGGTAGATTTTGTTCACCTGCCCGGAGAAAAACATCAACGAAAATAATTTGTATTTGTTTTAACCAGTTGGTGGCGCTACCACTGCGATCAAAAATAAGTTGGCAGCCGTCTTCAGGGCCTGAATATCCTCAAATGTGAAAAATTTTGAGAAGATGGATCATCTGAATCATTTTGCAGGAACTTTTGTTGCCACGGAGAATAATCAGACTCTGCGGCACCGTAATAGCCACGCCCTTCGAAGGAAACTCACAAAAATAGGGATAGAGTAAGATCAATGTCTTGAGTCTTTTCTAGCCAATTTTCAATCAGATTCGTTAAAAGGGCACCGTGCAGTACGTCAAAATGTAAAAATAGATATTGATTGGCGCAAGGTGTATAACTGAATATAAACATATAGATGTCTTCAGGTACAGACTTTTTATGTACATGTGAAGTTTTGGATTTTTAGCAGCATGTGCAGGAGAGTTATTAAGCATTTTGTCCATTGCGGCGAAGGAAATCTTAAGTGAAAACTTTGAAGACCCGCCCCCGTCATATAGTATTTCGGAAACAAAAAATTTTAGCCCCAGTGTTTGTCCCAGGTCTTCAGATGCTACAGACAGAATTTTAAGGCAATCAGATGAAGCCTTTAGGATCAGGGTGCAAAAGAATGACCCCTGTAAACATGCAAAAAAGGGCAAAAGTCGGACTTTCAAAAATTCATAACTCACTTCCTGTTCATATTAGACGTTAAAATATCAAATTTTTCGCCATGCCCGATGAGACTGCCAAGTTTGGTGAGTTTTTGTGCATGTTTCGGGGGTCAAAAATGCGATCGAACAATCGGAAAAATAATAATAATAATAATTTCTACAAAAACAATAGGGACTTCGCAGCGGTCGCTGCTCAGGCCCTAATAATAATAATAATAATATTAATAATAATAAAGGTAATAATATTTTCTACAAAAACAATAGGGACCTCGCAGCCGTCGCAGCTCGGGCCCTAATAACAATTTCTAGAAAAACAATAGGGACCTCGCAGCGGTCACTGCTCGGGCCCTAATAATAATAATAATAAAAATAATAATAATTTCCACAAAAACAATGGGGACCTCGTAGCGGTCGCTGCTCAGGCCCTATTAATAATTTCTACAAAAACAATAGGGACCTCGCCGCCGTCGCTGCTCGGGCCCCAATAATAATTTCTACACAAAGTCCATTGTGGTGACCCGCCCCCTTTTAGGTCAATTCAAAATGGCCGACTTCCTGTAAAACCTAGCTCATTGCTCCAAGAGACTTTTTTGTAGGTCTTGGTCTTATACATACAGTGAACCCTCGCTACTTCGCGGTTCACCTTTCGCGGGTTCAGTGCTTCGCGGGTCTAAAAAATATTCGGGGGCATTGTAGTTTCGCCGAGCGGCACGACGGGGCGCTGGAGCGGTTAGACGGCCGGCGTGCGCCGAAGAAGAGCGTGGGCGAAGAGGAGAGTGGACGAAGAAGAGCACGTTCTCCCGGACACGATCGGTGGCGACGTTTCGCGCGGTTCGGACCGTACCAGAGCTCCGGCCGGCGTGCGTGGCAGTTAAGCCGTAGAGGAGCACCTTCCCCGGGCACGGGCGGTGCCAAGCGGCCCCTAAGTTTAACCGAATGGAAGCTCCGGAGGAGGAGGGCATGCTCGCGTCACAGTAAGCCGAAGAGGAGCACCTTCCCCGGGCACGGGCGGTTCCAAGCGGCCCCTAAGTTTAACCGAATGGAAGCTCCGGAGGAGGAGGGCATGCTCGCGTCACAGTAAGCCGAAGAGGAGCACCTTCCCCGGGCACGGGCGGTTCCAAGCGGCCCCTAAGTTTAACTGAATGGAAGCTCCGGAGGAGGAGGGCATGCTCGCGTCACAGTAAGCCGAAGAGGAGCACCTTCCCCGGGCACGGGCGGTGCCAAGCGGCCCCTAAGTTTAACAGAATGGAAGTTCCGGGGGAGGAGGGCGGGCGTGTGTCACAGTTAAGCCGAATTGGAGCACCTCTTCCGCCCGGGCACGAGCGGAGCGCGAGGCTGTCAGTTATGAATGAATAAATGAATAAATAAATAAAGAATGCCACCTTTCATTTCACAGGGCACACCGGACGGCGTACCAGCAGGTAAAAGTCGGAGTAATTAAATAAATACAAAAAGAATGGCTGGGGAATAAAAAAATAATACGTTTTAATAATAATTTGGTTTTTTTGTTATAAAATGAATTTCACTCTCTCTCTCCCCGTATATATATATATATATATATATATATATATATATATATATATATATATATTGTATATTTTTTTTAAGCATTTTTGAAGGTGCGCCGCTACTTCGCGGATTTTCAGTTTTCGCGGGTGGTCTCGGTCCCCATTAACCGCGATAACCGAGGGTTCACTGTACTCCATAAAATTTACAAAAAGCGAGGTGAAACACTCAATCAGGGCTGCTTTTTTGAACATTTCTCGAGGGCCATGGCGAGCCATTTCAAAAAAGCTGCACAACTAACGTATAAAATATTGATAAATTTGCTCGGCCTGATGTGTGTGTAAAGTTTCACGAGTTGTCGTTCATATTTAGAACCTCATAATCAGCGTTGTTTTATTGCCGAACAGTGCAATGCCACTCCCACAACTTTTCACGAAAAAGGACTAATTTCGTATTGTGACATCCTCATGGCCGAAACAGTCATCCGAGCATATATGAGGGCGACCTTGTTGAGTTGCACGGAGAAAAACATCCAAGAAAATAACTTGTATTAGCTTTTACCAGTTGGTGGCGCTACTACTACGATGTAAAATAAGTTGGTAGATGTCTTCTGGGCTGAAGTATCCTCAAATGTGTACAACTTCGAGAAGATAGGATCATCTGAGTCATGTTGCCGGAGCTTTTGTTGCCACAGAGTACAATCGGACTTTTCAGCACCGTAATAGCCACGCCTTTTGCCAAAACGTCACAAAATTCGGCAGAAAGTAAGATCATTGTCTTGAGTCTTTTCTGACTAATTTTCAGTCGGATTCGTCAAAAGGGCACCGTGCAGTACGTGAAAATTAAAATAAAAACAAATTTTTGATTCCACTTGGCGGCGCTGTGTGTATAACAAAATAATAACATTAAGATGTCTTCAGGTCGGGACGTTTTATTTACAGGTGAAGGTTTGGATTTTTAGGAGCATGTGCAGGGGAGTTATTAAGCATTCATTTATTTGTATTAGGTTCATTTTGTCTTCTTATTATTGATATTTGACTGATTCATTAAAAGCAGACAATTATGTTTTAGGTTAATTTTTTACCTGACATGTTTCGGCGAGTCTTTTGCCTTCTTCAGAGTGTCGCATGATGGTGTCTTGAGACCCGTCTTTATCAGCTGATGTTCCATGAGGGTGTGACTTACCTGTCAAAAAAATGAAAAAATCAGAGCAGTAAAAGAACAAGCACAACATGAACATTACAAATCAGCAATCACTGACCACTGCAAAAGGGAAAACCACATCATGGACCGGGAGAAGGGCAGGGTCATCCGCACCGAAGAGAACAAACAACAGCGCTGGATCAGAGAGGCCATTGAGATCTGCAAGCGAGGCATAAAAACCATGAACAGAGACAAGGGAGCCTTCATCCTCTCTACCACCTGGAGCAGCATTTTGGCGGAGTGAACGGACAGCGGGGGGCGTGACTTGCCTTCATTCTTGTGACAGGTAAGTCACGCCCTCATGGAACATCAGCTGATAAAGACGGGTCACAAGACAGCATCATGTGACACTCTGAAGAAGGCGAAAGACTTTCGTATTGTGACATGCTCAAGGCCTAAACACTCATCCGAGCAAATATAAGGTAGATTTTGTTCACCTGCCCGGAGAAAAACATCAACGAAAATAATTTGTATTTGTTTTAACCAGTTGGTGGCGCTACCACTGCGATCAAAAATAAGTTGGCAGCCGTCTTCAGGGCCTGAATATCCTCAAATGTGAAAAATTTCGAGAAGATGGATCATCTGAATCATTTTGCAGGAACTTTTGTTGCCACTGAGAATAATCAGACTCTGCGGCACCGTAATAGCCACGCCCTTCGAAGGAAAGTCACAAAAATAGGGATAGAGTAAGATCAATGTCTTGAGTCTTTTCTAGCCAATTTTCAATCAGATTCGTTAAAAGGGCACCGTGCAGTACGTCAAAATGTAAAAAATGATATTGATTGGCGCAAGGTGTATAACTGAATATAAACATATAGATGTCTTCAGGTACAGACTTTTTATGTACATGTGAAGTTTTGGATTTTTAGCAGCATGTGCAGGAGAGTTATTAAGCATTTTGTCCATTGCGGCGAAGGAAATCTTAAGTGAAAACTTTGAAGACCCGCCCCCGTCATATAGTATTTCGGAAACAAAAAATTTTAGCCCCAGTGTTTGTCCCAGGTCTTCAGATGCTACAGACAGAATTTTAAGGCAATCAGATGAAGCCTTTAGGATCAGGGTGCAAAAGAATGACCCCTGTAAACATGCAAAAAAGGGCAAAAGTCGGACTTTCAAAAATTCATAACTCACTTCCTGTTCATATTAGACGTTAAAATATCAAATCTTTCGCCATGCCCGATGAGACTGCCAAGTTTGGTGAGTTTTTGTGCATGTTTCGGGGGGCAAAAATGCGATCGAACAATCGGAAAAATAATAATAATAATAATTTCTACAAAAACAATAGGTACTTCGCAGCGGTCGCTGCTCAGGCCCTAATAATAATAATAATAATATAAATAATAATAAAAGTAATAATATTTTCTACAAAAACAATAGGGACCTCGCAGCCGTCGCAGCTCGGGCCCTAATAACAATTTCTAGAAAAACAATAGGGACCTCGCAGCGGTCACTGCTCGGGCCCTAATAATAATAATAATAAAAATAATAATAATTTCCACAAAAACAATGGGGACCTCGTAGCGGTCGCTGCTCAGGCCCTAATAATAATTTCTACAAAAACAATAGGGACCTCGCCGCCGTCGCTGCTCGGGCCCCAATAATAATTTCTACACAAAGTCCATTGTGGTGACCCGCCCCCTTTTAAGTAAATTCAAAATGGCCGACTTCCTGTAAAACCTAGCTCATTGCTCCAAGAGACTTTTTTGTAGGTCTTGGTCTTATACATACAGTGAACCCTCGCTACTTCGCGGTTCACCTTTCGCGGGTTCAGTGCTTCGCGGGTCTAAAAAATATTCGGGGGCATTGTAGTTTCGCCGAGCGAAAATAATTTGTATTTGTTTTAACCAGTTGGTGGTGCTACCACTGCGATCAAAAATAAGTTGGCAGCCGTCTTCAGGGCCTGAATATCCTCAAATGGGGCGCTGGAGCGGTTAGACGGCCGGCGTGCGCCGAAGAAGAGCGTGGGTGAAGAGGAGAGTGGACGAAGAAGAGCACGTTCTCCCGGACACGATCGGTGGCGACGTTTCGCGCGGTTCGGACCGTACCAGAGCTCCGGCCGGCGTGCGTGGCAGTTAAGCCGTAGAGGAGCACCTTCCCCGGGCACGGGCGGTGCCAAGCGGCCCCTAAGTTTAACCGAATGGAAGCTCCGGAGGAGGAGGGCATGCTCGCGTCACAGTAAGCCGAAGAGGAGCACCTTCCCCGGGCACGGGCGGTTCCAAGCGGCCCCTAAGTTTAACCGAATGGAAGCTCCGGAGGAGGAGGGCATGCTCGCGTCACAGTAAGCCGAAGAGGAGCACCTTCCCCGGGCACGGGCGGTTCCAAGCGGCCCCTAAGTTTAACTGAATGGAAGCTCCGGAGGAGGAGGGCATGCTCGCGTCACAGTAAGCCGAAGAGGAGCACCTTCCCCGGGCACGGGCGGTGCCAAGCGGCCCCTAAGTTTAACAGAATGGAAGTTCCGGGGGAGGAGGGCGGGCGTGTGTCACAGTTAAGCCGAATTGGAGCACCTACCACCTGGAGCAGCATTTTGGCGGAGTGAACGGACAGCGGGGGGCGTGACTTGCCTTCATTCTTGTGACAGGTAAGTCACGCCCTCATGGAACATCAGCTGATAAAGACGGGCCACAAGACACCATCATGTGACACTCTGAAGAAGGCGAAAGACTTTCGTATTGTGACATCCTCAAGGCCTAAACACTCATCCGAGCAAATGTAAGGTAGATTTTGTTAACCTGCCCGGAGAAAAAAATCAACGAAAATAATTTGTATTTGTTTTAACCAGTTGGTGGCGCTACCACTGCGATCAAAAATAAGTTGGCAGCCGTCTTCAGGGCCTGAATATCCTCAAATGGGGCGCTGGAGCGGTTAGACGGCCGGCGTGCGCCGAAGAAGAGCGTGGGCGAAGAGGAGAGTGGACGAAGAAGAGCACGTTCTCCCGGACACGATCGGTGGCGACGTTTCGCGCGGTTCGGACCGTACCAGAGCTCCGGCCGGCGTGCGTGGCAGTTAAGCCGTAGAGGAGCACCTTCCCCGGGCACGGGCGGTGCCAAGCGGCCCCTAAGTTTAACCGAATGGAAGCTCCGGAGGAGGAGGGCATGCTCGCGTCACAGTAAGCCGAAGAGGAGCACCTTCCCCGGGCACGGGCGGTTCCAAGCGGCCCCTAAGTTTAACCGAATGGAAGCTCCGGAGGAGGAGGGCATGCTCGCGTCACAGTAAGCCGAAGAGGAGCACCTTCCCCGGGCACGGGCGGTTCCAAGCGGCCCCTAAGTTTAACTGAATGGAAGCTCCGGAGGAGGAGGGCATGCTCGCGTCACAGTAAGCCGAAGAGGAGCACCTTCCCCGGGCACGGGCGGTGCCAAGCGGCCCCTAAGTTTAACAGAATGGAAGTTCCGGGGGAGGAGGGCGGGCGTGTGTCACAGTTAAGCCGAATTGGAGCACCTACCACCTGGAGCAGCATTTTGGCGGAGTGAACGGACAGCGGGGGGCGTGACTTGCCTTCATTCTTGTGACAGGTAAGTCACGCCCTCATGGAACATCAGCTGATAAAGACGGGCCACAAGACACCATCATGTGACACTCTGAAGAAGGCGAAAGACTTTCGTATTGTGACATCCTCAAGGCCTAAACACTCATCCGAGCAAATGTAAGGTAGATTTTGTTAACCTGCCCGGAGAAAAAAATCAACGAAAATAATTTGTATTTGTTTTAACCAGTTGGTGGCGCTACCACTGCGATCAAAAATAAGTTGGCAGCCGTCTTCAGGGCCTGAATATCCTCAAATGGGGCGCTGGAGCGGTTAGACGGCCGGCGTGCGCCGAAGAAGAGCGTGGGCGAAGAGGAGAGTGGACGAAGAAGAGCACGTTCTCCCGGACACGATCGGTGGCGACGTTTCGCGCGGTTCGGACCGTACCAGAGCTCCGGCCGGCGTGCGTGGCAGTTAAGCCGTAGAGGAGCACCTTCCCCGGGCACGGGCGGTGCCAAGCGGCCCCTAAGTTTAACCGAATGGAAGCTCCGGAGGAGGAGGGCATGCTCGCGTCACAGTAAGCCGAAGAGGAGCACCTTCCCCGGGCACGGGCGGTTCCAAGCGGCCCCTAAGTTTAACCGAATGGAAGCTCCGGAGGAGGAGGGCATGCTCGCGTCACAGTAAGCCGAAGAGGAGCACCTTCCCCGGGCACGGGCGGTTCCAAGCGGCCCCTAAGTTTAACTGAATGGAAGCTCCGGAGGAGGAGGGCATGCTCGCGTCACAGTAAGCCGAAGAGGAGCACCTTCCCCGGGCACGGGCGGTGCCAAGCGGCCCCTAAGTTTAACAGAATGGAAGTTCCGGGGGAGGAGGGCGGGCGTGTGTCACAGTTAAGCCGAATTGGAGCACCTCTTCCGCCCGGGCACGAGCGGAGCGCGAGGCTGTCAGTTATGAATGAATAAATGAATAAATAAATAAAGAATGCCACCTTTCATTTCACAGGGCACACCGGACGGCGTACCAGCAGGTAAAAGTCGGAGTAATTAAATAAATACAAAAAGAATGGCTGGGGAATAAAAAAATAATACGTTTTAATAATAATTTGGTTTTTTTGTTATAAAATGAATTTCACTCTCTCTCTCCCCGTATATATATATATATATATATATATATATATATATCTATATATATATATATTGTATATTTTTTTAAAGCATTTTTGAAGGTGCGCCGCTACTTCGCGGATTTTCAGTTTTCGCGGGTGGTCTCGGTCCCCATTAACCGCGATAACCGAGGGTTCACTGTACTCCATAAAATTTACAAAAAGCGAGGTGAAACACTCAATCAGGGCTGCTTTTTTGAACATTTCTCGAGGGCCATGGCGAGCCATTTAAAAAAAGCTGCACAACTAACGTATAAAATATTGATAAATTTGCTCGGCCTGATGTGTGTGTAAAGTTTCACGAGTTGTCGTTCATATTTAGAACCTCATAATCAGCGTTGTTTTATTGCCGAACAGTGCAATGCCACTCCCACAACTTTTCACGAAAAAGGACTAATTTCGTATTGTGACATCCTCATGGCCGAAACAGTCATCCGAGCATATATGAGGGCGACCTTGTTGAGTTGCACGGAGAAAAACATCCAAGAAAATAACTTGTATTAGCTTTTACCAGTTGGTGGCGCTACTACTACGATGTAAAATAAGTTGGTAGATGTCTTCTGGGCTGAAGTATCCTCAAATGTGTACAACTTCGAGAAGATAGGATCATCTGAGTCATGTTGCCGGAGCTTTTGTTGCCACAGAGTACAATCGGACTTTTCAGCACCGTAATAGCCACGCCTTTTGCCAAAACGTCACAAAATTCGGCAGAGAGTAAGATCATTGTCTTGAGTCTTTTCTGACTAATTTTCAGTCGGATTCGTCAAAAGGGCACCGTGCAGTACGTGAAAATTAAAATAAAAACAAATTTTTGATTCCACTTGGCGGCGCTGTGTGTATAACAAAATAATAACATTAAGATGTCTTCAGGTCGGGACGTTTTATTTACAGGTGAAGGTTTGGATTTTTAGGAGCATGTGCATGGGAGTTATTAAGCATTCATTTATTTGTATTAGGTTCATTTTGTCTTCTTATTATTGATATTTGACTGATTCATTAAAAGCAGACAATTATGTTTTAGGTTAATTTTTTACCTGACATGTTTCGGCGAGTCTTTTGCCTTCTTCAGAGTGTCGCATGATGGTGTCTTGAGACCCGTCTTTATCAGCTGATGTTCCATGAGGGTGTGACTTACCTGTCAAAAAAATGAAAAAATCAGAGCAGTAAAAGAACAAGCACAACATGAACATTACAAATCAGCAATCACTGACCACTGCAAAAGGGAAAACCACATCATGGACCGGGAGAAGGGCAGGGTCATCCGCACCGAAGAGAACAAACAACAGCGCTGGATCAGAGAGGCCATTGAGATCTGCAAGCGAGGCATAAAAACCATGAACAGAGACAAGGGAGCCTTCATCCTCTCTACCACCTGGAGCAGCATTTTGGCGGAGTGAACGGACAGCGGGGGGCGTGACTTGCCTTCATTCTTGTGACAGGTAAGTCACGCCCTCATGGAACATCAGCTGATAAAGACGGGCCACAAGACACCATCATGTGACACTCTGAAGAAGGCGAAAGACTTTCGTATTGTGACATCCTCAAGGCCTAAACACTCATCCGAGCAAATGTAAGGTAGATTTTGTTAACCTGCCCGGAGAAAAAAATCAACGAAAATAATTTGTATTTGTTTTAACCAGTTGGTGGCGCTACCACTGCGATCAAAAATAAGTTGGCAGCCGTCTTCAGGGCCTGAATATCCTCAAATGTGAAAAATTTCGAGAAGATGGATCATCTGAATCATTTTGCAGGAACTTTTGTTGCCACGGAGAATAATCAGACTCTGCGGCACCGTAATAGCCACGCCCTTCGAAGGAAAGTCACAAAAATAGGGATAGAGTAAGATCAATGTCTTGAGTCTTTTCTAGCCAATTTTCAATCAGATTCGTTAAAAGGGCACCGTGCAGTACGTCAAAATGTAAAAATTGATATTGATTGGCGCAAGGTGTATAACTGAATATAAACATATAGATGTCTTCAGGTACAGACTCTTTATGTACATGTGAAGTTTTGGATTTTTAGCAGCATGTGCAGGAGAGTTATTAAGCATTTTGTCCATTGCGGCGAAGGAAATCTTAAGTGAAAACTTTGAAGCCCCGCCCCCGTCATATAGTATTTCGGAAACAAAAAATTTTAGCCCCAGTGTTTGTCCCAGGTCTTCAGATGCTACAGACAGAATTTTAAGGCAATCAGATGAAGCCTTTAGGATCAGGGTGCAAAAGAATGACCCCTGTAAACATGCAAAAAAGGGCAAAAGTCGGACTTTCAAAAATTCATAACTCACTTCCTGTTCATATTAGACGTTAAAATATCAAATTTTTCGCCATGCCCGATGAGACTGCCAAGTTTGGTGAGTTTTTGTGCATGTTTCGGGGGTCAAAAATGCGATCGAACAATCGGAAAAATAATAATAATAATAATTTCTACAAAAACAATAGGGACTTCGCAGCGGTCGCTGCTCAGGCCCTAATAATAATAATAATAATAATAATAAAAGTAATAATGTTTTCTACAAAAACAATAGGGACCTCGCCGCGGTCGCTGCTCGGGCCCCAATAATAATTTCTACACAAAGTCCATTGTGGTGACCCGCCCCCTTTTAAGTAAATTCAAAATGGCCGACTTCCTGTAAAACCTAGCTCATTGCTCCAAGAGACTTTTTTGTAGGTCTTGGTCTTATACATACAGTGAACCCTCGCTACTTCGCGGTTCACCTTTCGCGGGTTCAGTGCTTCGCGGGTCTAAAAAATATTCGGGGGCATTGTAGTTTCGCAGAGCGGCACGACGGGGCGCTGGAGCGGTTAGACGGCCGGCGTGCGCCGAAGAAGAGCGTGGGCGAAGAGGAGAGTGGACGAAGAAGAGCACGTTCCCCCGGACACGATCGGTGGCGACGTTTCGCGCGGTTCGGACCGTACCAGAGCTCCGGCCGGCGTGCGTGGCAGTTAAGCCGTAGAGGAGCACCTTCCCCGGGCACGGGCGGTTCCAAGCGGCCCCTAAGTTTAACCGAATGGAAGCTCCGGAGGAGGAGGGCATGCTCGCGTCACAGTAAGCCGAAGAGGAGCACCTTCCCCCGGCACGGGCGGTGCCAAGCGGCCCCTAAGTTTAACCGAATGGAAGCTCCGGGGGAGGAGGGCGGGCGTGTGTCACAGTTAAGCCAAATTGGAGCACCTCTTCTGCCCGGGCACGAGCGGAGCGCGAGGCTGTCAGTTATGAATGAATAAATGAATAAATAAATAAAGAATGCCACCTTTCATTTCACAGGGCACACCGGACGGCGTACCAGCAGGTAAAAGTCGGAGTAATTAAATAAATACTAAAAGAATGGCTGGGGAATAAAAAAATAATACGTTTTAATAATAATTTGTTTTTTTTGTTATAACATGAATTTCACTCTCTCTCTCCCCGTATATATATATATATATATATATATATATATTTATTATATATATTGTATATTTTTTTTAAGCATTTTTGAAGGTGCGCCGCTACTTCGCGGATTTTCAGTTTTCGCGGGTGGTCTCGGTCCCCATTAACCGCGATAACCGAGGGTTCACTGTACTCCATAAAATTTACAAAAAGCGAGGTGAAACACTCAACCAGAGCTGCTTTTTTTTAACATTTCTCGAGGGCCATGGCGAGCCATTTCAAAAAAGCTGCACAACTAACGTATAAAATATTGATAAATTTGCTCGGCCTGATGTGTGTGTAAAGTTTTACGAGTTGTCGTTCATATTTAGAACCTCATAATCAGCTTTGTTTTATTGCCGAACAGTGTAATGCCACTCCCACAACTTTTCACGAAAAAGGACGAATTTCGTATTGTGACATCCTCATGGCCGAAACAGTCATCCGAGCATATATGAGGGCGACCTTGTTGAGTTGCACGGAGAAAAACATCCAAGAAAATAACTTGTATTAGCTTTTACCAGTTGGTGGCGCTACTACTACGATGTAAAATAAGTTGGTAGATGTCTTCAGGGCTGAAGTATCCTCAAATGTGTACAACTTCGAGAAGATAGGATCATCTGAGTCATGTTGCCGGAGCTTTTGTTGCCACAGAGTACAATCGGACTTTTCAGCACCTTAATAGCCACGCCTTTTGCCAAAACGTCAAGAAATTCGGCAGAGAGTAAGATCATTGTCTTGAGTCTTTTCTGACTAATTTTCAGTCGGATTCGTCAAAAGGGCACCGTGCAGTACGTGAAAATTAAAATAAAAACAAATTTTTGATTCCACTTGGCGGCACTGTGTGTATAACAAAATAATAACATTACGATGTCTTCAGGTCGGGACGTTTTATTTACAGGTGAAGGTTTGGATTTTTAGGAGCATGTGCAGGGGAGTTATTAAGCATTCATTTATTTGTATTAGGTTCATTTTGTCTTCTTATTATTGATATTTGACTGATTCATTAAAAGCAGACAATTATGTTTTAGGTTAATTTTTTACCTGACATGTTTCGGCGAGTCTTTCGCCTTCTTCAGAGTGTCGCATGATGGTGTCTTGAGCTGATGTTCCATGAGGGTGTGACTTACCTGTCAAAAAAATGAAAAAAATCAGAGCAGTAAAAGAACAAGCACAACATGAACATTACAAATCAGCAATCACTGACCACTGCAAAAGGGAAAACCACATCATGGACCGGGAGAAGGGCAGGGTCATCCGCACAGAAGAGAACAAACAACAGCGCTGGATCAGAGAGGCCATTGAGATCTGCAAGCGAGGCATAAAAACCATGAACAGAGACAAGGGAGCCTTCATCCTCTCTACCACCTGGACCAGCATCTTGGCGGAGTGAACGGACAGCGGGGGGCGTGACTTGCCTTCATTCTTGTGACAGGTAAGTCACGCCCTCATGGAACATCAGCTGATAAAGACGGGTCACAAGACAGCATCATGTGACACTCTGAAGAAGGCGAAAGACTTTCGTATTGTGACATGCTCAAGGCCTAAACACTCATCCGAACAAATATAAGGTAGATTTTGTTCACCTGCCCGGAGAAAAACATCAACGAAAATAATTTGTATTTGTTTTAACCAGTTGGTGGCGCTACCACTGCGATCAAAAATAAGTTGGCAGCCGTCTTCAGGGCCTGAATATCCTCAAATGTGAAAAATTTCGAGAAGATGGATCATCTGAATCATTTTGCAGGAACTTTTGTTGCCACGGAGAATAATCAGACTCTGCGGCACCGTAATAGCCACGCCCTTCGAAGGAAAGTCACAAAAATAGGGATAGAGTAAGATCAATGTCTTGAGTCTTTTCTAGCCAATTTTCAATCAGATTCGTTAAAAGGGCACCGTGCAGTACGTCAAAATGTAAAAAATGATATTGATTGGCGCAAGGTGTATAACTGAATATAAACATATAGATGTCTTCAGGTACAGACTTTTTATGTACATGTGAAGTTTTGGATTTTTAGCAGCATGTGCAGGAGAGTTATTAAGCATTTTGTCCATTGCGGCGAAGGAAATCTTAAGTGAAAACTTTGAAGCCCCGCCCCCGTCATATAGTATTTCGGAAACAAAAAATTTTAGCCCCAGTGTTTGTCCCAGGTCTTCAGATGCTACAGACAGAATTTTAAGGCAATCAGATGAAGCCTTTAGGATCAGGGTGCAAAAGAATGACCCCTGTAAACATGCAAAAAAGGGCAAAAGTCGGACTTTCAAAAATTCATAACTCACTTCCTGTTCATATTAGACGTTAAAATATCAAATTTTTCGCCATGCCCGATGAGACTGCCAAGTTTGGTGAGTTTTTGTGCATGTTTCGGGGTCAAAAATGCGATCGAACAATCGGAAAAATAATAATAATAATAATTTCTACAAAAACAATAGGGACTTCGCAGCGGTCGCTGCTCAGGCCCTAATAATAATAATAATAATATTAATAATAATAAAAGTAATAATATTTTCTACAAAAACAATAGGGACCTCGCAGCCGTCGCAGCTCGGGCCCTAATAACAATTTCTAGAAAAACAATAGGGACCTCGCAGCGGTCACTGCTCGGGCCCTAATAATAATAATAATAAAAATAATAATAATTTCCACAAAAACAATGGGGACCTCGTAGCGGTCGCTGCTCAGGCCCTAATAATAATTTCTACAAAAACAATAGGGACCTCGCCGCCGTCGCTGCTCGGGCCCCAATAATAATTTCTACACAAAGTCCATTGTGGTGACCCGCCCCCTTTTAAGTAAATTCAAAATGGCCGACTTCCTGTAAAACCTAGCTCATTGCTCCAAGAGACTTTTTTGTAGGTCTTGGTCTTATACATACAGTGAACCCTCGCTACTTCGCGGTTCACCTTTCGCGGGTTCAGTGCTTCGCGGGTCTAAAAAATATTCGGGGGCATTGTAGTTTCGCCGAGCGGCACGACGGGGCGCTGGAGCGGTTAGACGGCCGGCGTGCGCCGAAGAAGAGCGTGGGCGAAGAGGAGAGTGGACGAAGAAGAGCACGTTCTCCCGGACACGATCGGTGGCGACGTTTCGCGCGGTTCGGACCGTACCAGAGCTCCGGCCGGCGTGCGTGGCAGTTAAGCCGTAGAGGAGCACCTTCCCCGGGCACGGGCGGTTCCAAGCGGCCCCTAAGTTTAACCGAATGGAAGCTCCGGAGGAGGAGGGCATGCTCGCGTCACAGTAAGCCGAAGAGGAGCACCTTCCCCGGGCACGGGCGGTGCCAAGCGGCCCCTAAGTTTAACCGAATGGAAGCTCCGGGGGAGGAGGGCGGGCGTGTGTCACAGTTAAGCCAAATTGGAGCACCTCTTCTACCCGGGCACGAGCGGAGCGCGAGGCTGTCAGTTATGAATGAATAAATGAATAAATAAATAAAGAATGCCACCTTTCATTTCACAGGGCACACCGGACGGCGTACCAGCAGGTAAAAGTCGGAGTAATTAAATAAATACTAAAAGAATGGCTGGGGAATAAAAAAATAATACGTTTTAATAATAATTTGGTTTTTTTGTTATAACATGAATTTCACTCTCTCTCTCCCCGTATATATATATATATATATATATATATATATATATATATATATATATATATATATATATATATATATTTATTATATATATTGTATATTTTTTTTAAGCATTTTTGAAGGTGCGCCGCTACTTCGCGGATTTTCAGTTTTCGCGGGTGGTCTCGGTCCCCATTAACCGCGATAACCGAGGGTTCACTGTACTCCATAAAATTTACAAAAAGCGAGGTGAAACACTCAACCAGAGCTGCTTTTTTTAACATTTCTCGAGGGCCATGGCGAGCCATTTCAAAAAAGCTGCACAACTAACGTATAAAATATTGATAAATTTGCTCGGCCTGATGTGTGTGTAAAGTTTTACGAGTTGTCGTTCATATTTAGAACCTCATAATCAGCTTTGTTTTATTGCCGAACAGTGCAATGCCACTCCCACAACTTTTCACGAAAAAGGACGAATTTCGTATTGTGACATCCTCATGGCCGAAACAGTCATCCGAGCATATATGAGGGCGACCTTGTTGAGTTGCACGGAGAAAAACATCCAAGAAAATAACTTGTATTAGCTTTTACCAGTTGGTGGCGCTACTACTACGATGTAAAATAAGTTGGTAGATGTCTTCAGGGCTGAAGTATCCTCAAATGTGTACAACTTCGAGAAGATAGGATCATCTGAGTCATGTTGCCGGAGCTTTTGTTGCCACAGAGTACAATCGGACTTTTCAGCACCTTAATAGCCACGCCTTTTGCCAAAACGTCACAAAATTCGGCAGAGAGTAAGATCATTGTCTTGAGTCTTTTCTGACTAATTTTCAGTCGGATTCGTCAAAAGGGCACCGTGCAGTACGTGAAAATTAAAATAAAAACAAATTTTTGATTCCACTTGGCGGCACTGTGTGTATAACAAAATAATAACATTACGATGTCTTCAGGTCGGGACGTTTTATTTACAGGTGAAGGTTTGGATTTTTAGGAGCATGTGCAGGGGAGTTATTAAGCATTCATTTATTTGTATTAGGTTCATTTTGTCTTCTTATTATTGATATTTGACTGATTCATTAAAAGCAGACAATTATGTTTTAGGTTAATTTTTTACCTGACATGTTTCGGCGAGTCTTTCGCCTTCTTCAGAGTGTCGCATGATGGTGTCTTGAGCTGATGTTCCATGAGGGTGTGACTTACCTGTCAAAAAAATGAAAAAAATCAGAGCAGTAAAAGAACAAGCACAACATGAACATTACAAATCAGCAATCACTGACCACTGCAAAAGGGAAAACCACATCATGGACCGGGAGAAGGGCAGGGTCATCCGCACAGAAGAGAACAAACAACAGCGCTGGATCAGAGAGGCCATTGATATCTGCAAGCGAGGCATAAAAACCATGAACAGAGACAAGGGAGCCTTCATCCTCTCTACCACCTGGACCAGCATCTTGGCGGAGTGAACGGACAGCGGGGGGCGTGACTTGCCTTCATTCTTGTGACAGGTAAGTCACGCCCTCATGGAACATCAGCTGATAAAGACGGGTCACAAGACAGCATCATGTGACACTCTGAAGAAGGCGAAAGACTTTCGTATTGTGACATGCTCAAGGCCTAAACACTCATCCGAGCAAATATAAGGTAGATTTTGTTCACCTGCCCGGAGAAAAACATCAACGAAAATAATTTGTATTTGTTTTAACCAGTTGGTGGCGCTACCACTGCGATCAAAAATAAGTTGGCAGCCGTCTTCAGGGCCTGAATATCCTCAAATGTGAAAAATTTCGAGAAGATGGATCATCTGAATCATTTTGCAGGAACTTTTGTTGCCACGGAGAATAATCAGACTCTGCGGCACCGTAATAGTCACGCCCTTCGAAGGAAAGTCACAAAAATAGGGATAGAGTAAGATCAATGTCTTGAGTCTTTTCTAGCCAATTTTCAATCAGATTCGTTAAAAGGGCACCGTGCAGTACGTCAAAATGTAAAAAATGATATTGATTGGCGCAAGGTGTATAACTGAATATAAACATATAGATGTCTTCAGGTACAGACTTTTTATGTACATGTGAAGTTTTGGATTTTTAGCAGCATGTGCAGGAGAGTTATGAAGCATTTTGTCCATTGCGGCGAAGGAAATCTTAAGTGAAAACTTTGAAGCCCCGCCCCCGTCATATAGTATTTCGGAAACAAAAAATTTTAGCCCCAGTGTTTGTCCCAGGTCTTCAGATGCTACAGACAGAATTTTAAGGCAATCAGATGAAGCCTTTAGGATCAGGGTGCAAAAGAATGACCCCTGTAAACATGCAAAAAAGGGCAAAAGTCGGACTTTCAAAAATTCATAACTCACTTCCTGTTCATATTAGACGTTAAAATATCAAATTTTTCGCCATGCCCGATGAGACTGCCAAGTTTGGTGAGTTTTTGTGCATGTTTCGGGGGTCAAAAATGCGATCGAACAATCGGAAAAATAATAATAATAATAATTTCTACAAAAACAATAGGGACTTCGCAGCGGTCGCTGCTCAGGCCCTAATAATAATAATAATAATATTAATAATAATAAAAGTAATAATATTTTCTACAAAAACAATAGGGACCTCGCAGCCGTCGCAGCTCGGGCCCTAATAACAATTTCTAGAAAAACAATAGGGACCTCGCAGCGGTCACTGCTCGGGCCCTAATAATAATAATAATAAAAATAATAATAATTTCCACAAAAACAATGGGGACCTCGTAGCGGTCGCTGCTCAGGCCCTAATAATAATTTCTACAAAAACAATAGGGACCTCGCCGCCGTCGCTGCTCGGGCCCCAATAATAATTTCTACACAAAGTCCATTGTGGTGACCCGCCCCCTTTTAAGTAAATTCAAAATGGCCGACTTCCTGTAAAACCTAGCTCATTGCTCCAAGAGACTTTTTTGTAGGTCTTGGTCTTATACATACAGTGAACCCTCGCTACTTCGCGGTTCACCTTTCGCGGGTTCAGTGCTTCGCGGGTCTAAAAAATATTCGGGGGCATTGTAGTTTCGCCGAGCGGCACGACGGGGCGCTGGAGCGGTTAGACGGCCGGCGTGCGCCGAAGAAGAGCGTGGGCGAAGAGGAGAGTGGACGAAGAAGAGCACGTTCTCCCGGACACGATCGGTGGCGACGTTTCGCGCGGTTCGGACCGTACCAGAGCTCCGGCCGGCGAGCGTGGCAGTTAAGCCGTAGAAGAGCACCTTCCCCGGGCACGGGCGGTGCCAAGCGGCCCCTAAGTTTAACCGAATGGAAGCTCCGGAGGAGGAGGGCATGCTCGCGTCACAGTAAGCCGAAGAGGAGCACCTTCCCCGGGCACGGGCGGTTCCAAGCGGCCCCTAAGTTTAACCGAATGGAAGCTCCGGAGGAGGAGGGCATGCTCGCGTCACAGTAAGCCGAAGAGGAGCACCTTCCCCGGGCACGGGCGGTTCCAAGCGGCCCCTAAGTTTAACTGAATGGAAGCTCCGGAGGAGGAGGGCATGCTCGCGTCACAGTAAGCCGAAGAGGAGCACCTTCCCCGGGCATGGGCGGTGCCAAGCGGCCCCTAAGTTTAACCGAATGGAAGTTCCGGGGGAGGAGGGCGGGCGTGTGTCACAGTTAAGCCGAATTGGAGCACCTCTTCCGCCCGGGCACGAGCGGAGCGCGAGGCTGTCAGTTATGAATGAATAAATGAATAAATAAATAAAGAATGCCACCTTTCATTTCACAGGGCACACCGGACGGCGTACCAGCAGGTAAAAGTCGGAGTAATTAAATAAATACAAAAAGAATGGCTGGGGAATAAAAAAATAATACGTTTTAATAATAATTTGGTTTTTTTGTTATAAAATGAATTTCACTCTCTCTCTCCCCGTATATATATATATATATATATATATATATATATATATATATATATATTTATTATATATATTGTATATATTATATTATTATATATACAAAATAATAACATTAAGATGTCTTCAGGTCGGGACGTTTTATTTACAGGTGAAGGTTTGGATTTTTAGGAGCATGTGCAGGGGAGTTATTAAGCATTCATTTATTTGTATTAGGTTCATTTTGTCTTCTTATTATTGATATTTGACTGATTCATTAAAAGCAGACAATTATGTTTTAGGTTAATTTTTTACCTGACATGTTTCGGCGAGTCTTTCGCCTTCTTCAGAGTGTCGCATGATGGTGTCTTGAGCTGATGTTCCATGAGGGTGTGACTTACCTGTCAAAAAAATGAAAAAAATCAGAGCAGTAAAAGAACAAGCACAACATGAACATTACAAATCAGCAATCACTGACCACTGCAAAAGGGAAAACCACATCATGGACCGGGAGAAGGGCAGGGTCATCCGCACAGAAGAGAACAAACAACAGCGCTGGATCAGAGAGGCCATTGAGATCTGCAAGCGAGGCATAAAAACCATGAACAGAGACAAGGGAGCCTTCATCCTCTCTACCACCTGGACCAGCATCTTGGCGGAGTGAACGGACAGCGGGGGGCGTGACTTGCCTTCATTCTTGTGACAGGTAAGTCACGCCCTCATGGAACATCAGCTGATAAAGACGGGTCACAAGACAGCATCATGTGACACTCTGAAGAAGGCGAAAGACTTTCGTATTGTGACATGCTCAAGGCCTAAACACTCATCCGAGCAAATATAAGGTAGATTTTGTTCACCTGCCCGGAGAAAAACATCAACGAAAATAATTTGTATTTGTTTTAACCAGTTGGTGGCGCTACCACTGCGATCAAAAATAAGTTGGCAGCCGTCTTCAGGGCCTGAATATCCTCAAATGTGAAAAATTTCGAGAAGATGGATCATCTGAATCATTTTGCAGGAACTTTTGTTGCCACGGAGAATAATCAGACTCTGCGGCACCGTAATAGCCACGCCCTTCGAAGGAAAGTCACAAAAATAGGGATAGAGTAAGATCAATGTCTTGAGTCTTTTCTAGCCAATTTTCAATCAGATTCGTTAAAAGGGCACCGTGCAGTACGTCAAAATGTAAAAAATGATATTGATTGGCGCAAGGTGTATAACTGAATATAAACATATAGATGTCTTCAGGTACAGACTTTTTATGTACATGTGAAGTTTTGGATTTTTAGCAGCATGTGCAGGAGAGTTATTAAGCATTTTGTCCATTGCGGCGAAGGAAATCTTAAGTGAAAACTTTGAAGCCCCGCCCCCGTCATATAGTATTTCGGAAACAAAAAATTTTAGCCCCAGTGTTTGTCCCAGGTCTTCAGATGCTACAGACAGAATTTTAAGGCAATCAGATGAAGCCTTTAGGATCAGGGTGCAAAAGAATGACCCCTGTAAACATGCAAAAAAGGGCAAAAGTCGGACTTTCAAAAATTCATAACTCACTTCCTGTTCATATTAGACGTTAAAATATCAAATTTTTCGCCATGCCCGATGAGACTGCCAAGTTTGGTGAGTTTTTGTGCATGTTTCGGGGTCAAAAATGCGATCGAACAATCGGAAAAATAATAATAATAATAATTTCTACAAAAACAATAGGGACTTCGCAGCGGTCGCTGCTCAGGCCCTAATAATAATAATAATAATATTAATAATAATAAAAGTAATAATATTTTCTACAAAAACAATAGGGACCTCGCAGCCGTCGCAGCTCGGGCCCTAATAACAATTTCTAGAAAAACAATAGGGACCTCGCAGCGGTCACTGCTCGGGCCCTAATAATAATAATAATAAAAATAATAATAATTTCCACAAAAACAATGGGGACCTCGTAGCGGTCGCTGCTCAGGCCCTAATAATAATTTCTACAAAAACAATAGGGACCTCGCCGCCGTCGCTGCTCGGGCCCCAATAATAATTTCTACACAAAGTCCATTGTGGTGACCCGCCCCCTTTTAAGTAAATTCAAAATGGCCGACTTCCTGTAAAACCTAGCTCATTGCTCCAAGAGACTTTTTTGTAGGTCTTGGTCTTATACATACAGTGAACCCTCGCTACTTCGCGGTTCACCTTTCGCGGGTTCAGTGCTTCGCGGGTCTAAAAAATATTCGGGGGCATTGTAGTTTCGCCGAGCGGCACGACGGAGCGCTGGAGCGGTTAGACGGCCGGCGTGCGCCGAAGAAGAGCGTGGGCGAAGAGGAGAGTGGACGAAGAAGAGCACGTTCTCCCGGACACGATCGGTGGCGACGTTTCGCGCGGTTCGGACCGTACCAGAGCTCCGGCCGGCGTGCGTGGCAGTTAAGCCGTAGAGGAGCACCTTCCCCGGGCACGGGCGGTTCCAAGCGGCCCCTAAGTTTAACCGAATGGAAGCTCCGGAGGAGGAGGGCATGCTCGCGTCACAGTAAGCCGAAGAGGAGCACCTTCCCCGGGCACGGGCGGTGCCAAGCGGCCCCTAAGTTTAACCGAATGGAAGCTCCGGGGGAGGAGGGCGGGCGTGTGTCACAGTTAAGCCAAATTGGAGCACCTCTTCTACCCGGGCACGAGCGGAGCGCGAGGCTGTCAGTTATGAATGAATAAATGAATAAATAAATAAAGAATGCCACCTTTCATTTCACAGGGCACACCGGACGGCGTACCAGCAGGTAAAAGTCGGAGTAATTAAATAAATACTAAAAGAATGGCTGGGGAATAAAAAAATAATACGTTTTAATAATAATTTGGTTTTTTTGTTATAACATGAATTTCACTCTCTCTCTCCCCGTATATATATATATATATATATATATATATATATATATATATATATATATATATATATATTTATTATATATATTGTATATTTTTTTTAAGCATTTTTGAAGGTGCGCCGCTACTTCGCGGATTTTCAGTTTTCGCGGGTGGTCTCGGTCCCCATTAACCGCGATAACCGAGGGTTCACTGTACTCCATAAAATTTACAAAAAGCGAGGTGAAACACTCAACCAGAGCTGCTTTTTTTAACATTTCTCGAGGGCCATGGCGAGCCATTTCAAAAAAGCTGCACAACTAACGTATAAAATATTGATAAATTTGCTCGGCCTGATGTGTGTGTAAAGTTTTACGAGTTGTCGTTCATATTTAGAACCTCATAATCAGCTTTGTTTTATTGCCGAACAGTGCAATGCCACTCCCACAACTTTTCACGAAAAAGGACGAATTTCGTATTGTGACATCCTCATGGCCGAAACAGTCATCCGAGCATATATGAGGGCGACCTTGTTGAGTTGCACGGAGAAAAACATCCAAGAAAATAACTTGTATTAGCTTTTACCAGTTGGTGGCGCTACTACTACGATGTAAAATAAGTTGGTAGATGTCTTCAGGGCTGAAGTATCCTCAAATGTGTACAACTTCGAGAAGATAGGATCATCTGAGTCATGTTGCCGGAGCTTTTGTTGCCACAGAGTACAATCGGACTTTTCAGCACCTTAATAGCCACGCCTTTTGCCAAAACGTCACAAAATTCGGCAGAGAGTAAGATCATTGTCTTGAGTCTTTTCTGACTAATTTTCAGTCGGATTCGTCAAAAGGGCACCGTGCAGTACGTGAAAATTAAAATAAAAACAAATTTTTGATTCCACTTGGCGGCACTGTGTGTATAACAAAATAATAACATTACGATGTCTTCAGGTCGGGACGTTTTATTTACAGGTGAAGGTTTGGATTTTTAGGAGCATGTGCAGGGGAGTTATTAAGCATTCATTTATTTGTATTAGGTTCATTTTGTCTTCTTATTATTGATATTTGACTGATTCATTAAAAGCAGACAATTATGTTTTAGGTTAATTTTTTACCTGACATGTTTCGGCGAGTCTTTCGCCTTCTTCAGAGTGTCGCATGATGGTGTCTTGAGCTGATGTTCCATGAGGGTGTGACTTACCTGTCAAAAAAATGAAAAAAATCAGAGCAGTAAAAGAACAAGCACAACATGAACATTACAAATCAGCAATCACTGACCACTGCAAAAGGGAAAACCACATCATGGACCGGGAGAAGGGCAGGGTCATCCGCACAGAAGAGAACAAACAACAGCGCTGGATCAGAGAGGCCATTGATATCTGCAAGCGAGGCATAAAAACCATGAACAGAGACAAGGGAGCCTTCATCCTCTCTACCACCTGGACCAGCATCTTGGCGGAGTGAACGGACAGCGGGGGGCGTGACTTGCCTTCATTCTTGTGACAGGTAAGTCACGCCCTCATGGAACATCAGCTGATAAAGACGGGTCACAAGACAGCATCATGTGACACTCTGAAGAAGGCGAAAGACTTTCGTATTGTGACATGCTCAAGGCCTAAACACTCATCCGAGCAAATATAAGGTAGATTTTGTTCACCTGCCCGGAGAAAAACATCAACGAAAATAATTTGTATTTGTTTTAACCAGTTGGTGGCGCTACCACTGCGATCAAAAATAAGTTGGCAGCCGTCTTCAGGGCCTGAATATCCTCAAATGTGAAAAATTTCGAGAAGATGGATCATCTGAATCATTTTGCAGGAACTTTTGTTGCCACGGAGAATAATCAGACTCTGCGGCACCGTAATAGCCACGCCCTTCGAAGGAAAGTCACAAAAATAGGGATAGAGTAAGATCAATGTCTTGAGTCTTTTCTAGCCAATTTTCAATCAGATTCGTTAAAAGGGCACCGTGCAGTACGTCAAAATGTAAAAAATGATATTGATTGGCGCAAGGTGTATAACTGAATATAAACATATAGATGTCTTCAGGTACAGACTTTTTATGTACATGTGAAGTTTTGGATTTTTAGCAGCATGTGCAGGAGAGTTATGAAGCATTTTGTCCATTGCGGCGAAGGAAATCTTAAGTGAAAACTTTGAAGCCCCGCCCCCGTCATATAGTATTTCGGAAACAAAAAATTTTAGCCCCAGTGTTTGTCCCAGGTCTTCAGATGCTACAGACAGAATTTTAAGGCAATCAGATGAAGCCTTTAGGATCAGGGTGCAAAAGAATGACCCCTGTAAACATGCAAAAAAGGGCAAAAGTCGGACTTTCAAAAATTCATAACTCACTTCCTGTTCATATTAGACGTTAAAATAACAAATTTTTCGCCATGCCCGATGAGACTGCCAAGTTTGGTGAGTTTTTGTGCATGTTTCGGGGGTCAAAAATGCGATCGAACAATCGGAAAAATAATAATAATAATAATTTCTACAAAAACAATAGGAACTTCGCAGCGGTCGCTGCTCAGGCCCTAATAATAATAATAATAAAAGTAATAATATTTTCTACAAAAACAATAGGGACCTCGCCGCGGTCGCTGCTCGGGCCCCAATAATAATTTCTACACAAAGTCCATTGTGGTGACCCGCCCCCTTTTAAGTAAATTCAAAATGGCCGACTTCCTGTAAAACCTAGCTCATTGCTCCAAGAGACTTTTTTGTAGGTCTTGGTCTTATACATACAGTGAACCCTCGCTACTTCGCGGTTCACCTTTCGCGGGTTCAGTGCTTCGCGGGTCTAAAAAATATTCGGGGGCATTGTAGTTTCGCCGAGCGGCACGACGGGGCGCTGGAGCGGTTAGACGGCCGGCGTGCGCCGAAGAAGAGCGTGGGCGAAGAGGAGAGTGGACGAAGAAGAGCACGTTCCCCCGGACACGATCGGTGGCGACGTTTCGCGCGGTTCGGACCGTACCAGAGCTCCGGCCGGCGTGCGTGGCAGTTAAGCCGTAGAGGAGCACCTTCCCCGGGCACGGGCGGTGCCAAGCGGCCCCTAAGTTTAACCGAATGGAAGCTCCGGAGGAGGAGGGCATGCTCGCGTCACAGTAAGCCGAAGAGGAGCACCTTCCCCGGGCACGGGCGGTTCCAAGCGGCCCCTAAGTTTAACCGAATGGAAGCTCCGCAGGAGGAGGGCATGCTCGCGTCACAGTAAGCCGAAGAGGAGCACCTTCCCCGGGCACGGGCGGTGCCAAGCGGCCCCTAAGTTTAACCGAATGGAAGCTCCGGGGGAGGAGGGCGGGCGTGTGTCACAGTTAAGCCAAATTGGAGCACCTCTTCTGCCCGGGCACGAGCGGAGCGCGAGGCTGTCAGTTATGAATGAATAAATGAATAAATAAATAAAGAATGCCACCTTTCATTTCACAGGGCACACCGGACGGCGTACCAGCAGGTAAAAGTCGGAGTAATTAAATAAATACAAAAAGAATGGCTGGGGAATAAAAAAATAATACGTTTTAATAATAATTTGGTTTTTTTGTTATAACATGAATTTCACTCTCTCTCTCCCCGTATATATATATATATATATATATATATATATATATATTTATTATATATATTGTATATTTTTTTAAGCATTTTTGAAGGTGCGCCGCTACTTCGCGGATTTTCAGTTTTCGCGGGTGGTCTCGGTCCCCGTTAACCGCGATAACCGAGGGTTCACTGTACTCCATAAAATTTACAAAAAGCGAGGTGAAACACTCAACCAGAGCTGCTTTTTTTAACATTTCTCGAGGGCCATGGCGAGCCATTTAAAAAAAGCTGCACAACTAACGTATAAAATATTGATAAATTTGCTCGGCCTGATGTGTGTGTAAAGTTTTACGAGTTGTCGTTCATATTTAGAACCTCATAATCAGCTTTGTTTTATTGACGAACAGTGCAATGCCACTCCCACAACTTTTCATGAAAAAGGACGAATTTCGTATTGTGACATCCTCATGGCCGAAACAGTCATCCGAGCATATATGAGGGCGACCTTGTTGAGTTGCACGGAGAAAAACATCCAAGAAAATAACTTGTATTAGCTTTTACCAGTTGGTGGCGCTACTACTACGATGTAAAATAAGTTGGTAGATGTCTTCAGGGCTGAAGTATCCTCAAATGTGTACAACTTCGAGAAGATAGGATCATCTGAGTCATGTTGCCGGAGCTTTTGTTGCCACAGAGTACAATCGGACTTTTCAGCACCTTAATAGCCACGCCTTTTGCCAAAACGTCACAAAATTCGGCAGAGAGTAAGATCATTGTCTTGAGTCTTTTCTGACTCATTTTCAGTCGGATTCGTCAAAAGGGCACCGTGCAGTACGTGAAAATTAAAATAAAAACAAATTTTTGATTCCACTTGGCGGCACTGTGTGTATAACAAAATAATAACATTAAGATGTCTTCAGGTCGGGACGTTTTATTTACAGGTGAAGGTTTGGATTTTTAGGAGCATGTGCAGGGGAGTTATTAAGCATTCATTTATTTGTATTAGGTTCATTTTGTCTTCTTATTATTGATATTTGACTGATTCATTAAAAGCAGACAATTATGTTTTAGGTTAATTTTTTACCTGACATGTTTCGGCGAGTCTTTCGCCTTCTTCAGAGTGTCGCATGATGGTGTCTTGAGCTGATGTTCCATGAGGGTGTGACTTACCTGTCAAAAAAATGAAAAAAATCAGAGCAGTAAAAGAACAAGCACAACATGAACATTACAAATCAGCAATCACTGACCACTGCAAAAGGGAAAACCACATCATGGACCTGGAGAAGGGCAGGGTCATCCGCACAGAAGAGAACAAACAACAGCGCTGGATCAGAGAGGCCATTGAGATCTGCAAGCGAGGCATAAAAACCATGAACAGAGACAAGGGAGCCTTCATCCTCTCTACCACCTGGACCAGCATCTTGGCGGAGTGAACGGACAGCGGGGGGCGTGACTTGCCTTCATTCTTGTGACAGGTAAGTCACGCCCTCATGGAACATCAGCTGATAAAGACAGGTCACAAGACACCATCACAGGGTTCGAAGTTAACTTTAAAAACTGCTTGCCCATAGGGCAAGTGCCACTAAAATTTGCCTTGCCCGAGTGGCCAAATTACTTGCCCAACTTGGGCAAGTGACAATTTTTTTTCTCTTGCCCTGAGTGACTTTTTGTATGACAAAGTGTCTAATTACAAATTGCATGAATTTTTTGTTCGGACAGTTCCCGCCTAGAAAGAATTAAAAATACGTTACAATCATAAGGGTTGCTTATAGAAAAATGTATCATGTATTAACACATTAATTAGGTGTCTGCTGACCCAGGATTATGTTATTGTTATGTTATGTTATATATGAAAGAGAATGTGGAATGACACTGAACGATGGAAGGTGGAAGGATGTGGAAAGATTGTGAATGACATTGAATGATTTGGAATGACACTGAAAGATTTTGAATAATACTGAATGACACTGAATGAAGTAAAACTTTCTGGGAACGGGCCAATTCAAGATAGCTGCCGCACTGTGGGGGAGGCTTTGGTACCAAATTTGGAAAGAGACCCAAACGGTTGGGTCCATTTTATATCAGTGTGGGGGTGAAACGTTGGTCTCGGCGGAGCTGTCTGAATATTGGAGAAGTTAGAAGACAAAGTAAAACAGAACAATTAAAATCACTCTTCAAATACATATTGTTTGGTGGGCAGAGCATGATTTACAGCTCACCATTTTATTGCATGCACCAAGCATGTTATACATTTTTCTGTCCATGGGATGGCGTAGTCAAGAAAAATGAAGCATCTCGAAGCCCATTCGTGTGTGAAGTATTTCCCTGCAGGGCTTGGCTGCTTTATGGGGCTTCATTTTGCCATCACTAGTTTTAGATAGTTTTAATTTTTGAAAGAGCATTTTTGTTTTAGTATTAAGGTAGGCCAGAAATGGAATGAAATGCAGAGATAGAAATGACACAGGAAAAATTTGGCTAGAAGGGCTATAATTTTCATTAAAGCAGAGAAGAAAATAGAAACTACAAAAAACATTGATGTGTACTTGTCCACTTTAAGGTAGAACTGGTTGAAGTGAAATGAGTCACAAGATTGGAAAAATAGGAAATAAAATAGAATTAACATGTTCATTTTTGTGATAAGAAATTTGTGATTAGGTGAAAAGGGGAAAAAAAAGAGAATTACAGGCTTTTCAAATAAAACAACCTAATTTAAATTGGCCAACTTGTAAAATGGAAAAGAAAATTCTAAATTATGCACAGAAAGCATGAACGTGTTGGGCAGAAGGAAGGAAAAAGAAAAGAAAGAAAGGAGGAAGCAGTAAGTCTTGTTACAAAACATTAACTTTTCAGGACGAGATGTGGTAGCAATGGAGGATCACGTGACGTAAAAAGTCAAACATAAAAGTGTGTGTAGAAGGAGTTCTACATCAACATGCGTTTTACTCATTAGGCCGTGATACACTGGCAAAATTGGACTTCAATAGAATTAATAAGCACGGGCGAATTCAAACAAACGTCAAAACTTTAAAGGGGCGCATTGTCAGTGATAAGAAAGAGAAAAGATATTGCCAGACCACTTTTCTGTAAAAACTTTCCTTGGGACGCCTCGGTGACCCCCATTAAATCCCTGACCCTTCATAGATAAAGTTGAGGCCCGGTGCCTCTCAGGGCTGTAATTTATGTGGCAGAGAAAGGTCCAACAAGCCTTGGTAATCTTTAAAACAGTATCGTCATGGCCATGGAATGGGTTGTGTATGTTGGAACTTGTGAAGATACACTACAAGATTGTATCGACAAAGCATCTTAACGCACTACCAAATTATTATAAGCCATTTGAGCAAAACAGTGACTGCAAAAAATGACTTCATTAGCCTGGGTTACTGCAGGAACCAGGGCAAAATGAATTCATTTGCATATTTAGTCACAACAATTTGGATTTCGTGGCAGAGAACCACTTAGAGTGTGATTAAGAGCTTTCACTGCTGCTTTAAGGAATCAAAAAATTACATTCTTTTCCCACCACATTCACATTGCACGCCGGCCTAATTGTCACAGGGACACATTATACTGATAAGTTGCGGTGCATTTCAGCCCAGCGTCATTTTTTCCCCGCATCATCTAGGAGGCGCCACACGACTGTGGAGCCGTCCAAATTATCACCAAACCGCGACTTGACCTTCCTCCCGACTGGAGGAACTCAGACTTGTAACACAGACCAGGTGCGCATTCCAGACTGATAAGAAGTAAAAGTGTTTGAGAACCAAGGTCGCAGCCTGAAATCAAACTGACTTTTATGCGATGGGAGTACTAACATTGTGATACCAACGGATAAGAGATTGTTAGGATAAGCAGGAAGAGCGTAGGCGGGTGTGAGCTAATTAAAATTTGGGGTTTCCCATCTTGTATGAGTTGTATGGTTACAATGTGGACTGACAGTCAAGATAAATGTTCATGCGTTCTGTCGACATTGGGCTTTAAAAACCACAACAGGAAAAGAAAAGTTGTGCATAAAGCACGTCTAAAATAGTTATTTGTGAACGCAAAATTCACTTAACAGAAAATGACACAATTACAATTGGAAACTGCCTCGCCTTTATATCGACACAGCGCAGCTAAAAGGGAAAATGAACACACCCCCACACGCACACACACGCAGAAAATCAACTTGACAATTTGATCCCACGCCAGGGAAAAAGGTACCAGTAATTGAACGCACACATTGGGAGAACAAAGGTGCAAACATTGCTGAGGACAGGATCAGCAAATTGGCAGATGGCAAATCCTGGCTGCCTAATTCATTGATTGGAAAAGTAATAAGAGTGACACAAGAGCATAACTATGTGTCAAGAGAGGGGTAGTATGATATGAAATTGTTCCCACATACAGACTTTTCAACAAAAAACTTTTTTTTAGACAGTGTTATTTGTTTGAGATGCAATATTGTTTGGTTGTAATTCATATGTTTTCAAAATGGATTAAGTTGTTTCCGACAACATATGTTGATGCTAAAACAGTTGGAAAAAGTGTTGTGTAATCAAATTGTCAGGTTCAATCACCTAAGCATTCACTGAACATAGGCTAAATGAATGGAAGGAAGACAAGAGTTGATCTTTTACTCGCGAGGAGAACGAACGGAGGTGTGCTCAGTTACATCTCCAAATTCGTTCTGGAGCACACTCCGCCGAGCCCTCTATTTTATTAGGGAAGTCCCTAACAATACAATGTATTTGCACTAAGGGATGAAGGGGGGAGCACCAGCAGGAACATGTAAACATCTCAGACACAAGAGGAAAGACAGACATCAATGGCAGTCATCCACTGATTGAAAAGGCAGATATGCCCTTTTAGTGCTCTGGTACTAAAGTCTCAGTCCTTTTGTTTCAGAGGTGTGTCTCAGCACACCTCCTTTGATGTTGCAGACGTTGATCCAGTCTTCAGGCAT
The DNA here is from genome assembly GCF_059441095.1 of Idiotropiscis lumnitzeri. Classification (NCBI taxonomy): domain Eukaryota; kingdom Metazoa; phylum Chordata; class Actinopteri; order Syngnathiformes; family Syngnathidae; genus Idiotropiscis; species Idiotropiscis lumnitzeri. The sequence continues at coordinate 477,092 of NW_028283622.1, forward strand.
CCGCTTCTCTGTGAAGTCTTCTCATCCATATGGTCAAACATGGGTCACGCTGTGGAACAATTCTTTTGCAATACTAATAGAGTAAAATATGGGATAAAATACATCTTCAACCTAACACAAATTATCCTGACATTTGGAATTTCAAGAAGTGATTTGAAGTGAAAATTATGCATTTTGTGAATGATGTTGTAACAAGTGGGACAGTTGTTGCAAAATTGACTCAAAGCGTCATTGTGCATACAGTCTGCAGGACTTGTGGAACGCACTAATGGGACTGTTAAGGGCAGACTTATCAAGACAATGAGGGAAAAAAAGGAGACAATGACCAGACTGTGTTTCAATCACAACAATGAGGATAGTGCCAGCCGAAGTTAGGACACTATCCCCTATCGACTCTCAGGTTCATCAGAACCACCAGCGACTGGCACATCAGTCCCAGTCCACATGGGAAACATGTTTTGACCAAAAAGAAAAAAAAAAAAAAGACGCAATTACTGGTCAGTGTGTTCTGATCCACAGAGAAATCACGTCCGTGTGGGAGACCAACTCTTCTTCAAGGTGCTGAAACGACTTCGTTGGGACAAGTGAATGCTGAGATGGCCCTCGCCAGATGATTGCAGTGACCCCGACGGCAGCAAAGGTCGCGGGGCGTGGCAGCTGGATCCACCAGTTGCAGTACAAGCTTCTCCGGTTTCCAGCTAAAGGCCGAGCAACGCGAATACCTCGAACAGGAGCCCACCTGAGTCACAATATCGGACCACACGCACATCGGAACCGCACAACCAGCCACAGATACGAATGTTGAAGCCACAGAACAAAAAGATTAGATATTGTTTGGAAATTAATGACGTACATAAAGAATTTTAGCCTTGATTGGAGAACATTACTGCATTTACATTTTTAATAAAATGAAACAATTATTGATGTTATGACCACTACGAAGAATTTGAAAGACAATATATCGGGATAATTATGGTTTTCATTTTTGTTATGTGTAGTCTGTTCATGTTGCATTATTCTTATGACAAAGATGATTATTAACTGCATGTTTGTTGCCCAAATGTACCATTACAACCTGATTGATGTTGAGAATGACGAATTCGAACTGGACAATGACAAACTCGAACTGGACACTGAAACCTAAATAACACATGGACCCTTTTGCCCCTGCCCCCACACATGCACACACATACACCACACACGAAGATCCGGGAGGTAAAGACGGCTGTCCCCTCCTACAACGAGGCAAGGGCCTCCATCAAGTCGCCGCAGAGACAAGCTCTGCGTGGAGACAAACTCTGCGTGGAGACAGTTTTGTTATTTTTCACTAGGTATATTGAAGTTTTTTTATGTTTTATTCCCAAGTGACCAACATACCATGAGAATCTCGTTCCACGCCGGAAGGGAGGAGGGGAATTTTGTCCCTACTGAGGGTTTTCGCCCCTCCACGGATGACCACACTGTTGTATGATTTCATTATGATGATCTGTCTTAAAGCCGTAAGGACATGATTTAAACCCACAAACGGGTGAATGTGAGATGGGATGAGGATATGTAAATAGTTTGTGTATTTCTAATCATGTTTTTATACACTATTTGTATCAGTTATAATTGCGCACACACACAGACACTCACATTATTGCTTTAGCACACACGCGCACAACTGGAACACACGCACACACTTTAGTTTCGAATTCCTGACTGACTACTGTGGTTGATTGCTTCCTGCCTGCCTGCTAGAATTTCAGACAGACCTCCATTGTCTGCTTAGGTTGCTGATAAAAGACCGAACGGGTGGTAGAGAGTGAGAGAGAGTGCGCGAGATTGAACTGGCAAGACGCCTGCTTCACCTCCTGACTTCCTCTCCCATTCGCGAATGGTCAAAAACAAAACTCTAACTGGTTTGGTCTGGATTTATGCCACCTTCAGTCTAAAAATGGCGTCAGGACGTTTTAAACCTGACAGTTGCCTTGAGATCTCCGAGCTCGAACTGCCCTATTCCCACCTTGATCACAAGCTCCCATGAACCACTTGGACAGGGTTGCCTGTGTCCTTCTCGTTGATGTCCTTTGTGGCTCCATTCCTTTTCAGTGCTCCTAAAACAAAAAAGACAAGAAGCCAACTTAGTAAAGCTATTTAATGATTGTGAAACCTTATGGGACATGCTGAAATGTCTTCACACCACAATCCCTTAAAAAAAAAATATATTACCGTATAGAACATCAGAAAAAGGCAGGTCTCGGCGCTTGTTCTTGCTACGATGTCCAAAGAGATTGTACTTCAGAGACAGAGGATTTGTCATGATGAACGCCATCATTGTTCTGACACTATCGTCCAATCCACCAATACCTGCAACCATTATAACATGGGTGTCACTCGATCCAGATAATCATCACACACTTAAAAATATTTTGGCAGTTAAACTGGGTATGATAAACGTCACAGGAAAGGAATTGTCGATTAAGTGAACAGCTTCGGTAACGCCATATACACTCAAAGGGCAAGAGCCCAACATTCTACCAAAATGATTATGATTAGGGAGGTAACGATTCACTCAAGCCCCGATTCGATTTTTGATTTTCAGTTCCCGATTTCGATTCGATATTTTAATTGTTTTAAGTTGCTGCCACGTTTGTCTCTGTGCGCTCGTGTGATGCTGCAGCGATCCACAAACAAAATATGTCTATACGTCTTGTGCATTTTGAATGGAACCAAAAAACAATACACGATGCCAAATTGTACTATTATTATGAAACTGCCTATGAGTAGTAAAAGAAATACTTGTAAAAATATTTCACATTTTTAGAGCCCCAATACATTCTTTTAAATATAGAAGGGACTGAAATCATGTGAAAATTGAGTCTTTTTCTCAGTTTCCGACTTGGGGTGAACACATTCGGCTTATCATAGTTGCAGTTGACCATCTTGAACTCTGAAGTCTTTCAACTCGGCCTTCCGAATCAGGGTTTTAGAGGTGGGGCTATTTAGTGATACAGTAGGATGGTTTGATCTCTGTAGCTCCAGAATCAGGAATGTACTGGGACTGGGGTTCCTACTTGGGTTTAGGGTACCTAATTTTATATTTCAAGAAATTAAATAATTATTTATAATTTTGAAGATAATACATTAAAATTTCATCATTTTCATACCTGCATTAGATCCTGCAGTAGACTCACAGACTCAACACGTTGGACGTACTCAAGGACCTTCTGCAGCGCCTCTCTTGGTTAGGAAGCTTTTTCTCTGTGACAATCCATGGGGAGGTGTAGATGGTACTTCGTCATCACAGGCTTCAGACTCGTCACTTGAGAAAACATCCCTGCAATGGATGCATAGACACTTGGGCATGAATGTCATTTAACAACAAAAGCTAGAACAAAAAGCTTTGCATTTAAAAGAATACATCTGTGATGGGGAAGCCAGGTTAAAGTGTTAATTTTATAATTATGTAATTAGCTGCAGGTTAGTCTAGTGAAGGTGTAATCACTTCTATTTTGGAGCATAGCTTTTGCTCTGTCCAATCATTGCCTCACCTGCTGAAACCCACATTCGGGTATTTTACAAACCAAAAACTTAAATACCTGTACAGCTCTCATTTTTAACTTATTTTCTCTAACCTTTACCCACAAAATTTGAATATTCAAAATAAAAGTACACAAAGAAGTCACAATTTTTCCACATTAGTTACTTACGTAGTTCCTCTCAAATGCAGCTCAACACTGCATTGAATTAGAGCTTGATAAGCCTACACACAAAACATACAAAGCACATTGTGGCATGATTCTGAATGAGCCAATCTAGCATTTCAACATCTGTTCAACTGTTGGAATTTTAACTATTATCTGACTCTATTAACCAACATTCATCCAACAATTATGCGCGCTCGTTTTGGACACTGCATTGAATTAGAGCTTGATAAACCCACACACAAAACATACAAAGCACATTGTGGCATGATTCTGAATGAGCCAATCTAGCATTTCAATATCTGTTCAACTTTCATCTTGAATTTCTATTATTTAAATAACAGGCAACATTCAACAGTTAATATGTTTTGCTTTACTTACCCAAATCAAACACATCACAAAAAAGCCTTAAATGAGCTAGTGGAGTAGATTGTATTAATTTGAGTGAAAGCTTAAGTCTTTTGGAGAATTTTGGAGAGAGATCGAGGGACACTGTGTTTAGCGTCGTAGGCCCAATGCTAACAATATGTAGCTCGTTGTAAAGGTCCTCATAAAAATAAATAAAACACACAACGCTTATCAGTATTATTAAAAGGGTGATTATAATGTACTTAAGTTTTCCCCAAAATAATTCGAGTACGTACGTTGTTGATATACCCTCTGTGTTCTCGTCACTTATCATTTTAGCATACTGTGTTTTAGCTAACGCACCAAGCAGTTTTCCAACACAGGCAACCTTGAAAAATTACAAAACACATTGTAAAGTAAGTCTAAAAAATGAGAGCCAGACATTTACCCAAGATTAATTAATTAATTCAATTATCGTTCGGGACTCACCGTGCTTTCAGCTCTTCTGCCGCACCTCAAAGACCGCGTAGCTTGCATTCGCTCCTTTTCTCACAGTTTGAATATGCTGCCTTCAAAAGAATCTGTAATTTTGACAACTCCAACTTGAATCTACAAAAATCAAGCAATAAGGTAGAAATAACTTCAAATATACTTTGAATAAAGATCTTTCACAGCATACAGAATTAATAAAATAACATTAATTAATAATGTTGATTTTGTTTATTTAAAAAAAAGTAACTGTGTTGACTGTTGGATGTGGCTGACAATGCTGGACCTGCCTTGTCAAATAGTTCATAGATGACAATCTTAGCTGTCTGGTATATTATAAAATGTTATCTTGTCCCTTAAGGGTTATTAAGTCACAGTTGGGGGTACATGTAAATTCACAAAATATAACGTCCAGCCTTGTTAAATTTAGCATAGATAAATACATGAATTTAATTTTAATTTTAATAAATCAATCAATCCTCTGTACTGCTTCTTGTCCTCACAAGGGTCCCCGGGAGTGCTGGAGCCTATCCCAGCTGTCTTCGGGCAGTCGACAGGGTACACCCTGAACTGGTTGCCAGTCAATCGCAGGGCACACAGAGACAAGCAACCATCCGCTCTCACACTCAGACCTTGGACCAGTGACCAATCAACCTATCATGGATGTTTTTGGAAAGTGGGAGGAAACCGGCGAAAACCCTAGCAGGCACAGGGAGAACCTTGCACTTCTGTACTGTGATGCGGACTTGCTAACCAGTCCGCCACCGTGCCGCTTGTTCTAAAGAGTCCCAGAAAATAAAAACACCCGTCCCTTAGTCAAAAGCGGAAAAAGTCCAACAACAACCCGACCATAATTTGCATTGTTCCATAAGTTAAATCAATGTCAAACCTAATAAAAGCTGACTTCTGGTCCTCAAAAATCCTACACTTATTTTAGTCCTTTCACAATCTCGCAGCATAGGCTCCATGGCCATGTCTCTATCGTTTTGGCATCCATTGAATAGTTCTACTGAGAATAGTCTTCAGGGTGGTTACTATTAGCATAGCATGCATTAAATATCAAAAAGGCTCCAGAACAAATTTTCAAACCCATGCCCGCTTAGCTCATCTATAACCCATACAGGACCCAGACATGGTTGACCAGCTCTAACCTATGCCCACTTATCCCACACATAACCCAAACAGGACCGATAAATGGTGACCACTTCTAACCCATGCCCACTTAGCCCACACATAACCCAAATAGGACCCAGACATGGTTGACCAGCTCTAACCCATGCCCACTTGGCCCATATACAGCCCATATGAGACCCTCACATGGTTGACCAGTTCTAACCCATGCCCACTTAGCCCACACATAACCCAAATAGGACCTATAAATGGTTTCAGTAGTAGATTCAGTAGTTTTTATCATTACAGCATTTTCCCCTCTGTATAATGGACAGACATTAGGAGTGTTTCCTTACACTTAGATACGTTTATACTGTGTATATTTGCATGCTTTTTATGAATGTCTGCTGCTAATGTTATACATTAACGGCTACATTACGCCGCCGACTCTGTGTGAGCTATATCTTTGCTGCTGTAACACCTCAAATTTCCCCATTGTGGGACTAATAAAGGACATCTTTATCTTTATCTTTACCAGTTCTAACCCATGCCCACTTAGCCCATACACAACCCGTATTGCACCCACAACATTTGCCCAGTTTAAGCCCATGCCCACCAATCCCAGATGGCGCCCACATGGAACCCTGTACCATTGCCCACTTCTAGCCCATTCCCACTTGGTACCCAGGAATCCCGCATTTACCCCATTTGGGGCCCAGTTGGACATGTTGGCTGGGTACAGTACTTTTATTCTTGCAGTATTTTTATCATTGCAGTATTTTCAATCATTCAGTATTTTTTTTTATCATTGCAGCATTTTTATTTATTTCCCCTCTGAACCATAGACAGGCATTAGGAGTGTTTCCTTACACTTGTATATGTTGTGGGCTGTAAGTGTGTATATACATGGGGATCTGTGTATATACGTATATACTGTGTATATTTGCATGCTTTTTATGAATGCCTGCTGCCAATGTTATACATTAACGGCTACATTACGTCGGTGCCACTGTGTGATGTATATCTTTGCTGCTGTAACACTGCAAATGTCCCCGTTATTGGACAATTAAAAGACATCTTTATCTTTAGAAATTGAAGATTCACTTGCGAGGCCATTTTCAACACGGACCTTTCAAGAGAAGCTATATCGTCCAACACTCGGTCAGTGCTGTCTAAGTGCTTTTCTGTATATTGTTTGTCCACCCGTGGTGTCATAAATTATGGTATTATGAGGGGGATTTATTCAAGTAGGACTAAGTAGGACTTCATTGAAGGCCCAGGTGTGAAATGCATGGCCCTCCACTGGTTCAAATAATATCTAAAACTAAATTACCAGTTACATGTGCAATTTCAATATTCAACAATTATCTCAACAAAAAAGGACAATCTGAATTTTTTTTAAATGCACAATAAAACAGAAAAGCCATTTCCGGGTATTTTACAATTCAGTCTTCATTGGGGAAAAAACATTCAACAATTTGCTTTTCTTATTTAATACATAGTTCAGCACAGCAGGTGGCGGACAAGCACCTTAAAACGTCATTCGCCTACACAAGGAAGAAGAACATGCCCGAGGCGCTCCCGTGTCCTCGTCTTTCGGTCAACCTGAGAATAATGTTCTTGAGGATTAAAGTTTATAAATGTAAGTATGATGTGATTTTTTATTTTATTTTATGTTGTTGAACAGTGTTTTTGTTTATTTTATAATTTCGTCATTAAAAGGCTGTGGCGGTTGGAGAGTCAGCTTCGTGTTAGGGCGTGTTAAAGATCCCGATACCCACACTACACCCTCATTGAAGTATATACGAGTAAAATTATTCGAGCGCGCAGCCAAAGTATATTGTCCACAATTATTTGCGGACTTAACCAAAATCCCATTGAACTGGCGATGTTCGGTGGAATTCTTGTGCCCATGCTGAAAAAAATTCTCTTCAAATGTACATATCAAATTATGACATTATGATAAACAGTTGCATGTGTGCAATTTCGGTCACTCTTTTAAAGTCACCTACGTGTTTTGTCCGAGTGCAGCTAGCGTACTTAGCGACCTTGTGTGCATGCGCCGCAGATTGTGAGAGCGCCTCAAATAGTACAAATGAAGCTATAGCTTGTTCCGGTGGGTCCCAAGCCAGGGTTTTTTCTTAACTACCACATTACTTAAGTTTTAATATCACTCTCAACGTCAAAATTGTTACAAATAAATACATAATGATAACGTGCCGCCAAGCTCGATGACATAGGAGGCGGAAGTTGGTGTCGTCACACGCATTGTCCCAATTTTGCAATATCGGTACGCTTGGAACCTGTGCTCTGCAACACCCCATGTACACGTCAACGAGGAACGTATGGTGTAGAGTGTTTATTGCGATTGGGCCATTCTTTGTCACGGTCTTCTCTCTGACAAATTGGCATATTTAGCAGCCAAAATATAATGAGCCGTTGCTGTGATAGTAGTTGCAGCCCAAGGTTATTTTAGTAAACGAAAATGAACTCAAAACTTGAATAGAAAAAAATAAAATTCGATAATGAAAAAAATACAGTGAACCCTCGGTTATCGCGGTTAATGGGGACCGAGACCACCCGCGAAAACTGAAAATCCGCGAAGTAGCGGCGCACCTTCAAAAATGCTTAAAAAAAAAAAGTGCGAAGTAGTGGTGCACCTTCAAAAATGCTTAAAAAAAAAATAATAATAAATATGTATATATATATATATATATGTATATATATATATATATACACGGGTAGAGAGAGAGAGAGTGAAATTCATGCTATAACAAAAAAAAAAAAATTATTATTAAAACTTATTATTTTTTTATTCCCCAGCCATTATTTTTGTATTTATTCAATTACTTCTTTTTGTATGAAAGGTGGCATTCTTCATTTATTTTTTTTATTCATTTATTCATTCATAACTGACAGCCTCGCGCTCCGCTCGTGCTCGGGCGGAAGAGGTGCTCCTCTTCGGCTTAATTGTCATGCACCTGCTCCCCCGAAGCGTGTCTCCGTTCGGTTGAACTCGGTTTCATTTCGCCCCGCCCGTGCCCGGGGAAGGTGCTTCTCTTCGGCTTAACTGTGACGCGAGCATGCCCTCCTCCTCCGGAGCTTCCATTCGGTTAAACTTAGGGGCCGCTTGACACCGCCCGTGCCCGGGGAAGGTGCTCCTCTTCGGCTTAACTGCCACGCACGCCGGCCGGCCTCCTCCGGAGCTCTCGTACGCTCCCGAACAGAGCGAAATGTCGCCCCGCTAGTGCCCGGGCGGAAGTTGTTCCTCTTCGGCTTAACTGCCACGCACGCTGGCCGGAGCTCTGGTACGGTCCGAACCGCGCGAAACGTCGCCCCAAATCGTGCCCGGGGGAACGTGCTCTTCTTCGTCCACTCTCCTCTTCGCCCACGCTCTTCTTCGGCGCATGCCGGCCGTCTTACAGCTCCAGCGCCCCGTCGTGCCGCTCGGCGAAACTACAATGCCCCCGAATATTTTTTAGACCCGCGAAGCACTGAACCCGCGAAAGGTGAACCGCGAAGTAGCGAGGGTTCACTGTAAAATGAAAATGCTCTTTCAAAAATTAAAACTATCTAAAACTAGTGATGGCAAAATGAAGCCCCATAAAGCAGCCAAGCCCTGCAGGGAAATACTTCACACACGAATGGGCTTCGAGATGCTTCATTTTTCTTGACTACGCCATCCCGTGGACAGAAAAATGTATAACATGCTTGGTGCATGCAATAAAATGGTGAGCTGTAAATCATGCTCTGCTTACCAAACAATATGTATTTGAAGAGTGATTTTAATTGTTCTGTTTTACTTTGTCTTCTCACTTCTCCAATATTCAGACAGCTCCGCAGAGACCAACGTTTCACCCCCACACTGATATAAAATGGACCCAACCGTTTGGGTCTCTTTCCAAATTTGGTACCAAAGCCTCCCCCACAGTGCGGCAGCTATCTTGAATTGGCCCGTTCCCAGAGAGTTTTACTTCATTCAGTGTCATTCAGTATTATTCAAAATCTTTCAGTGTCATTCCAAATCATTCAATGTCATTCACGATCTTTCCACATCCTTCCACCTTCCATCGTTCAGTGTCATTCCACATTCTCTTTGATATATAACATAACATAACAATAACATAATCCTGGGTCAGCAGACACCTAATTAATGTGTTAATACATGATACATTTTTATATAAGCAACACTTATGATTGTAACGTATTTTTAATTCTTTCTAGGCGGGAACTGTCCGAACAAAAAATTCATGCAATTTGTAATTATACACTTTGTCATACAAAAAGTCACTCAGGGCAAGAGAAAAAGAATTGTCACTTGCCCAAGTTGGGCAAGTAATTTGGCCACTCGGGCAAGGCAAATTTTAGTGGCACTTGCCCTATGGGGAAGCAGTTTTTAAAGTTAACTTCGAACCCTGTGATGGTGTCTTGTGACCAGTCTTAATCAGCTGATGTTCCATGAAGGCGTGCCTTACCTGTCACAAGAATGAAGGCAAGTCACGCCCCCCGCTGTCCGTTCACTCCGCCAAGATGCTGCTCCAGGTGGTAGAGAGGATGAAGGCTCCCTTGTCTCTGTTCATGGTTTTTATGCCTCGCTTGCAGATCTCAATTGCTTCTTTGATCCAGCGCTGTAGTTTGTTCTCTCCGGTGCGGATGACCCTGCCCTTCTCCCAGTCCATGATGTGGTTTTCCCTTTTGCAGTGGTCAGTGATTGCTGATTTGTAATGTTCATGTTGTGCTTGTTCTTTTACTGCTCTGATTTTTTAATTTTTTTGACAGGTAAGTCACACCCTCATGGAACATCAGCTGATAAAGACGGGTCTCAAGACACCATCATGCGACACTCTGAAGAAGGCGAAAGACTCGCCGAAACATGTCAGGTAAAAAATTAACCTAAAACATAATTGTCTGCTTTTAATGAATCAGTCAAATATCAATAATAAGAAGACAAAATGAACCTAATACAAATAAATGAATGCTTAATAACTCCCCTGGACATGCTCCTAAAAATCCAAACCTTCACCTGTAAATAAAACGTCCCGACCTGAAGACATCTTAATGTTATTATTTTGTTATACACACAGCGCCGCCAAGTGGAATCAAAAATTTGTTTTTATTTTAATTTTCACGTACTGCACGGTGCCCTTTTGACGAATCCGACTGAAAATTAGTCAGAAAAGACTCACTTACTCTCTGCCGAATTTTGTGACGTTTTGGCAAAAGGCGTGGCTATTACGGTGCTGAAAAGTCCGATTGTACTCTGTGGCAACAAAAGCTCCGGCAACATTACTCAGATGATACTATCTTCTCGAAGTTGTACACATTTGAGGATACTTCAGCCCTGAAGACATCCACCAACTTATTTTTCATCGTAGTAGTAGCGCCACCAACTGGTAAAAGCTAATACAAGTTATTTTTTTGGATGTTTTTCTCCGTGCAACTCAACAAGGTCGCCCTCATATATGCTCGGATGACTGTTTCGGCCATGAGGATGTCACAATACGAAATTCATCCTTTTTCGTGAAAAGTTGTGGGAGTGGCATTGCACTGTTCGGCAATAAAACAACGCTGATTATGAGGTTCTAAATATGAACGACAACTCGTGAAACTTTACACACACATCAGGCAGAGCAAATTTATCAATATTTTATACGTTAGTTGTGCAGCTATTTTGAAATGGCTCGCCATGGCCCTCGAGAAATGTTAAAAAAAGCAGCCCTGGTTGAGTGTTTCACCTCGCTTTTTGTAAATTTTATGGAGTACAGTGAACCCTCGGTTATCGCGGTTAATGGGGACCGAGACCACCCGCGAAAACTGAAAATCCGCGAAGTAGCGGCGCACCTTCAAAAATGCTTAAAAAAAAATACAATATATATAATAAATATATAAATATATATATACGGGGAGAGAGAGAGAGAGTGAAATTGATGTTATAACAAAAAAACCAAATTATTATTAAAACGTATTATTTTTTTATTCCCCAGCCATTCTTTTTGTATTTATTTAATTACTCAGACTTTTACCTGCTGGTACGCCGTCTGGTGTGCCCTGTGAAATGAAAGGTGCCATTCTTTCTTTCTTTATTTATTTATTCATTCATAACTGACAGCTTCGCGCTCCGCTCGTTCCCGGGCGGAAGAGGTGCTCCAATTCGGCTTAACTGTGACACACGCCCACCCTCCTCCCCCGGAGCTTCCATTCGGTTAAACTTAGGGGCCGCTTGGCACCGCCCGTGCCCGGGGAAGGTGCTCCTCTTCGGCTTACTGTGACGCGAGCATGCCCTCCTCCTCCGGAGCTTCCATTCGGTTAAACTTAGGGGCCGCTTGGAACCGCCCGTGGCCGGGGAAGGTGCTCCTCTTCGGCTTACTGTGACGCGAGCATGCCCTCCTCCTCCGGAGCTTCCATTCGGTTAAACTTAGGGGACGCTTGGAACCGCCCGTGCCCGGGGAAGGTGCTCCTTTTCGGCTTACTGTGACGCGAGCATGCCCTCCTCCTCCGGAGCTTCCATTCGGTTAAACTTAGGGGCCGCTTGGCACCGCCCGTGCCCGGGGAAGGTGCTCCTCTACGGCTTAACTGCCACGCACGCCGGCCGGAGCTCTGGTACTGTCCGAACCGCGCGAAACGTCGCCACCGATCGTGTCCGGGGGAACGTGCTCTTCTTCGTCCACTCTCCTCTTCGCCCACGCTCTTCTTTGGCGCACGCCGGCCGTCTAACCGCTCCAGCGCCCCGTCGTGCCGCTCGGCGAAACTACAATGCCCCCGAATATTTTTTAGACCCGCGAAGCACTGAACCCGCGAAAGGTGAACCGCCAAGTAGCGAGGGTTCACTGTATGTATAAGACCAAGACCTACAAAAAAGACTCTTGGAGCAATGAGCTAGGTTTTACAGGAAGTCGGCCATTTTGAATTTACTTAAAAGGGGGCGGGTCACCACAATGGACTTTGTGTAGAAATTATTATTGGGGCCCGAGCAGCGACCGCGGCGAGGTCCCTATTGTTTTTGTAGAAATTATTATTAGGGCCCGAGCAGCGACCGCTACGAGGTCCCCATTGTTTTTGTGGAAATTATTATTATTATTATTATTAGGGCCCGAGCAGTGACCTGTTTATTTTTTTTAAGCATTTTTGAAGGTGCGCCGCTACTTCGCGGATTTTCAGTTTTCGCGGGTGGTCTCGGTCCCCGTTAACCGCGATAACCGAGGGTTCACTGTACTCCATAAAATTTAAAAAAAGCGAGGTGAAACACTCAACCAGAGCTGCTTTTTTTAACATTTCTCGAGGGCCATGGCGAGCCATTTAAAAAAAGCTGCACAACTAACGTATAAAATATTGATAAATTTGCTCGGCCTGATGTGTGTGTAAAGTTTTACAAGTTGTCGTTCATATTTAGAACCTCATAATCAGCTTTGTTTTATTGCCGAACAGTGCAATGCCACTCCCACAACTTTTCATGAAAAAGGACGAATTTCGTATTGTGACATCCTCATGGCCGAAACAGTCATCCGAGCATATATGAGGGCGACCTTGTTGAGTTGCACGGAGAAAAACATCCAAGAAAATAACTTGTATTAGCTTTTACCAGTTGGTGGCGCTACTACTACGATGTAAAATAAGTTGGTAGATGTCTTCAGGGCTGAAGTATCCTCAAATGTGTACAACTTCGAGAAGATAGGATCATCTGAGTCATGTTGCCGGAGCTTTTGTTGCCACAGAGTACAATCGGACTTTTCAGCACCTTAATAGCCACGCCTTTTGCCAAAACGTCACAAAATTCGGCAGAGAGTAAGATCATTGTCTTGAATCTTTTCTGACTCATTTTCAGTCGGATTCGTCAAAAGGGCACCGTGCAGTACGTGAAAATTAAAATAAAAACAAATTTTTGATTCCACTTGGCGGCACTGTGTGTATAACAAAATAATAACATTAAGATGTCTTCAGGTCGGGACGTTTTATTTACAGGTGAAGGTTTGGATTTTTAGGAGCATGTGCAGGGGAGTTATTAAGCATTCATTTATTTGTATTAGGTTCATTTTGTCTTCTTATTATTGATATTTGACTGATTCATTAAAAGCAGACAATTATGTTTTAGGTTAATTTTTTACCTGACATGTTTCGGCGAGTCTTTCGCCTTCTTCAGAGTGTCGCATGATGGTGTCTTGAGCTGATGTTCCATGAGGGTGTGACTTACCTGTCAAAAAAATGAAAAAATCAGAGCAGTAAAAGAACAAGCACAACATGAACATTACAAATCAGCAATCACTGACCACTGCAAAAGGGAAAACCACATCATGGACCGGGAGAAGGGCAGGGTCATCCGCACAGAAGAGAACAAACAACAGCGCTGGATCAGAGAGGCCATTGAGATCTGCAAGCGAGGCATAAAAACCATGAACAGAGACAAGGGAGCCTTCATCCTCTCTACCACCTGGACCAGCATCTTGGCGGAGTGAACGGACAGCGGGGGGCGTGACTTGCCTTCATTCTTGTGACAGGTAAGTCACGCCCTCATGGAACATCAGCTGATAAAGACGGGTCACAAGACAGCATCATGTGACACTCTGAAGAAGGCGAAAGACTTTCGTATTGTGACATGCTCAAGGCCTAAACACTCATCCGAGCAAATATAAGGTAGATTTTGTTCACCTGCCCGGAGAAAAACATCAACGAAAATAATTTGTATTTGTTTTAACCAGTTGGTGGCACTACCACTGCGATCAAAAATAAGTTGGCAGCCGTCTTCAGGGCCTGAATATCCTCAAATGTGAAAGATTTCCAGAAGATGGATCATCTGAATCATTTTGCAGGAACTTTTGTTGCCACGGAGAATAATCAGACTCTGCGGCACCGTAATAGCCACGCCCTTTGAAGGAAAGTCGTAAAAATAGGGATAGAGTAAGATCAATGTCTTGAGTCTTTTCTAGCCAATTTTCAATCGGATTCGTTAAAAGGGCACCGTGCAGTACGTCAAAATGTAAAAATTGATATTGATTGGCGCAAGGTGTATAACTGAATATAAACATATAGATGTCTTCAGATACCGACTCTTTATGTACATGTGAAGTTTTGGATTTTTAGCAGCATGTGCAGGAGAGTTATTAAGCATTTTGTCCATTGCGGCGAAGGAAATCTTAAGTGAAAACTTTGAAGCCCCGCCCCCGTCATATAGTATTTCGGAAACAAAAAATTTTAGCCCCAGTGTTTGTCCCAGGTCTTAAGATGCTCCAGACAGAACTTTAAGGCAATCAGATGAAGCCTTTAGGATCAGGGTGCAAAAGAATGACCCCTGTAAACATGCAAAAAAGGGCAAAAGTCGGACTTTCAAAAATTCATAACTCACTTCCTGTTCATATTAGACGTTACAAAATATAAAATTTTTCGCCATGCCCGATGAGACTGCCAAGTTTGGTGAGTTTTTGTGCATGTTTCGGGGGTCAAAAATGCGATCGAACAATCGGAAAAATAATAATAATACTAATTTCTACAAAAACAATAGGGACTTCGCAGCGGTCGCTGCTCAGGCCCTAATAATAATAATAATAATAATAATAATAAAAGTAATAATATTTTCTACAAAAACAATAGGGACCTCGCCGCGGTCGCTGCTCGGGCCCCAATAATAATTTCTACACAAAGTCCATTGTGGTGACCCGCCCCCTTTTAAGTAAATTCAAAATGGCCGACTTCCTGTAAAACCTAGCTCATTGCTCCAAGAGACTTTTTTGTAGGTCTTGGTCTTATACATACAGTGAACCCTCGCTACTTCGCGGTTCACCTTTCGCGGGTTCAGTGCTTCGCGGGTCTAAAAAATATTCGGGGGCATTGTAGTTTCGCCAAGCGGCACGACGGGGCGCTGGAGCGGTTAGACGGCCGGCGTGCGCCGAAGAAGAGCGTGGGCGAAGAGGAGAGTGGACGAAGAAGAGCACGTTCCCCCGGACACGATCGGTGGCGACGTTTCGCGCGGTTCGGACCGTACCAGAGCTCCGGCCGGCGTGCGTGGCAGTTAAGCCGTAGAGGAGCACCTTCCCCGGGCACGGGCGGTGCCAAGCGGCCCCTAAGTTTAACCGAATGGAAGCTCCGGAGGAGGAGGGCATGTTCGCGTCACAGTAAGCCGAAGAGGAGCACCTTCCCCGGGCACGGGCGGTTCCAAGCGGCCCCTAAGTTTAACCGAATGGAAGCTCCGGAGGAGGAGGGCATGCTCGCGTCACAGTAAGCCGAAGAGAAGCACCTTCCCCGGGCACGGGCGGTTCCAAGCGGCCCCTAAGTTTAACCGAATGGAAGCTCCGGAGGAGGAGGGCATGCTCGCGTCACAGTAAGCCGAAGAGGAGCACCTTCCCCGGGCACGGCGGTGCCAAGCGGCCCCTAAGTTTAACCGAATGGAAGCTCCGGGGGAGGAGGGCGGGCGTGTGTCACAGTTAAGCCGAATTGGAGCACCTCTTCTGCCCGGGCACGAGCGGAGCGCGAGGCTGTCAGTTATGAATGAATAAATGAATAAATAAATAAAGAATGCCACCTTTCATTTCACAGGGCACACCGGACGGCGTACCAGCAGGTAAAAGTCGGAGTAATTAAATAAATACAAAAAGAATGGCTGGGGAATAAAAAAATAATACGTTTTAATAATAATTTGGTTTTTTTGTTATAACATGAATTTCACTCTCTCTCTCCCCGTATATATATATATATATATCTATATATATATATATATATATATATATATATATATATATATATTTATATATTTATTATATATATTGTATATTTTTTTTAAGCATTTTTGAAGGTGCGCCGCTACTTCGCGGATTTTCAGTTTTTGCGGGTGGTCTCGGTCCCCATTAACCGCAATAACCGAGGGTTCACTGTACTCCATAAAATTTACAAAAAGCGAGGTGAAACACTCAACCAGGGCTGCTTTTTTGAACATTTCTCGAGGGCCATGGCGAGCCATTTCAAAAAAGCTGCACAACTAACGTATAAAATATTGATAAATTTGCTCGGCCTGATGTGTGTGTAAAGTTTCACGAGTTGTCGTTCATATTTAGAACCTCATAATTAGCGTTGTTTTATTGCCGAACAGTGCAATGCCACTCCCACAACTTTTCACGAAAAATCACGAATTTCGTATTGTGACATCCTCATGGCCGAAACAGTCATCCGAGCATATATGAGGGCGACCTTGTTGAGTTGCACGGAGAAAAACATCCAAGAAAATAACTTGTATTAGCTTTTACCAGTTGGTGGCGCTACTACTACGATGAAAAATAAGTTGGTAGATGTCTTCAGGGCTGAAGTATCCTCAAATGTGTACAACTTCGAGAAGATAGGATCATCTGAGTCATGTTGCTGGAGCTTTTGTTGCCACAGAGTACAATCGGACTTTTCAGCACCGTAATAGCCACGCCTTTTGCCAAAACGTCACAAAATTCGGCAGAGTAAGATCATTGTCTTGAATCTTTTCTGACTCATTTTCAGTCGGATTCGTCAAAAGGGCACCGTGCAGTACGTGAAAATTAAAATAAAAACAAATTTTTGATTCCACTTGGCGGCACTGTGTGTATAACAAAATAATAACATTAAGATGTCTTCAGGTCGGGACGTTTTATTTACAGGTGAAGGTTTGGATTTTTAGGAGCATGTGCAGGGGAGTTATTAAGCATTCATTTATTTGTATTAGGTTCATTTTGTCTTCTTATTATTGATATTTGACTGATTCATTAAAAGCAGACAATTATGTTTTAGGTTAATTTTTTACCTGACATGTTTCGGCGAGTCTTTCGCCTTCTTCAGAGTGTCGCATGATGGTGTCTTGAGCTGATGTTCCATGAGGGTGTGACTTACCTGTCAAAAAAATGAAAAAAATCAGAGCAGTAAAAGAACAAGCACAACATGAACATTACAAATCAGCAATCACTGACCACTGCAAAAGGGAAAACCACATCATGGACCGGGAGAAGGGCAGGGTCATCCGCACAGAAGAGAACAAACAACAGCGCTGGATCAGAGAGGCCATTGAGATCTGCAAGCGAGGCATAAAAACCATGAACAGAGACAAGGGAGCCTTCATCCTCTCTACCACCTGGACCAGCATCTTGGCGGAGTGAACGGACAGCGGGGGGCGTGACTTGCCTTCATTCTTGTGACAGGTAAGTCACGCCCTCATGGAACATCAGCTGATAAAGACGGGTCACAAGACACCATCATGTGACACTCTGAAGAAGGCGAAAGACTTTCGTATTGTGACATGCTCAAGGCCGAAACACTCATCCGAGCAAATATAAGGTAGATTTTGTTAACATGCCCGGAGAAAAACATCAACGAAAATAATTTGTATTTGTTTTAACCAGTTGGTGGCGCTACCACTGCGATCAAAAATAAGTTGGCAGCCGTCTTCAGGGCCTGAATATCCTCAAATGTGAAAAATTTCGAGAAGATGGATCATCTGAATCATTTTGCAGGAACTTTTGTTGCCACGGAGAATAATCAGACTCTGCGGCACCGTAATAGCCACGCCCTTCGAAGGAAAGTCACAAAAATAGGGATAGAGTAAGATCAATGTCTTGAGTCTTTTCTAGCCAATTTTCAATCAGATTCGTTAAAAGGGCACCGTGCAGTACGTCAAAATGTAAAAAATGATATTGATTGGCGCAAGGTGTATAACTGAATATAAACATATAGATGTCTTCAGGTACAGACTCTTTATGTACATGTGAAGTTTTGGATTTGTAGCAGCATGTGCAGGAGAGTTATTAAGCATTTTGTCCATTGCGGCGAAGGAAATCTTAAGTGAAAACTTTGATGCCCCGCCCCCGTCATATAGTATTTCGGAAACAAAAAATTTTAGCCCCAGTGTTTGTCCCAGGTCTTCAGATGCTACAGACAGAATTTTAAGGCAATCAGATGAAGCCTTTAGGATCAGGGTGCAAAAGAATGACCCCTGTAAACATGCAAAAAAGGGCAAAAGTCGGACTTTCAAAAATTCATAACTCACTTCCTGTTCATATGAGACGTTAAAATATAAAATTTTTCGCCATGCCCGATGAGACTGCCAAGTTTGGTGAGTTTTTGTGCATGTTTCGGGGGTCAAAAATGCGATCGAACAATCGGAAAAATAATAATAATAATAATTTCTACAAAAACAATAGGGACTTCGCAGCGGTCGCTGCTCAGGCCCTAATAATAATAATAATAATAATAATAATAAAAGTAATAATATTTTCTACAAAAACAATAGGGACCTCGCCGCGGTCGCTGCTCGGGCCCCAATAATAATTTCTACACAAAGTCCATTGTGGTGACCCGCCCCCTTTTAAGTAAATTCAAAATGGCCGACTTCCTGTAAAACCTAGCTCATTGCTCCAAGAGACTTTTTTGTAGGTCTTGGTCTTATACATACAGTGAACCCTCGCTACTTCGCGGTTCACCTTTCGCGGGTTCAGTGCTTCGCGGGTCTAAAAAATATTCGGGGGCATTGTAGTTTCGCCGAGCGGCACGACGGGGCGCTGGAGCGGTTAGACGGCCGGCGTGCGCCGAAGAAGAGCGTGGGCGAAGAGGAGAGTGGACGAAGAAGAGCACGTTCCCCCGGACACGATCGGTGGCGACGTTTCGCGCGGTTCGGACCGTACCAGAGCTCCGGCCAGCGTGCGTGGCAGTTAAGCCGTAGAGGAGCACCTTCCCCGGGCACGGGCGGTGCCAAGCGGCCCCTAAGTTTAACCGAATGGAAGCTCCGGAGGAGGAGGGCATGCTCGCGTCACAGTAAGCCGAAGAGGAGCACCTTCCCCGGGCACGGGCGGTTCCAAGCGGCCCCTAAGTTTAACCGAATGGAAGCTCCGGAGGAGGAGGGCATGCTCGCGTCACAGTAAGCCGAAGAGGAGCACCTTCCCCGGGCACGGGCGGTGCCAAGCGGCCCCTAAGTTTAACCGAATGGAAGCTCCGGGGGAGGAGGACGGGCGTGTGTCACAGTTAAGCCAAATTGGAGCACCTCTTCTGCCCGGGCACGAGCGGAGCGCGAGGCTGTCAGTTATGAATGAATAAATGAATAAATAAATAAAGAATGCCACCTTTCATTTCACAGGGCACACCGGACGGCGTACCAGCAGGTAAAAGTCGGAGTAATTAAATAAATACAAAAAGAATGGCTGGGGAATAAAAAAATAATACGTTTTAATAATAATTTGTTTTTTTTGTTATAACATGAATTTCACTCTCTCTCTCCCCGTATATATATATATATATATATATATATATATATATATATATATATATATATATATATATATATATATATATATATATATATAAATTTATATATTTATTATATATATTGTATATTTTTTTTAAGCATTTTTGAAGGTGCGCCGCTACTTCGCGGATTTTCAGTTTTCGCGGATGGTCTCGGTCCCCATTAACCGCGATAACCGAGGGTTCACTGTACTCCATAAAATTTACAAAAAGCGAGGTGAAACACTCAACCAGAGCTGCTTTTTTTTAACATTTCTCGAGGGCCATGGCGAGCCATTTCAAAAAAGCTGCACAACTAACGTATAAAATATTGATAAATTTGCTCGGCCTGATGTGTGTGTAAAGTTTTACGAGTTGTCGTTCATATTTAGAACCTCATAATCAGCTTTGTTTTATTGCCGAACAGTGCAATGCCACTCCCACAACTTTTCACGAAAAATCACGAATTTCGTATTGTGACATCCTCATGGCCGAAACAGTCATCCGAGCATATATGAGGGCGACCTTGTTGAGTTGCACGGAGAAAAACATCCAAGAAAATAACTTGTATTAGCTTTTACCAGTTGGTGGCGCTACTACTACGATGTAAAATAAGTTGGTAGATGTCTTCAGGGCTGAAGTATCCTCAAATGTGTACAACTTCGAGAAGATAGGATCATCTGAGTCATGTTGCCGGAGCTTTTGTTGCCACAGAGTACAATCGGACTTTTCAGCACCTTAATAGCCACGCCTTTTGCCAAAACGTCACAAAATTCGGCAGAGAGTAAGATCATTGTCTTGAGTCTTTTCTGACAAATTTTCAGTCGGATTCGTCAAAAGGGCACCGTGCAGTACGTGAAAATTAAAATAAAAACAAATTTTTGATTCCACTTGGCGGCACTGTGTGTATAACAAAATAATAACATTACGATGTCTTCAGGTCGGGACGTTTTATTTACAGGTGAAGGTTTGGATTTTTAGGAGCATGTGCAGGGGAGTTATTAAGCATTCATTTATTTGTATTAGGTTCATTTTGTCTTCTTATTATTGATATTTGACTGATTCATTAAAAGCAGACAATTATGTTTTAGGTTAATTTTTTACCTGACATGTTTCGGCGAGTCTTTCGCCTTCTTCAGAGTGTCGCATGATGGTGTCTTGAGCTGATGTTCCATGAGGGTGTGACTTACCTGTCAAAAAAATGAAAAAAATCAGAGCAGTAAAAGAACAAGCACAACATGAACATTACAAATCAGCAATCACTGACCACTGCAAAAGGGAAAACCACATCATGGACCGGGAGAAGGGCAGGGTCATCCGCACAGAAGAGAACAAACAACAGCGCTGGATCAGAGAGGCCATTGAGATCTGCAAGCGAGGCATAAAAACCATGAACAGAGACAAGGGAGCCTTCATCCTCTCTACCACCTGGACCAGCATCTTGGCGGAGTGAACGGACAGCGGGGGGCGTGACTTGCCTTCATTCTTGTGACAGGTAAGTCACGCCCTCATGGAACATCAGCTGATAAAGACGGGACACAAGACAGCATCATGTGACACTCTGAAGAAGGCGAAAGACTTTCGTATTGTGACATGCTCAAGGCCTAAACACTCATCCGAGCAAATATAAGGTAGATTTTGTTCACCTGCCCGGAGAAAAACATCAACGAAAATAATTTGTATTTGTTTTAACCAGTTGGTGGCGCTACCACTGCGATCAAAAATAAGTTGGCAGCCGTCTTCAGGGCCTGAATATCCTCAAATGTGAAAAATTTTGAGAAGATGGATCATCTGAATCATTTTGCAGGAACTTTTGTTGCCACGGAGAATAATCAGACTCTGCGGCACCGTAATAGCCACGCCCTTCGAAGGAAACTCACAAAAATAGGGATAGAGTAAGATCAATGTCTTGAGTCTTTTCTAGCCAATTTTCAATCAGATTCGTTAAAAGGGCACCGTGCAGTACGTCAAAATGTAAAAATAGATATTGATTGGCGCAAGGTGTATAACTGAATATAAACATATAGATGTCTTCAGGTACAGACTTTTTATGTACATGTGAAGTTTTGGATTTTTAGCAGCATGTGCAGGAGAGTTATTAAGCATTTTGTCCATTGCGGCGAAGGAAATCTTAAGTGAAAACTTTGAAGACCCGCCCCCGTCATATAGTATTTCGGAAACAAAAAATTTTAGCCCCAGTGTTTGTCCCAGGTCTTCAGATGCTACAGACAGAATTTTAAGGCAATCAGATGAAGCCTTTAGGATCAGGGTGCAAAAGAATGACCCCTGTAAACATGCAAAAAAGGGCAAAAGTCGGACTTTCAAAAATTCATAACTCACTTCCTGTTCATATTAGACGTTAAAATATCAAATTTTTCGCCATGCCCGATGAGACTGCCAAGTTTGGTGAGTTTTTGTGCATGTTTCGGGGGTCAAAAATGCGATCGAACAATCGGAAAAATAATAATAATAATAATTTCTACAAAAACAATAGGGACTTCGCAGCGGTCGCTGCTCAGGCCCTAATAATAATAATAATAATATTAATAATAATAAAGGTAATAATATTTTCTACAAAAACAATAGGGACCTCGCAGCCGTCGCAGCTCGGGCCCTAATAACAATTTCTAGAAAAACAATAGGGACCTCGCAGCGGTCACTGCTCGGGCCCTAATAATAATAATAATAAAAATAATAATAATTTCCACAAAAACAATGGGGACCTCGTAGCGGTCGCTGCTCAGGCCCTATTAATAATTTCTACAAAAACAATAGGGACCTCGCCGCCGTCGCTGCTCGGGCCCCAATAATAATTTCTACACAAAGTCCATTGTGGTGACCCGCCCCCTTTTAGGTCAATTCAAAATGGCCGACTTCCTGTAAAACCTAGCTCATTGCTCCAAGAGACTTTTTTGTAGGTCTTGGTCTTATACATACAGTGAACCCTCGCTACTTCGCGGTTCACCTTTCGCGGGTTCAGTGCTTCGCGGGTCTAAAAAATATTCGGGGGCATTGTAGTTTCGCCGAGCGGCACGACGGGGCGCTGGAGCGGTTAGACGGCCGGCGTGCGCCGAAGAAGAGCGTGGGCGAAGAGGAGAGTGGACGAAGAAGAGCACGTTCTCCCGGACACGATCGGTGGCGACGTTTCGCGCGGTTCGGACCGTACCAGAGCTCCGGCCGGCGTGCGTGGCAGTTAAGCCGTAGAGGAGCACCTTCCCCGGGCACGGGCGGTGCCAAGCGGCCCCTAAGTTTAACCGAATGGAAGCTCCGGAGGAGGAGGGCATGCTCGCGTCACAGTAAGCCGAAGAGGAGCACCTTCCCCGGGCACGGGCGGTTCCAAGCGGCCCCTAAGTTTAACCGAATGGAAGCTCCGGAGGAGGAGGGCATGCTCGCGTCACAGTAAGCCGAAGAGGAGCACCTTCCCCGGGCACGGGCGGTTCCAAGCGGCCCCTAAGTTTAACTGAATGGAAGCTCCGGAGGAGGAGGGCATGCTCGCGTCACAGTAAGCCGAAGAGGAGCACCTTCCCCGGGCACGGGCGGTGCCAAGCGGCCCCTAAGTTTAACAGAATGGAAGTTCCGGGGGAGGAGGGCGGGCGTGTGTCACAGTTAAGCCGAATTGGAGCACCTCTTCCGCCCGGGCACGAGCGGAGCGCGAGGCTGTCAGTTATGAATGAATAAATGAATAAATAAATAAAGAATGCCACCTTTCATTTCACAGGGCACACCGGACGGCGTACCAGCAGGTAAAAGTCGGAGTAATTAAATAAATACAAAAAGAATGGCTGGGGAATAAAAAAATAATACGTTTTAATAATAATTTGGTTTTTTTGTTATAAAATGAATTTCACTCTCTCTCTCCCCGTATATATATATATATATATATATATATATATATATATATATATATATATATTGTATATTTTTTTTAAGCATTTTTGAAGGTGCGCCGCTACTTCGCGGATTTTCAGTTTTCGCGGGTGGTCTCGGTCCCCATTAACCGCGATAACCGAGGGTTCACTGTACTCCATAAAATTTACAAAAAGCGAGGTGAAACACTCAATCAGGGCTGCTTTTTTGAACATTTCTCGAGGGCCATGGCGAGCCATTTCAAAAAAGCTGCACAACTAACGTATAAAATATTGATAAATTTGCTCGGCCTGATGTGTGTGTAAAGTTTCACGAGTTGTCGTTCATATTTAGAACCTCATAATCAGCGTTGTTTTATTGCCGAACAGTGCAATGCCACTCCCACAACTTTTCACGAAAAAGGACTAATTTCGTATTGTGACATCCTCATGGCCGAAACAGTCATCCGAGCATATATGAGGGCGACCTTGTTGAGTTGCACGGAGAAAAACATCCAAGAAAATAACTTGTATTAGCTTTTACCAGTTGGTGGCGCTACTACTACGATGTAAAATAAGTTGGTAGATGTCTTCTGGGCTGAAGTATCCTCAAATGTGTACAACTTCGAGAAGATAGGATCATCTGAGTCATGTTGCCGGAGCTTTTGTTGCCACAGAGTACAATCGGACTTTTCAGCACCGTAATAGCCACGCCTTTTGCCAAAACGTCACAAAATTCGGCAGAAAGTAAGATCATTGTCTTGAGTCTTTTCTGACTAATTTTCAGTCGGATTCGTCAAAAGGGCACCGTGCAGTACGTGAAAATTAAAATAAAAACAAATTTTTGATTCCACTTGGCGGCGCTGTGTGTATAACAAAATAATAACATTAAGATGTCTTCAGGTCGGGACGTTTTATTTACAGGTGAAGGTTTGGATTTTTAGGAGCATGTGCAGGGGAGTTATTAAGCATTCATTTATTTGTATTAGGTTCATTTTGTCTTCTTATTATTGATATTTGACTGATTCATTAAAAGCAGACAATTATGTTTTAGGTTAATTTTTTACCTGACATGTTTCGGCGAGTCTTTTGCCTTCTTCAGAGTGTCGCATGATGGTGTCTTGAGACCCGTCTTTATCAGCTGATGTTCCATGAGGGTGTGACTTACCTGTCAAAAAAATGAAAAAATCAGAGCAGTAAAAGAACAAGCACAACATGAACATTACAAATCAGCAATCACTGACCACTGCAAAAGGGAAAACCACATCATGGACCGGGAGAAGGGCAGGGTCATCCGCACCGAAGAGAACAAACAACAGCGCTGGATCAGAGAGGCCATTGAGATCTGCAAGCGAGGCATAAAAACCATGAACAGAGACAAGGGAGCCTTCATCCTCTCTACCACCTGGAGCAGCATTTTGGCGGAGTGAACGGACAGCGGGGGGCGTGACTTGCCTTCATTCTTGTGACAGGTAAGTCACGCCCTCATGGAACATCAGCTGATAAAGACGGGTCACAAGACAGCATCATGTGACACTCTGAAGAAGGCGAAAGACTTTCGTATTGTGACATGCTCAAGGCCTAAACACTCATCCGAGCAAATATAAGGTAGATTTTGTTCACCTGCCCGGAGAAAAACATCAACGAAAATAATTTGTATTTGTTTTAACCAGTTGGTGGCGCTACCACTGCGATCAAAAATAAGTTGGCAGCCGTCTTCAGGGCCTGAATATCCTCAAATGTGAAAAATTTCGAGAAGATGGATCATCTGAATCATTTTGCAGGAACTTTTGTTGCCACTGAGAATAATCAGACTCTGCGGCACCGTAATAGCCACGCCCTTCGAAGGAAAGTCACAAAAATAGGGATAGAGTAAGATCAATGTCTTGAGTCTTTTCTAGCCAATTTTCAATCAGATTCGTTAAAAGGGCACCGTGCAGTACGTCAAAATGTAAAAAATGATATTGATTGGCGCAAGGTGTATAACTGAATATAAACATATAGATGTCTTCAGGTACAGACTTTTTATGTACATGTGAAGTTTTGGATTTTTAGCAGCATGTGCAGGAGAGTTATTAAGCATTTTGTCCATTGCGGCGAAGGAAATCTTAAGTGAAAACTTTGAAGACCCGCCCCCGTCATATAGTATTTCGGAAACAAAAAATTTTAGCCCCAGTGTTTGTCCCAGGTCTTCAGATGCTACAGACAGAATTTTAAGGCAATCAGATGAAGCCTTTAGGATCAGGGTGCAAAAGAATGACCCCTGTAAACATGCAAAAAAGGGCAAAAGTCGGACTTTCAAAAATTCATAACTCACTTCCTGTTCATATTAGACGTTAAAATATCAAATCTTTCGCCATGCCCGATGAGACTGCCAAGTTTGGTGAGTTTTTGTGCATGTTTCGGGGGGCAAAAATGCGATCGAACAATCGGAAAAATAATAATAATAATAATTTCTACAAAAACAATAGGTACTTCGCAGCGGTCGCTGCTCAGGCCCTAATAATAATAATAATAATATAAATAATAATAAAAGTAATAATATTTTCTACAAAAACAATAGGGACCTCGCAGCCGTCGCAGCTCGGGCCCTAATAACAATTTCTAGAAAAACAATAGGGACCTCGCAGCGGTCACTGCTCGGGCCCTAATAATAATAATAATAAAAATAATAATAATTTCCACAAAAACAATGGGGACCTCGTAGCGGTCGCTGCTCAGGCCCTAATAATAATTTCTACAAAAACAATAGGGACCTCGCCGCCGTCGCTGCTCGGGCCCCAATAATAATTTCTACACAAAGTCCATTGTGGTGACCCGCCCCCTTTTAAGTAAATTAAAAATGGCCGACTTCCTGTAAAACCTAGCTCATTGCTCCAAGAGACTTTTTTGTAGGTCTTGGTCTTATACATACAGTGAACCCTCGCTACTTCGCGGTTCACCTTTCGCGGGTTCAGTGCTTCGCGGGTCTAAAAAATATTCGGGGGCATTGTAGTTTCGCCGAGCGAAAATAATTTGTATTTGTTTTAACCAGTTGGTGGTGCTACCACTGCGATCAAAAATAAGTTGGCAGCCGTCTTCAGGGCCTGAATATCCTCAAATGGGGCGCTGGAGCGGTTAGACGGCCGGCGTGCGCCGAAGAAGAGCGTGGGTGAAGAGGAGAGTGGACGAAGAAGAGCACGTTCTCCCGGACACGATCGGTGGCGACGTTTCGCGCGGTTCGGACCGTACCAGAGCTCCGGCCGGCGTGCGTGGCAGTTAAGCCGTAGAGGAGCACCTTCCCCGGGCACGGGCGGTGCCAAGCGGCCCCTAAGTTTAACCGAATGGAAGCTCCGGAGGAGGAGGGCATGCTCGCGTCACAGTAAGCCGAAGAGGAGCACCTTCCCCGGGCACGGGCGGTTCCAAGCGGCCCCTAAGTTTAACCGAATGGAAGCTCCGGAGGAGGAGGGCATGCTCGCGTCACAGTAAGCCGAAGAGGAGCACCTTCCCCGGGCACGGGCGGTTCCAAGCGGCCCCTAAGTTTAACTGAATGGAAGCTCCGGAGGAGGAGGGCATGCTCGCGTCACAGTAAGCCGAAGAGGAGCACCTTCCCCGGGCACGGGCGGTGCCAAGCGGCCCCTAAGTTTAACAGAATGGAAGTTCCGGGGGAGGAGGGCGGGCGTGTGTCACAGTTAAGCCGAATTGGAGCACCTACCACCTGGAGCAGCATTTTGGCGGAGTGAACGGACAGCGGGGGGCGTGACTTGCCTTCATTCTTGTGACAGGTAAGTCACGCCCTCATGGAACATCAGCTGATAAAGACGGGCCACAAGACACCATCATGTGACACTCTGAAGAAGGCGAAAGACTTTCGTATTGTGACATCCTCAAGGCCTAAACACTCATCCGAGCAAATGTAAGGTAGATTTTGTTAACCTGCCCGGAGAAAAAAATCAACGAAAATAATTTGTATTTGTTTTAACCAGTTGGTGGCGCTACCACTGCGATCAAAAATAAGTTGGCAGCCGTCTTCAGGGCCTGAATATCCTCAAATGGGGCGCTGGAGCGGTTAGACGGCCGGCGTGCGCCGAAGAAGAGCGTGGGCGAAGAGGAGAGTGGACGAAGAAGAGCACGTTCTCCCGGACACGATCGGTGGCGACGTTTCGCGCGGTTCGGACCGTACCAGAGCTCCGGCCGGCGTGCGTGGCAGTTAAGCCGTAGAGGAGCACCTTCCCCGGGCACGGGCGGTGCCAAGCGGCCCCTAAGTTTAACCGAATGGAAGCTCCGGAGGAGGAGGGCATGCTCGCGTCACAGTAAGCCGAAGAGGAGCACCTTCCCCGGGCACGGGCGGTTCCAAGCGGCCCCTAAGTTTAACCGAATGGAAGCTCCGGAGGAGGAGGGCATGCTCGCGTCACAGTAAGCCGAAGAGGAGCACCTTCCCCGGGCACGGGCGGTTCCAAGCGGCCCCTAAGTTTAACTGAATGGAAGCTCCGGAGGAGGAGGGCATGCTCGCGTCACAGTAAGCCGAAGAGGAGCACCTTCCCCGGGCACGGGCGGTGCCAAGCGGCCCCTAAGTTTAACAGAATGGAAGTTCCGGGGGAGGAGGGCGGGCGTGTGTCACAGTTAAGCCGAATTGGAGCACCTACCACCTGGAGCAGCATTTTGGCGGAGTGAACGGACAGCGGGGGGCGTGACTTGCCTTCATTCTTGTGACAGGTAAGTCACGCCCTCATGGAACATCAGCTGATAAAGACGGGCCACAAGACACCATCATGTGACACTCTGAAGAAGGCGAAAGACTTTCGTATTGTGACATCCTCAAGGCCTAAACACTCATCCGAGCAAATGTAAGGTAGATTTTGTTAACCTGCCCGGAGAAAAAAATCAACGAAAATAATTTGTATTTGTTTTAACCAGTTGGTGGCGCTACCACTGCGATCAAAAATAAGTTGGCAGCCGTCTTCAGGGCCTGAATATCCTCAAATGGGGCGCTGGAGCGGTTAGACGGCCGGCGTGCGCCGAAGAAGAGCGTGGGCGAAGAGGAGAGTGGACGAAGAAGAGCACGTTCTCCCGGACACGATCGGTGGCGACGTTTCGCGCGGTTCGGACCGTACCAGAGCTCCGGCCGGCGTGCGTGGCAGTTAAGCCGTAGAGGAGCACCTTC
The DNA here is from genome assembly GCF_059441095.1 of Idiotropiscis lumnitzeri. NCBI lineage: Eukaryota > Metazoa > Chordata > Actinopteri > Syngnathiformes > Syngnathidae > Idiotropiscis > Idiotropiscis lumnitzeri. The sequence continues at coordinate 505,927 of NW_028283622.1, forward strand.
CCCGGGCACGGGCGGTGCCAAGCGGCCCCTAAGTTTAATCGAATGGAAGCTCCGGAGGAGGAGGGCATGCTCGCGTCACAGTAAGCCGAAGAGGAGCACCTTCCCCGGGCACGGGCGGTTCCAAGCGGCCCCTAAGTTTAACCGAATGGAAGCTCCGGAGGAGGAGGGCATGCTCGCGTCACAGTAAGCCGAAGAGGAGCACCTTCCCCGGGCACGGGCGGTTCCAAGCGGCCCCTAAGTTTAACTGAATGGAAGCTCCGGAGGAGGAGGGCATGCTCGCGTCACAGTAAGCCGAAGAGGAGCACCTTCCCCGGGCACGGGCGGTGCCAAGCGGCCCCTAAGTTTAACAGAATGGAAGTTCCGGGGGAGGAGGGCGGGCGTGTGTCACAGTTAAGCCGAATTGGAGCACCTCTTCCGCCCGGGCACGAGCGGAGCGCGAGGCTGTCAGTTATGAATGAATAAATGAATAAATAAATAAAGAATGCCACCTTTCATTTCACAGGGCACACCGGACGGCGTACCAGCAGGTAAAAGTCGGAGTAATTAAATAAATACAAAAAGAATGGCTGGGGAATAAAAAAATAATACGTTTTAATAATAATTTGGTTTTTTTGTTATAAAATGAATTTCACTCTCTCTCTCCCCGTATATATATATATATATATATATATATATATATCTATATATATATATATTGTATATTTTTTTAAAGCATTTTTGAAGGTGCGCCGCTACTTCGCGGATTTTCAGTTTTCGCGGGTGGTCTCGGTCCCCATTAACCGCGATAACCGAGGGTTCACTGTACTCCATAAAATTTACAAAAAGCGAGGTGAAACACTCAATCAGGGCTGCTTTTTTGAACATTTCTCGAGGGCCATGGCGAGCCATTTAAAAAAAGCTGCACAACTAACGTATAAAATATTGATAAATTTGCTCGGCCTGATGTGTGTGTAAAGTTTCACGAGTTGTCGTTCATATTTAGAACCTCATAATCAGCGTTGTTTTATTGCCGAACAGTGCAATGCCACTCCCACAACTTTTCACGAAAAAGGACTAATTTCGTATTGTGACATCCTCATGGCCGAAACAGTCATCCGAGCATATATGAGGGCGACCTTGTTGAGTTGCACGGAGAAAAACATCCAAGAAAATAACTTGTATTAGCTTTTACCAGTTGGTGGCGCTACTACTACGATGTAAAATAAGTTGGTAGATGTCTTCTGGGCTGAAGTATCCTCAAATGTGTACAACTTCGAGAAGATAGGATCATCTGAGTCATGTTGCCGGAGCTTTTGTTGCCACAGAGTACAATCGGACTTTTCAGCACCGTAATAGCCACGCCTTTTGCCAAAACGTCACAAAATTCGGCAGAGAGTAAGATCATTGTCTTGAGTCTTTTCTGACTAATTTTCAGTCGGATTCGTCAAAAGGGCACCGTGCAGTACGTGAAAATTAAAATAAAAACAAATTTTTGATTCCACTTGGCGGCGCTGTGTGTATAACAAAATAATAACATTAAGATGTCTTCAGGTCGGGACGTTTTATTTACAGGTGAAGGTTTGGATTTTTAGGAGCATGTGCATGGGAGTTATTAAGCATTCATTTATTTGTATTAGGTTCATTTTGTCTTCTTATTATTGATATTTGACTGATTCATTAAAAGCAGACAATTATGTTTTAGGTTAATTTTTTACCTGACATGTTTCGGCGAGTCTTTTGCCTTCTTCAGAGTGTCGCATGATGGTGTCTTGAGACCCGTCTTTATCAGCTGATGTTCCATGAGGGTGTGACTTACCTGTCAAAAAAATGAAAAAATCAGAGCAGTAAAAGAACAAGCACAACATGAACATTACAAATCAGCAATCACTGACCACTGCAAAAGGGAAAACCACATCATGGACCGGGAGAAGGGCAGGGTCATCCGCACCGAAGAGAACAAACAACAGCGCTGGATCAGAGAGGCCATTGAGATCTGCAAGCGAGGCATAAAAACCATGAACAGAGACAAGGGAGCCTTCATCCTCTCTACCACCTGGAGCAGCATTTTGGCGGAGTGAACGGACAGCGGGGGGCGTGACTTGCCTTCATTCTTGTGACAGGTAAGTCACGCCCTCATGGAACATCAGCTGATAAAGACGGGCCACAAGACACCATCATGTGACACTCTGAAGAAGGCGAAAGACTTTCGTATTGTGACATCCTCAAGGCCTAAACACTCATCCGAGCAAATGTAAGGTAGATTTTGTTAACCTGCCCGGAGAAAAAAATCAACGAAAATAATTTGTATTTGTTTTAACCAGTTGGTGGCGCTACCACTGCGATCAAAAATAAGTTGGCAGCCGTCTTCAGGGCCTGAATATCCTCAAATGTGAAAAATTTCGAGAAGATGGATCATCTGAATCATTTTGCAGGAACTTTTGTTGCCACGGAGAATAATCAGACTCTGCGGCACCGTAATAGCCACGCCCTTCGAAGGAAAGTCACAAAAATAGGGATAGAGTAAGATCAATGTCTTGAGTCTTTTCTAGCCAATTTTCAATCAGATTCGTTAAAAGGGCACCGTGCAGTACGTCAAAATGTAAAAATTGATATTGATTGGCGCAAGGTGTATAACTGAATATAAACATATAGATGTCTTCAGGTACAGACTCTTTATGTACATGTGAAGTTTTGGATTTTTAGCAGCATGTGCAGGAGAGTTATTAAGCATTTTGTCCATTGCGGCGAAGGAAATCTTAAGTGAAAACTTTGAAGCCCCGCCCCCGTCATATAGTATTTCGGAAACAAAAAATTTTAGCCCCAGTGTTTGTCCCAGGTCTTCAGATGCTACAGACAGAATTTTAAGGCAATCAGATGAAGCCTTTAGGATCAGGGTGCAAAAGAATGACCCCTGTAAACATGCAAAAAAGGGCAAAAGTCGGACTTTCAAAAATTCATAACTCACTTCCTGTTCATATTAGACGTTAAAATATCAAATTTTTCGCCATGCCCGATGAGACTGCCAAGTTTGGTGAGTTTTTGTGCATGTTTCGGGGGTCAAAAATGCGATCGAACAATCGGAAAAATAATAATAATAATAATTTCTACAAAAACAATAGGGACTTCGCAGCGGTCGCTGCTCAGGCCCTAATAATAATAATAATAATAATAATAAAAGTAATAATGTTTTCTACAAAAACAATAGGGACCTCGCCGCGGTCGCTGCTCGGGCCCCAATAATAATTTCTACACAAAGTCCATTGTGGTGACCCGCCCCCTTTTAAGTAAATTCAAAATGGCCGACTTCCTGTAAAACCTAGCTCATTGCTCCAAGAGACTTTTTTGTAGGTCTTGGTCTTATACATACAGTGAACCCTCGCTACTTCGCGGTTCACCTTTCGCGGGTTCAGTGCTTCGCGGGTCTAAAAAATATTCGGGGGCATTGTAGTTTCGCAGAGCGGCACGACGGGGCGCTGGAGCGGTTAGACGGCCGGCGTGCGCCGAAGAAGAGCGTGGGCGAAGAGGAGAGTGGACGAAGAAGAGCACGTTCCCCCGGACACGATCGGTGGCGACGTTTCGCGCGGTTCGGACCGTACCAGAGCTCCGGCCGGCGTGCGTGGCAGTTAAGCCGTAGAGGAGCACCTTCCCCGGGCACGGGCGGTTCCAAGCGGCCCCTAAGTTTAACCGAATGGAAGCTCCGGAGGAGGAGGGCATGCTCGCGTCACAGTAAGCCGAAGAGGAGCACCTTCCCCCGGCACGGGCGGTGCCAAGCGGCCCCTAAGTTTAACCGAATGGAAGCTCCGGGGGAGGAGGGCGGGCGTGTGTCACAGTTAAGCCAAATTGGAGCACCTCTTCTGCCCGGGCACGAGCGGAGCGCGAGGCTGTCAGTTATGAATGAATAAATGAATAAATAAATAAAGAATGCCACCTTTCATTTCACAGGGCACACCGGACGGCGTACCAGCAGGTAAAAGTCGGAGTAATTAAATAAATACTAAAAGAATGGCTGGGGAATAAAAAAATAATACGTTTTAATAATAATTTGTTTTTTTTGTTATAACATGAATTTCACTCTCTCTCTCCCCGTATATATATATATATATATATATATATATATATATATATTTATTATATATATTGTATATTTTTTTTAAGCATTTTTGAAGGTGCGCCGCTACTTCGCGGATTTTCAGTTTTCGCGGGTGGTCTCGGTCCCCATTAACCGCGATAACCGAGGGTTCACTGTACTCCATAAAATTTACAAAAAGCGAGGTGAAACACTCAACCAGAGCTGCTTTTTTTTAACATTTCTCGAGGGCCATGGCGAGCCATTTCAAAAAAGCTGCACAACTAACGTATAAAATATTGATAAATTTGCTCGGCCTGATGTGTGTGTAAAGTTTTACGAGTTGTCGTTCATATTTAGAACCTCATAATCAGCTTTGTTTTATTGCCGAACAGTGTAATGCCACTCCCACAACTTTTCACGAAAAAGGACGAATTTCGTATTGTGACATCCTCATGGCCGAAACAGTCATCCGAGCATATATGAGGGCGACCTTGTTGAGTTGCACGGAGAAAAACATCCAAGAAAATAACTTGTATTAGCTTTTACCAGTTGGTGGCGCTACTACTACGATGTAAAATAAGTTGGTAGATGTCTTCAGGGCTGAAGTATCCTCAAATGTGTACAACTTCGAGAAGATAGGATCATCTGAGTCATGTTGCCGGAGCTTTTGTTGCCACAGAGTACAATCGGACTTTTCAGCACCTTAATAGCCACGCCTTTTGCCAAAACGTCAAGAAATTCGGCAGAGAGTAAGATCATTGTCTTGAGTCTTTTCTGACTAATTTTCAGTCGGATTCGTCAAAAGGGCACCGTGCAGTACGTGAAAATTAAAATAAAAACAAATTTTTGATTCCACTTGGCGGCACTGTGTGTATAACAAAATAATAACATTACGATGTCTTCAGGTCGGGACGTTTTATTTACAGGTGAAGGTTTGGATTTTTAGGAGCATGTGCAGGGGAGTTATTAAGCATTCATTTATTTGTATTAGGTTAATTTTGTCTTCTTATTATTGATATTTGACTGATTCATTAAAAGCAGACAATTATGTTTTAGGTTAATTTTTTACCTGACATGTTTCGGCGAGTCTTTCGCCTTCTTCAGAGTGTCGCATGATGGTGTCTTGAGCTGATGTTCCATGAGGGTGTGACTTACCTGTCAAAAAAATGAAAAAAATCAGAGCAGTAAAAGAACAAGCACAACATGAACATTACAAATCAGCAATCACTGACCACTGCAAAAGGGAAAACCACATCATGGACCGGGAGAAGGGCAGGGTCATCCGCACAGAAGAGAACAAACAACAGCGCTGGATCAGAGAGGCCATTGAGATCTGCAAGCGAGGCATAAAAACCATGAACAGAGACAAGGGAGCCTTCATCCTCTCTACCACCTGGACCAGCATCTTGGCGGAGTGAACGGACAGCGGGGGGCGTGACTTGCCTTCATTCTTGTGACAGGTAAGTCACGCCCTCATGGAACATCAGCTGATAAAGACGGGTCACAAGACAGCATCATGTGACACTCTGAAGAAGGCGAAAGACTTTCGTATTGTGACATGCTCAAGGCCTAAACACTCATCCGAACAAATATAAGGTAGATTTTGTTCACCTGCCCGGAGAAAAACATCAACGAAAATAATTTGTATTTGTTTTAACCAGTTGGTGGCGCTACCACTGCGATCAAAAATAAGTTGGCAGCCGTCTTCAGGGCCTGAATATCCTCAAATGTGAAAAATTTTGAGAAGATGGATCATCTGAATCATTTTGCAGGAACTTTTGTTGCCACGGAGAATAATCAGACTCTGCGGCACCGTAATAGCCACGCCCTTCGAAGGAAAGTCACAAAAATAGGGATAGAGTAAGATCAATGTCTTGAGTCTTTTCTAGCCAATTTTCAATCAGATTCGTTAAAAGGGCACCGTGCAGTACGTCAAAATGTAAAAAATGATATTGATTGGCGCAAGGTGTATAACTGAATATAAACATATAGATGTCTTCAGGTACAGACTTTTTATGTACATGTGAAGTTTTGGATTTTTAGCAGCATGTGCAGGAGAGTTATTAAGCATTTTGTCCATTGCGGCGAAGGAAATCTTAAGTGAAAACTTTGAAGCCCCGCCCCCGTCATATAGTATTTCGGAAACAAAAAATTTTAGCCCCAGTGTTTGTCCCAGGTCTTCAGATGCTACAGACAGAATTTTAAGGCAATCAGATGAAGCCTTTAGGATCAGGGTGCAAAAGAATGACCCCTGTAAACATGCAAAAAAGGGCAAAAGTCGGACTTTCAAAAATTCATAACTCACTTCCTGTTCATATTAGACGTTAAAATATCAAATTTTTCGCCATGCCCGATGAGACTGCCAAGTTTGGTGAGTTTTTGTGCATGTTTCGGGGTCAAAAATGCGATCGAACAATCGGAAAAATAATAATAATAATAATTTCTACAAAAACAATAGGGACTTCGCAGCGGTCGCTGCTCAGGCCCTAATAATAATAATAATAATATTAATAATAATAAAAGTAATAATATTTTCTACAAAAACAATAGGGACCTCGCAGCCGTCGCAGCTCGGGCCCTAATAACAATTTCTAGAAAAACAATAGGGACCTCGCAGCGGTCACTGCTCGGGCCCTAATAATAATAATAATAAAAATAATAATAATTTCCACAAAAACAATGGGGACCTCGTAGCGGTCGCTGCTCAGGCCCTAATAATAATTTCTACAAAAACAATAGGGACCTCGCCGCCGTCGCTGCTCGGGCCCCAATAATAATTTCTACACAAAGTCCATTGTGGTGACCCGCCCCCTTTTAAGTAAATTCAAAATGGCCGACTTCCTGTAAAACCTAGCTCATTGCTCCAAGAGACTTTTTTGTAGGTCTTGGTCTTATACATACAGTGAACCCTCGCTACTTCGCGGTTCACCTTTCGCGGGTTCAGTGCTTCGCGGGTCTAAAAAATATTCGGGGGCATTGTAGTTTCGCCGAGCGGCACGACGGGGCGCTGGAGCGGTTAGACGGCCGGCGTGCGCCGAAGAAGAGCGTGGGCGAAGAGGAGAGTGGACGAAGAAGAGCACGTTCTCCCGGACACGATCGGTGGCGACGTTTCGCGCGGTTCGGACCGTACCAGAGCTCCGGCCGGCGTGCGTGGCAGTTAAGCCGTAGAGGAGCACCTTCCCCGGGCACGGGCGGTTCCAAGCGGCCCCTAAGTTTAACCGAATGGAAGCTCCGGAGGAGGAGGGCATGCTCGCGTCACAGTAAGCCGAAGAGGAGCACCTTCCCCGGGCACGGGCGGTGCCAAGCGGCCCCTAAGTTTAACCGAATGGAAGCTCCGGGGGAGGAGGGCGGGCGTGTGTCACAGTTAAGCCAAATTGGAGCACCTCTTCTACCCGGGCACGAGCGGAGCGCGAGGCTGTCAGTTATGAATGAATAAATGAATAAATAAATAAAGAATGCCACCTTTCATTTCACAGGGCACACCGGACGGCGTACCAGCAGGTAAAAGTCGGAGTAATTAAATAAATACTAAAAGAATGGCTGGGGAATAAAAAAATAATACGTTTTAATAATAATTTGGTTTTTTTGTTATAACATGAATTTCACTCTCTCTCTCCCCGTATATATATATATATATATATATATATATATATATATATATATATATATATATATATATATATATATATTTATTATATATATTGTATATTTTTTTTAAGCATTTTTGAAGGTGCGCCGCTACTTCGCGGATTTTCAGTTTTCGCGGGTGGTCTCGGTCCCCATTAACCGCAATAACCGAGGGTTCACTGTACTCCATAAAATTTACAAAAAGCGAGGTGAAACACTCAACCAGAGCTGCTTTTTTTAACATTTCTCGAGGGCCATGGCGAGCCATTTCAAAAAAGCTGCACAACTAACGTATAAAATATTGATAAATTTGCTCGGCCTGATGTGTGTGTAAAGTTTTACGAGTTGTCGTTCATATTTAGAACCTCATAATCAGCTTTGTTTTATTGCCGAACAGTGCAATGCCACTCCCACAACTTTTCACGAAAAAGGACGAATTTCGTATTGTGACATCCTCATGGCCGAAACAGTCATCCGAGCATATATGAGGGCGACCTTGTTGAGTTGCACGGAGAAAAACATCCAAGAAAATAACTTGTATTAGCTTTTACCAGTTGGTGGCGCTACTACTACGATGTAAAATAAGTTGGTAGATGTCTTCAGGGCTGAAGTATCCTCAAATGTGTACAACTTCGAGAAGATAGGATCATCTGAGTCATGTTGCCGGAGCTTTTGTTGCCACAGAGTACAATCGGACTTTTCAGCACCTTAATAGCCACGCCTTTTGCCAAAACGTCACAAAATTCGGCAGAGAGTAAGATCATTGTCTTGAGTCTTTTCTGACAAATTTTCAGTCGGATTCGTCAAAAGGGCACCGTGCAGTACGTGAAAATTAAAATAAAAACAAATTTTTGATTCCACTTGGCGGCACTGTGTGTATAACAAAATAATAACATTACGATGTCTTCAGGTCGGGACGTTTTATTTACAGGTGAAGGTTTGGATTTTTAGGAGCATGTGCAGGGGAGTTATTAAGCATTCATTTATTTGTATTAGGTTCATTTTGTCTTCTTATTATTGATATTTGACTGATTCATTAAAAGCAGACAATTATGTTTTAGGTTAATTTTTTACCTGACATGTTTCGGCGAGTCTTTCGCCTTCTTCAGAGTGTCGCATGATGGTGTCTTGAGCTGATGTTCCATGAGGGTGTGACTTACCTGTCAAAAAAATGAAAAAAATCAGAGCAGTAAAAGAACAAGCACAACATGAACATTACAAATCAGCAATCACTGACCACTGCAAAAGGGAAAACCACATCATGGACCGGGAGAAGGGCAGGGTCATCCGCACAGAAGAGAACAAACAACAGCGCTGGATCAGAGAGGCCATTGATATCTGCAAGCGAGGCATAAAAACCATGAACAGAGACAAGGGAGCCTTCATCCTCTCTACCACCTGGACCAGCATCTTGGCGGAGTGAACGGACAGCGGGGGGCGTGACTTGCCTTCATTCTTGTGACAGGTAAGTCACGCCCTCATGGAACATCAGCTGATAAAGACGGGTCACAAGACAGCATCATGTGACACTCTGAAGAAGGCGAAAGACTTTCGTATTGTGACATGCTCAAGGCCTAAACACTCATCCGAGCAAATATAAGGTAGATTTTGTTCACCTGCCCGGAGAAAAACATCAACGAAAATAATTTGTATTTGTTTTAACCAGTTGGTGGCGCTACCACTGCGATCAAAAATAAGTTGGCAGCCGTCTTCAGGGCCTGAATATCCTCAAATGTGAAAAATTTCGAGAAGATGGATCATCTGAATCATTTTGCAGGAACTTTTGTTGCCACGGAGAATAATCAGACTCTGCGGCACCGTAATAGCCACGCCCTTCGAAGGAAAGTCACAAAAATAGGGATAGAGTAAGATCAATGTCTTGAGTCTTTTCTAGCCAATTTTCAATCAGATTCGTTAAAAGGGCACCGTGCAGTACGTCAAAATGTAAAAAATGATATTGATTGGCGCAAGGTGTATAACTGAATATAAACATATAGATGTCTTCAGGTACAGACTTTTTATGTACATGTGAAGTTTTGGATTTTTAGCAGCATGTGCAGGAGAGTTATGAAGCATTTTGTCCATTGCGGCGAAGGAAATCTTAAGTGAAAACTTTGAAGCCCCGCCCCCGTCATATAGTATTTCGGAAACAAAAAATTTTAGCCCCAGTGTTTGTCCCAGGTCTTCAGATGCTACAGACAGAATTTTAAGGCAATCAGATGAAGCCTTTAGGATCAGGGTGCAAAAGAATGACCCCTGTAAACATGCAAAAAAGGGCAAAAGTCGGACTTTCAAAAATTCATAACTCACTTCCTGTTCATATTAGACGTTAAAATATCAAATTTTTCGCCATGCCCGATGAGACTGCCAAGTTTGGTGAGTTTTTGTGCATGTTTCGGGGGTCAAAAATGCGATCGAACAATCGGAAAAATAATAATAATAATAATTTCTACAAAAACAATAGGGACTTCGCAGCGGTCGCTGCTCAGGCCCTAATAATAATAATAATAATATTAATAATAATAAAAGTAATAATATTTTCTACAAAAACAATAGGGACCTCGCAGCCGTCGCAGCTCGGGCCCTAATAACAATTTCTAGAAAAACAATAGGGACCTCGCAGCGGTCACTGCTCGGGCCCTAATAATAATAATAATAAAAATAATAATAATTTCCACAAAAACAATGGGGACCTCGTAGCGGTCGCTGCTCAGGCCCTAATAATAATTTCTACAAAAACAATAGGGACCTCGCCGCCGTCGCTGCTCGGGCCCCAATAATAATTTCTACACAAAGTCCATTGTGGTGACCCGCCCCCTTTTAAGTAAATTCAAAATGGCCGACTTCCTGTAAAACCTAGCTCATTGCTCCAAGAGACTTTTTTGTAGGTCTTGGTCTTATACATACAGTGAACCCTCGCTACTTCGCGGTTCACCTTTCGCGGGTTCAGTGCTTCGCGGGTCTAAAAAATATTCGGGGGCATTGTAGTTTCGCCGAGCGGCACGACGGGGCGCTGGAGCGGTTAGACGGCCGGCGTGCGCCGAAGAAGAGCGTGGGCGAAGAGGAGAGTGGACGAAGAAGAGCACGTTCTCCCGGACACGATCGGTGGCGACGTTTCGCGCGGTTCGGACCGTACCAGAGCTCCGGCCGGCGAGCGTGGCAGTTAAGCCGTAGAAGAGCACCTTCCCCGGGCACGGGCGGTGCCAAGCGGCCCCTAAGTTTAACCGAATGGAAGCTCCGGAGGAGGAGGGCATGCTCGCGTCACAGTAAGCCGAAGAGGAGCACCTTCCCCGGGCACGGGCGGTTCCAAGCGGCCCCTAAGTTTAACCGAATGGAAGCTCCGGAGGAGGAGGGCATGCTCGCGTCACAGTAAGCCGAAGAGGAGCACCTTCCCCGGGCACGGGCGGTTCCAAGCGGCCCCTAAGTTTAACTGAATGGAAGCTCCGGAGGAGGAGGGCATGCTCGCGTCACAGTAAGCCGAAGAGGAGCACCTTCCCCGGGCATGGGCGGTGCCAAGCGGCCCCTAAGTTTAACCGAATGGAAGTTCCGGGGGAGGAGGGCGGGCGTGTGTCACAGTTAAGCCGAATTGGAGCACCTCTTCCGCCCGGGCACGAGCGGAGCGCGAGGCTGTCAGTTATGAATGAATAAATGAATAAATAAATAAAGAATGCCACCTTTCATTTCACAGGGCACACCGGACGGCGTACCAGCAGGTAAAAGTCGGAGTAATTAAATAAATACAAAAAGAATGGCTGGGGAATAAAAAAATAATACGTTTTAATAATAATTTGGTTTTTTTGTTATAAAATGAATTTCACTCTCTCTCTCCCCGTATATATATATATATATATATATATATATATATATATATATATTTATTATATATATTGTATATATTATATTATTATATATACAAAATAATAACATTAAGATGTCTTCAGGTCGGGACGTTTTATTTACAGGTGAAGGTTTGGATTTTTAGGAGCATGTGCAGGGGAGTTATTAAGCATTCATTTATTTGTATTAGGTTCATTTTGTCTTCTTATTATTGATATTTGACTGATTCATTAAAAGCAGACAATTATGTTTTAGGTTAATTTTTTACCTGACATGTTTCGGCGAGTCTTTCGCCTTCTTCAGAGTGTCGCATGATGGTGTCTTGAGCTGATGTTCCATGAGGGTGTGACTTACCTGTCAAAAAAATGAAAAAAATCAGAGCAGTAAAAGAACAAGCACAACATGAACATTACAAATCAGCAATCACTGACCACTGCAAAAGGGAAAACCACATCATGGACCGGGAGAAGGGCAGGGTCATCCGCACAGAAGAGAACAAACAACAGCGCTGGATCAGAGAGGCCATTGAGATCTGCAAGCGAGGCATAAAAACCATGAACAGAGACAAGGGAGCCTTCATCCTCTCTACCACCTGGACCAGCATCTTGGCGGAGTGAACGGACAGCGGGGGGCGTGACTTGCCTTCATTCTTGTGACAGGTAAGTCACGCCCTCATGGAACATCAGCTGATAAAGACGGGTCACAAGACAGCATCATGTGACACTCTGAAGAAGGCGAAAGACTTTCGTATTGTGACATGCTCAAGGCCTAAACACTCATCCGAGCAAATATAAGGTAGATTTTGTTCACCTGCCCGGAGAAAAACATCAACGAAAATAATTTGTATTTGTTTTAACCAGTTGGTGGCGCTACCACTGCGATCAAAAATAAGTTGGCAGCCGTCTTCAGGGCCTGAATATCCTCAAATGTGAAAAATTTCGAGAAGATGGATCATCTGAATCATTTTGCAGGAACTTTTGTTGCCACGGAGAATAATCAGACTCTGCGGCACCGTAATAGCCACGCCCTTCGAAGGAAAGTCACAAAAATAGGGATAGAGTAAGATCAATGTCTTGAGTCTTTTCTAGCCAATTTTCAATCAGATTCGTTAAAAGGGCACCGTGCAGTACGTCAAAATGTAAAAAATGATATTGATTGGCGCAAGGTGTATAACTGAATATAAACATATAGATGTCTTCAGGTACAGACTTTTTATGTACATGTGAAGTTTTGGATTTTTAGCAGCATGTGCAGGAGAGTTATGAAGCATTTTGTCCATTGCGGCGAAGGAAATCTTAAGTGAAAACTTTGAAGCCCCGCCCCCGTCATATAGTATTTCGGAAACAAAAAATTTTAGCCCCAGTGTTTGTCCCAGGTCTTCAGATGCTACAGACAGAATTTTAAGGCAATCAGATGAAGCCTTTAGGATCAGGGTGCAAAAGAATGACCCCTGTAATCATGCAAAAAAGGGCAAAAGTCGGACTTTCAAAAATTCATAACTCACTTCCTGTTCATATTAGACGTTAAAATATCAAATTTTTCGCCATGCCCGATGAGACTGCCAAGTTTGGTGAGTTTTTGTGCATGTTTCGGGGTCAAAAATGCGATCGAACAATCGGAAAAATAATAATAATAATAATTTCTACAAAAACAATAGGGACTTCGCAGCGGTCGCTGCTCAGGCCCTCATAATAATAATAATAATATTAATAATAATAAAAGTAATAATATTTTCTACAAAAACAATAGGGACCTCGCAGCCGTCGCAGCTCGGGCCCTGATAACAATTTCTAGAAAAACAATAGGGACCTCGCAGCGGTCACTGCTCGGGCCCTAATAATAATAATAATAAAAATAATAATAATTTCCACAAAAACAATGGGGACCTCGTAGCGGTCGCTGCTCAGGCCCTAATAATAATTTCTACAAAAACAATAGGGACCTCGCCGCCGTCGCTGCTCGGGCCCCAATGATAATTTCTACACAAAGTCCATTGTGGTGACCCGCCCCCTTTTAAGTAAATTCAAAATGGCCGACTTCCTGTAAAACCTAGCTCATTGCTCCAAGAGACTTTTTTGTAGGTCTTGGTCTTATACATACAGTGAACCCTCGCTACTTCGCGGTTCACCTTTCGCGGGTTCAGTGCTTCGCGGGTCTAAAAAATATTCGGGGGCATTGTAGTTTCGCCGAGCGGCACGACGGGGCGCTGGAGCGGTTAGACGGCCGGCGTGCGCCGAAGAAGAGCGTGGGCGAAGAGGAGAGTGGACGAAGAAGAGCACGTTCCCCCGGACACGATCGGTGGCGACGTTTCGCGCGGTTCGGACCGTACCAGAGCTCCGGCCAGCGTGCGTGGCAGTTAAGCCGTAGAGGAGCACCTTCCCCGGGCACGGGCGGTGCCAAGCGGCCCCTAAGTTTAACCGAATGAAAGCTCCGGAGGAGGAGGGCATGCTCGCGTCACAGTAAGCCGAAGAGGAGCACCTTCCCCGGGCACGGGCGGTTCCAAGCGGCCCCTAAGGTTAACCGAATGGAAGCTCCGGAGGAGGAGGGCATGCTCGCGTCACAGTAAGCCGAAGAGGAGCACCTTCCCCGGGCACGGGCGGTTCCAAGCGGCCCCTAAGTTTAACCGAATGGAAGCTCCGGGGGAGGAGGACGGGCGTGTGTCACAGTTAAGCCAAATTGGAGCACCTCTTCTGCCCGGGCACGAGCGGAGCGCGAGGCTGTCAGTTATGAATGAATAAATGAATAAATAAATAAAGAATGCTACCTTTCATTTCACAGGGCACACCGGACGGCGTACCAGCAGGTAAAAGTCGGAGTAATTAAATAAATACTAAAAGAATGGCTGGGGAATAAAAAAATAATACGTTTTAATAATAATTTGGTTTTTTTGTTATAACATGAATTTCACTCTCTCTCTCCCCGTATATATATATATATATATATATTTATATATTTATTATATATATTGTATATTTTTTTTAAGCATTTTTGAAGGTGCGCCGCTACTTCGCGGATTTTCAGTTTTCGCGGGTGGTCTCGGTCCCCATTAACCGCGATAACCGAGGGTTCACTGTACTCCATAAAATTTACAAAAAGCGAGGTGAAACACTCAACCAGAGCTGCTTTTTTTTAACATTTCTCGAGGGCCATGGCGAGCCATTTCAAAAAAGCTGCACAACTAACTTATAAAATATTGATAAATTTGCTCGGCCTGATGTGTGTGTAAAGTTTTACGAGTTGTCGTTCATATTTAGAACCTCATAATCAGCTTTGTTTTATTGCCGAACAGTGCAATGCCACTCCCACAACTTTTCACGAAAAATCACGAATTTCGTATTGTGACATCCTCATGGCCGAAACAGTAATCCGAGCATATATGAGGGCGACCTTGTTGAGTTGCACGGAGAAAAACATCCAAGAAAATAACTTGTATTAGCTTTTACCAGTTGGTGGCGCTACTACTACGATGTAAAATAAGTTGGTAGATGTCTTCAGGGCTGAAGTATCCTCAAATGTGTACAACTTCGAGAAGATAGGATCATCTGAGTCATGTTGCTGGAGCTTTTGTTGCCACAGAGTACAATCGGACTTTTCAGCACCGTAATAGCCACGCCTTTTGCCAAAACGTCACAAAATTCGGCAGAGAGTAAGATCATTGTCTTGAGTCTTTTCTGACTAATTTTCAGTCGGATTCGTCAAAAGGGCACCGTGCAGTACGTGAAAATTAAAATAAAAACAAATTTTTGATTCCACTTGGCGGCACTGTGTGTATAACAAAATAATAACATTAAGATGTCTTCAGGTCGGGACGTTTTATTTACAGGTGAAGGTTTGGATTTTTAGGAGCATGTGCAGGGGAGTTATTAAGCATTCATTTATTTGTATTAGGTTCATTTTGTCTTCTTATTATTGATATTTGACTGATTCATTAAAAGCAGACAATTATGTTTTAGGTTAATTTTTTACCTGACATGTTTCGGCGAGTCTTTCGCCTTCTTCAGAGTGTCGCATGATGGTGTCTTGAGCTGATGTTCCATGAGGGTGTGACTTACCTGTCAAAAAAATGAAAAAATCAGAGCAGTAAAAGAACAAGCACAACATGAACATTACAAATCAGCAATCACTGACCACTGCAAAAGGGAAAACCACATCATGGACCGGGAGAAGGGCAGGGTCATCCGCACAGAAGAGAACAAACAACAGCGCTGGATCAGAGAGGCCATTGAGATCTGCAAGCGAGGCATAAAAACCATGAACAGAGACAAGGGAGCCTTCATCCTCTCTACCACCTGGACCAGCATCTTGGCGGAGTGAACGGACAGCGGGGGGCGTGACTTGCCTTCATTCTTGTGACAGGTAAGTCACGCCCTCATGGAACATCAGCTGATAAAGACGGGTCACAAGACACCATCATGTGACACTCTGAAGAAGGCGAAAGACTTTCGTATTGTGACATGCTCAAGGCCTAAACACTCATCCGAGCAAATATAAGGTAGATTTTGTTAACCTGCCCGGAGAAAAACATCAACGAAAATAATTTGTATTTGTTTTAACCAGTTGGTGGCGCTACCACTGCGATCAAAAATAAGTTGGCAGCCGTCTTCAGGGCCTGAATATCCTCAAATGTGAAAGATTTCCAGAAGATGGATCATCTGAATCATTTTGCAGGAACTTTTGTTGCCACGGAGAATAATCAGACTCTGCGGCACCGTAATAGCCACGCCCTTTGAAGGAAAGTCATAAAAATAGGGATAGAGTAAGATCAATGTCTTGAGTCTTTTCTAGCCAATTTTCAATCGGATTCGTTAAAAGGGCACCGTGCAGTACGTCAAAATGTAAAAATTTATATTGATTGGCGCAAGGTGTATAACTGAATATAAACATATAGATGTCTTCAGGTACCGACTCTTTATGTACATGTGAAGTTTTGGATTTTTAGCAGCACGTGCAGGAGAGTTATTAAGCATTTTGTCCATTGCGGCGAAGGAAATCTTAAGTGAAAACTTTGAAGCCCCGCCCCCGTCATATAGTATTTCGGAAACAAAAAATTTTAGCCCCAGTGTTTGTCCCAGGTCTTAAGATGCTCCAGACAGAACTTTAAGGCAATCAGATGAAGCCTTTAGGATCAGGGTGCAAAAGAATGACCCCTGTAAACATGCAAAAAAGGGCAAAAGTCGGACTTTCAAAAATTCATAACTCACTTCCTGTTCATATTAGACGTTAAAAAATATAAAATTTTTCGCCATGCCCGATGAGACTGCCAAGTTTGGTGAGTTTTTGTGCATGTTTCGGGGGTCAAAAATGCGATCGAACAATCGGAAAAATAATAATAATAATAATTTCTACAAAAACAATAGGGACTTCGCAGCGGTCGCTGCTCAGGCCCTAATAATAATAATAATAATAATAATAAAAGTAATAATAATTTCTACAAAAACAATAGGGACCTCGACGCGGTCGCTGCTCGGGCCCCAATAATAATTTCTACACAAAGTCCATTGTGGAGACCCGCCCCCTTTTAAGTAAATTCAAAATGGCCGACTTCCTGTAAAACCTAGCTCATTGCTCCAAGAGACTTTTTTGTAGGTCTTGGTCTTATACATACAGTGAACCCTAGCTACTTCGAGGTTCACCTTTCGCGGGTTCAGTGCTTCGCGGGTCTAAAAAATATTCGGGGGCATTGTAGTTTCGCCGAGCGGCACGACGGGGCGCTGGAGCGGTTAGACGGCCGGCGGGCGCCGAAGAAGAGCGTGGGCAAAGAGGAGAGTGGACGAAGAAGAGCACGTTCACCCGGACACGATCGGTGGCGACGTTTCGCGCGGTTCGGACCGTACCAGAGCACCGGCCGGCGTGCGTGGCAGTTAAGCCGTAGAGGAGCACCTTCCCCGGGCACGGGCGGTTCCAAGCGGCCCCTGAGTTTAACCGAATGGAAGCTCCGGAGGAGGAGGGCATGCTCGCGTCACAGTAAGCCGAAGAGGAGCACCTTCCCCGGGCACGGGCGGTTCCAAGCGGCCCCTAAGTTTAACCGAATGGAAGCTCCGGAGGAGGAGGGCATGCTCGCGTCACAGTAAGCCGAAGAGGAGCACCTTCCCCGGGCACGGGCGGTGCCAAGCGGCCCCTAAGTTTAACCGAATGGAAGCTCCGGGGGAGGAGGGCGGGCGTGTGTCACAGTTAAGCCGAATTGGAGCACCTCTTCTGCCCGGGCACGAGCGGAGCGCGAGGCTGTCAGTTATGAATGAATAAATGAATAAATAAATAAAGAATGCCACCTTTCATTTCACAGGGCACACCGGACGGCGTACCAGCAGGTAAAAGTCGGAGTAATTAAATAAATACAAAAAGAATGGTTGGGGAATAAAAAAATAATACGTTTTAATAATAATTTGTTTTTTTTGTTATAACATGAATTTCACTCTCTCTCTCTCTCTCTCCCCCCGTATATATATATATATATATATATATATATATATATATATATATATATATATATATATATATATTTATTATATATATTGTATATTTTTTTTAAGCATTTTTGAAGGTGCGCCGCTACTTCGCGGATTTTCAGTTTTCGCGGGTGGTCTCGGTCCCCATTAACCGCGATAACCGAGGGTTCACTGTACTCCATAAAATTTACAAAAAGCGAGGTGAAACACTCAACCAGGGCTGCTTTTTTGAACATTTCTCGAGGGCCATGGTGAGCCATTTCAAAAAAGCTGCACAACTCACGTATAAAATATTGATAAATTTGCTCGGCCTGATGTGTGTGTAAAGTTTCACGAGTTGTTGTTCATATTTAGAACCTCATAATCAGCGTTGTTTTATTGCCGAACAGTGCAATGCCACTCCCACAACTTTTCATGAAAAAGGACAAATTTCGTATTATGACATCCTCATGGCCCGAAACAGTCATCCGAGCATATATGAGGGCGACCTTGTTGAGTTGCACGGAGAAAAACATCCAAGAAAATAACTTGTATTAGCTATTAGCAGTTGGTGGCGCTACTACTACGATGAAAAATAAGTTGGTAGATGTCTTCAGGGCTTAAGTATCCTCAAATGTGTGCAACTTCGAGAAGATAGGATCATCTGAGTCATGTTGCTGGAGCTTTTGTTGCCACAGAGTACAATCGGACTTTTCAGCACCGTAATAGCCACGCCTTTTGCCAAAACGTCACAAAATTCGGCAGAGAGTAAGATCATTGTCTAGACTCTTTTCTGACTAATTTTCAGTCGGATTCGTCAAAAGGGCACCGTGCAGTACGTGAAAATTAAAATAAAAAAAATTTTTTGATTCCACTTGGCGGCACTGTGTGTATAACAAAATAATAACATTAAGATGTCTTCAGGTCGGGACGTTTTATTTACAGGTGAAGGTTTGGATTTTTAGGAGCATGTGCAGGGGAGTTATTAAGCATTCATTTATTTGTATTAGGTTCATTTTGTCTTCTTATTATTGATATTTGACTGATTCATTAAAAGCAGACAATTATGTTTTAGGATAATTTTTTACCTGACATGTTTCGGCGAGTCTTTCGCCTTCTTCAGAGTGTCGCATGATGGTGTCTTGAGCTGATGTTCCATGAGGGTGTGGCTTACCTGTCAAAAAAATGAAAAAAATCAGAGCAGTAAAAGAACAAGCACAACATGAACATTACAAATCAGCAATCACTGACCACTGCAAAAGGGAAAACCACATCATGGACCGGGAGAAGGGCAGGGTCATCCGCACAGAAGAGAACAAACTACAGCGCTGGATCAGAGAGGCCATTGAGATCTGCAAGCGAGGCATAAAAACCATGAACAGAGACAAGGGAGCCTTCATCCTCTCTACCACCTGGACCAGCATCTTGGCGGAGTGAACGGACAGCGGGGGGCGTGACTTGCCTTCATTCTTGTGACAGGTAAGTCACGCCCTCATGGAACATCAGCTGATAAAGACGGGTCACAAGACACCATCATGTGACACTCTGAAGAAGGCGAAAGACTTTCGTATTGTGACATGCTCAAGGCCTAAACACTCATCCGAGCAAATATAAGGTAAATTTTGTTAACCTGCCCGGAGAAAAACATCAACAAAAATAATTTGTATTTGTTTTAACCAGTTGGTGGCGCTACCACTGCGATCAAAAATAAGTTGGCAGCCGTCTTCAGGGCCTGAATATCCTCAAATGTGAAAAATTTCGAGAAGATGGATCATCTGAATCATTTTGCAGGAACTTTTGTTGCCACGGAGAATAATCAGACTCTGCGGCACCGTAATAGCCACGCCCTTCGAAGGAAAGTCACAAAAATAGGGATAGAGTAAGATCAATGTCTTGAGTCTTTTCTAGCCAATTTTCAATCAGATTCGTTAAAAGGGCACCGTGCAGTACGTCAAAATGTAAAAAATGATATTGATTGGCGCAAGGTGTATAACTGAATATAAACATATAGATGTCTTCAGGTACAGACTCTTTATGTACATGTGAAGTTTTGGATTTTTAGCAGCATGTGCAGGAGAGTTATTAAGCATTTTGTCCATTGCGGCGAAAGAAATCTTAAGTGAAAACTTTGAAGCCCCGCCCCTGTCATATAGTATTTCGGAAACAAAATATTTTAGCCCCAGTGTTTGTCCCAGGTCTTCAGATGCTACAGACAGAATTTTAAGGCAATCAGATGAAGCCTTTAGGATCAGGGTGCAAAAGAATGACCCCTGTAAACATGCAAAAAAGGGCAAAAGTCGGACTTTCAAAAATTCATAACTCACTTCCTGTTCATATTAGACGTTAAAATATCAAATTTTTCGCCATGCCCGATGAGACTGCCAAGTTTGGTGAGTTTTTGTGCATGTTTCGGGGGTCAAAAATGCGATCGAACAATCGGAAAAATAATAATAATAATAATTTCTACAAAAACAATAGGGACTTCGCAGCGGTCGCTGCTCAGGCCCTAATAATAATAATAATAATAATATTATTAATAATAAAAGTAATAATATTTTCTACAAAAACAATAGGGACCTCGCAGCCGTCGCAGCTCGGGCCCTAATAACAATTTCTAGAAAAACAATAGGGACCTCGCAGCGGTCACTGCTCGGGCCCTAATAATAATAATAAAAATAATAATAATTTCCACAAAAACAATGGGGACCTCGTAGCGGTCGCTGCTCGGGCCCTAATAATAATTTCTTCAAAAACAATAGGGACCTCGCCGCCGTCGCTGCTCGGGCCCCAATAATAATTTCTACACAAAGTCCATTGTGGTGACCCGCCCCCTTTTAAGTAAATTAAAAATGGCCGACTTCCTGTAAAACCAAGCTCATTGCTCCAAGAGACTTTTTTGTAGGTCTTGGTCTTATACATACAGTGAACCCTCGCTACTTCGCGGTTCACCTTTCGCGGGTTCAGTGCTTCGCGGGTCTAAAAAATATTCGGGGGCATTGTAGTTTCGCCGAGCGGCACGACGGGGCGCTGGAGCAGTTAGACGGCCGGCGTGCGCCGAAGAAGAGCGTGGGCGAAGAGGAGAGTGGACGAAGAAGAGCACGTTCCCCCGGACACGATCGGTGGCGACGTTTCGCGCGGTTTGAACCGTACCAGAGCTCCGGCCGGCGTGCGTGGCAGTTAAGCCGTAGAGGAACACCTTCCCCGGGCACGGGCGGTGCCAAGCGGCCCCTAAGTTTAACCGAATGGAAGCTCCGGAGGAGGAGGGCATGCTCGCGTCACAGTAAGCCGAAGAGGAGCACCTTCCCCGGGCACGGGCGGTTCCAAGCGGCCCCTAAGGTTAACCGAATGGAAGCTCCGGAGGAGGAGGGCATGCTCGCGTCACAGTAAGCCGAAGAGGAGCACCTTCCACGGGCACGGGCGGTTCCAAGCGGCCCCTAAGTTTAACCGAATGGAAGCTCCGGAGGAGGAGGGGATGCTCGCGTCACAGTAAGCCGAAGAGGAGCACCTTCCCCGGGCACGGGCGGTTTCAAGCGGCCCCTAAGTTTAACTGAATGGAAGCTCCGGAGGAGGAGGGTATGCTCGCGTCACAGTAAGCCGAAGAGGAGCACCTTCCCCGGGCACGGGCGGTGCCAAGCGGCCCCTAAGTTTAACCGAATGGAAGTTCCGGGGGAGGAGGGCGGGCGTGTGTCACAGTTAAGCCGAATTGGAGCACCTCTTCCGCCCGGGCACGAGCGGAGCGCGAGGCTGTCAGTTATGAATGAATAAATGAATAAATAAATAAAGAATGCCACCTTTCATTTCACAGGGCACACCGGACGGCGTACCAGCAGGTAAAAGTCGGAGTAATTAAATAAATACAAAAAGAATGGCTGGGGAATTAAAAAATAATATGTTTTAATAATAATTTGTTTTTTTTTGTTGTAACATGAATTTCACTCTCTCTCTCCCCGTATATATATATATATATATATATATATATATATATATATATATATATATATATATATATATATTTATAAATTTGCTCGGCCTGATGTGTGTGTAAAGTTTCACGAGTTGTCGTTCATATTTACAACCTCATAATCAGCGTTGTTTTATTGCCGAACAGTGCAATGCCACTCCCACAACCTTTCACGAAAAAGGACGAATTTCGTATTGTGACATCCTCATGGCCGAAACAGTAATCCGAGCATATATGAGGGCGACCTTGTTGAGTTGCACGGAGAAAAACATCCAAGAAAATAACTTGTATTAGCTTTTACCAGTTGGTGGCGCTACTACTACGATGAAAAATAAGTTGGTAGAAGTCTTCAGGGCTGAAGTATCCTCAAATGTGTACAACTTCGAGAAGATAGGATCATCTGAGTCATGTTGCCGGAGCTTTTGTTGTCACAAAGTACAATCGGACTTTTCAGCACCGTAATAGCCACGCCTTTTGCCAAAACGTCACAAAATTCGGCAGAGAGTAAGATCATTGTCTTGAGTCTTTTCTGACTAATTTTCAGTCGGATTCGTCAGAAGGGCACCGTGCAGTACGTGAAAATTAAAATAAAAACAAATTTTTGATTCCACTTGGCGGCGCTGTGTGTAAAACAAAATAATAACATTAAGATGTCTTCAGGTCGGGACGTTTTATTTACAGGTGAAGGTTTGGATTTTTAGGAGCATGTGCAGGGGAGTTATTAAGCATTCATTTATTTGTATTAGGTTCATTTTGTCTTCTTATTATTGATATTTGACTGATTCATTAAAAGCAGACATTTATGTTTTAGGTTAATTTTTTACCTGACATGTTTCGGCGAGTCTTTCGCCTTCTTCAGAGTGTCGCATGATGGTGTCTTGAGACCAGTCTTTATCAGCTGATGTTCCATGAGGGTGTGACTTACCTGTCAAAAAAATTAAAAAATCAGAGCAGTAAAAGAACAAGCACAACATGAACATTACAAATCAGCAATCACTGACCACTGCAAAAGGGAAAACCACATCATGGACCGGGAGAAGGGCAGGGTCATCCGCACAGAAGAGAACAAACTACAGCGCTGGATCAGAGAGGCCATTGAGATCTGCAAGCGAGGCATAAAAACCATGAACAGAGACAAGGGAGCCTTCATCCTCTCTACCACCTGGAGCAGCGTCTTGGCGGAGTGAATGGACAGCGGGGGGCGTGACTTGCCTTCATTCTTGTGACAGGTAAGGCACGCCTTCATGGAACATCAGCTGATAAAGACAGGTCACAAGACACCATCACAGGGTTCGAAGTTAACTTTAAAAACTGCTTGCCCATAGGGCAAGTGCCACTAAAATTTGCCTTGCCCGAGTGGCCAAATTACTTGCCCAACTTGGGCAAGTGACAATTTTTTTTCTCTTGCCCTGAGTGACTTTTTGTATGACAAAGTGTCTAATTACAAATTGCATGAATTTTTTGTTCGGACAGTTCCCGCCTAGAAAGAATTAAAAATACGTTACAATCATAAGGGTTGCTTATAGAAAAATGTATCATGTATTAACACATTAATTAGGTGTCTGCTGACCCAGGATTATGTTATTGTTATGTTATGTTATATATGAAAGAGAATGTGGAATGACACTGAACGATGGAAGGTGGAAGGATGTGGAAAGATTGTGAATGACATTGAATGATTTGGAATGACACTGAAAGATTTTGAATAATACTGAATGACACTGAATGAAGTAAAACTTTCTGGGAACGGGCCAATTCAAGATAGCTGCCGCACTGTGGGGGAGGCTTTGGTACCAAATTTGGAAAGAGACCCAAACGGTTGGGTCCATTTTATATCAGTGTGGGGGTGAAACGTTGGTCTCGGCGGAGCTGTCTGAATATTGGAGAAGTTAGAAGACAAAGTAAAACAGAACAATTAAAATCACTCTTCAAATACATATTGTTTGGTGGGCAGAGCATGATTTACAGCTCACCATTTTATTGCATGCACCAAGCATGTTATACATTTTTCTGTCCATGGGATGGCGTAGTCAAGAAAAATGAAGCATCTCGAAGCCCATTCGTGTGTGAAGTATTTCCCTGCAGGGCTTGGCTGCTTTATGGGGCTTCATTTTGCCATCACTAGTTTTAGATAGTTTTAATTTTTGAAAGAGCATTTTTGTTTTAGTATTAAGGTAGGCCAGAAATGGAATGAAATGCAGAGATAGAAATGACACAGGAAAAATTTGGCTAGAAGGGCTATAATTTTCATTAAAGCAGAGAAGAAAATAGAAACTACAAAAAACATTGATGTGTACTTGTCCACTTTAAGGTAGAACTGGTTGAAGTGAAATGAGTCACAAGATTGGAAAAATAGGAAATAAAATAGAATTAACATGTTCATTTTTGTGATAAGAAATTTGTGATTAGGTGAAAAGGGGAAAAAAAAGAGAATTACAGGCTTTTCAAATAAAACAACCTAATTTAAATTGGCCAACTTGTAAAATGGAAAAGAAAATTCTAAATTATGCACAGAAAGCATGAACGTGTTGGGCAGAAGGAAGGAAAAAGAAAAGAAAGAAAGGAGGAAGCAGTAAGTCTTGTTACAAAACATTAACTTTTCAGGACGAGTTGTGGTAGCAATGGAGGATCACGTGACGTAAAAAGTCAAACATAAAAGTGTGTGTAGAAGGAGTTCTACATCAACATGCGTTTTACTCATTAGGCCGTGATACACTGACAAAATTGGACTTCAATAGAATTAATAAGCACGGGCGAATTCAAACAAACGTCAAAACTTTAAAGGGGCGCATTGTCAGTGATAAGAAAGAGAAAAGATATTGCCAGACCACTTTTCTGTAAAAACTTTCCTTGGGACGCCTCGGTGACCCCCATTAAATCCCTGACCCTTCATAGATAAAGTTGAGGCCCAGTGCCTCTCAGGGCTGTAATTTATGTGGCAGAGAAAGGTCCAACAAGCCTTGGTAATCTTTAAAACAGTATCGTCATGGCCATGGAATGGGTTGTGTATGTTGGAACTTGTGAAGATACACTACAAGATTGTATCGACAAAGCATCTTAACGCACTACCAAATTATTATAAGCCATTTGAGCAAAACAGTGACTGCAAAAAATGACTTCATTAGCCTGGGTTACTGCAGGAACCAGGGCAAAATGAATTCATTTGCATATTTAGTCACAACAATTTGGATTTCGTGGCAGAGAACCACTTAGAGTGTGATTAAGAGCTTTCACTGCTGCTTTAAGGAATCAAAAAATTACATTCTTTTCCCACCACATTCACATTGCACGCCGGCCTAATTGTCACAGGGACACATTATACTGATAAGTTGCGGTGCATTTCAGCCCAGCGTCATTTTTTCCCCGCATCATCTAGGAGGCGCCACACGACTGTGGAGCCGTCCAAATTATCACCAAACCGCGACTTGACCTTCCTCCCGACTGGAGGAACTCAGACTTGTAACACAGACCAGGTGGGCATTCCAGACTGATAAGAAGTAAAAGTGTTTGAGAACCAAGGTCGCAGCCTGAAATCAAACTGACTTTTATGCGATGGGAGTACTAACATTGTGATACCAACGGATAAGAGATTGTTAGGATAAGCAGGAAGAGCGTAGGCGGGTGTGAGCTAATTAAAATTTGGGGTTTCCCATCTTGTATGAGTTGTATGGTTACAATGTGGACTGACAATCAAGATAAATGTTCATGCGTTCTGTCGACATTGGGCTTTAAAAACCACAACAGGAAAAGAAAAGTTGTGCATAAAGCACGTCTAAAATAGTTATTTGTGAACGCAAAATTCACTTAACAGAAAATGACACAATTACAATTGGAAACTGCCTCGCCTTTATATCGACACAGCGCAGCTAAAAGGGAAAATGAACACACCCCCACACGCAGAAAATCAACTTGACAATTTGATCCCACGCCAGGGAAAAAGGTACCAGTAATTGAACGCACACATTGGGAGAACAAAGGTGCAAACATTGCTGAGGACAGGATCAGCAAATTGGCAGATGGCAAATCCTGGCTGCCTAATTCATTGATTGGAAAAGTAATAAGAGTGACACACGAGCATAACCATGTGTCAAGAGAGGGGTAGTATGATATGAAATTGTTCCCACATACAGACTTTTCAACAAAAAACTTTTTTTTAGACAGTGTTATTTGTTTGAGATGCAATATTGTTTGGTTGTAATTCATATGTTTTCAAAATGGATTAAGTTGTTTCCGACAACATATGTTGATGCTAAAACAGTTGGAAAAAGTGTTGTGTAATCAAATTGTCAGGTTCAATCACCTAAGCATTCACTGAACATAGGCTAAATGAATGGAAGGAAGACAAGAGTTGATCTTTTACTCGCGAGGAGAACGAACGGAGGTGTGCTCAGTTACATCTCCAAATTCGTTCTGGAGCACACTCCGCCGAGCCCTCTATTTTATTAGGGAAGTCCCTAACAATACAATGTATTTGCACTAAGGGATGAAGGGGGGAGCACCAGCAGGAACATGTAAACATCTCAGACACAAGAGGAAAGACAGACATCAATGGCAGTCATCCACTGATTGAAAAGGCAGATATGCCCTTTTAGTGCTCTGGTACTAAAGTCTCAGTCCTTTTGTTTCAGAGGTGTGTCTCAGCACACCTCCTTTGATGTTGCAGACGTTGATCCAGTCTTCAGGCATCCGCTTCTCTGTGAAGTCTTCTCATCCATATGGTCAAACATGGGTCACGCTGTGGAACAATTCTTTTGCAATACTAATAGAGTAAAATATGGGATAAAATACATCTTCAACCTAACACAAATTATCCTGACATTTGGAATTTCAAGAAGTGATTTGAAGTGAAAATTATGCATTTGTGAATGATGTTGTAACAAGTGGGACAGTTGTTGCAAAATTGACTCAAAGCGTCATTGTGCATACAGTCTGCAGGACTTGTGGAACGCACTAATGGGACTGTTAAGGGCAGACTTATCAAGACAATGAGGGAAAAAAAGGAGACAATGACCAGACTGTGTTTCAATCACAGCAATGAGGATAGTGCCAGCCGAAGTTAGGACACTATCCCCTATCGACTCTCAGGTTCATCAGAACCACCAGCGACTGGCACATCAGTCCCAGTCCACATGGGAAACATGTTTTGACCAAAAAAAAAAAAAAAAAAAAAAAAGACGCAATTACTGGTCAGTGTGTTCTGATCCACAGAGAAATCACGTCCGTGTGGGAGACCAACTCTTCTTCAAGGTGCTGAAACGACTTCGTTGGGACAAGTGAATGCTGAGATGGCCCTCGCCAGATGATTGCAGTGACCCCGACGGCAGCAAAGGTCGCGGGGCGTGGCAGCTGGATCCACCAGTTGCAGTACAAGCTTCTCCGGTTTCCAGCTAAAGGCCGAGCAACGCGAATCCCTCGAACAGGAGCCCACCTGAGTCACAATATCGGACCACACGCACATCGGAACCGCACAACCAGCCACAGATACGAATGTTGAAGCCACAGAACAAAAAGATTAGATATTGTTTGGAAATTAATGACGTACATAAAGAATTTTAGCCTTGATTGGAGAACATTACTGCATTTACATTTTTAATAAAATGAAACAATTATTGATGTTATGACCACTACGAAGAATTTGAAAGACAATATATCGGGATAATTATGGTTTTCATTTTTGTTATGTGTAGTCTGTTCATGTTGCATTATTCTTTTGACAAAGATGATTATTAACTGCATGTTTGTTGCCCAAATGTACCATTACAACCTGATTGATGTTGAGAATGACGAATTCGAACTGGACAATGACAAACTCGAACTGGACACTGAAACCTAAATAACACATGGACCCTTTTGCCCCTGCCCCCACACATGCACACACATACACCACACACGAAGATCCGGGAGGTAAAGACGGCTGTCCCCTCCTACAACGAGGCAAGGGCCTCCATCAAGTCGCCGCAGAGACAAGCTCTGCGTGGAGACAAGCTCTGCGTGGAGACAGTTTTGTTATTTTTCACTAGGTATATTGAAGTTTTTTTATGTTTTATTCCCAAGTGACCAACATACCATGAGAATCTCGTTCCACGCCGGAAGGGAGGAGGGGAATTTTGTCCCTACTGAGGGTTTTCGCCCCTCCACGGATGACCACACTGTTGTATGATTTCATTATGATGATCTGTCTTAAAGCCGTAAGGACATGATTTAAACCCACAAACGGGGGAATGTGAGATGGGATGAGGATATGTAAATAGTTTGTGTATTTCTAATCATGTTTTTATACACTATTTGTATCAGTTATAATTGCGCACACACACACAGACACTCACATTATTGCTTTAGCACACACGCGCACAACTGGAACACACGCACACACTTTAGTTTCGAATTCCTGACTGACTACTGTGGTTGATTGCTTCCTGCCTGCCTGCTAGAATTTCAGACAGACCTCCATTGTCTGCTTAGGTTGCTGATAAAAGACCGAACGGGTGGTAGAGAGTGAGAGAGAGTGCGCGAGATTGAACTGGCAAGACGCCTGCTTCACCTCCTGACTTCCTCTCCCATTCGCGAATGGTCAAAAACAAAACTCTAACTGGTTTGGTCTGGATTTATGCCACCTTCAGTCTAAAAATGGCGTCAGGACGTTTTAAACCTGACAGTTGCCTTGAGATCTCCGAGCTCGAACTGCCCTATTCCCACCTTGATCACAAGCTCCCATGAACCACTTGGACAGGGTTGCCTGTGTCCTTCTCGTTGATGTCCTTTGTGGCTCCATTCCTTTTCAGTGCTCCTAAAACAAAAAAGACAAGAAGTCAACTTAGTAAAGCTATTTAATGATTGTGAAACCTTATGGGACATGCTGAAATGTCTTCACACCACAATCCCTTAAAAAAAAAAATATATATATATATATATATTACCGTATAGAACATCAGAAAAAGGCAGGTCTCGGCGCTTGTTCTTGCTACGATGTCCAAAGAGATTGTACTTCAGAGACAGAGGATTTGTCATGATGAACGCCATCATTGTTCTGACACTATCGTCCAATCCACCAATACCTGCAACCATTATAACATGGGTGTCACTCGATCCAGATAATCATCACACACTTAAAAATATTTTGGCAGTTAAACTGGGTATGATAAACGTCACAGGAAAGGAATTGTCGATTAAGTGAACAGCTTCGGTAACGCCATATACACTCAAAGGGCAAGAGCCCAACATTCTACCAAAATGATTATGATTAGGGAGGTAACGATTCACTCTAGCCCCGATTCGATTTTTGATTTTCAGTTCCCGATTTCGATTCGATATTTTAATTGTTTTAAGTTGCTGCCACGTTTGTCTCTGTGCGCTCGTGTGATGCTGCAGCGATCCACAAACAAAATATGTCTATACGTCTTGTGCATTTTGAATGGAACCAAAAAACAATACACGATGCCAAATTGTACTATTATTATGAAACTGCCTATGAGTAGTAAAAGAAATACTTGTAAAAATATTTCACATTTTTAGAGCCCCAATACATTCTTTTAAATATAGAAGGGACTGAAATCATGTGAAAATTGAGTCTTTTTCTCAGTTTCCGACTTGGGGTGAACACATTCGGCTTATCATAGTTGCAGTTGACCATCTTGAACTCTGAAGTCTTTCAACTCGGCCTTTCGAATCAGGGTTTTAGAGGTGGGGCTATTTAGTGATACAGTAGGATGGTTTGATCTCTGTAGCTCCAGAATCAGGAATGTACTGGGACTGGGGTTCCTACTTGGGTTTAGGGTACCTAATTTTATATTTCAAGAAATTAAATAATTATTTATAATTTTGAAGATAATACATTAAAATTTCATCATTTTCATACCTGCATTAGATCCTGCAGTAGACTCACAGACTCAACACGTTGGACGTACTCAAGGACCTTCTGCAGCGCCTCTCTTGGTTAGGAAGCTTTTTCTCTGTGACAATCCATGGGGAGGTGTAGATGGTACTTCGTCATCACAGGCTTCAGACTCGTCACTTGAGAAAACATCCCTGCAATGGATGCATAGACACTTGGGCATGAATGTCATTTAACAACAAAAGCTAGAACAAAAAGCTTTGCATTTAAAAGAATACATCTGTGATGGGGAAGCCAGGTTAAAGTGTTAATTTTATAATTATGTAATTAGCTGCAGGTTAGTCTAGTGAAGGTGTAATCACTTCTATTTTGGAGCATAGCTTTTGCTCTGTCCAATCATTGCCTCACCGGCTGAAACCCACATTCGGGTATTTTACAAACCAAAAACTTAAATACCTGTACAGCTCTCATTTTTAACTTATTTTCTCTAACCTTTACCCACAAAATTTGAATATTCAAAATAAAAGTACACAAAGAAGTCACAATTTTTCCACATTAGTTACTTACGTAGTTCCTCTCAAATGCAGCTCAACACTGCATTGAATTAGAGCTTGATAAGCCTAAACACAAAACATACAAAGCACATTGTGGCATGATTCTGAATGAGCCAATCTAGCATTTCAACATCTGTTCAACTGTTGGAACTATTATCTGACTCTATTAACCAACATTCATCCAACAATTATGCGCGCTCGTTTTGGACACTGCATTGAATTAGAGCTTGATAAACCCACACACAAAACATACAAAGCACATTGTGGCATGATTCTGAATGAGCCAATCTAGCATTTCAATATCTGTTCAACTTTCATCTTGAATTTCTATTATTTAAATAACAGGCAACATTCAACAGTTAATATGTTTTGCTTTACTTACCCAAATCAAACACATCACAAAAAAGCCTTAAATGAGCTAGTGGAGTAGATTGTATTAATTTGAGTGAAAGCTTAAGTCTTTTGGAGAATTTTGGAGAGAGATCGAGGGACACTGTGTTTAGCGTCGTAGGCCCAATGCTAACAATATGTAGCTCGTTGTAAAGGTCCTCATAAAAATAAATAAAACACACAACGCTTATCAGTATTATTAAAAGGGTGATTATAATGTACTTAAGTTTTCCCCAAAATAATTCGAGTACGTACGTTGTTGATATACCCTCTGTGTTCTCGTCACTTATCATTTTAGCATACTGTGTTTTAGCTAACGCACCAAGCAGTTTTCCAACACAGGCAACCTTGAAAAATTACAAAACACATTGTAAAGTAAGTCTAAAAAATGAGAGCCAGACATTTACCCAAGATTAATTAATTAATTCAATTATCGTTCGGGACTCACCGTGCTTTCAGCTCTTCTGCCGCACCTCAAAGACCGCGTAGCTTGCATTCGCTCCTTTTCTCACAGTTTGAATATGCTGCCTTCAAAAGAATCTGTAATTTTGACAACTCCGAATTGAATCTACAAAAATCAAGCAATAAGGTAGAAATAACTTCAAATATACTTTGAATAAAGATCTTTCACAGCATACAGAATTAATAAAATAACATTAATTAATAATGTTGATTTTGTTTATTTAAAAAAAAGTAACTGTGTTGACTGTTGGATGTGGCTGACAATGCTGGACCTGCCTTGTCAAATAGTTCATAGATGACAATCTTAGCTGTCTGGTATATTATAAAATGTTATCTTGTCCCTTAAGGGTTATTAAGTCACAGTTGGGGGTACATGTAAATTCACAAAATATAACGTCCAGCCTTGTTAAATTTAGCATAGATAAATACATGAATTTAATTTTAATAAATCAATCAATCCTCTGTACTGCTTCTTGTCCTCACAAGGGTCCCCGGGAGTGCTGGAGCCTATCCCAGCTGTCTTCGGGCAGTCGACAGGGTACACCCTGAACTGGTTGCCAGTCAATCGCAGGGCACACAGAGACAAGCAACCATCCGCTCTCACACTCAGACCTTGGACCAGTGACCAATCAACCTATCATGGATGTTTTTGGAAAGTGGGAGGAAACCGGCGAAAACCCTAGCAGGCACAGGGAGAACCTTGCACTTCTGTACTGTGATGCGGACTTGCTAACCAGTCCGCCACCGTGCCGCTTGTTCTAAAGAGTCCCAGAAAATAAAAACACCCGTCCATTAGTCAAAAGCGGAAAAAGTCCAACAACAACCCGACCATAATTTGCATTGTTCCATAAGTTAAATCAATGTCAAACCTAATAAAAGCTGACTTCTGGTCCTCAAAAATCCTACACTTATTTTAGTCCTTTCACAATCTCGCAGCATAGGCTCCATGGCCATGTCTCTATCGTTTTGGCATCCATTGAATAGTTCTACTGAGAATAGTCTTCGGGTGGTTACTATTAGCATAGCATGCATTAAATATCAAAAAGGCTCCAGAACAAATTTTCAAACCCATGCCCGCTTAGCTCATCTATAACCCATAACAGGACCCAGACATGGTTGACCAGCTCTAACCTATGCCCACTTATCCCACACATAACCCAAACAGGACCGATAAATGGTGACCACTTCTAACCCATGCCCACTTAGCCCACACATAACCCAAATAGGACCCAGACATGGTTGACCAGCTCTAACCCATGCCCACTTGGCCCATATACAGCCCATATGAGACCCTCACATGGTTGACCAGTTCTAACCCATGCCCACTTAGCCCACACATAACCCAAATAGGACCTATAAATGGTTTCAGTAGTAGATTCAGTAGTTTTTATCATTACAGCATTTTCCCCTCTGTATAATGGACAGACATTAGGAGTCTTTCCTTACACTTAGATACGTTTATACTGTGTATATTTGCATGCTTTTTATGAATGTCTGCTGCTAATGTTATACATTAACGGCTACATTACGCCGCCGACTCTGTGTGAGCTATATCTTTGCTGCTGTAACACCTCAAATTTCCCCATTGTGGGACTAATAAAGGACATCTTTATCTTTATCTTTACCAGTTCTAACCCATGCCCACTTAGCCCATACACAACCCGTATTGCACCCACAACATTTGCCCAGTTTAAGCCCATGCCCACCAATCCCAGATGGCGCCCACATGGAACCCTGTACCATTGCCCACTTCTAGCCCATTCCCACTTGGTACCCAGGAATCCCGCATTTACCCCATTTGGGGCCCAGTTGGACATGTTGGCTGGGTACAGTACTTTTATTCTTGCAGTATTTTTATCATTGCAGTATTTTCAATCATTCAGTATTTTTTTTTATCATTGCAGCGTTTTTATTTATTTCCCCTCTGAACCATAGACAGGCATTAGGAGTGTTTCCTTACACTTGTATATGTTGTGGGCTGTAAGTGTGTATATACATGGGGATCTGTGTATATACGTATATACTGTGTATATTTGCATGCTTTTTATGAATGCCTGCTGCCAATGTTATACATTAACGGCTACATTACGTCGGTGCCACTGTGTGATGTATATCTTTGCTGCTGTAACACTGCAAATGTCCCCGTTATGGGACAATTAAAAGACATCTTTATCTTTAGAAATTGAAGATTCACTTGCGAGGCCATTTTCAACACGGACCTTTCAAGAGAAGCTATATCGTCCAACACTCGGTCAGTGCTGTCTAAGTGCTTTTCTGTATATTGTTTGTCCACCCGTGGTGTCATAAATTATGGTATTATGAGGGGGATTTATTCAAGTAGGACGAAGTAGGACTTCATTGAAGGCCCAGGTGTGAAATGCATGGCCCTCCACTGGTTCAAATAATATCTAAAACTAAATTACCAGTTACATGTGCAATTTCAATATTCAACAATTATCTCAACAAAAAAGGACAATCTGAATTTTTTTTAAATGCACAATAAAACAGAAAAGCCATTTCCGGGTATTTTACAATTCAGTCTTCATTGGGGAAAAAACATTCAACAATTTGCTTTTCTTATTTAATACATAGTTCAGCACAGCAGGTGGCGGACAAGCACCTTAAAACGTCATTCGCCTACACAAGGAAGAAGAACATGCCCGAGGCGCTCCCGTGTCCTCGTCTTTCGGTCAACCTGAGAATAATGTTCTTGAGGATTAAAGTTTATAAATGTAAGTATGATGTGATTTTTTATTTTATTTTATGTTGTTGAACAGTGTTTTTGTTTATTTTATAATTTCGTCATTAAAAGGCTGTGGCGGTTGGAGAGTCAGCTTCGTGTTAGGGCGTGTTAAAGATCCCGATACCCACACTACACCCTCATTGAAGTATATACGAGTAAAATTATTCGAGCGCGCAGCCAAAGTATATTGTTCACTATTATTTGCGGACTTAACCAAAATCCCATTGAACTGGCGATGTTCGGTGGAGTTCTTGTGCCCATGCTGAAAAAAATTATACACACAGCGCCGCCAAGTGGAATCAAAAATTTTTTTTAATTTTAATTTTCACGTACTGCACGGTGCCCTTTTGACGAATCCGACTGAAAATTAGTCAGAAAAGACTCACTTACTCTCTGCCGAATTTTGTGACGTTTTGGCAAAAGGCGTGGCTATTACGGTGCTGAAAAGTCCGATTGTACTCTGTGGCAACAAAAGCTCCGGCAACATTACTCAGATGATACTATCTTCTCGAAGTTGTACACATTTGAGGATACTTCAGCCCTGAAGACATCCACCAACTTATTTTTCATCGTAGTAGTAGCGCCACCAACTGGTAAAAGCTAATACAAGTTATTTTTTTGGATGTTTTTCTCCGTGCAACTCAACAAGGTCGCCCTCATATATGCTCGGATGACTGTTTCGGCCATGAGGATGTCACAATACGAAATTCATCCTTTTTCGTGAAAAGTTGTGGGCAATAAAACAACGCTGATTATGAGGTTCTAAATATGAACGACAACTCGTGAAACTTTACACACACATCAGGCAGAGCAAATTTATCAATATTTTATACGTTAGTTGTGCAGCTATTTTGAAATGGCTCGCCATGGCCCTCGAGAAATGTTAAAAAAAGCAGCCCTGGTTGAGTGTTTCACCTCGCTTTTTGTAAATTTTATGGAGTACAGTGAACCCTCGGTTATCGCGGTTAATGGGGACCGAGACCACCCGCGAAAACTGAAAATCCGCGAAGTAGCGGCGCACCTTCAAAAATGCTTAAAAAAAAATACAATATATATAATAAATATATATATATATATATACGGGGAGAGAGAGAGAGAGTGAAATTCATGTTAGAACAAAAAAAACAAATTATTATTAAAACGTATTATTTTTTTATTCCCCAGCCATTCTTTTTGTATTTATTTAATTACTCAGACTTTTACCTGCTGGTACGCCGTCTGGTGTGCCCTGTGAAATGAAAGGTGCCATTCTTTATTTATTTATTTATTTATTCATTTATTCATTCATAACTGACAGCTTCGCGCTCCGCTCGTGCCCGGGCGGAAGAGGTGCTCCAATTCGGCTTAACTGTGACACACGCCCACCCTCCTCCCCCGGAGCTTCCATTCGGTTAAACTTAGGGGCCGCTTGGCACCGCCCGTGCCCGGGGAAGGTGCTCCTCTTCGGCTTACTGTGACGCGAGCATGCCCTCCTCCTCCGGAGCTTCCATTCGGTTAAACTTAGGGGCCGCTTGGAACCGCCCGTGGCCGGGGAAGGTGCTCCTCTTCGGCTTACTGTGACGCGAGCATGCCCTCCTCCTCCGGAGCTTCCATTCGGTTAAACTTAGGGGCCGCTTGGAACCGCCCGTGCCCGGGGAAGGTGCTCCTCTTCGGCTTACTGTGACGCGAGCATGCCCTCCTCCTCCGGAGCTTCCATTCGGTTAAACTTAGGGGCCGCTTGGCACCGCCCGTGCCCGGGGAAGGTGCTCCTCTACGGCTTAACTGCCACGCGAGCATGCCCTCCTCCTCCGGAGCTTCCAATCGGTTAAACTTAGGGGCCGCTTGGCACCGCCCGTGCCCGGGGAAGGTGCTCCTCTACGGCTTAACTGCCACGCACGCCGGCCGGAGCTCTGGTACTGTCCGAACCGCGCGAAACGTCGCCACCGATCGTGTCCGGGGGAACGTGCTCTTCTTCGTCCACTCTCCTCTTCGCCCACGCTCTTCTTTGGTGCACGCCGGCCGTCTAACCGCTCCAGCGCCCCGTCGTGCCGCTCGGCGAAACTACAATGCCCCCGAATATTTTTTAGACCCGCGAAGCACTGAACCCGCGAAAGGTGAACCGCCAAGTAGCGAGGGTTCACTGTATGTATAAGACCA
Organism: Idiotropiscis lumnitzeri; assembly: GCF_059441095.1. Classification (NCBI taxonomy): domain Eukaryota; kingdom Metazoa; phylum Chordata; class Actinopteri; order Syngnathiformes; family Syngnathidae; genus Idiotropiscis; species Idiotropiscis lumnitzeri. The sequence goes on from NW_028283622.1 coordinate 541,941, forward strand.
AGACCTACAAAAAAGACTCTTGGAGCAATGAGCTAGGTTTTACAGGAAGTCGGCCATTTTGAATTTACTTAAAAGGGGGCGGGTCACCACAATGGACTTTGTGTAGAAATTATTATTGGGGCCCGAGCAGCGACCGCGGCGAGGTCCCTATTGTTTTTGTAGAAATTATTATTAGGGCCCGAGCAGCGACCGCTACGAGGTCCCCATTGTTTTTGTGGAAATTATTATTATTATTATTATTAGGGCCCGAGCAGTGACCTGTTTATTTTTTTTAAGCATTTTTGAAGGAGCGCCGCTACTTCGCGGATTTTCAGTTTTCGCGGGTGGTCTCGGTCCCCATTAACCGCGATAACCGAGGGTTCACTGTACTCCATAAAATTTACAAAAAGCGAGGTGAAACACTCAACCAGAGCTGCTTTTTTTAACATTTCTCGAGGGCCATGGCGAGCCATTTCAAAAAAGCTGCACAACTAACGTATAAAATATTGATAAATTTGCTCGGCCTGATGTGTGTGTAAAGTTTTACGAGTTGTCGTTCATATTTAGAACCTAATAATCAGCTTTGTTTTATTGCCGAACAGTGCAATGCCACTCCCACAACTTTTCACGAAAAAGGACGAATTTCGTATTGTGACATCCTCATGGCCGAAACAGTCATCCGAGCATATATGAGGGCGACCTTGTTGAGTTGCACGGAGAAAAACATCCAAGAAAATAACTTGTATTAGCTTTTACCAGTTGGTGGCGCTACTACTACGATGTAAAATGAGTTGGTAGATGTCTTCAGGGCTGAAGTATCCTCAAATGTGTACAATTCGAGAAGATAGGATCATCTGAGTCATGTTGCCGGAGCTTTTGTTGCCACAGAGTACAATCGGACTTTTCAGCACCTTAATAGCCACGCCTTTTGCCAAAACGTCACAAAATTCGGCAGAGAGTAAGATCATTGTCTTGAGTCTTTTCTGACTAATTTTCAGTCGGATTCGTCAAAAGGGCACCGTGCAGTACGTGAAAATTAAAATAAAAACAAATTTTTGATTCCACTTGGCGGCACTGTGTGTATAACAAAATAATAACATTACGATGTCTTCAGGTCGGGACGTTTTATTTACAGGTGAAGGTTTGGATTTTTAGGAGCATGTGCAGGGGAGTTATTAAGCATTCATTTATTTGTATTAGGTTCATTTTGTCTTCTTATTATTGATATTTGACTGATTCATTAAAAGCAGACAATTATGTTTTAGGTTAATTTTTTACCTGACATGTTTCGGCGAGTCTTTCGCCTTCTTCAGAGTGTTGCATGATGATGTCTTGAGCTGATGTTCCATGAGGGTGTGACTTACCTGTCAAAAAAATGAAAAAAATCAGAGCAGTAAAAGAACAAGCACAACATGAACATTACAAATCAGCAATCACTGACCACTGCAAAAGGGAAAACCACATCATGGACCGGGAGAAGGGCAGGGTCATCCGCACAGAAGAGAACAAACAACAGCGCTGGATCAGAGAGGCCATTGAGATCTGCAAGCGAGGCATAAAAACCATGAACAGAGACAAGGGAGCCTTCATCCTCTCTACCACCTGGACCAGCATCTTGGCGGAGTGAACGGACAGCGGGGGGCGTGACTTGCCTTCATTCTTGTGACAGGTAAGTCACGCCCTCATGGAACATCAGCTGATAAAGACGGGTCACAAGACACCATCATGTGACACTCTGAAGAAGGCGAAAGACTTTCATATTGTGACATGCTCAAGGCCTAAACACTCATCCGAGCAAATATAAGGTAGATTTTGTTCACATGCCCGGAGAAAAACATCAACGAAAATAATTTGTATTTGTTTTAACCAGTTGGTGGCGCTACCACTGCGATCAAAAATAAGTTGGCAGCCGTCTTCAGGGCCTGAATATCCTCAAATGTGAAAAACTTCGAGAAGATGGATCATTTGAATCATTTTGCAGGAACTTTTGTTGCCACGGAGAATAATCAGACTCTGCGGCACCGTAATAGCCACGCCCTTCGAAGGAAAGTCACAAAAATAGGGATAGAGTAAGATCAATGTCTTGAGTCTTTTCTAGCCAATTTTCAATCAGATCCGTTAAAAGGGCACCGTGCAGTACGTCAAAATGTAAAAAATGATATTGATTGGCGCAAGGTGTATAACTGAATATAAACATATAGATGTCTTCAGGTACAGACTCTTTATGTACATGTGAAGTTTTGGATTTTTAGCAGCATGTGCAGGAGAGTTATTAAGCATTTTGTCCATTGCGGCGAAGGAAATCTTAAGTGAAAACTTTGATGCCCCGCCCCCGTCATATAGTATTTCGGAAACAAAAAATTTTAGCCCCAGTGTTTGTGCCAGGTCTTCAGATGCTACAGACAGAATTTTAAGGCAATCAGATGAAGCCTTTAGGATCAGGGTGCAAAAGAATGACCCCTGTAAACATGCAAAAAAGGGCAAAAGTCGGACTTTCAAAAATTCATAACTCACTTCCTGTTCATATTAGACGTTAAAATGTCAAATTTTTCGCCATGCCCGATGAGACTGCCAAGTTTGGTGAGTTTTTGTGCATGTTTCGGGGGTCAAAAATGCGATCGAACAATCGGAAAAATAATAATAATAATAATTTCTACAAAAACAATAGGGACTTCGCAGCGGTCGCTGCTCAGGCCCTAATAATAATAATAATAATAATAATAAAAGTAATAATATTTTCTACAAAAACAATTGGGACCTCGCCGCGGTCGCTGCTCGGGCCCCAATAATAATTTCTACACAAAGTCCATTGTGGTGACCCGCCCCCTTTTAAGTAAATTCAAAATGGCCGACTTCCTGTAAAACCTAGCTCATTGCTCCAAGAGACTTTTTTGTAGGTCTTGGTCTTATACATACAGTGAACCCTCGCTACTTCGCGGTTCACCTTTCGCGGGTTCAGTGCTTCGCGGGTCTAAAAAATATTCGGGGGCATTGTAGTTTCGCCGAGCGGCACGACGGGGCGCTGGAGCGGTTAGACGGCCGGCGTGCGCCGAAGAAGAGCGTGGGCGAAGAGGAGAGTGGACGAAGAAGAGCACGTTCCCCCGGACACGATCGGTGGCGACGTTTCGCGCAGTTCGGACCGTACCAGAGCTCCGGCCAGCGTGCGTGGCAGTTAAGCCGTAGAGGAGCACCTTCCCCGGGCACGGGCGGTGCAAAGCGGCCCCTAAGTTTAACCGAATGGAAGCTCCGGAGGAGGAGGGCATGCTCGCGTCACAGTAAGCCGAAGAGGAGCACCTTCCCCGGGCACGGGCGGTTCCAAGCGGCCCCTAAGTTTAACCGAATGGAAGCTCCGGAGGAGGAGGGCATGCTCGCGTCACAGTAAGCCAAAGAGGAGCACCTTCCCCGGGCACGGGCGGTGCCAAGCGGCCCCTAAGTTTAACCGAATGGAAGCTCCGGGGGAGGAGGACGGGCGTGTGTCACAGTTAAGCCAAATTGGAGCACCTCTTCTGCCCGGGCACGAGCGGAGCGCGAGGCTGTCAGTTATGAATGAATAAATGAATAAATAAATAAAGAATGCCACCTTTCATTTCACAGGGCACACCGGACGGCGTACCAGCAGGTAAAAGTCGGAGTAATTAAATAAATACAAAAAGAATGGCTGGGGAATAAAAAAATAATACGTTTTAATAATAATTTGGTTTTTTTGTTATAAAATGAATTTCACTCTCTCTCTCCCCGTATATATATATATATATATATATATATATATATATATATATATTTATTATATATATTGTATATTTTTTTTAAGCATTTTTGAAGGTGCGCCGCTACTTCGCGGATTTTCAGTTTTCGCGGGTGGTCTCGGTCCCCATTAACCGCGATAACCGAGGGTTCACTGTACTCCATAAAATTTACAAAAAGCGAGGTGAAACACTCAATCAGGGCTGCTTTTTTTAACATTTCTCGAGGGCCATGGCGAGCCATTTAAAAAAAGCTGCACAACTAACGTATAAAATATTGATAAATTTGCTCGGCCTGATGTGTGTGTAAAGTTTCACGAGTTGTCGTTCATATTTAGAACCTCATAATCAGCGTTGTTTTATTGCCGAACAGTGCAATGCCACTCCCACAACTTTTCACGAAAAAGGACAAATTTCGTATTGTGACATCCTCATGGCCGAAACAGTCATCCGAGCATATATGAGGGCGACCTTGTTGAGTTGCACGGAGAAAAACATCCAAGAAAATAACTTGTATTAGCTTTTACCAGTTGGTGGCGCTACTACTACGATGAAAAATAAGTCGGTAGATGTCTTCAGGGCTGAATTATCCTCAAATGTGTACAACTTCGAGAAGATAGGATCATCTGAGTCATGTTGCCGGAGCTTTTGTTGCCACAGAGTACAATCGGACTTTTCAGCACCGTAATAGCCACGCCTTTTGCCAAAACGTCACAAAATTCAGCAGAGAGTAAGATCATTGTCTTGAGTCTTTTCTGACAAATTTTCAGTCGGATTCGTCAAAAGGGCACCGTGCAGTACGTGAAAATTAAAATAAAAACAAATTTTTGATTCCACTTGGCGGCGCTGTGTGTATAACAAAATAATAACATTAAGATGTCTTCAGGTCGGGACGTTTTATTTACAGGTGAAGGTTTGGATTTTTAGGAGCATGTGCAGGGGAGTTATTAAGCATTCATTTATTTGTATTAGGTTCATTTTGTCTTCTTATTATTGATATTTGACTGATTCATTAAAAGCAGACAATTATGTTTGAGGTTAATTTTTTACCTGACATGTTTCGGCGAGTCTTTTGCCTTCTTCAGAGTGTCGCATGATGGTGTCTTGAGACCCGTCTTTATCAGCTGATGTTCCATGAGGGTGTGACTTACCTGTCAAAAAAATGAAAAAATCAGAGCAGTAAAAGAACAAGCACAACATGAACATTACAAATCAGCAATCACTGACCACTGCAAAAGGGAAAACCACATCATGGACCGGGAGAAGGGCAGGGTCATCCGCACAGAAGAGAACAAACAACAGCGCTGGATCAGAGAGGCCATTGAGATCTGCAAGCGAGGCATAAAAACCATGAACAGAGACAAGGGAGCCTTCATCCTCTCTACCACCTGGACCAGCATCTTGGCGGAGTGAACGGACAGCGGGGGGCGTGACTTGCCTTCATTCTCGTGACAGGTAAGTCACGCCCTCATGGAACATCAGCTGATAAAGACGGGTCACAAGACACCATCATGTGACACTCTGAAGAAGGCGAAAGACTTTCGTATTGTGACATCCTCAAGGTCTAAACACTCATCCGAGCAAATATAAGGTAGATTTTGTTAACCTGCCCGGAGAAAAACATCAACAAAAATAATTTGTATTTGTTTTAACCAGTTGGTGGCGCTACCACTGCGATCAAAATTAAGTTGGCAGCCGTCTTCAGGGCCTGAATATCCTCAAATGTGAAAGATTTCCAGAAGATGGATCATCTGAATCATTTTGCAGGAACTTTTGTTGCCACGGAGAATAATCAGACTCTGCGGCACCGTAATAGCCACGCCCTTTGAAGGAAAGTCATAAAAATAGGGATAGAGTAAGATCAATGTCTTGAGTCTTTTCTAGCCAATTTTCAATCGGATTCGTTAAAAGGGCACCGTGCAGTACGTCAAAATGTAAAGATTTATATTGATTGGCGCAAGGTGTATAACTGAATATAAACATATAGATGTCTTCAGGTACCGACTCTTTATGTACATGTGAAGTTTTGGATTTTTAGCAGCACGTGCAGGAGAGTTATTAAGCATTTTGTCCATTGCGGCGAAGGAAATCTTAAGTGAAAACTTTGAAGCCCCGCCCCCGTCATATAGTATTTCGGAAACAAAAAATTTTAGCCCCAGTGTTTGTCCCAGGTCTTAAGATGCTCCAGACAGAACTTTAAGGCAATCAGATGAAGCCTTTAGGATCAGGGTGCAAAAGAATGACCCCTGTAAACATGCAAAAAAGGGCAAAAGTCGGACTTTCAAAAATTCATAACTCACTTCCTGTTCATATTAGACGTTAAAAAATATCACATTTTTCGCCATGCCCGATGAGACTGCCAAGTTTGGTGAGTTTTTGTGCATGTTTCGGGGGTCAAAAATGCGATCGAACAATCGGAAAAATAATAATAATAATAATTCCTACAAAAACAATAGGGACTTCGCAGCGGTCGCTGCTCAGGCCCTAATAATAATAATAATAATAATAATAATAAAAGTAATAATATTTTCTACAAAAACAATAGGGACCTCGCCGCGGTCGCTGCTCGGGCCCCAATAATAATTTCTACACAAAGTCCATTGTGGTGACCCGCCCCCTTTTAAGTAAATTCAAAATGGCCGACTTCCTGTAAAACCTAGCTCATTGCTCCAAGAGACTTTTTTGTAGGTCTTGGTCTTATACATACAGTGAACCCTCGCTACTTCGCGGTTCACCTTTCGCGGGTTCAGTGCTTCGCGGGTCTAAAAAATATTCGGGGGCATTGTAGTTTCGCCGAGCGGCACGACGGGGCGCTGGAGCGGTTAGACGGCCGGCGTGCGCCGAAGAAGAGCGTGGGCGAAGAGGAGAGTGGACGAAGAAGAGCACGTTCCCCCGGACACGATCGGTGGCGACGTTTCGCGCGGTTCGGACCGTACCAGAGCTCCGGCCGGCGTGCGTGGCAGTTAAGCCATAGAGGAGCACCTTCCCCGGGCACGGGCGGTGCCAAGCGGCCCCTAAGTTTAACCGAATGGAAGCTCCGGAGGAGGAGGGCATGTTCGCGTCACAGTAAGCCGAAGAGGAGCACCTTCCCCGGGCACGGGCGGTTCCAAGCGGCCCCTGAGTTTAACCGAATGGAAGCTCCGGAGGAGGCGGGCATGCTCGCGTCACAGTAAGCCGAAGAGGAGCACCTTCCCCGGGCACGGGCGGTTCCAAGCGGCCCCTAAGTTTAACCGAATGGAAGCTCCGGAGGAGGAGGGCATGCTCGCGTCACAGTAAGCCGAAGAGTAGCACCTTCCCCGGGCACGGCGGTGCCAAGCGGCCCCTAAGTTTAACCGAATGGAAGCTCCGGGGGAGGAGGGCGGGCGTGTGTCACAGTTAAGCCGAATTGGAGCACCTCTTCTGCCCGGGCACGAGCGGAGCGCGAGGCTGTCAGTTATGAATGAATAAATGAATAAATAAATAAAGAATGCCACCTTTCATTTCACAGGGCACACCGGACGGCGTACCAGCAGGTAAAAGTCGGAGTAATTAAATAAATACAAAAAGAATGGCTGGGGAATAAAAAAATAATACGTTTTAATAATAATTTGGTTTTTTTGTTATAAAATGAATTTCACTCTCTCTCTCCCCATATATATATATATATATATATATATTTATTATATACATTGTATATTTTTTTTAAGCATTTTTGAAGGTGCGCCGCTACTTCGCGGATTTTCAGTTTTCGCGGGTGGTCTCGGTCCCCATTAACCGCGATAACCGAGGGTTCACTGTACTCCATAAAATTTACAAAAAGCGAGGTGAAACACTCAATCAGGGCTGCTTTTTTTTTAACATTTCTCGAGGGCCATGGCGAGCCATTTAAAAAAAGCTGCACAACTAACGTATAAAATATTGATAAATTTGCTCGGCCTGATGTGTGTGTTAAGTTTCACGAGTTGTCGTTCATATTTAGAACCTCATAATCAGCGTTGTTTTATTGCCGAACAGTGCAATGCCACTCCCAAAACTTTTCACGAAAAAGGACAAATTTCGTATTGTGACATCCTCATGGCCGAAACAGTCATCCGAGCATATATGAGGGCAACCTTGTTGAGTTGCACGGAGAAAAACATCCAAGAAAATAACTTGTATTAGCTTTTACCAGTTGGTGGCGCTACTACTACGATGAAAAATAAGTCGGTAGATGTCTTCAGGGCTGAAGTATCCTCAAATGTGTACAACTTCGAGAAGATAGGATCATCTGAGTCATGTTGCCGGAGCTTTTGTTGCCACAGAGTACAATCGGACTTTTCAGCACCGTAATAGCCACGCCTTTTGCCAAAACGTCACAAAATTCGGCAGAGAGTAAGATCATTGTCTTGAGTCTTTTCTGACTAATTTTCAGTCGGATTCGTCAAAAGGGCACCGTGCAGTACGTGAAAATTAAAATAAAAACAAATTTTTGATTCCACTTGGCGGCACTGTGTGTATAACAAAATAATAACATTAAGATGTCTTCAGGTCGGGACGTTTTATTTACAGGTGAAGGTTTGGATTTTTAGGAGCATGTGCAGGGGAGTTATTAAGCATTCATTTATTTGTATTAGGTTCATTTTGTCTTCTTATTATTGATATTTGACTGATTCATTAAAAGCAGACAATTATGTTTTAGGTTAATTTTTTCACTGACATGTTTCGGCGAGTCTTTCGCCTTCTTCAGAGTGTCGCATGATGGTGTCTTGAGCTGATGTTCCATGAGGGTGTGACTTACCTGTCAAAAAAATGAAAAAAATCAGAGCAGTAAAAGAACAAGCACAACATGAACATTACAAATCAGCAATCACTGACCACTGCAAAAGGGAAAACCACATCATGGACCGGGAGAAGGGCAGGGTCATCCGCACAGAAGAGAACAAACAACAGCGCTGGATCAGAGAGGCCATTGAGATCTGCAAGCGAGGCATAAAAACCATGAACAGAGACAAGGGAGCCTTCATCCTCTCTACCACCTGGACCAGCATCTTGGCGGAGTGAACGGACAGCGGGGGGCGTGACTTGCCTTCATTCTTGTGACAGGTAAGTCACGCCCTCATGGAACATCATCTGATAAAGACGGGTCACAAGGCACCATCATGTGACACTCTGAAGAAGGCGAAAGACTTTCGTATTGTGACATGCTCAAGGCCTAAACACTCATCCGAGCAAATATAAGGTAGATTTTGTTAACCTGCCCGGAGAAAAACATCAACGAAAATAATTTGTATTTGTTTTAACCAGTTGGTGGCGCTACCACTGCGATCAAAAATAAGTTGGCAGCCGTCTTCAGGGCCTGAATATCCTCAAATGTGAAAGATTTCCAGAAGATGGATCATCTGAATCATTTTGCAGGAACTTTTGTTGCCACGGAGAATAATCAGACTCTGCGGCACCGTAATAGCCACGCCCTTCGAAGGAAAGTCACAAAAATAGGGATAGAGTAAGATCAATGTCTTGAGTCTTTTCTAGCCAATTTTCAATCAGATTCGTTAAAAGGGCACCGTGCAGTACGTCAAAATGTAAAAAATGATATTGATTGGCGCAAGGTGTATAACTGAATATAAACATATAGATGTCTTCAGGTACAGACTCTTTATGTACATGTGAAGTTTTGGATTTTTAGCAGCATGTGCAGGAGAGTTATTAAGCATTTTGTCCATTGCGGCGAAGGAAATCTTAAGTGAAAACTTTGAAGCCCCGCCCCCGTCATATAGTATTTCGGAAACAAAAAATTTTAGCCCCAGTGTTTGTCCCAGGTCTTCAGATGCTACAGACAGAATTTTAAGGCAATCAGATGAAGCCTTTAGGATCAGGGTGCAAAAGAATGACCCCTGTAAACATGCAAAAAAGGGCAAAAGTCGGACTTTCAAAAATTCATAACTCACTTCCTGTTCATATTAGACGTTAAAATATCAAATTTTTCGCCATGCCCGATGAGACTGCCAAGTTTGGTGAGTTTTTGTGCATGTTTCGGGGGTCAAAAATGCGATCGAACAATCGGAAAAATAATAATAATAATAATTTCTACAAAAACAATAGGGACTTCGCAGCGGTCGCTGCTCAGGCCCTAATAATAATAATAATAATAATAATAAAAGTAATAATATTTTCTACAAAAACAATCGGGACCTCGCCGCGGTCGCTGCTCGGGCCCCAATAATAATTTCTACACAAAGTCCATTGTGGTGACCCGCCCCCTTTTAAGTAAATTCAAAATGGCCGACTTCCTGTAAAACCTAGCTCATTGCTCCAAGAGACTTTTTTGTAGGTCTTGGTCTTATACATACAGTGAACCCTCGCTACTTCGCGGTTCACCTTTCGCGGGTTCAGTGCTTCGCGGGTATAAAAAATATTCGGGGGCATTGTAGTTTCGCCGAGCGGCACGACGGGGCGCTGGAGCGGTTAGACGGCCGGCGTGCGCCGAAGAAGAGCGTGGGCGAAGAGGAGAGTGGACGAAGAAGAGCACGTTCCCCCGGACACGATCGGTGGCGACGTTTCGCGCGGTTCGGACCGTACCAGAGCTCCGGCCGGCGTGCGTGGCAGTTAAGCCGTAGAGGAGCACCTTCCCCGGGCACGGGCGGTGCCAAGCGGCCCCTAAGTTTAACCGAATGGAAGCTCCGGAGGAGGAGGGCATGCTCGCGTCACAGTAAGCCGAAGAGGAGCACCTTCCCCGGGCACGGGCGGTTCCAAGCGGCCCCTAAGTTTAACCGAATGGAAGCTCCGCAGGAGGAGGGCATGCTCGCGTCACAGTAAGCCGAAGAGGAGCACCTCTTCTGCCCGGGCACGAGCGGAGCGCGAGGCTGTCAGTTATGAATGAATAAATGAATAAATAAATAAAGAATGCCACCTTTCATTTCACAGGGCACACCGGACGGCGTACCAGCAGGTAAAAGTCGGAGTAATTAAATAAATACAAAAAGAATGGCTGGGGAATAAAAAAATAATACGTTTTAATAATAATTTGGTTTTTTTGTTATAACATGAATTTCACTCTCTCTCTCTCTCTCCCCCCGTATATATGGATGGCCGAGTGGTCTAAGGCGCCGCGTTCCGGACCCAGTCTCCCCAGGAGGCCTGGGTTCGAATCTCGTGGCTGCCAGGATGGCCGAGTGGTCTAAGGCGCCGCGTTCAGGACCCAGTCTCCCCAGGAGGCCTGGGTTTGAATCTCGAATTTCCCCATTGTGGGACTAATAAAGGCATTATTATTATTATTATTATTATATATATATATATATATATATATATATATATATATATATATATTTATATATTTATTATATATATTGTATATTTTTTTTTTGCATTTTTGAAGGTGCGCCGCTACTTCGCGGATTTTCAGTTTTCGCGGGTGGTCTCGGTCCCCATTAACCGCGATAACCGCGGGTTCACTGTACTCCATAAAATTTACAAAAAGCGAGGTGAAACACTCAACCAGAGCTGCTTTTTTTTAACATTTCTCGAGGGCCATGGCGAGCCATTTAAAAAAAGCTGCACAACTAACGTATAAAATATTGATAAATTTGCTCGGCCTGATGTGTGTGTAAAGTTTTACGAGTTGTCGTTCATATTTAGAACCTCATAATCAGCTTTGTTTTATTGCCGAACAGTGCAATGCCACTCCACAACTTTTCACGAAAAATCACGAATTTCGTATTGTGACATCCTCATGGCCGAAACAGTCATCCGAGCATATATGAGGGCGACCTTGTTGAGTTGCACGGAGAAAAACATCCAAGAAAATAACTTGTATTAGCTTTTACCAGTTGGTGGCGCTACTACTACGATGTAAAATAAGTTGGTAGATGTCTTCAGGGCTGAAGTATCCTCAAATGTGTACAACTTCGAGAAGATAGGATCATCTGAGTCATGTTGCCGGAGCTTTTGTTGCCACAGAGTACAATCGGACTTTTCAGCACCTTAATAGCCACGCCTTTTGCCAAAACGTCACAAAATTCGGCAGAGAGTAAGATCATTGTCTTGAGTCTTTTCTGACTAATTTTCAGTCGGATTCGTCAAAAGGGCACCGTGCAGTACGTGAAAATTAAAATAAAAACAAATTTTTGATTCCACTTGGCGGCACTGTGTGTATAACAAAATAATAACATTAAGATGTCTTCAGGTCGGGACGTTTTATTTACAGGTGAAGGTTTGGATTTTTAGGAGCATGTGCAGGGGAGTTATTAAGCATTCCTTTATTTGTATTAGGTTCATTTTGTCTTCTTATTATTGATATTTGACTGATTCATTAAAAGCAGACAATTATGTTTTAGGTTAATTTTTTACCTGACATGTTTCGGCGAGTCTTTCGCCTTCTTCAGAGTGTCGCATGATGGTGTCTTGAGCTGATGTTCCATGAGGGTGTGACTTACCTGTCAAAAAAATGAAAAAATCAGAGCAGTAAAAGAACAAGCACAACATGAACATTACAAATCAGCAATCACTGACCACTGCAAAAGGGAAAACCACATCATGGACCGGGAGAAGGGCAGGGTCATCCGCACCGAAGAGAACAAACAACAGCGCTGGATCAGAGAGGCCATTGAGATCTGCAAGCGAGGCATAAAAACCATGAACAGAGACAAGGGAGCCTTCATCCTCTCTACCACCTGGACCAGCATCTTGGCGGAGTGAACGGACAGCGGGGGGCGTGACTTGCCTTCATTCTTGTGACAGGTAAGTCACGCCCTCATGGAACATCAGCTGATAAAGACGGGTCACAAGACACCATCATGTGACACTCTGAAGAAGGCGAAAGACTTTCGTATTGTGACATGCTCAAGGCCTAAACACTCATCCGAGCAAATATAAGGTAGATTTTGTTAACCTGCCCGGAGAAAAACATCAACGAAAATAATTTGTATTTGTTTTAACCAGTTGGTGGCGCTACCACTGCGATCAAAAATAAGTTGGCAGCCGTCTTCAGGGCCTGAATATCCTCAAATGTGAAAGATTTCCAGAAGATGGATCATCTGAATCATTTTGCAGGAACTTTTGTTGCCACGGAGAATAATCAGACTCTGCGGCACCGTAATAGCCACGCCCTTTGAAGGAAAGTCATAAAAATAGGGATAGAGTAAGATCAATGTCTTGAGTCTTTTCTAGCCAATTTTCAGTCGGATTCGTTAAAAGGGCACCGTGCAGTACGTCAAAATGTAAAGATTTATATTGATTGGCGCAAGGTGTATAACTGAATATAAACATATAGATGTCTTCAGGTACCGACTCTTTATGTACATGTGAAGTTTTGGATTTTTAGCATCACGTGCAGGAGAGTTATTAAGCATTTTGTCCATTGCGGCGAAGGAAATCTTAAGTGAAAACTTTGAAGCCCCGCCCCCGTCATATAGTATTTCGGAAACAAAAAATTTTAGCCCCAGTGTTTGTCCCAGGTCTTAAGATGCTCCAGACAGAACTTTAAGGCAATCAGATGAAGCCTTTAGGATCAGGGTGCAAAAGAATGACCCCTGTAAACATGCAAAAAAGGGCAAAAGTCGGACTTTCAAAAATTCATAACTCACTTCCTGTTCATATTAGACGTTAAAAAATATCAAATTTTTCGCCATGCCCGATGAGACTGCCAAGTTTGGTGAGTTTTTGTGCATGTTTCGGGGGTCAAAAATGCGATCGAACAATCGGAAAAATAATAATAATAATAATTTCTACAAAAACAATAGGGACTTCTTAGCGGTCGCTGCTCAGGCCCTAATAATAATAATAATAATAATAATAATAATAAAAGTAATAATATTTTCTACAAAAACAATAGGGACCTCGCCGCGGTCGCTGCTCGGGCCCCAATAATAATTTCTACACAAAGTCCATTGTGGAGACCCGCCCCCTTTTAAGTAAATTCAAAATGGCCGACTTCCTGTAAAACCTAGCTCATTGCTCCAAGAGACTTTTTTGTAGGTCTTGGTCTTATACATACAGTGAACCCTCGCTACTTCGAGGTTCACCTTTCGCGGGTTCAGTGCTTCGCGGGTCTAAAAAATATTCGGGGGCATTGTAGTTTCGCCGAGCGGCACGACGGGGCGCTGGAGCGGTTCGACGGCCGGCGTGCGCCGAAGAAGAGCGTGGGCGAAGAGGAGAGTGGACGAAGAAGAGCACGTTCCCCCGGACACGATCGGTGGCGACGTTTCCCCCGGTTCGGACCGTACCAGAGCTCCGGCCGGCGTGCGTGGCAGTTAAGCCGTAGAGGAGCACCTTCCCCGGGCACGGGCGGTTCCAAGCGGCCCCTGAGTTTAACCGAATGGAAGCTCCGGAGGAGGAGGACATGCTCGCGTCACAGTAAGCCGAAGAGGAGCACCTTCCCCGGGCACGGGCGGTTCCAAGCGGCCCCTAAGTTTAACCGAATGGAAGCTCCGGAGGAGGAGGGCATGCTTGCGTCACAGTAAGCCGAAGAGGAGCACCTTCCCCGGGCACGGGCGGTGCCAAGCGGCCCCTAAGTTTAACCGAATGGAAGCTCCGGGGGAGGAGGGCGGGCGTGTGTCACAGTTAAGCCGAATTGGAGCACCTCTTCTGCCGGGCACGAGCGGAGCGCGAGGCTGTCAGTTATGAATGAATAAATGAATAAATAAATAAAGAATGCCACCTTTCATTTCACAGGGCACACCGGACGGCGTACCAGCAGGTAAAAGTCGGAGTAATTAAATAAATACAAAAAGAATGGCTGGGGAATAAAAAAATAATACGTTTTAATAATAATTTGGTTTTTTTGTTATAACATGAATTTCACTCTCTCTCTCTCTCTCCCCCCGTATATATATATATATATATATATATATATATATATATATATATATATATATATTTATATATTTATTATATATATTGTATATTTTTTTTTTGCATTTTTGAAGGTGCGCCGCTACTTCGCGGATTTTCAGTTTTCGCGGGTGGTCTCGGTCCCCATTAACCGCGATAACCGAGGGTTCACTGTACTCCATAAAATTTACAAAAAGCGAGGTGAAACACTCAACCAGGGCTGCTTTTTTTAACATTTCTCGAGGGCCATGGTGAGCCATTTCAAAAAAGCTGCACAACTAACGTATAAAATATTGATAAATTTGCTCGGCCTGATGTGTGTGTAAAGTTTCACGAGTTGTTGTTCATATTTAGAACCTCATAATCAGCGTTGTTTTATTGCCGAACAGTGCAATGGCACTCCCACAACTTTTCATGAAAAAGGACAAATTTCGTATTATGACATCCTCATGGCCCGAAACAGTCATCCGAGCATATATGAGGGCGACCTTGTTGAGTTGCACGGAGAAAAACATCCAAGAAAATAACTTGTATTAGCTATAAGCAGTTGGTGGCGCTACTACTACGATGAAAAATAAGTTGGTAGATGTCTTCAGGGCTTAAGTATCCTCAAATGTGTGCAACTTCGAGAAGATAGGATCATCTGAGTCATGTTGCTGGAGCTTTTGTTGCCACAGAGTACAATCGGACTTTTCAGCACCGTAATAGCCATGCCTTTTGCCAAAACGTCACAAAATTCGGCAGAGAGTAAGATAATTGTCTAGAGTCTTTTCTGACTAATTTTCAGTCGGATTCGTCAAAAGGGCACCGTGCAGTACGTGAAAATTAAAATAAAAAAAAATTTTTGATTCCACTTGGCGGCACTGTGTGTATAACAAAATAATAACATTAAGATGTCTTCAGGTCAGGACGTTTTATTTACAGGTGAAGGTTTGGATTTTTAGGAGCATGTGCAGGGGAGTTATTAAGCATTCATTTATTTGTATTAGGTTCATTTTGTCTTCTTATTATTGATATTTGACTGATTCATTAAAAGCAGACAATTATGTTTTAGGATAATTTTTTACCTGACATGTTTCGGCGAGTCTTTCGCCTTCTTCAGAGTGTCGCATGATGGTGTCTTGAGCTGATGTTCCATGAGGGTGTGACTTACCTGTCAAAAAAATTAAAAAATCAGAGCAGTAAAAGAACAAGCACAACATGAACATTACAAATCAGCAATCACTGACCACTGCAAAAGGGAAAACCACATCATACCGGGAGAAGGGCAGGGTCATCCGCACAGAAGAGAACAAACAACAGCGCTGGATCAGAGAGGCCATTGAGATCTGCAAGCGAGGCATAAAAACCATGAACAGAGACAAGGGAGCCTTCATCCTCTCTACCACCTGGACCAGCATCTTGGCAGAGTGAACGGACAGCGGGGGGCGTGACTTGCCTTCATTCTTGTGACAGGTAAGTCACGCCCTCATGGAACATCAGCTGATAAAGACGGGTCACAAGACACCATCATGTGACACTCTGAAGAAGGCGAAAGACTTTTGTATTGTGACATGCTCAAGGCCTAAACACTCATCCGAGCAAATATAAGGTAGATTTTGTTAACCTGCCCGGAGAAAAACATCAACGAAAATAATTTGTATTTGTTTTAACCAGTTGGTGGCGCTACCACTGCGATAAAAAATAAGTTGGCAGCCGTCTTCAGGGCCTGAATATCCTCAAATGTGAAAAATTTCGAGAAGATGGATCATCTGAATCATTTTGCAGGAACTTTTGTTGCCACGGAGAATAATCAGACTCTGCGGCACCGTAATAGCCACGCCCTTCGAAGGAAAGTCACAAAAATAGGGATAGAGTAAGATCAATGTCTTGAGTCTTTTCTAGCCAATTTTCAATCAGATCCGTTAAAAGGGCACCGTGCAGTACGTCAAAATGTAAAAAATGATATTGATTGGCGCAAGGTGTATAACTGAATATAAACATATAGATGTCTTCAGGTACAGACTCTTTATGTACATGTGAAGTTTTGGATTTTTAGCAGCATGTGCAGGAGAGTTATTAAGCATTTTGTCCATTGCGGCGAAGGAAATCTTAAGTGAAAACTTTGATGCCCCGCCCCCGTCATATAGTATTTCGGAAACAAAAAATTTTAGCCCCAGTGTTTGTGCCAGGTCTTCAGATGCTACAGACAGAATTTTAAGGCAATCAGATGAAGCCTTTAGGATCAGGGTGCAAAAGAATGACCCCTGTAAACATGCAAAAAAGGGCAAAAGTCGGACTTTCAAAAATTCATAACTCACTTCCTGTTCATATTAGACGTTAAAATGTCAAATTTTTCGCCATGCCCGATGAGACTGCCAAGTTTGGTGAGTTTTTGTGCATGTTTCGGGGGTCAAAAATGCGATCGAACAATCGGAAAAATAATAATAATAATAATTTCTACAAAAACAATAGGGACTTCGCAGCGGTCGCTGCTCAGGCCCTAATAATAATAATAATAATAATAATAAAAGTAATAATATTTTCTACAAAAACAATTGGGACCTCGCCGCGGTCGCTGCTCGGGCCCCAATAATAATTTCTACACAAAGTCCATTGTGGTGACCCGCCCCCTTTTAAGTAAATTCAAAATGGCCGACTTCCTGTAAAACCTAGCTCATTGCTCCAAGAGACTTTTTTGTAGGTCTTGGTCTTATACATAGAGTGAACCCTCGCTACTTCGCGGTTCACCTTTCGCGGGTTCAGTGCTTCGCGGGTCTAAAAAATATTCGGGGGCATTGTAGTTTCGCCGAGCGGCACGACGGGGCGCTGGAGCGGTTAGACGGCCGGCGTGCGCCGAAGAAGAGCGTGGGCGAAGAGGAGAGTGGACGAAGAAGAGCACGTTCCCCCGGACACGATCGGTGGCGACGTTTCGCGCGGTTCGGACCGTACCAGAGCTCCGGCCAGCGTGCGTGGCAGTTAAGCCGTAGAGGAGCACCTTCCCCGGGCACGGGCGGTGCAAAGCGGCCCCTAAGTTTAACCGAATGGAAGCTCCGGAGGAGGAGGGCATGCTCGCGTCACAGTAAGCCGAAGAGGAGCACCTTCCCCGGGCACGGGCGGTGCCAAGCGGCCCCTAAGTTTAACCGAATGGAAGCTCCGGAGGAGGAGGGCATGCTCGCGTCACAGTAAGCCGAAGAGGAGCACCTTCCCCGGGCACGGGCGGTTCCAAGCGGCCCCTAAGTTTAACCGAATGGAAGCTCCGCAGGAGGAGGGCATGCTCGCGTCACAGTAAGCCGAAGAGGAGCACCTTCCCCGGGCACGGGCGGTGCCAAGCGGCCCCTAAGTTTAACCGAATGGAAGCTCCGGGGGAGGAGGGCGGGCGTGTGTCACAGTTAAGCCAAAATGGAGCACCTCTTCTGCCCGGGCACGAGCGGAGCGCGAGGCTGTCAGTTATGAATGAATAAATGAATAAATAAATAAAGAATGCCACCTTTCATTTCACAGGGCACACCGGACGGCGTACCAGCAGGTAAAAGTCGGAGTAATTAAATAAATACAAAAAGAATGGCTGGGGAATAAAAAAATAATACGTTTTAATAATAATTTGGTTTTTTTGTTATAACATGAATTTCACTCTCTCTCTCTCTCTCCCCCCGTATATATATATATATATATATATATATATATATATATATATATATATATATATACATTTATATATTTATTATATATATTGTATATTTTTTTTTTGCATTTTTGAAGGTGCGCCGCTACTTCGCGGATTTTCAGTTTTCGCGGGTGGTCTCGGTCCCCATTAACCGCGATAACCGAGGGTTCACTGTACTCCATAAAATTTACAAAAAGCGAGGTGAAACACTCAACCAGAGCTGCTTTTTTTTAACATTTCTCGAGGGCCATGGCGAGCCATTTCAAAAAAGCTGCACAACTAACGTATAAAATATTGATAAATTTGCTCGGCCTGATGTGTGTGTAAAGTTTTACGAGTTGTCGTTCATATTTAGAACCTCATAATCAGCTTTGTTTTATTGCCGAACAGTGCAATGCCACTCCACAACTTTTCACGAAAAATCACGAATTTCGTATTGTGACATCCTCATGGCCGAAACAGTCATCCGAGCATATATGAGGGCGACCTTGTTGAGTTGCACGGAGAAAAACATCCAAGAAAATAACTTGTATTAGCTTTTACCAGTTGGTGGCGCTACTACTACGATGTAAAATAAGTTGGTAGATGTCTTCAGGGCTGAAGTATCCTCAAATGTGTACAACTTCGAGAAGATAGGATCATCTGAGTCATGTTGCCGGAGCTTTTGTTGCCACAGAGTACAATCGGACTTTTCAGCACCTTAATAGCCACGCCTTTTGCCAAAACGTCACAAAATTCGGCAGAGAGTAAGATCATTGTCTTGAGTCTTTTCTGACTAATTTTCAGTCGGATTCGTCAAAAGGGCACCGTGCAGTACGTGAAAATTAAAATAAAAACAAATTTTTGATTCCACTTGGCGGCACTGTGTGTATAACAAAATAATAACATTAAGATGTCTTCAGGTCGGGACGTTTTATTTACAGGTGAAGGTTTGGATTTTTAGGAGCATGTGCAGGGGAGTTATTAAGCATTCCTTTATTTGTATTAGGTTCATTTTGTCTTCTTATTATTGATATTTGACTGATTCATTAAAAGCAGACAATTATGTTTTAGGTTAATTTTTTACCTGACATGTTTCGGCGAGTCTTTCGCCTTCTTCAGAGTGTCGCATGATGGTGTCTTGAGCTGATGTTCCATGAGGGTGTGACTTACCTGTCAAAAAAATGAAAAAATCAGAGCAGTAAAAGAACAAGCACAACATGAACATTACAAATCAGCAATCACTGACCACTGCAAAAGGGAAAACCACATCATGGACCGGGAGAAGGGCAGGGTCATCCGCACCGAAGAGAACAAACAACAGCGCTGGATCAGAGAGGCCATTGAGATCTGCAAGCGAGGCATAAAAACCATGAACAGAGACAAGGGAGCCTTCATCCTCTCTACCACCTGGACCAGCATCTTGGCGGAGTGAACGGACAGCGGGGGGCGTGACTTGCCTTCATTCTTGTGACAGGTAAGTCACGCCCTCATGGAACATCAGCTGATAAAGACGGGTCACAAGACACCATCATGTGACACTCTGAAGAAGACGAAAGACTTTCGTATTGTGACATGCTCAAGGCCTAAACACTCATCCGAGCAAATATAAGGTAGATTTTGTTAACCTGCCCGGAGAAAAACATCAACGAAAATAATTTGTATTTGTTTTAACCAGTTGGTGGCGCTACCACTGCGATCAAAAATAAGTTGGCAGCCGTCTTCAGGGCCTGAATATCCTCAAATGTGAAAGATTTCCAGAAGATGGATCATCTGAATCATTTTGCAGGAACTTTTGTTGCCACGGAGAATAATCAGACTCTGCGGCACCGTAATAGCCACGCCCTTTGAAGGAAAGTCATAAAAATAGGGATAGAGTAAGATCAATGTCTTGAGTCTTTTCTAGCCAATTTTCAGTCGGATTCGTTAAAAGGGCACCGTGCAGTACGTCAAAATGTAAAGATTTATATTGATTGGCGCAAGGTGTATAACTGAATATAAACATATAGATGTCTTCAGGTACCGACTCTTTATGTACATGTGAAGTTTTGGATTTTTAGCATCACGTGCAGGAGAGTTATTAAGCATTTTGTCCATTGCGGCGAAGGAAATCTTAAGTGAAAACTTTGAAGCCCCGCCCCCGTCATATAGTATTTCGGAAACAAAAAATTTTAGCCCCAGTGTTTGTCCCAGGTCTTAAGATGCTCCAGACAGAACTTTAAAGCAATCAGATGAAGCCTTTAGGATCAGGGTGCAAAAGAATGACCCCTGTAAACATGCAAAAAAGGGCAAAAGTCGGACTTTCAAAAATTCATAACTCACTTCCTGTTCATATTAGACGTTAAAAAATATCAAATTTTTCGCCATGCCCGATGAGACTGCCAAGTTTGGTGAGTTTTTGTGCATGTTTCGGGGGTCAAAAATGCGATCGAACAATCGGAAAAATAATAATAATAATAATTTCTACAAAAACAATAGGGACTTCTTAGCGGTCGCTGCTCAGGCCCTAATAATAATAATAATAATAATAATAATAATAAAAGTAATAATATTTTCTACAAAAACAATAGGGACCTCGCCGCGGTCGCTGCTCGGGCCCCAATAATAATTTCTACACAAAGTCCATTGTGGAGACCCGCCCCCTTTTAAGTAAATTCAAAATGGCCGACTTCCTGTAAAACCTAGCTCATTGCTCCAAGAGACTTTTTTGTAGGTCTTGGTCTTATACATACAGTGAACCCTCGCTACTTCGAGGTTCACCTTTCGCGGGTTCAGTGCTTCGCGGGTCTAAAAAATATTCGGGGGCATTGTAGTTTCGCCGAGCGGCACGACGGGGCGCTGGAGCGGTTAGACGGCCGGCGTGCGCCGAAGAAGAGCGTGGGCGAAGAGGAGAGTGGACGAAGAAGAGCACGTTCCCCCGGACACGATCGGTGGCGACGTTTCGCGCGGTTCGGACCGTACCAGAGCTCCGGCCGGCGTGCGTGGCAGTTAAGCCGTAGAGGAGCACCTTCCCCGGGCACGGGCGGTTCCAAGCGGCCCCTAAGTTTAACCGAATGGAAGCTCCGGAGGAGGAGGGCATGCTCGCGTCACAGTAAGCCGAAGAGGAGCACCTTCCCCGGGCACGGGCGGTTCCAAGCGGCCCCTAAGTTTAACCGAATGGAAGCTCCGGAGGAGGAGGGCATGCTTGCGTCACAGTAAGCCGAAGAGGAGCACCTTCCCCGGGCACGGGCGGTGCCAAGCGGCCCCTAAGTTTAACCGAATGGAAGCTCCGGGGGAGGAGGGCGGGCGTGTGTCACAGTTAAGCCGAATTGGAGCACCTCTTCTGCCGGGCACGAGCGGAGCGCGAGGCTGTCAGTTATGAATGAATAAATGAATAAATAAATAAAGAATGCCACCTTTCATTTCACAGGGCACACCGGACGGCGTACCAGCAGGTAAAAGTCGGAGTAATTAAATAAATACAAAAAGAATGGTTGGGGAATAAAAAAATAATAAGTTTTAATAATAATTTGTTTTTTTTGTTATAACATGAATTTCACTCTCTCTCTCTCTCTCTCCCCCCGTATATATATATATATATATATATATATATATATATATTTATTATATATATTGTATATTTTTTTTAAGCATTTTTGAAGGTGCGCCGCTACTTCGCGGATTTTCAGTTTTCGCGGGTGGTCTCGGTCCCCATTAACCGCGATAACCGAGGGTTCACTGTACTCCATAAAATTTACAAAAAGCGAGGTGAAACACTCAACCAGGGCTGCTTTTTTTAACATTTCTCGAGGGCCATGGTGAGCCATTTCAAAAAAGCTGCACAACTAACGTATAAAATATTGATAAATTTGCTCGGCCTGATGTGTGTGTAAAGTTTCACGAGTTGTTGTTCATATTTAGAACCTCATAATCAGCGTTGTTTTATTGCCGAACAGTGCAATGGCACTCCCACAACTTTTCATGAAAAAGGACAAATTTCGTATTATGACATCCTCATGGCCCGAAACAGTCATCCGAGCATATATGAGGGCGACCTTGTTGAGTTGCACGGAGAAAAACATCCAAGAAAATAACTTGTATTAGCTATAAGCAGTTGGTGGCGCTACTACTACGATGAAAAATAAGTTGGTAGATGTCTTCAGGGCTTAAGTATCCTCAAATGTGTGCAACTTCGAGAAGATAGGATCATCTGAGTCATGTTGCTGGAGCTTTTGTTGCCACAGAGTACAATCGGACTTTTCAGCACCGTAATAGCCATGCCTTTTGCCAAAACGTCACAAAATTCGGCAGAGAGTAAGATAATTGTCTAGAGTCTTTTCTGACTAATTTTCAGTCGGATTCGTCAAAAGGGCACCGTGCAGTACGTGAAAATTAAAATAAAAAAAAATTTTTGATTCCACTTGGCGGCACTGTGTGTATAACAAAATAATAACATTAAGATGTCTTCAGGTCAGGACGTTTTATTTACAGGTGAAGGTTTGGATTTTTAGGAGCATGTGCAGGGGAGTTATTAAGCATTCATTTATTTGTATTAGGTTCATTTTGTCTTCTTATTATTGATATTTGACTGATTCATTAAAAGCAGACAATTATGTTTTAGGATAATTTTTTACCTGACATGTTTCGGCGAGTCTTTCGCCTTCTTCAGAGTGTCGCATGATGGTGTCTTGAGCTGATGTTCCATGAGGGTGTGACTTACCTGTCAAAAAAATTAAAAAATCAGAGCAGTAAAAGAACAAGCACAACATGAACATTACAAATCAGCAATCAGTGACCACTGCAAAAGGGAAAACCACATCATACCGGGAGAAGGGCAGGGTCATCCGCACAGAAGAGAACAAACAACAGCGCTGGATCAGAGAGGCCATTGAGATCTGCAAGCGAGGCATAAAAACCATGAACAGAGACAAGGGAGCCTTCATCCTCTCTACCACCTGGACCAGCATCTTGGCAGAGTGAACGGACAGCGGGGGGCGTGACTTGCCTTCATTCTTGTGACAGGTAAGTCACGCCCTCATGGAACATCAGCTGATAAAGACGGGTCACAAGACACCATCATGTGACACTCTGAAGAAGGCGAAAGACTTTTGTATTGTGACATGCTCAAGGCCTAAACACTCATCCGAGCAAATATAAGGTAGATTTTGTTAACCTGCCCGGAGAAAAACATCAACGAAAATAATTTGTATTTGTTTTAACCAGTTGGTGGCGCTACCACTGCGATAAAAAATAAGTTGGCAGCCGTCTTCAGGGCCTGAATATCCTCAAATGTGAAAAATTTCGAGAAGATGGATCATCTGAATCATTTTGCAGGAACTTTTGTTGCCACGGAGAATAATCAGACTCTGCGGCACCGTAATAGCCACGCCCTTCGAAGGAAAGTCACAAAAATAGGGATAGAGTAAGATCAATGTCTTGAGTCTTTTCTAGCCAATTTTCAATCAGATCCGTTAAAAGGGCACCGTGCAGTACGTCAAAATGTAAAAAATGATATTGATTGGCGCAAGGTGTATAACTGAATATAAACATATAGATGTCTTCAGGTACAGACTCTTTATGTACATGTGAAGTTTTGGATTTTTAGCAGCATGTGCAGGAGAGTTATTAAGCATTTTGTCCATTGCGGCGAAGGAAATCTTAAGTGAAAACTTTGATGCCCCGCCCCCGTCATATAGTATTTCGGAAACAAAAAATTTTAGCCCCAGTGTTTGTGCCAGGTCTTCAGATGCTACAGACAGAATTTTAAGGCAATCAGATGAAGCCTTTAGGATCAGGGTGCAAAAGAATGACCCCTGTAAACATGCAAAAAAGGGCAAAAGTCGGACTTTCAAAAATTCATAACTCACTTCCTGTTCATATTAGACGTTAAAATGTCAAATTTTTCGCCATGCCCGATGAGACTGCCAAGTTTGGTGAGTTTTTGTGCATGTTTCGGGGGTCAAAAATGCGATCGAACAATCGGAAAAATAATAATAATAATAATTTCTACAAAAACAATAGGGACTTCGCAGCGGTCGCTGCTCAGGCCCTAATAATAATAATAATAATAATAATAAAAGTAATAATATTTTCTACAAAAACAATTGGGACCTCGCCGCGGTCGCTGCTCGGGCCCCAATAATAATTTCTACACAAAGTCCATTGTGGTGACCCGCCCCCTTTTAAGTAAATTCAAAATGGCCGACTTCCTGTAAAACCTAGCTCATTGCTCCAAGAGACTTTTTTGTAGGTCTTGGTCTTATACATACAGTGAACCCTCGCTACTTCGCGGTTCACCTTTCGCGGGTTCAGTGCTTCGCGGGTCTAAAAAATATTCGGGGGCATTGTAGTTTCGCCGAGCGGCACGACGGGGCGCTGGAGCGGTTAGACGGCCGGCGTGCGCCGAAGAAGAGCGTGGGCGAAGAGGAGAGTGGACGAAGAAGAGCACGTTCCCCCGGACACGATCGGTGGCGACGTTTCGCGCGGTTCGGACCGTACCAGAGCTCCGGCCAGCGTGCGTGGCAGTTAAGCCGTAGAGGAGCACCTTCCCCGGGCACGGGCGGTGCAAAGCGGCCCCTAAGTTTAACCGAATGGAAGCTCCGGAGGAGGAGGGCATGCTCGCGTCACAGTAAGCCGAAGAGGAGCACCTTCCCCGGGCACGGGCGGTTCCAAGCGGCCCCTAAGTTTAACCGAATGGAAGCTCCGGAGGAGGAGGGCATGCTCGCGTCACAGTAAGCCGAAGAGGAGCACCTTCCCCGGGCACGGGCGGTGCCAAGCGGCCCCTAAGTTTAACCGAATGGAAGCTCCGGGGGAGGAGGACGGGCGTGTGTCACAGTTAAGCCAAATTGGAGCACCTCTTCTGCCCGGGCACGAGCGGAGCGCGAGGCTGTCAGTTATGAATGAATAAATGAATAAATAAATAAAGAATGCCACCTTTCATTTCACAGGGCACACCGGACGGCGTACCAGCAGGTAAAAGTCGGAGTAATTAAATAAATACAAAAAGAATGGCTGGGGAATAAAAAAATAATACGTTTTAATAATAATTTGGTTTTTTTGTTATAAAATGAATTTCACTCTCTCTCTCCCCGTATATATATATATATATATATATATATATATATATATATATATTTATTATATATATTGTATATTTTTTTTAAGCATTTTTGAAGGTGCGCCGCTACTTCGCGGATTTTCAGTTTTCGCGGGTGGTCTCGGTCCCCATTAACCGCGATAACCGAGGGTTCACTGTACTCCATAAAATTTACAAAAAGCGAGGTGAAACACTCAATCAGGGCTGCTTTTTTTTTAACATTTCTCGAGGGCCATGGCGAGCCATTTAAAAAAAGCTGCACAACTAACGTATAAAATATTGATAAATTTGCTCGGCCTGATGTGTGTGTAAAGTTTCACGAGTTGTCGTTCATATTTAGAACCTCATAATCAGCGTTGTTTTATTGCCGAACAGTGCAATGCCACTCCCAAAACTTTTCACGAAAAAGGACAAATTTCGTATTGTGACATCCTCATGGCCGAAACAGTCATCCGAGCATATATGAGGGCGACCTTGTTGAGTTGCACGGAGAAAAACATCCAAGAAAATAACTTGTATTAGCTTTTACCAGTTGGTGGCGCTACTACTACGATGAAAAATAAGTCGGTAGATGTCTTCAGGGCTGAATTATCCTCAAATGTGTACAACTTCGAGAAGATAGGATCATCTGAGTCATGTTGCCGGAGCTTTTGTTGCCACAGAGTACAATCGGACTTTTCAGCACCGTAATAGCCACGCCTTTTGCCAAAACGTCACAAAATTCAGCAGAGAGTAAGATCATTGTCTTGAGTCTTTTCTGACTAATTTTCAGTCGGATTCGTCAAAAGGGCACCGTGCAGTACGTGAAAATTAAAATAAAAACAAATTTTTGATTCCACTTGGCGGCGCTGTGTGTATAACAAAATAATAACATTAAGATGTCTTCAGGTCGGGACGTTTTATTTACAGGTGAAGGTTTGGATTTTTAGGAGCATGTGCAGGGGAGTTATTAAGCATTCATTTATTTGTATTAGGTTCATTTTGTCTTCTTATTATTGATATTTGACTGATTCATTAAAAGCAGACAATTATGTTTTAGGTTAATTTTTTCACTGACATGTTTCGGCGAGTCTTTCGCCTTCTTCAGAGTGTCGCATGATGGTGTCTTGAGCTGATGTTCCATGAGGGTGTGACTTACCTGTCAAAAAAATGAAAAAAATCAGAGCAGTAAAAGAACAAGCACAACATGAACATTACAAATCAGCAATCACTGACCACTGCAAAAGGGAAAACCACATCATGGACCGGGAGAAGGGCAGGGTCATCCGCACAGAAGAGAACAAACAACAGCGCTGGATCAGAGAGGCCATTGAGATCTGCAAGCGAGGCATAAAAACCATGAACAGAGACAAGGGAGCCTTCATCCTCTCTACCACCTGGACCAGCATCTTGGCGGAGTGAACGGACAGCGGGGGGCGTGACTTGCCTTCATTCTTGTGACAGGTAAGTCACGCCCTCATGGAACATCATCTGATAAAGACGGGTCACAAGGCACCATCATGTGACACTCTGAAGAAGGCGAAAGACTTTCGTATTGTGACATGCTCAAGGCCTAAACACTCATCCGAGCAAATATAAGGTAGATTTTGTTAACCTGCCCGGAGAAAAACATCAACGAAAATAATTTGTATTTGTTTTAACCAGTTGGTGGCGCTACCACTGCGATCAAAAATAAGTTGGCAGCCGTCTTCAGGGCCTGAATATCCTCAAATGTGAAAAATTTCGAGAAGATGGATCATCTGAATCATTTTGCAGGAACTTTTGTTGCCACGGAGAATAATCAGACTCTGCGGCACCGTAATAGCCACGCCCTTCGAAGGAAAGTCACAAAAATAGGGATAGAGTAAGATCAATGTCTTGAGTCTTTTCTAGCCAATTTTCAATCAGATTCGTTAAAAGGGCACCGTGCAGTACGTCAAAATGTAAAAAATGATATTGATTGGCGCAAGGTGTATAACTGAATATAAACATATAGATGTCTTCAGGTACAGACTCTTTATGTACATGTGAAGTTTTGGATTTTTAGCAGCATGTGCAGGAGAGTTATTAAGCATTTTGTCCATTGCGGCGAAGGAAATCTTAAGTGAAAACTTTGAAGCCCCGCCCCCGTCATATAGTATTTCGGAAACAAAAAATTTTAGCCCCAGTGTTTGTCCCAGGTCTTCAGATGCTACAGACAGAATTTTAAGGCAATCAGATGAAGCCTTTAGGATCAGGGTGCAAAAGAATGACCCCTGTAAACATGCAAAAAAGGGCAAAAGTCGGACTTTCAAAAATTCATAACTCACTTCCTGTTCATATTAGACGTTAAAATATCAAATTTTTCGCCATGCCCGATGAGACTGCCAAGTTTGGTGAGTTTTTGTGCATGTTTCGGGGGTCAAAAATGCGATCGAACAATCGGAAAAATAATAATAATAATAATTTCTACAAAAACAATAGGGACTTCGCAGCGGTCGCTGCTCAGGCCCTAATAATAATAATAATAAAAGTAATAATATTT
This sequence comes from Idiotropiscis lumnitzeri, assembly GCF_059441095.1. Classification (NCBI taxonomy): domain Eukaryota; kingdom Metazoa; phylum Chordata; class Actinopteri; order Syngnathiformes; family Syngnathidae; genus Idiotropiscis; species Idiotropiscis lumnitzeri. The sequence goes on from NW_028283622.1 coordinate 569,651, forward strand.
TCTACAAAAACAATAGGGACCTCGCCGCGGTCGCTGCTCGGGCCCCAATAATAATTTCTACACAAAGTCCATTGTGGTGACCCGCCCCCTTTTAAGTAAATTCAAAATGGCCGACTTCCTGTAAAACCTAGCTCATTGCTCCAAGAGACTTTTTTGTAGGTCTTGGTCTTATACATACAGTGAACCCTCGCTACTTCGCGGTTCACCTTTCGCGGGTTCAGTGCTTCGCGGGTCTAAAAAATATTCGGGGGCATTGTAGTTTCGCCGAGCGGCACGACGGGGCGCTGGAGCGGTTAGACGGCCGGCGTGCGCCGAAGAAGAGCGTGGGCGAAGAGGAGAGTGGACGAAGAAGAGCACGTTCCCCCGGACACGATCGGTGGCGACGTTTCGCGCGGTTCGGACCGTACCAGAGCTCCGGCCGGCGTGCGTGGCAGTTAAGCCGTAGAGGAGCACCTTCCCCGGGCACGGGCGGTGCCAAGCGGCCCCTAAGTTTAACCGAATGGAAGCTCCGGAGGAGGAGGGCATGCTCGCGTCACAGTAAGCCGAAGAGGAGCACCTTCCCCGGGCACGGGCGGTTCCAAGCGGCCCCTAAGTTTAACCGAATGGAAGCTCCGCAGGAGGAGGGCATGCTCGCGTCACAGTAAGCCGAAGAGGAGCACCTTCCCCGGGCACGGGCGGTGCCAAGCGGCCCCTAAGTTTAACCGAATGGAAGCTCCGGGGGAGGAGGGCGGGCGTGTGTCACAGTTAAGCCAAAATGGAGCACCTCTTCTGCCCGGGCACGAGCGGAGCGCGAGGCTGTCAGTTATGAATGAATAAATGAATAAATAAATAAAGAATGCCACCTTTCATTTCACAGGGCACACCGGACGGCGTACCAGCAGGTAAAAGTCGGAGTAATTAAATAAATACAAAAAGAATGGCTGGGGAATAAAAAAATAATACGTTTTAATAATAATTTGGTTTTTTTGTTATAACATGAATTTCACTCTCTCTCTCTCTCTCCCCCCGTATATATATATATATATATATATATATATATATATATATATATATATATTTATATATTTATTATATATATTGTATATTTTTTTTTTGCATTTTTGAAGGTGCGCCGCTACTTCGCGGATTTTCAGTTTTCGCGGGTGGTCTCGGTCCCCATTAACCGCGATAACCGAGGGTTCACTGTACTCCATAAAATTTACAAAAAGCGAGGTGAAACACTCAACCAGAGCTGCTTTTTTTTAACATTTCTCGAGGGCCATGGCGAGCCATTTCAAAAAAGCTGCACAACTAACGTATAAAATATTGATAAATTTGCTCGGCCTGATGTGTGTGTAAAGTTTTACGAGTTGTCGTTCATATTTAGAACCTCATAATCAGCTTTTTTTTATTGCCGAACAGTGCAATGCCACTCCACAACTTTTCACGAAAAATCACGAATTTCGTATTGTGACATCCTCATGGCCGAAACAGTCATCCGAGCATATATGAGGGCGACCTTGTTGAGTTGCACGGAGAAAAACATCCAAGAAAATAACTTGTATTAGCTTTTACCAGTTGGTGGCGCTACTACTACGATGTAAAATAAGTTGGTAGATGTCTTCAGGGCTGAAGTATCCTCAAATGTGTACAACTTCGAGAAGATAGGATCATCTGAGTCATGTTGCCGGAGCTTTTGTTGCCACAGAGTACAATCGGACTTTTCAGCACCTTAATAGCCACGCCTTTTGCCAAAACGTCACAAAATTCGGCAGAGAGTAAGATCATTGTCTTGAGTCTTTTCTGACTAATTTTCAGTCGGATTCGTCAAAAGGGCACCGTGCAGTACGTGAAAATTAAAATAAAAACAAATTTTTGATTCCACTTGGCGGCACTGTGTGTATAACAAAATAATAACATTAAGATGTCTTCAGGTCGGGACGTTTTATTTACAGGTGAAGGTTTGGATTTTTAGGAGCATGTGCAGGGGAGTTATTAAGCATTCCTTTATTTGTATTAGGTTCATTTTGTCTTCTTATTATTGATATTTGACTGATTCATTAAAAGCAGACAATTATGTTTTAGGTTAATTTTTTACCTGACATGTTTCGGCGAGTCTTTCGCCTTCTTCAGAGTGTCGCATGATGGTGTCTTGAGCTGATGTTCCATGAGGGTGTGACTTACCTGTCAAAAAAATGAAAAAATCAGAGCAGTAAAAGAACAAGCACAACATGAACATTACAAATCAGCAATCTGACCACTGCAAAAGGGAAAACCACATCATGGACCGGGAGAAGGGCAGGGTCATCCGCACAGAAGAGAACAAACAACAGCGCTGGATCAGAGAGGCCATTGAGATCTGCAAGCGAGGCATAAAAACCATGAACAGAGACAAGGGAGCCTTCATCCTCTCTACCACCTGGACCAGCATCTTGGCGGAGTGAACGGACAGCGGGGGGCGTGACTTGCCTTCATTCTTGTGACAGGTAAGTCACGCCCTCATGGAACATCAGCTGATAAAGACGGGTCACAAGACACCATCATGTGACACTCTGAAGAAGGCGAAAGACTTTCGTATTGTGACATCCTCAAGGCCTAAACACTCATCCGAGCAAATATAAGGTAGATTTTGTTAACCTGCCCGGAGAAAAACATCAACGAAAATAATTTGTATTTGTTTTAACCAGTTGGTGGCGCTACCACTGCGATCAAAAATAAGTTGGCAGCCGTCTTCAGGGCCTGAATATCCTCAAATGTGAAAAATTTCGAGAAGATGGATCATCTGAATCATTTTGCAGGAACTTTTGTTGCCACGGAGAATAATCAGACTCTGCGGCACCGTAATAGCCACGCCCTTCGAAGGAAAGTCACAAAAATAGGGATAGAGTAAGATCAATGTCTTGAGTCTTTTCTAGCCAATTTTCAATCAGATTCGTTAAAAGGGCACCGTGCAGTACGTCAAAATGTAAAAAATGATATTGATTGGCGCAAGGTGTATAACTGAATATAAACATATAGATGTCTTCAGGTACCGACTCTTTATGTACATGTGAAGTTTTGGATTTTTAGCAGCACGTGCAGGAGAGTTATTAAGCATTTTGTCCATTGCGGCGAAGGAAATCTTAAGTGAAAACTTTGAAGCCCCGCCCCCGTCATATAGTATTTCGGAAACAAAAATTTTTAGCCCCAGTGTTTGTCCCAGGTCTTAAGATGCTACAGACAGAATTTTAAGGCAATCAGATGAAGCCTTTAGGATCAGGGTGCAAAAGAATGACCCCTGTAAACATGCAAAAAAGGGCAAAAATCGGACTTTCAAAAATTCATAACTCACTTCCTGTTCATATTAGACGTTAAAATATCAAATTTTTCGCCATGCCCGATGAGACTGCCAAGTTTGGTGAGTTTTTGTGCATGTTTCGGGGGTCAAAAATGCGATCGAACAATCGGAAAAATAATAATAATAATAATTTCTACAAAAACAATAGGGACCTCGCCGCGGTCGCTGCTCGGGCCCCAATAATAATTTCTACACAAAGTCCATTGTGGTGACCCGCCCCCTTTTAAGTAAATTCAAAATGGCCGACTTCCTGTAAAACCTAGCTCATTGCTCCAAGAGACTTTTTTGTAGGTCTTGGTCTTATACATACAGTGAACCCTCGCTACTTCGCGGTTCACCTTTCGCGGGTTCAGTGCTTCGCGGGTCTAAAAAATATTCGGGGGCATTGTAGTTTCGCCGAGCGGCACGACGGGGCGCTGGAGCAGTTAGACGGCCGGCGTGCGCCGAAGAAGAGCGTGGGCGAAGAGGAGAGTGGACGAAGAGAGCACGTTCCCCCGGACACGATCGGTGGCGACGTTTCGCGCGGTTCGGACCGTACCAGAGCTCTGGCCGGCGTGCGTGGCAGTTAAGCCGTAGAGGAGCACCTTTCCCGGGCACGGGCGGTGCCAAGCGGCCCCTAAGTTTAACCGAATGGAAGCTCCGGAGGAGGAGGGCATGCTCGCGTCACAGTAAGCCGAAGAGGAGCACCTTCCCCGGGCACGGGCGGTTCCAAGCGGCCCCTAAGTTTAACCGAATGGAAGCTCCGCAGGAGGAGGGCATGCTCGCGTCACAGTAAGCCGAAGAGGAGCACCTTCCCCGGGCACGGGCGGTGCCAAGCGGCCCCTAAGTTTAACCGAATGGAAGCTCCGGGGGAGGAGGGCGGGCGTGTGTCACAGTGAAGCCGAATTGGAGCACCTCTTCTGCCCGGGCACGAGCGGAGCGCGAGGCTGTCAGTTATGAATGAATAAATAAATGAATAAATAAAGAATGCCACCTTTCATTTCACAGGGCACACCGGACGGCGTACCAGCAGGTAAAAGTCGGAGTAATTAAATAAATACAAAAAGAATGGTTGGGGAATAAAAAAATAATAAGTTTTAATAATAATTTGTTTTTTTTGTTATAACATGAATTTCACTCTCTGTCTCTCTCTCTCCCCCCGTATATATATATATATATATATATATATATATATATATATATATATATATATATTTATTATATATATTGTATATTTTTTTTAAGCATTTTTGAAGGTGCGCTGCTACTTCGCGGATTTTCAGTTTTTGCGGGTGGTCTCGGTCCCCATTAACCGCGATAACCGAGGGTTCACTGTACTCCATAAAATTTACAAAAAGCGAGGTGAAACACTCAACCAGGGCTGCTTTTTTGAACATTTCTCGAGGGCCATGGCGAGCCATTTCAAAAAAGCTGCACAACTAACGCATAAAATATTGATAAATTTGCTCGGCCTGATGTGTGTGTAAAGTTTCACGAGTTGTCGTTCATATTTAGAACCTCATAATCAGCTTTGTTTTATTGCCGAACAGTGCAATGCCACTCCCACAACTTTTCATGAAAAAGGACGAATTTCGTATTGGGACATCCTCATGGCCGAAACAGTCATCCGAGCATATATGAGGGCGACCTTGTTGAGTTGCACGGAGAAAAACATCCAAGAAAATAACTTGTATTAGCTTTTACCAGTTGGTGGCGCTACTACTACGATGAAAAATAAGTTGGTAGATGTCTTCAGGGCTTAAGTATCCTCAAATGTGTGCAACTTCGAGAAGATAGGATCACCTGAGTCATGTTGCTGGAGCTTTTGTTGCCACAGAGTACAATCGGACTTTTCAGCACCGTAATAGCCACGCCTTTTGCCAAAACGTCACAAAATTCGGCAGAGAGTAAGATCATTGTCTTGAGTCTTTTCTGACTAATTTTCAGTCGGATTCGTCGAAAGGGCACCGTGCAGTACGTGAAAATTAAAATAAAAACAAATTTTTGATTCCACTTGGCGGCACTGTGTGTATAACAAAATAATAACATTAAGATGTCTTCAGGTCGGGACGTTTTATTTACAGGTGAAGGTTTGGATTTTTAGGAGCATGTGCAGGGGAGTTATTAAGCATTCATTTATTTGTATTAGGTTCATTTTGTCTTCTTATTATTGATATTTGACTGATTCATTAAAAGCAGACAATTATGTTTTAGGTTAATTTTTTCACTGACATGTTTCGGCGAGTCTTTCGCCTTCTTCAGAGTGTCGCATGATGGTGTCTTGAGCTGATGTTCCATGAGGGTGTGACTTACCTGTCAAAAAAATGAAAAATCAGAGCAGTAAAAGAACAAGCACAACATGAACATTACAAATCAGCAATCACTGACCACTGCAAAAGGGAAAACCACATCATGGACCGGGAGAAGGGCAGGGTCATCCGCACCGAAGAGACCAAACAACAGCGCTGGATCAGAGAGGCCATTGAGATCTGCAAGCGAGGCATAAAAACCATGAACAGAGACAAGGGAGCCTTCATCCTCTCTACCACCTGGAGCAGCATTTTGGCGGAGTGAACGGACAGCGGGGGGCGTGACTTGCCTTCATTCTTGTGACAGGTAAGTCACGCCCTCATGGAACATCAGCTGATAAAGACGGGCCACAAGACACCATCATGTGACACTCTGAAGAAGGCGAAAGACTTTCGTATTGTGACATCCTCAAGGCCTAAACACTCATCCGAGCAAATGTAAGGTAGATTTTGTTAACCTGCCCGGAGAAAAAAATCAACGAAAATAATTTGTATTTGTTTTAACCAGTTGGTGGCGCTACCACTGCGATCAAAAATAAGTTGGCAGCCGTCTTCAGGGCCTGAATATCCTCAAATGTGAAAAATTTCGAGAAGATGGATCATCTGAATCATTTTGCAGGAACTTTTGTTGCCACGGAGAATAATCAGACTCTGCGGCACCGTAATAGCCACGCCCTTCGAAGGAAAGTCACAAAAATAGGGATAGAGTAAGATCAATGTCTTGAGTCTTTTCTAGCCAATTTTCAATCAGATTCGTTAAAAGGGCACCGTGCAGTACGTCAAAATGTAAAAAATGATATTGATTGGCGCAAGGTGTATAACTGAATATAAACATATAGATGTCTTCAGGTACAGACTCTTTATGTACATGTGAAGTTTTGGATTTTTAGCAGCATGTGCAGGAGAGTTATTAAGCATTTTGTCCATTGCGGCGAAGGAAATCTTAAGTGAAAACTTTGATGCCCCGCCCCCGTCATATAGTATTTCGGAAACAAAAAATTTTAGCCCCAGTGTTTGTGCCAGGTCTTCAGATGCTACAGACAGAATTTTAAGGCAATCAGATGAAGCCTTTAGGATCAGGGTGCAAAAGAATGACCCCTGTAAACATGCAAAAAAGGGCAAAAGTCGGACTTTCAAAAATTCATAACTCACTTCCTGTTCATATTAGACGTTAAAATATCAAATTTTTCGCCATGCCCGATGAGACTGCCAAGTTTGGTGAGTTTTTGTGCATGTTTCGGGGGTCAAAAATGCGATCGAACAATCGGAAAAATAATAATAATAATTTCTACAAAAACAATAGGGACTTCGCAGCGGTCGCTGCTCAGGCCCCAATAATAATAATAATAATAATAATAAAAGTAATAATATTTTCTACAAAAACAATAGGGACCTCGCCGCGGTCGCTGCTCGGGACCCAATAATAATTTCTACACAAAGTCCATTGTGGTGACCCGCCCCCTTTTAAGTAAATTCAAAATGGCCGACTTCCTGTAAAACCTAGCTCATTGCTCCAAGAGACTTTTTTGTAGGTCTTGGTCTTATACATACAGTGAACCCTCGCTACTTCGCGGTTCACCTTTCGCAGGTTCAGTGCTTCGCGGGTCTAAAAAATATTCGGGGGCATTGTAGTTTCGCCGAGCGGCACGACGGGGCGCTGGAGCGGTTAGACGGCCGGCGTGCGCCGAAGAAGAGCGTGGGCGAAGAGGAGAGTGGACGAAGAAGAGCACGTTCCCCCGGACACGATCGGTGGCGACGTTTCGCGCGGTTCGGACCGTACCAGAGCTCCGGCCAGCGTGCGTGGCAGTTAAGCCGTAGAGGAGCACCTTCCCCGGGCACGGGCGGTGCCAAGCGGCCCCTAAGTTTAACCGAATGGAAGCTCCGGAGGAGGAGGGCATGCTCGCGTCACAGTAAGCCGAAGAGGAGCACCTTCCCCGGGCACGGGCGGTTCCAAGCGGCCCCTAAGTTTAACCGAATGGAAGCTCCGGAGGAGGAGGGCATGCTCGCGTCACAGTAAGCCGAAGAGGAGCATCTACCCCGGGCACGGGCGGTGCCAAGCGGCCCCTAAGTTTAACCGAATGGAAGCTCCGGACGGAGGAGGACGGGCGTGTGTCACAGTTAAGCCAAATTGGAGCTCCTCTTCTGCCCGGGCACGAGCGGAGCGCGAGGCTGTCAGTTATGAATGAATAAATGAATAAATAAATAAAGAATGCCACCTTTCATTTCACAGGGCACACCGGACGGCGTACCAGCAGGTAAAAGTCGGAGTAATTAAATAATAACAAAAAGAATGGCTGGGGAATAAAAAAATAATACGTTTTAATAATAATTTGTTTTTTTTGTTATAACATGAATTTCACTCTCTCTCTCCCCGTATATATATATATATATATATATATATATATATATATATATATATATATATATATATATATATATATATATATTTATATATTTATGATATATATTGTATATTTTTTTTAAGCATTTTTGAAGGTGCGCCGCTACTTCGCGGATTTTCAGTTTTCGCGGGTGGTCTCGGTCCCCATTAACCGCGATAACCGAGGGTTCACTGTACTCCATAAAATTTACAAAAAGCGAGGTGAAACACTCAACCAGAGCTGCTTTTTTTTAACATTTCTCGAGGGCCATGGCGAGCCATTTCAAAAAAGCTGCACAACTAACGTATAAAATATTGATAAATTTGCTCGGCCTGATGTGTGTGTAAAGTTTTACGAGTTGTCGTTCATATTTAGAACCTCATAATCAGCTTTATTTTATTGCCGAACAGTGCAATGCCACTCCCACAACTTTTCACGAAAAATCACGAATTTCGTATTGTGACATCCTCATGGCCGAAACAGTCATCCGAGCATATATGAGGGCGACCTTGTTGAGTTGCACGGAGAAAAACATCCAAGAAAATAACTTGGATTAGCTTTTACCAGTTGGTGGCGCTACTACTACGATGTAAAATAAGTTGGTAGATGTCTTCAGGGCTGAAGTATCCTCAAATGTGTACAACTTCGAGAAGATAGGATCATCTGAGTCATGTTGCCGGAGCTTTTGTTGCCACAGAGTACAATCGGACTTTTCAGCACCTTAATAGCCACGCCTTTTGCCAAAACGTCACAAAATTCGGCAGAGAGTAAGATCATTGTCTTGAGTCTTTTCTGACTAATTTTCAGTCGGATTCGTCAAAAGGGCACCGTGCAGTACGTGAAAATTAAAATAAAAACAAATTTTTGATTCCACTTGGCGGCACTGTGTGTATAACAAAATAATAACATTAAGATGTCTTCAGGTCGGGACGTTTTATTTACAGGTGAAGGTTTGGATTTTTAGGAGCATGTGCAGGGGAGTTATTAAGCATTCATTTATTTGTATTAGGTTCATTTTGTCTTCTTATTATTGATATTTGACTGATTCATTAAAAGCAGACAATTATGTTTTAGGTTAATTTTTTACCTGACATGTTTCGGCGAGTCTTTCGCCTTCTTCAGAGTGTCGCATGATGGTGTCTTGAGACCCGTCTTTATCAGCTGATGTTCCATGAGGGTGTGACTTACCTGTCAAAAAAATGAAAAATCAGAGCAGTAAAAGAACAAGCACAACATGAACATTACAAATCAGCAATCACTGACCACTGCAAAAGGGAAAACCACATCATGGACCGGGAGAAGGGCAGGGTCATCCGCACCGAAGAGAACAAACAACAGCGCTGGATCAGAGAGGCCATTGAGATCTGCAAGCGAGGCATAAAAACCATGAACAGAGACAAGGGAGCCTTCATCCTCTCTACCACCTGGACCAGCATCTTGGCGGAGTGAACGGACAGCGGGGGGCGTGACTTGCCTTCATTCTCGTGACAGGTAAGTCACGCCCTCATGGAACATCAGCTGATAAAGACGGGTCACAAGACACCATCATGTGAAACTCTGAAGAAGGCGAAAGACTTTCGTATTGTGACATCCTCAAGGCCTAAACACTCATCCGAGCAAATATAAGGTAGATTTTGTTAACCTGCCCGGAGAAAAACATCAACGAAAATAATTTGTATTTGTTTTAACCAGTTGGTGGCGCTACCACTGCGATCAAAAATAAGTTGGCAGCCGTCTTCAGGGCCTGAATATCCTCAAATGTGAAAAATTTCGAGAAGATGGATCATCTGAATCATTTTGCAGGAACTTTTGTTGCCACGGAGAATAATCAGACTCTGCGGCACCGTAATAGCCACGCCCTTCGAAGGAAAGTCACAAAAATAGGGATAGAGTAAGATCAATGTCTTGAGTCTTTTCTAGCCAATTTTCAATCAGATTCGTTAAAAGGGCACCGTGCAGTACGTCAAAATGTAAAAAATGATATTGATTGGCGCAAGGTGTATAACTGAATATAAACATATAGATGTCTTCAGGTACCGACTCTTTATGTACATGTGAAGTTTTGGATTTTTAGCAGCACGTGCAGGAGAGTTATTAAGCATTTTGTCCATTGCGGCGAAGGAAATCTTAAGTGAAAACTTTGAAGCCCCGCCCCCGTCATATAGTATTTCGGAAACAAAAATTTTTAGCCCCAGTGTTTGTCCCAGGTCTTAAGATGCTCCAGACAGAATTTTAAGGCAATCAGATGAAGCCTTTAGGATCAGGGTGCAAAAGAATGACCCCTGTAAACATGCAAAAAAGGGCAAAAATCGGACTTTCAAAAATTCATAACTCACTTCCTGTTCATATTAGACGTTAAAATATCAAATTTTTCGCCATGCCCGATGAGACTGCCAAGTTTGGTGAGTTTTTGTGCATGTTTCGGGGGTCAAAAATGCGATCGAACAATCGGAAAAATAATAATAATAATAATTTCTACAAAAACAATAGGGACCTCGCCGCGGTCGCTGCTCGGGCCCCAATAATAATTTCTACACAAAGTCCATTGTGGTGACCCGCCCCCTTTTAAGTAAATTCAAAATGGCCGACTTCCTGTAAAACCTAGCTCATTGCTCCAAGAGACTTTTTTGTAGGTCTTGGTCTTATACATACAGTGAACCCTCGCTACTTCGCGGTTCACCTTTCGCGGGTTCAGTGCTTCGCGGGTCTAAAAAATATTCGGGGGCATTGTAGTTTCGCCGAGCGGCACGACGGGGCGCTGGAGCAGTTAGACGGCCGGCGTGCGCCGAAGAAGAGCGTGGGCGAAGAGGAGAGTGGACGAAGAGAGCACGTTCCCCCGGACACGATCGGTGGCGACGTTTCGCGCGGTTCGGACCGTACCAGAGCTCCGGCCGGCGTGCGTGGCAGTTAAGCCGTAGAGGAGCACCTTCCCCGGGCACGGGCGGTGCCAAGCGGCCCCTAAGTTTAACCGAATGGAAGCTCCGGAGGAGGAGGGCATGCTCGCGTCACAGTAAGCCGAAGAGGAGCACCTTCCCCGGGCACGGGCGGTTCCAAGCGGCCCCTAAGTTTAACCGAATGGAAGCTCCGCAGGAGGAGGGCATGCTCGCGTCACAGTAAGCCGAAGAGGAGCACCTTCCCCGGGCACGGGCGGTGCCAAGCGGCCCCTAAGTTTAACCGAATGGAAGCTCCGGGGGAGGAGGGCGGGCGTGTGTCACAGTGAAGCCGAATTGGAGCACCTCTTCTGCCCGGGCACGAGCGGAGCGCGAGGCTGTCAGTTATGAATGAATAAATGAATGAATAAATAAAGAATGCCACCTTTCATTTCACAGGGCACACCGGACGGCGTACCAGCAGGTAAAAGTCGGAGTAATTAAATAAATACAAAAAGAATGGTTGGGGAATAAAAAAATAATAAGTTTTAATAATAATTTGTTTTTTTTGTTATAACATGAATTTCACTCTCTGTCTCTCTCTCTCCCCCCGTATATATATATATATATATATATATATATATATATATATATATATATATATATATATATATATATATATATATTTATATATTTATTATATATATTGTATATTTTTTTTAAGCATTTTTGAAGGTGCGCCGCTACTTCGCGGATTTTCAGTTTTTGCGGGTGGTCTCGGTCCCCATTAACCGCGATAACCGAGGGTTCACTGTACTCCATAAAATTTACAAAAAACGAGGTGAAACACTCAACCAGGGCTGCTTTTTTGAACATTTCTCGAGGGCCATGGCGAGCCATTTCAAAAAAGCTGCACAACTAACGTATAAAATATTGATAAATTTGCTCGGCCTGATGTGTGTGTAAAGTTTCACGAGTTGTCGTTCATATTTAGAACCTCATAATCAGCTTTGTTTTATTGCCGAACAGTGCAATGCCACTCCCACAACTTTTCATGAAAAAGGACGAATTTCGTATTGTGACATCCTCATGGCCGAAACAGTCATCCGAGCATATATGAGGGCGACCTTGTTGAGTTGCACGGAGAAAAACATCCAAGAAAATAACTTGTATTAGCTTTTACCAGTTGGTGGCGCTACTACTACGATGAAAAATAAGTTGGTAGATGTCTTCAGGGCTTAAGTATCCTCAAATGTGTGCAACTTCGAGAAGATAGGATCACCTGAGTCATGTTGCAGGAGCTTTTGTTGCCACAGAGTACAATCGGACTTTTCAGCACCGTAATAGCCACGCCTTTTGCCAAAACGTCACAAAATTCGGCAGAGAGTAAGATCATTGTCTTGAGTCTTTTCTGACTAATTTTCAGTCGGATTCGTCGAAAGGGCACCGTGCAGTACGTGAAAATTAAAATAAAAACAAATTTTTGATTCCACTTGGCGGCACTGTGTGTATAACAAAATAATAACATTAAGATGTCTTCAGGTCGGGACGTTTTATTTACAGGTGAAGGTTTGGATTTTTAGGAGCATGTGCAGGGGAGTTATTAAGCATTCATTTATTTGTATTAGGTTCATTTTGTCTTCTTATTATTGATATTTGACTGATTCATTAAAAGCAGACAATTATGTTTTAGGTTAATTTTTTACCTGACATGTTTCGGCGAGTCTTTCGCCTTCTTCAGAGTGTCGCATGATGGTGTCTTGAGACCCGTCTTTATCAGCTGATGTTCCATGAGGGTGTGACTTACCTGTCAAAAAAATGAAAAATCAGAGCAGTAAAAGAACAAGCACAACATGAACATTACAAATCAGCAATCACTGACCACTGCAAAAGGGAAAACCACATCATGGACCGGGAGAAGGGCAGGGTCATCCGCACCGAAGAGAACAAACAACAGCGCTGGATCAGAGAGGCCATTGAGATCTGCAAGCGAGGCATAAAAACCATGAACAGAGACAAGGGAGCCTTCATCCTCTCTACCACCTGGAGCAGCATTTTGGCGGAGTGAACGGACAGCGGGGGGCGTGACTTGCCTTCATTCTTGTGACAGGTAAGTCACGCCCTCATGGAACATCAGCTGATAAAGGCGGGCCACAAGACACCATCATGTGACACTCTGAAGAAGGCGAAAGACTTTCGTATTGTGACATGCTCAAGGCCTAAACACTCATCCGAGCAAATATCAGGTAGATTTTGTTAACCTGCCCAGAGAAAAACATCAACGAAAATAATTTGTATTTGTTTTAACCAGTTGGTGGCGCTACCACTGCGATCAAAAATAAGTTGGCAGCCGTCTTCAGGGCCTGAATATCCTCAAATGTGAAAGATTTCCAGAAGATGGATCATCTGAATCATTTTGCAGGAACTTTTGTTGCCACGGAGAATAATCAGACTCTGCGGCACCGTAATAGCCACGCCCTTTGAAGGAAAGTCATAAAAATAGGGATAGAGTAAGATCAATGTCTTGAGTCTTTTCTAGCCAATTTTCAGTCGGATTCGTTAAAAGGGCACCGTGCAGTACGTCAAAATGTAAACATTTATATTGATTGGCGCAAGGTGTATAACTGAATATTAACATATAGATGTCTTCAGGTACCGACTCTTTATGTACATGTGAAGTTTTGGATTTTTAGCAGCACGGGCAGGAGAGTTATTAAGCATTTTGTCCATTGCGGCGAAGGAAATCTTAAGTGAAAACTTTGAAGCCCCGCCCCCGTCATATAGTATTTCGGAAACAAAAAATTTTAGCCCCAGTGTTTGTCCCAGGTCTTAAGATGCTCCAGACAGAACTTTAAGGCAATCAGATGAAGCCTTTAGGATCAGGGTGCAAAAGAATGACCCCTGTAAACATGCAAAAAAGGGCAAAAGTCGGACTTTCAAAAATTCATAACTCACTTCCTGTTCATATTAGACGTTAAAAAATATCTAATTTTTCGCCATGCCCGATGAGACTGCCAAGTTTGGTGAGTTTTTGTGCATGTTTCGGGGGTCAAAAATGCGATCGAACAATCGGAAAAATAATAATAATAATAATTTCTACAAAAACAATAGGGACTTCGCAGCGGTCGCTGCTCAGGCCCTAATAATAATAATAATAATAATAATAATAATAATAAAAGTAATAATATTTTCTACAAAAACAATAGGGACCTCGCCGCGGTCGCTGCTCGGGCCCCAATAATAATTTCTACACAAAGTCCATTGTGGAGACCCGCCCCCTTTTAAGTAAATTCAAAATGGCCGACTTCCTGTAAAACCTAGCTCATTGCTCCAAGAGACTTTTTTGTAGGTCTTGGTCTTATACATACAGTGAACCCTCGCTACTTCGAGGTTCACCTTTCGCGGGTTCAGTGCTTCGCGGGTCTAAAAAATATTCGGGGGCATTGTAGTTTCGCCGAGCGGCACGACGGGGCGCTGGAGCGGTTAGACGGCCGGCGTGCGCCGAAGAAGAGCGTGGGCGAAGAGGAGAGTGGACGAAGAAGAGCACGTTCCCCCGGACACGATCGGTGGCGACGTTTCGCGCGGTTCGGACCGTACCAGAGCTCCGGCCGGCGTGCGTGGCAGTTAAGCCGTAGAGGAGCACCTTCCCCGGGCACGGGCGGTTCCAAGCGGCCCCTGAGTTTAACCGAATGGAAGCTCCGGAGGAGGAGGGCATGCTCGCGTCACAGTAAGCCGAAGAGGAGCACCTTCCCCGGGCACGGGCGGTTCCAAGCGGCCCCTAAGTTTAACCGAATGGAAGCTCCGGAGGAGGAGGGCATGCTCGCGTCACAGTAAGCCGAAGAGGAGCACCTTCCCCGGGCACGGGCGGTGCCAAGCGGCCCCTAAGTTTAACCGAATGGAAGCTCCGGGGGAGGAGGGCGGGCGTGTGTCACAGTTAAGCCGAATTGGAGCACCTCTTCTGCCGGGCACAAGCGGAGCGCGAGGCTGTCAGTTATGAATGAATAAATGAATAAATAAATAAAGAATGCCACCTTTCATTTCACAGGGCACACCGGACGGCGTACCAGCAGGTAAAAGTCGGAGTAATTAAATAAATACAAAAAGAATGGTTGGGGAATAAAAAAATAATAAGTTTTAATAATAATTTTTTTTTTTTGTTATAACATGAATTTCACTCTCTCTCTCTCTCTCTCCCCCCGTATATATATATATATATATATATATATATATATATATATATATTATATATTTATTATATATTTTTTTTAAGCATTTTTGAAGGTGCGCCGCTACTTCGCGGATTTTCAGTTTTCGCGGGTGGTCTCGGTCCCCATTAACCGCGATAACCGAGGGTTCACTGTACTCCATAAAATTTACAAAAAGCGAGGTGAAACACTCAACCAGGGCTGCTTTTTTGAACATTTCTCGAGGGCCATGGCGAGCCATTTCAAAAAAGCTGCACAACTAACGTATAAAATATTGATAAATTTGCTCGGCCTGATGTGTGTGTAAAGTTTCACGAGTTGTCGTTCATATTTAGAACCTCATAATCAGCTTTGTTTTATTGCCGAACAGTGCAATGCCACTCCCACAACTTTTCATGAAAAAGGACGAATTTCGTATTGTGACATCCTCATGGCCGAAACAGTCATCCGAGCATATATGAGGGCGACCTTGTTGAGTTGCACGGAGAAAAACATCCAAGAAAATAACTTGTATTAGCTTTTACCAGTTGGGGGCGCTACTACTACGATGAAAAATAAGTTGGTAGATGTCTTCAGGGCTGAAGTATCCTCAAATGTGTGCAACTTCGAGAAGATAGGATCATCTGAGTCATGTTGCTGGAGCTTTTGTTGCCACAGAGTACAATCGGACTTTTCAGCACCGTAATAGCCACGCCTTTTGCCAAAACGTCACAAAATTCGGCAGAGAGTAAGATCATTGTCTTGAGTCTTTTCTGACTAATTTTCAGTCGGATTCGTCGAAAGGGCACCGTGCAGTACGTGACAATTAAAATAAAAACAAATTTTTGATTCCACTTGGCGGCACTGTGTGTATAACAAAATAATAACATTAAGATGTCTTCAGGTCGGGACGTTTTATTTACAGGTGAAGGTTTGGATTTTTAGGAGCATGTGCAGGGGAGTTATTAAGCATTCATTTATTTGTATTAGGTTCATTTTGTCTTCTTATTATTGATATTTGACTGATTCATTAAAAGCAGACAATTATGTTTTAGGTTAATTTTTTACCTGACATGTTTCGGCGAGTCTTTCGCCTACTTCAGAGTGTCGCATGATGGTGTCTTGAGCTGATGTTCCATGAGGGTGTGACTTACCTGTCAAAAAAATGAAAAAAATCAGAGCAGTAAAAGAACAAGCACAACATGAACATTACAAATCAGCAATCACTGACCACTGCAAAAGGGAAAACCACATCATGGACCGGGAGAAGGGCAGGGTCATCCGCACAGAAGAGAACAGACAACAGCGCTGGATCAGAGAGGCCATTGAGATCTGCAAGCGAGGCATAAAAACCATGAACAGAGACAAGGGAGCCTTCATCCTCTCTACCACCTGGACCAGCATCTTGGCGGAGTGAACGGACAGCGGGGGGCGTGACTTGCCTTCATTCTTGTGACAGGTAAGTCACGCCCTCATGGAACATCAGCTGATAAAGGCGGGTCACAAGACACCATCATGTGACACTCTGAAGAAGGCGAAAGACTTTCGTATTGTGACATGCTCAAGGCCTAAACACTCATCCGAGCAAATATAAGGTAGATTTTGTTAACATGCCCGGAGAAAAACATCAACGAAAATAATTTATATTTGTTTTAACCAGTTGGTGGCGCTACTACTGCGATCAAAAATAAGTTGGCAGCCGTCTTCAGGGCCTGAATATCCTCAAATGTGAAAAATTTCGAGAAGATGGATCATCTGAATCATTTTGCAGGAACTTTTGTTGCCACGGAGAATAATCAGACTCTGCGGCACCGTAATAGCCACGCCCTTCGAAGGAAAGTCACAAAAATAGGGATAGAGTAAGATCAATGTCTTGAGTCTTTTCTAGCCAATTTTCAATCAGATTCGTTAAAAGGGCACCGTGCAGTACGTCAAAATGTAAAAAATGATATTGATTGGCGCAAGGTGTATAACTGAATATAAACATATAGATGTCTTCAGGTACAGACTCTTTATGTACATGTGAAGTTTTGGATTTTTAGCAGCATGTGCAGGAGAGTTATTAAGCATTTTGTCCATTGCGGCGAAGGAAATCTTAAGTGAAAACTTTGATGCCCCGCCCCCGTCATATAGTATTTCGGAAACAAAAATTTTTAGCCCCAGTGTTTGTCCCAGGTCTTCAGATGCTACAGACAGAATTTTAAGGCAATCAGATGAAGCCTTTAGGATCAGGGTGCAAAAGAATGACCCCTGTAAACATGCAAAAAAGGGCAAAAGTCGGACTTTCAAAAATTCATAACTCACTTCCTGTTCATATTAGACGTTAAAATATCAAATTTTTCGCCATGCCCGATGAGACTGCCAGGTTTGGTGAGTTTTTGTGCATGTTTCGGGGGTCAAAAATGCGATCGAACAATCGGAAAAATAATAATAATAATTTCTACAAAAACAATAGGGACTTCGCAGCGGTCGCTGCTCAGGCCCTAATAATAATAATAATAATAATAATAAAAGTAATAATATTTTCTACAAAAACAATAGGGACCTCGCCGCGGTCGCTGCTCGGGCCCCAATAATAATTTCTACACAAAGTCCATTGTGGTGACCCGCCCCCTTTTAAGTAAATTCAAAATGGCCGACTTCCTGTAAAACCTAGCTCATTGCTCCAAGAGACTTTTTTGTAGGTCTTGGTCTTATACATACAGTGAACCCTCGCTACTTCGCGGTTCACCTTTCGCAGGTTCAGTGCTTCGCGGGTCTAAAAAATATTCGGGGGCATTGTAGTTTCGCCGAGCGGCACGACGGGGCGCTGGAGCGGTTAGACGGCCGGCGTGCGCCGAAGAAGAGCGTGGGCGAAGAGGAGAGTGGACGAAGAAGAGCACGTTCCCCCGGACACGATCGGTGGCGACGTTTCGCGCGGTTCGGACCGTACCAGAGCTCCGGCCAGCGTGCGTGGCAGTTAAGCCGTAGAGGAGCACCTTCCCCGGGCACGGGCGGTGCCAAGCGGCCCCTAAGTTTAACCGAATGGAAGCTCCGGAGGAGGAGGGCATGCTCGCGTCACAGTAAGCCGAAGAGGAGCACCTTCCCCGGGCACGGGCGGTTCCAAGCGGCCCCTAAGTTTAACCGAATGGAAGCTCCGGAGGAGGAGGGCATGCTCGCGTCACAGTAAGCCGAAGAGGAGCACCTTCCCCGGGCACGGGCGGTGCCAAGCGGCCCCTAAGTTTAACCGAATGGAAGCTCCGGACGGAGGAGGACGGGCGTGTGTCACAGTTAAGCCAAATTGGAGCACCTCTTCTGCCCGGGCACGAGCGGAGCGCGAGGTTGTCAGTTATGAATGAATAAATGAATAAATAAATAAAGAATGCCACCTTTCATTTCACAGGGCACACCGGACGGCGTACCAGCAGGTAAAAGTCGGAGTAATTAAATAAATACAAAAAGAATGGCTGGGGAATAAAAAAATAATACGTTTTAATAATAATTTGGTTTTTTTGTTATAACATGAATTTCACTCTCTCTCTCCCCGTATATATATATATATATATATATATATATATATATATATATATATATATATATATATTTATTATATATATTGTATATTTTTTTAAGCATTTTTGAAGGTGCGCCGCTACTTCGCGGATTTTCAGTTTTCGCGGGTGGTCTCGGTCCCCATTAACCGCGATAACCGAGGGTTCACTGTACTCCATAAAATTTACAAAAAGCGAGGTGAAACACTCAACCAGAGCTGCTTTTTTTTAACATTTCTCGAGGGCCATGGCGAGCCATTTCAAAAAAGCTGCACAACTAACGTATAAAATATTGATAAATTTGCTCGGCCTGATGTGTGTGTAAAGTTTTACGAGTTGTCGTTCATATTTAGAACCTCATAATCAGCTTTGTTTTATTGCCGAACAGTGCAATGCCACTCCCACAACTTTTCACGAAAAATCACGAATTTCGTATTGTGACATCCTCATGGCCGAAACAGTCATCCGAGCATATATGAGGGCGACCTTGTTGAGTTGCACGGAGAAAAACATCCAAGAAAATAACTTGTATTAGCTTTTACCAGTTGGTGGCGCTACTACTACGATATAAAATAAGTTGGTAGATGTCTTCAGGGCTGAAGTATCCTCAAATGTGTACAACTTCGAGAAGATAGGATGATCTGAGTCATGTTGCCGGAGCTTTTGTTGCCACAGAGTACAATCGGACTTTTCAGCACCTTAATAGCCACGCCTTTTGCCAAAACGTCACAAAATTCGGCAGAGAGTAAGATCATTGTCTTGAGTCTTTTCTGACTAATTTTCAGTCGGATTCGTCAAAAGGGCACCGTGCAGTACGTGAAAATTAAAATAAAAACAAATTTTTGATTCCACTTGGCGGCACTGTGTGTATAACAAAATAATAACATTAAGATGTCTTCAGGTCGGGACGTTTTATTTACAGGTGAAGGTTTGGATTTTTAGGAGCATGTGCAGGGGAGTTATTAAGCATTCATTTATTTGTATTAGGTTCATTTTGTCTTCTTATTATTGATATTTGACTGATTCATTAAAAGCAGACAATTATGTTTTAGGTTAATTTTTTACCTGACATGTTTCGGCGAGTCTTTCGCCTTCTTCAGAGTGTCGCATGATGGTGTCTTGAGACCCGTCTTTATCAGCTGATGTTCCATGAGGGTGTGACTTACCTGTCAAAAAAATGAAAAATCAGAGCAGTAAAAGAACAAGCACAACATGAACATTACAAATCAGCAATCACTGACCACTGCAAAAGGGAAAACCACATCATGGACCGGGAGAAGGGCAGGGTCATCCGCACAGAAGAGAACAAACAACAGCGCTGGATCAGAGAGGCCATTGAGATCTGCAAGCGAGGCATAAAAACCATGAACAGAGACAAGGGAGCCTTCATCCTCTCTACCACCTGGACCAGCATCTTGGCGGAGTGAACGGACAGCGGGGGGCGTGACTTGCCTTCATTCTTGTGACAGGTAAGTCACGCCCTCATGGAACATCAGCTGATAAAGGCGGGTCACAAGACACCATCATGTGACACTCTGAAGAAGGCGAAAGACTTTCGTATTGTGACATGCTCAAGGCCTAAACACTCATCCGAGCAAATATAAGGTAGATTTTGTTAACATGCCCGGAGAAAAACATCAACGAAAATAATTTATATTTGTTTTAACCAGTTGGTGGCGCTACCACTGCGATCAAAAATAAGTTGGCAGCCGTCTTCAGGGCCTGAATATCCTCAAATGTGAAAAATTTCGAGAAGATGGATCATCTGAATCATTTTGCAGGAACTTTTGTTGCCACGGAGAATAATCAGACTCTGCGGCACCGTAACAGCCACGCCCTTCGAAGGAAAGTCACAAAAATAGGGATAGAGTAAGATCAATGTCTTGAGTCTTTTCTAGCCAATTTTCAATCAGATTCGTTACAAGGGCACCGTGCAGTACGTCAAAATGTAAAAAATGATATTGATTGGCGCAAGGTGTATAACTGAATATAAACATATAGATGTCTTCAGGTACAGACTCTTTATGTACATGTGAAGTTTTGGATTTTTAGCAGCATGTGCAGGAGAGTTATTAAGCATTTTGTCCATTGCGGCGAAGGAAATCTTAAGTGAAAACTTTGATGCCCCGCCCCCGTCATATAGTATTTCGGAAACAAAAAATTTTAGCCCCAGTGTTTGTCCCAGGTCTTCAGATGCTACAGACAGAATTTTAAGGCAATCAGATGAAGCCTTTAGGATCAGGGTGCAAAAGAATGACCCCTGTAAACATGCAAAAAAGGGCAAAAGTCGGACTTTCAAAAATTCATAACTCACTTCCTGTTCATATTAGACGTTAAAATATCAAATTTTTCGCCATGCCCGATGAGACTGCCAGGTTTGGTGAGTTTTTGTGCATGTTTCGGGGGTCAAAAATGCGATCGAACAATCGGAAAAATAATAATAATAATTTCTACAAAAACAATAGGGACTTCACAGCGGTCGCTGCTCAGGCCCTAATAATAATAATAATAATAATAATAAAAGTAATAATATTTTCTACAAAAACAATAGGGACCTCGCCGCGGTCGCTGCTCGGGCCCCAATAATAATTTCTACACAAAGTCCATTGTGGTGACCCGCCCCCTTTTAAGTAAATTCAAAATGGCCGACTTCCTGTAAAACCTAGCTCATTGCTCCAAGAGACTTTTTTGTAGGTCTTGGTCTTATACATACAGTGAACCCTCGCTACTTCGCGGTTCACCTTTCGCAGGTTCAGTGCTTCGCGGGTCTAAAAAATATTCGGGGGCATTGTAGTTTCGCCGAGCGGCACGACGGGGCGCTGGAGCGGTTAGACGGCCGGCGTGCGCCGAAGAAGAGCGCGGGCGAAGAGGAGAGTGGACGAAGAAGAGCACGTTCCCCCGGACACGATCTGTGGCGACGTTTCGCGCGGTTCGGACCGTACCAGAGCTCCGGCCAGCGTGCGTGGCAGTTAAGCCGTAGAGGAGCACCTTCCCCGGGCACGGGCGGTGCCAAGCGGCCCCTAAGTTTAACCGAATGGAAGCTCCGGAGGAGGAGGGCATGCTCGCGTCACAGTAAGCCGAAGAGGAGCACCTTCCCCGGGCACGGGCGGTTCCAAGCGGCCCCTAAGTTTAACCGAATGGAAGCTCCGGAGGAGGAGGGCATGCTCGCGTCACAGTAAGCCGAAGAGGAGCACCTTCCCCGGGCATGGGCGGTGCCAAGCGGCCCCTAAGTTTAACCGAATGGAAGCTCCGGACGGAGGAGGACGGGCGTGTGTCACAGTTAAGCCAAATTGGAGCACCTCTTCTGCCCGGGCACGAGCGGAGCGCGAGGCTGTCAGTTATGAATGAATAAATGAATAAATAAATAAAGAATGCCACCTTTCATTTCACAGGGCACACCGGACGGCGTACCAGCAGGTAAAAGTCGGAGTAATTAAATAAATACAAAAAGAATGGCTGGGGAATAAAAAAATAATACGTTTTAATAATAATTTGGTTTTTTTGTTATAACATGAATTTCACTCTCTCTCTCCCCGTATATATATATATATATATATATATATATATATATATATATATTATTATATATATTGTATATTTTTTTTAAGCATTTTTGAAGGTGCGCCGCTACTTCGCGGATTTTCAGTTTTCGCGGGTGGTCTCGGTCCCCATTAACCGCGATAACCGAGGGTTCACTGTACTCCATAAAATTTACAAAAAGCGAGGTGAAACACTCAACCAGAGCTGCTTTTTTTTAACATTTCTCGAGGGCCATGGCGAGCCATTTCAAAAAAGCTGCACAACTAACGTATAAAATATTGATAAATTTGCTCGGCCTGATGTGTGTGTAAAGTTTTACGAGTTGTCGTTCATATTTAGAACCTCATAATCAGCTTTGTTTTATTGCCGAACAGTGCAATGCCACTCCCACAACTTTTCACGAAAAATCACGAATTTCGTATTGTGACATCCTCATGGCCGAAACAGTCATCCGAGCATATATGAGGGCGACCTTGTTGAGTTGCACGGAGAAAAACATCCAAGAAAATAACTTGTATTAGCTTTTACCAGTTGGTGGCGCTACTACTACGATATAAAATAAGTTGGTAGATGTCTTCAGGGCTGAAGTATCCTCAAATGTGTACAACTTCGAGAAGATAGGATGATCTGAGTCATGTTGCCGGAGCTTTTGTTGCCACAGAGTACAATCGGACTTTTCAGCACCTTAATAGCCACGCCTTTTGCCAAAACGTCACAAAATTCGGCAGAGAGTAAGGTCATTGTCTTGAGTCTTTTCTGACTAATTTTCAGTCGGATTCGTCAAAAGGGCACCGTGCAGTACGTGAAAATTAAAATAAAAACAAATTTTTGATTCCACTTGGCGGCACTGTGTGTATAACAAAATAATAACATTAAGATGTCTTCAGGTCGGGACGTTTTATTTACAGGTGAAGGTTTGGATTTTTAGGAGCATGTGCAGGGGAGTTATTAAGCATTCATTTATTTGTATTAGGTTCATTTTGTCTTCTTATTATTGATATTTGACTGATTCATTAAAAGCAGACAATTATGTTTTAGGTTAATTTTTTACCTGACATGTTTCGGCGAGTCTTTCGCCTTCTTCAGAGTGTCGCATGATGGTGTCTTGAGACCCGTCTTTATCAGCTGATGTTCCATGAGGGTGTGACTTACCTGTCAAAAAAATGAAAAATCAGAGCAGTAAAAGAACAAGCACAACATGAACATTACAAATCAGCAATCACTGACCACTGCAAAAGGGAAAACCACATCATGGACCGGGAGAAGGGCAGGGTCATCCGCACCGAAGAGAACAAACAACAGCGCTGGATCAGAGAGGCCATTGAGATCTGCAAGCGAGGCATAAAAACCATGAACAGAGACAAGGGAGCCTTCATCCTCTCTACCACCTGGAGCAGCATTTTGGCGGAGTGAACGGACAGCGGGGGGCGTGACTTGCCTTCATTCTTGTGACAGGTAAGTCACGCCCTCATGGAACATCAGCTGATAAAGACGGGCCACAAGACACCATCATGTGACACTCTGAAGAAGGCGAAAGACTTTCGTATTGTGACATCCTCAAGGCCTAAACACTCATCCGAGCAAATGTAAGGTAGATTTTGTTAACCTGCCCGGAGAAAAAAATCAACGAAAATGATTTGTATTTGTTTTAACCAGTTGGTGGCGCTACCACTGCGATCAAAAATAAGTTGGCAGCCGTCTTCAGGGCCTGAATATCCTCAAATGTGAAAAATTTCGAGAAGATGGATCATCTGAATCATTTTGCAGGAACTTTTGTTGCCACGGAGAATAATCAGACTCTGCGGCACCGTAATAGCCACGCCCTTCGAAGGAAAGTCACAAAAATAGGGATAGAGTAAGATCAATGTCTTGAGTCTTTTCTAGCCAATTTTCAATCAGATTCGTTAAAAGGGCACCGTGCAGTACGTCAAAATGTAAAAAATGATATTGATTGGCGCAAGGTGTATAACTGAATATAAACATATAGATGTCTTCAGGTACAGACTCTTTATGTACATGTGAAGTTTTGGATTTTTAGCAGCATGTGCAGGAGAGTTATTAAGCATTTTGTCCATTGCGGCGAAGGAAATCTTAAGTGAAAACTTTGATGCCCCGCCCCCGTCATATAGTATTTCGGAAACAAAAAATTTTAGCCCCAGTGTTTGTGCCAGGTCTTCAGATGCTACAGACAGAATTTTAAGGCAATCAGATGAAGCCTTTAGGATCAGGGTGCAAAAGAATGACCCCTGTAAACATGCAAAAAAGGGCAAAAGTCGGACTTTCAAAAATTCATAACTCACTTCCTGTTCATATTAGACGTTAAAATATCAAATTTTTCGCCATGCCCGATGAGACTGCCAAGTTTGGTGAGTTTTTGTGCATGTTTCGGGGGTCAAAAATGCGATCGAACAATCGGAAAAATAATAATAATAATAATTTCTACAAAAACAATAGGGACTTCGCAGCGGTCGCTGCTCAGACCCTAATAATAATAATAATAATAATAATAAAAGTAATAATATCTTCTACAAAAACAATAGGGACCTCGCCGCGGTCGCTGCTCGGGCCCCAATAATAATTTCTACACAAAGTCCATTGTGGTGACCCGCCCCCTTTTCAGTAAATTCAAAATGGCCGACTTCCTGTAAAACCTAGCTCATTGCTCCAAGAGACTTTTTTGTAGGTCTTGGTCTTATACATACAGTGAACCCTCGCTACTTCCTACTTCGCGGTCGCGGGTTCAGTGCTTCGCGGGTCTAAAAAATATTCGGGGGCATTGTAGTTTCGCCGAGCGGCACGACGGGGCGCTGGAGCGGTTAGACGGCCGGCGTGCGCCGAAGAAGAGCGTGGGCGAAGAGGAGAGTGGACGAAGAAGAGCACGTTCCCCCGGACACGATCGGTGGCGACGTTTCGCGCGGTTCGGACCGTACCAGAGCTCCGGCCAGCGTGCGTGGCAGTTAAGCCGTAGAGGAGCACCTTCCCCGGGCACGGGCAGTGCCAAGCGGCCCCTAAGTTTAACCGAATGGAAGCTCCGGAGGAGGAGGGCATGCTCGCGTCACAGTAAGCCGAAGAGGAGCACCTTCCCCGGGCACGGGCGGTTCCAAGCGGCCCCTAAGTTTAACCGAATGGAAGCTCCGGAGGAGGAGGGCATGCTCGCGTCACAGTAAGCCGAAGAGGAGCACCTTCCCCGGGCACGGGCGGTGCCAAGCGGCCCCTAAGTTTAACCGAATGGAAGCTCCGGGGGAGGAGGACGGGCGTGTGTCACAGTTAAGCCAAATTGGAGCACCTCTTCTGCCCGGGCACGAGCGGAGCGCGAGGCTGTCAGTTATGAATGAATAAATGAATAAATAAATAAAGAATGCCACCTTTCATTTCACAGGGCACACCGGACGGCGTACCAGCAGGTAAAAGTCGGAGTAATTAAATAAATACAAAAAGAATGGCTGGGGAATAAAAAAATAATACGTTTTAATAATAATTTGGTTTTTTTGTTATAACATGAATTTCACTCTCTCTCTCCCCGTATATATATATATATATATATATATATATATATATATATATATATATTTATATATTTATTATATATATTGTATATTTTTTTTAAGCATTTTTGAAGGTGCGCCGCTACTTCGCGGATTTTCAGTTTTCGCGGGTGGTCTCGGTCCCCATTAACCGCGATAACCGAGGGTTCACTGTACTCCATAAAATTTACAAAAAGCGAGGTGAAACACTCAACCAGAGCTGCTTTTTTTTAACATTTCTCGAGGGCCATGGCGAGCCATTTCAAAAAAGCTGCACAACTAACGTATAAAATATTGATAAATTTGCTCGGCCTGATGTGTGTGTAAAGTTTTACGAGTTGTCGTTCATATTTAGAACCTCATAATCAGCTTTGTTTTATTGCTGAACAGTGCAATGCCACTCCCACAACTTTTCACGAAAAATCACGAATTTCGTATTGTGACATCCTCATGGCCGAAACAGTCATCCGAGCATATATGAGGGCGACCTTGTTGAGTTGCACGGAGAAAAACATCCAAGAAAATAACTTGTATTAGCTTTTACCAGTTGGTGGCGCTACTACTACGATGTAAAATAAGTTGGTAGATGTCTTCAGGGCTGAAGTATCCTCAAATGTGTACAACTTCGAGAAGATAGGATCATCTGAGTCATGTTGCCGGAGCTTTTGTTGCCACAGAGTACAATCGGACTTTTCAGCACCTTAATAGCCACGCCTTTTGCCAAAACGTCACAAAATTCGGCAGAGAGTAAGATCATTGTCTTGAATCTTTTCTGACTCATTTTCAGTCGGATTCGTCAAAAGGGCACCGTGCAGTACGTGAAAATTAAAATAAAAACAAATTTTTGATTCCACTTGGCGGCACTGTGTGTATAACAAAATAATAACATTAAGATGTCTTCAGGTCGGGACGTTTTATTTACAGGTGAAGGTTTGGATTTTTAGGAGCATGTGCAGGGGAGTTATTAAGCATTCATTTATTTGTATTAGGTTCATTTTGTCTTCTTATTATTGATATTTGACTGATTCATTAAAAGCAGACAATTATGTTTTAGGTTAATTTTTTACCTGACATGTTTCGGCGAGTCTTTCGCCTTCTTCAGAGTGTCGCATGATGGTGTCTTGAGCTGATGTTCCATGAGGGTGTGACTTACCTGTCAAAAAAATGAAAAAATCAGAGCAGTAAAAGAACAAGCACAACATGAACATTACAAATCAGCAATCACTGACCACTGCAAAAGGGAAAACCACATCATGGACCGGGAGAAGGGCAGGGTCATCCGCACAGAAGAGAACAAACAACAGCGCTGGATCAGAGAGGCCATTGAGATCTGCAAGCGAGGCATAAAAACCATGAACAGAGACAAGGGAGCCTTCATCCTCTCTACCACCTGGACCAGCATCTTGGCGGAGTGAACGGACAGCGGGGGGCGTGACTTGCCTTCATTCTTGTGACAGGTAAGTCACGCCCTCATGGAACATCAGCTGATAAAGACGGGTCACAAGACACCATCATGTGACACTCTGAAGAAGGCGAAAGACTTTCGTATTGTGACATGCTCAAGGCCTAAACACTCATCCGAGCAAATATAAGGTAGATTTTGTTAACCTGCCCGGAGAAAAACATCAACGAAAATAATTTGTATTTGTTTTAACCAGTTGGTGGCGCTACCACTGCGATCAAAAATAAGTTGGCAGCCGTCTTCAGGGCCTGAATATCCTCAAATGTGAAAGATTTCCAGAAGATGGATCATCTGAATCATTTTGCAGGAACTTTTGTTGCCACGGAGAATAATCAGACTCTGCGGCACCGTAATAGCCACGCCCTTTGAAGGAAAGTCATAGAAATAGGGATAGAGTAAGATCAATGTCTTGAGTCTTTTCTAGCCAATTTTCAGTCGGATTCGTTAAAAGGGCACCGTGCAGTACGTCAAAATGTAAACATTTATATTGATTGGCGCAAGGTGTATAACTGAATATAAACATATAGATGTCTTCAGGTACCGACTCTTTATGTACATGTGAAGTTTTGGATTTTTAGCAGCACGGGCAGGAGAGTTATTAAGCATTTTGTCCATTGCGGCGAAGGAAATCTTAAGTGAAAACTTTGAAACCCCGCCCCCGTCATATAGTATTTCGGAAACAAAAAATTTTAGCCCCAGTGTTTGTCCCAGGTCTTAAGATGCTCCAGACAGAACTTTAAGGCAATCAGATGAAGCCTTTAGGATCAGGGTGCAAAAGAATGACCCCTGTAAACATGCAAAAAAGGGCAAAAGTCGGACTTTCAAAAATTCATAACTCACTTCCTGTTCATATTAGACGTTAAAAAATATCAAATTTTTCGCCATGCCCGATGAGACTGCCAAGTTTGGTGAGTTTTTGTGCATGTTTCGGGGGTCAAAAATGCGATCGAACAATCGGAAAAATAATAATAATAATAATTTCTACAAAAACAATAGGGACTTCGCAGCGGTCGCTGCTCAGGCCCTAATAATAATAATAATAATAATAATAATAATAATAAAAGTAATAATATTTTCTACAAAAACAATAGGGACCTCGCCGCGGTCGCTGCTCGGGCCCCAATAATAATTTCTACACAAAGTCCATTGTGGAGACCCGCCCCCTTTTAAGTAAATTCAAAATGGCCGACTTCCTGTAAAACCTAGCTCATTGCTCCAAGAGACTTTTTTGTAGGTCTTGGTCTTATACATACAGTGAACCCTCGCTACTTCGAGGTTCACCTTTCGCGGGTTCAGTGCTTCGCGGGTCTAAAAAATATTCGGGGGCATTGTAGTTTCGCCGAGCGGCACGACGGGGCGCTGGAGCGGTTAGACGGCCGGCGTGCGCCGAAGAAGAGCGTGGGCGAAGAGGAGAGTGGACGAAGAAGAGCACGTTCCCCCGGACACGATCGGTGGCGACGTTTCGCGCGGTTCGGACCGTACCAGAGCTCCGGTCGGCGTGCGTGGCAGTTAAGCCGTAGAGGAGCACCTTCCCCGGGCACGGGCGGTTCCAAGCGGCCCCTGAGTTTAACCGAATGGAAGCTCCGGAGGAGGAGGGCATGCTCGCGTCACAGTAAGCCGAAGAGGAGCACCTTCCCCGGGCACGGGCGGTTCCAAGCGGCCCCTAAGTTTAACCGAATGGAAGCTCCGGAGGAGGAGGGCATGCTCGCGTCACAGTAAGCCGAAGAGGAGCACCTTCCCCGGGCACGGGCGGTGCCAAGCGGCCCATAAGTTTAACCGAATGGAAGCTCCGGGGGAGGAGGGCGGGCGTGTGTCACAGTTAAGCCGAATTGGAGCACCTCTTCTGCCGGGCACAAGCGGAGCGCGAGGCTGTCAGTTATGAATGAATAAATGAATAAATAAATAAAGAATGCCACCTTTCATTTCACAGGGCACACCGGACGGCGTACCAGCAGGTAAAAGTCGGAGTAATTAAATAAATACAAAAAGAATGGTTGGGGAATAAAAAAATAATAAGTTTTAATAATAATTTGTTTTTTTTGTTATAACATGAATTTCACTCTCTCTCTCTCTCTCTCTCCCCCCGTATATATATATATATATATATATATATATATATATATATATATATATATATATATATTATATATTTATTATATATTTTTTTTAAGCATTTTTGAAGGTGCGCCGCTACTTCGCGGATTTTCAGTTTTCGCGGGTGGTCTCGGTCCCCATTAACCGCGATAACCGAGGGTTCACTGTACTCCATAAAATTTACAAAAAGCGAGGTGAAACACTCAACCAGGGCTGCTTTTTTGAACATTTCTCGAGGGCCATGGCGAGCCATTTCAAAAAAGCTGCACAACTAACGTATAAAATATTGATAAATTTGCTCGGCCTGATGTGTGTGTAAAGTTTCACGAGTTGTCGTTCATATTTAGAACCTCATAATCAGCTTTGTTTTATTGCCGAACAGTGCAATGCCACTCCCACAACTTTTCATGAAAAAGGACGAATTTCGTATTGTGACATCCTCATGGCCGAAACAGTCATCCGAGCATATATGAGGGCGACCTTGTTGAGTTGCACGGAGAAAAACATCCAAGAAAATAACTTGTATTAGCTTTTACCAGTTGGGGGCGCTACTACTACGATGAAAAATAAGTTGGTAGATGTCTTCAGGGCTGAAGTATCCTCAAATGTGTGCAACTTCGAGAAGATAGGATCATCTGAGTCATGTTGCTGGAGCTTTTGTTGCCACAGAGTACAATCGGACTTTTCAGCACCGTAATAGCCACGCCTTTTGCCAAAACGTCACAAAATTCGGCAGAGAGTAAGATCATTGTCTTGAGTCTTTTCTGACTAATTTTCAGTCGGATTCGTCGAAAGGGCACCGTGCAGTACGTGACAATTAAAATAAAAACAAATTTTTGATTCCACTTGGCGGCACTGTGTGTATAACAAAATAATAACATTAAGATGTCTTCAGGTCGGGACGTTTTATTTACAGGTGAAGGTTTGGATTTTTAGGAGCATGTGCAGGGGAGTTATTAAGCATTCATTTATTTGTATTAGGTTCATTTTGTCTTCTTATTATTGATATTTGACTGATTCATTAAAAGCAGACAATTATGTTTTAGGTTAATTTTTTACCTGACATGTTTCGGCGAGTCTTTCGCCTACTTCAGAGTGTCGCATGATGGTGTCTTGAGCTGATGTTCCATGAGGGTGTGACTTACCTGTCAAAAAAATGAAAAAAATCAGAGCAGTAAAAGAACAAGCACAACATGAACATTACAAATCAGCAATCACTGACCACTGCAAAAGGGAAAACCACATCATGGACCGGGAGAAGGGCAGGGTCATCCGCACAGAAGAGAACAAACAACAGCGCTGGATCAGAGAGGCCATTGAGATCTGCAAGCGAGGCATAAAAACCATGAACAGAGACAAGGGAGCCTTCATCCTCTCTACCACCTGGACCAGCATCTTGGCGGAGTGAACGGACAGCGGGGGGCGTGACTTGCCTTCATTCTTGTGACAGGTAAGTCACGCCCTCATGGAACATAAGCTGATAAAGGCGGGTCACAAGACACCATCATGTGACACTCTGAAGAAGGCGAAAGACTTTCGTATTGTGACATGCTCAAGGCCTAAACACTCATCCGAGCAAATATAAGGTAGATTTTGTTAACATGCCCGGAGAAAAACATCAACGAAAATAATTTATATTTGTTTTAACCAGTTGGTGGCGCTACCACTGCGATCAAAAATAAGTTGGCAGCCGTCTTCAGGGCCTGAATATCCTCAAATGTGAAAAATTTCGAGAAGATGGATCATCTGAATCATTTTGCAGGAACTTTTGTTGCCACGGAGAATAATCAGACTCTGCGGCACCGTAATAGCCACGCCCTTCGAAGGAAAGTCACAAAAATAGGGATAGAGTAAGATCAATGTCTTGAGTCTTTTCTAGCCAATTTTCAATCAGATTCGTTACAAGGGCACCGTGCAGTACGTCAAAATGTAAAAAATGATATTGATTGGCGCAAGGTGTATAACTGAATATAAACATATAGATGTCTTCAGGTACAGACTCTTTATGTACATGTGAAGTTTTGGATTTTTAGCAGCATGTGCAGGAGAGTTATTAAGCATTTTGTCCATTGCGGCGAAGGAAATCTTAAGTGAAAACTTTGATGCCCCGCCCCCGTCATATAGTATTTCGGAAACAAAAAATTTTAGCCCCAGTGTTTGTCCCAGGTCTTCAGATGCTACAGACAGAATTTTAAGGCAATCAGATGAAGCCTTTAGGATCAGGGTGCAAAAGAATGACCCCTGTAAACATGCAAAAAAGGGCAAAAGTCGGACTTTCAAAAATTCATAACTCACTTCCTGTTCATATTAGACGTTAAAATATCAAATTTTTCGCCATGCCCGATGAGACTGCCAGGTTTGGTGAGTTTTTGTGCATGTTTCGGGGGTCAAAAATGCGATCGAACAATCGGAAAAATAATAATAATAATTTCTACAAAAACAATAGGGACTTCGCAGCGGTCGCTGCTCAGGCCCTAATAATAATAATAATAATAATAATAAAAGTAATAATATTTTCTACAAAAACAATAGGGACCTCGCCGCGGTCGCTGCTCGGGCCCCAAAAATAATTTCTACACAAAGTCCATTGTGGTGACCCGCCCCCTTTTAAGTAAATTCAAAATGGCCGACTTCCTGTAAAACCTAGCTCATTGCTCCAAGAGACTTTTTTGTAGGTCTTGGTCTTATACATACAGTGAACCCTCGCTACTTCGCGGTTCACCTTTCGCAGGTTCAGTGCTTCGCGGGTCTAAAAAATATTCGGGGGCATTGTAGTTTCGCCGAGCGGCACGACGGGGCGCTGGAGCGGTTAGACGGCCGGCGTGCGCCGAAGAAGAGCGTGGGCGAAGAGGAGAGTGGACGAAGAAGAGCACGTTCCCCCGGACACGATCGGTGGCGACGTTTCGCGCGGTTCGGACCGTACCAGAGCTCCGGCCAGCGTGCGTGGCAGTTAAGCCGTAGAGGAGCACCTTCCCCGGGCACGGGCGGTGCCAAGCGGCCCCTAAGTTTAACCGAATGGAAGCTCCGGAGGAGGAGGGCATGCTCGCGTCACAGTAAGCCGAAGAGGAGCACCTTCCCCGGGCACGGGCGGTTCCAAGCGGCCCCTAAGTTTAACCGAATGGAAGCTCCGGAGGAGGAGGGCATGCTCGCGTCACAGTAAGCCGAAGAGGAGCACCTTCCCCGGGCACGGGCGGTGCCAAGCGGCCCCTAAGTTTAACCGAATGGAAGCTCCGGACGGAGGAGGACGGGCGTGTGTCACAGTTAAGCCAAATTGGAGCACCTCTTCTGCCCGGGCACGAGCGGAGCGCGAGGCTGTCAGTTATGAATGAATAAATGAATAAATAAATAAAGAATGCCACCTTTCATTTCACAGGGCACACCGGACGGCATACCAGCAGGTAAAAGTCGGAGTAATTAAATAAATACAAAAAGAATGGCTGGGGAATAAAAAAATAATACGTTTTAATAATAATTTGGTTTTTTTGTTATAACATGAATTTCACTCTCTCTCTCCCCGTATATATATATATATATATATATATATATATATATATATATATATATATATATATATATATATATATATTTATTATATATATTGTATATTTTTTTTAAGCATTTTTGAAGGTGCGCCGCTACTTCGCGGATTTTCAGTTTTCGCGGGTGGTCTCGGTCCCCATTAACCGCGATAACCGAGGGTTCACTGTACTCCATAAAATTTACAAAAAGCGAGGTGAAACACTCAACCAGAGCTGCTTTTTTTTAACATTTCTCGAGGGCCATGGCGAGCCATTTCAAAAAAGCTGCACAACTAACGTATAAAATATTGATAAATTTGCTCGGCCTGATGTGTGTGTAAAGTTTTACGAGTTGTCGTTCATATTTAGAACCTCACAATCAGCTTTGTTTTATTGCCGAACAGTGCAATGCCACTCCCACAACTTTTCACGAAAAATCACGAATTTCGTATTGTGACATCCTCATGGCCGAAACAGTCATCCGAGCATATATGAGGGCGACCTTGTTGAGTTGCACGGAGAAAAACATCCAAGAAAATAACTTGTATTAGCTTTTACCAGTTGGTGGCGCTACTACTACGATATAAAATAAGTTGGTAGATGTCTTCAGGGCTGAAGTATCCTCAAATGTGTACAACTTCGAGAAGATAGGATGATCTGAGTCATGTTGCCGGAGCTTTTGTTGCCACAGAATACAATCGGACTTTTCAGCACCTTAATAGCCACGCCTTTTGCCAAAACGTCACAAAATTCGGCAGAGAGTAAGATCATTGTCTTGAGTCTTTTCTGACTAATTTTCAGTCGGATTCGTCAAAAGGGCACCGTGCAGTACGTGAAAATTAAAATAAAAACAAATTTTTGATTCCACTTGGCGGCACTGTGTGTATAACAAAATAATAACATTAAGATGTCTTCAGGTCGGGACGTTTTATTTACAGGTGAAGGTTTGGATTTTTAGGAGCATGTGCAGGGGAGTTATTAAGCATTCATTTATTTGTATTAGGTTCATTTTGTCTTCTTATTATTGATATTTGACTGATTCATTAAAAGCAGACAATTATGTTTTAGGTTAATTTTTTACCTGACATGTTTCGGCGAGTCTTTCGCCTTCTTCAGAGTGTCGCATGATGGTGTCTTGAGACCCGTCTTTATCAGCTGATGTTCCATGAGGGTGTGACTTACCTGTCAAAAAAATGAAAAATCAGAGCAGTAAAAGAACAAGCACAACATGAACATTACAAATCAGCAATCACTGACCACTGCAAAAGGGAAAACCACATCATGGACCGGGAGAAGGGCAGGGTCATCCGCACCGAAGAGAACAAACAACAGCGCTGGATCAGAGAGGCCATTGAGATCTGCAAGCGAGGCATAAAAACCATGAACAGAGACAAGGGAGCCTTCATCCTCTCTACCACCTGGAGCAGCATTTTGGCGGAGTGAACGGACAGCGGGGGGCGTGACTTGCCTTCATTCTTGTGACAGGTAAGTCACGCCCTCATGGAACATCAGCTGATAAAGACGGGCCACAAGACACCATCATGTGACACTCTGAAGAAGGCGAAAGACTTTCGTATTGTGACATCCTCAAGGCCTAAACACTCATCCGAGCAAATGTAAGGTAGATTTTGTTAACCTGCCCGGAGAAAAAAATCAACGAAAATGATTTGTATTTGTTTTAACCAGTTGGTGGCGCTACCACTGCGATCAAAAATAAGTTGGCAGCCGTCTTCAGGGCCTGAATATCCTCAAATGTGAAAAATTTCGAGAAGATGGATCATCTGAATCATTTTGCAGGAACTTTTGTTGCCACGGAGAATAATCAGACTCTGCGGCACCGTAATAGCCACGCCCTTCGAAGGAAAGTCACAAAAATAGGGATAGAGTAAGATCAATGTCTTGAGTCTTTTCTAGCCAATTTTCAATCAGATTCGTTAAAAGGGCACCGTGCAGTACGTCAAAATGTAAAAAATGATATTGATTGGCGCAAGGTGTATAACTGAATATAAACATATAGATGTCTTCAGGTACAGACTCTATATGTACATGTGAAGTTTTGGATTTTTAGCAGCATGTGCAGGAGAGTTATTAAGCATTTTGTCCATTGCGGCGAAGGAAATCTTAAGTGAAAACTTTGATGCCCCGCCCCCGTCATATAGTATTTCGGAAACAAAAAACTTTAGCCCCAGTGTTTGTGCCAGGTCTTCAGATGCTACAGACAGAATTTTAAGGCAATCAGATGAAGCCTTTAGGATCAGGGTGCAAAAGAATGACCCCTGTAAACATGCAAAAAAGGGCAAAAGTCGGACTTTCAAAAATTCATAACTCACTTCCTGTTCATATTAGACGTTAAAATATCAAATTTTTCGCCATGCCCGATGAGACTGCCAAGTTTGGTGAGTTTTTGTGCATGTTTCAGGGGTCAAAAATGCGATCGAACAATCGGAAAAATAATAATAATAATAATTTCAACAAAAACAATAGGGACTTCGCAGCGGTCGCTGCTCAGGCCCTAATAATAATAATAATAATAATAATAAAAGTAATAATATTTTCTACAAAAACAATAGGGACCTCGCCGCGGTCGCTGCTCGGGCCCCAATAATAATTTCTACACAAAGTCCATTGTGGTGACCCGCCCCCTTTTAAGTAAATTCAAAATGGCCGACTTCCTGTAAAACCTAGCTCATTGCTCCAAGAGACTTTTTTGTAGGTCTTGGTCTTATACATACAGTGAACCCTCGCTACTTCGCGGTTCACCTTTCGCGGGTTCAGTGCTTCGCGGGTCGAAAAAATATTCGGGCGCATTGTAGTTTCGCCGAGCAGCACGACGGGGCGCTGGAGCGGTTAGACGGCCGGCGTGCGCCGAAGAAGAGCGTGGGCGAAGAGGAGAGTGGACGAAGAAGAGCACGTTCCCCCGGACACGATCGGTGGCGACGTTTCGCGCGGTTCGGACCGTACCAGAGCTCCGGCCAGCGTGCGTGGCAGTTAAGCCGTAGAGGAGCACCTTCCCCGGGCACGGGCAGTGCCAAGCGGCCCCTAAGTTTAACCGAATGGAAGCTCCGGAGGAGGAGGGCATGCTCGCGTCACAGTAAGCCGAAGAGGAGCACCTTCCCCGGGCACGGGCGGTTCCAAGCGGCCCCTAAGTGTAACCGAATGGAAGCTCCGGAGGAGGAGGGCATGCTCGCGTCACAGTAAGCCGAAGAGGAGCACCTTCCCCGGGCACGGGCGGTGCCAAGCGGCCCCTAAGTTTAACCGAATGGAAGCTCCGGGGGAGGAGGACGGGCGTGTGTCACAGTTAAGCCAAATTGGAGCACCTCTTCTGCCCGGGCACGAGCGGAGCGCGAGGCTGTCAGTTATGAATGTATAAATGAATAAATAAATAAAGAATGCCACCTTTCATTTCACAGGGCACACCGGACGGCGTACCAGCAGGTAAAAGTCGGAGTAATTAAATAAATACAAAAAGAATGGCTGGGGAATAAAAAAATAATACGTTTTAATAATAATTTGGTTTTTTTGTTATAACATGAATTTCACTCTCTCTCTCCCCGTATATATATATATATATATATATATATATATATATATATATATATATATATATATATATTTATTATATATATTGTATATTTTTTTTAAGCATTTTTGAAGGTGCGCCGCTACTTCGCGGATTTTCAGTTTTCGCGGGTGGTCTCGGTCCCCATTAACCGCGATAACCGAGGGTTCACTGTACTCCATAAAATTTACAAAAAGCGAGGTGAAACACTCAACCAGAGCTGCTTTTTTTTAACATTTCTCGAGGGCCATGGCGAGCCATTTCAAAAAAGCTGCACAACTAACGTATAAAATATTGATAAATTTGCTCGGCCTGATGTGTGTGTAAAGTTTTACGAGTTGTCGTTCATATTTAGAACCTCATAATCAGCTTTGTTTTATTGCCGAACAGTGCAATGCCACTCCCACAACTTTTCACGAAAAATCACGAATTTCGTATTGTGACATCCTCATGGCCGAAACAGTCATCCGAGCATATATGAGGGCGACCTTGTTGAGTTGCACGGAGAAAAACATCCAAGAAAATAACTTGTATTAGCTTTTACCAGTTGGTGGCGCTACTACTACGATATAAAATAAGTTGGTAGATGTCTTCAGGGCTGAAGTATCCTCAAATGTGTACAACTTCGAGAAGATAGGATGATCTGAGTCATGTTGCCGGAGCTTTTGTTGCCACAGAGTACAATCGGACTTTTCAGCACCTTAATAGCCACGCCTTTTGCCAAAACGTCACAAAATTCGGCAGAGAGTAAGATCATTGTCTTGAGTCTTTTCTGACTAATTTTCAGTCGGATTCGTCAAAAGGGCACCGTGCAGTACGTGAAAATTAAAATAAAAACAAATTTTTGATTCCACTTGGCGGCACTGTGTGTATAACAAAATAATAACATTAAGATGTCTTCAGGTCGGGACGTTTTATTTACAGGTGAAGGTTTGGATTTTTAGGAGCATGTGCAGGGGAGTTATTAAGCATTCATTTATTTGTATTAGGTTCATTTTGTCTTCTTATTATTGATATTTGACTGATTCATTAAAAGCAGACAATTATGTTTTAGGTTAATTTTTTACCTGACATGTTTCGGCGAGTCTTTCGCCTTCTTCAGAGTGTCGCATGATGGTGTCTTGAGACCCGTCTTTATCAGCTGATGTTCCATGAGGGTGTGACTTACCTGTCAAAAAAATGAAAAATCAGAGCAGTAAAAGAACAAGCACAACATGAACATTACAAATCAGCAATCACTGACCACTGCAAAAGGGAAAACCACATCATGGACCGGGAGAAGGGCAGGGTCATCCGCACCGAAGAGAACAAACAACAGCGCTGGATCAGAGAGGCCATTGAGATCTGCAAGCGAGGCATAAAAACCATGAACAGAGACAAGGGAGCCTTCATCCTCTCTACCACCTGGAGCAGCATTTTGGCGGAGTGAACGGACAGCGGGGGGCGTGACTTGCCTTCATTCTTGTGACAGGTAAGTCACGCCCTCATGGAACATCAGCTGATAAAGACGGGCCACAAGACACCATCATGTGACACTCTGAAGAAGGCGAAAGACTTTCGTATTGTGACATCCTCAAGGCCTAAACACTCATCCGAGCAAATGTAAGGTAGATTTTGTTAACCTGCCCGGAGAAAAAAATCAACGAAAATTATTTGTATTTGTTTTAACCAGTTGGTGGCGCTACCACTGCGATCAAAAATAAGTTGGCAGCCGTCTTCAGGGCCTGAATATCCTCAAATGTGAAAAATTTCGAGAAGATGGATCATCTGAATCATTTTGCAGGAACTTTTGTTGCCACGGAGAATAATCAGACTCTGCGGCACCGTAATAGCCACGCCCTTCGAAGGAAAGTCACAAAAATAGGGATAGAGTAAGATCAATGTCTTGAGTCTTTTCTAGCCAATTTTCAATCAGATTCGTTAAAAGGGCACCGTGCAGTACGTCAAAATGTAAAAAATGATATTGATTGGCGCAAGGTGTATAACTGAATATAAACATATAGATGTCTTCAGGTACAGACTCTTTATGTACATGTGAAGTTTTGGATTTTTAGCAGCATGTGCAGGAGAGTTATTAAGCATTTTGTCCATTGCGGCGAAGGAAATCTTAAGTGAAAACTTTGATGCCCCGCCCCCGTCATATAGTATTTCGGAAACAAAAAATTTTAGCCCCAGTGTTTGTGCCAGGTCTTCAGATGCTACAGACAGAATTTTAAGGCAATCAGATGAAGCCTTTAGGATCAGGGTGCAAAAGAATGACCCCTGTAAACATGCAAAAAAGGGCAAAAGTCGGACTTTCAAAAACTCACTTCCTGTTCATATTAGACGTTAAAATATCAAATTTTTCGCCATGCCCGATGAGACTGCCAAGTTTGGTGAGTTTTTGTGCATGTTTCAGGGGTCAAAAATGCGATCGAACAATCGGAAAAATAATAATAATAATAATTTCAACAAAAACAATAGGGACTTCGCAGCGGTCGCTGCTCAGGCCCTAATAATAATAATAATAATAATAATAAAAGTAATAATATTTTCTACAAAAACAATAGGGACCTCGCCGCGGTCGCTGCTCGGGCCCCAATAATAATTTCTACACAAAGTCCATTGTGGTGACCCGCCCCCTTTTAAGTAAATTCAAAATGGCCGACTTCCTGTAAAACCTAGCTCATTGCTCCAAGAGACTTTTTTGTAGGTCTTGGTCTTATACATACAGTGAACCCTCGCTACTTCGCGGTTCACCTTTCGCGGGTTCAGTGCTTCGCGGGTCTAAAAAATATTCGGGCGCATTGTAGTTTCGCCGAGCGGCACGACGGGGCGCTGGAGCGGTTAGACGGCCGGCGTGCGCCGAAGAAGAGCGTGGGCGAAGAGGAGAGTGGACGAAGAAGAGCACGTTCCCCCGGACACGATCGGTGGCGACGTTTCGCGCGGTTCGGACCGTACCAGAGCTCCGGCCAGCGTGCGTGGCAGTTAAGCCGTAGAGGAGCACCTTCCCCGGGCACGGGCAGTGCCAAGCGGCCCCTAAGTTTAACCGAATGAAAGCTCCGGAGGAGGAGGGCATGCTCGCGTCACAGTAAGCCGAAGAGGAGCACCTTCCCCGGGCACGGGCGGTTCCAAGCGGCCCCTAAGTTTAACCGAATGGAAGCTCCGGAGGAGGAGGGCATGCTCGCGTCACAGTAAGCCGAAGAGGAGCACCTTCCCC
Organism: Idiotropiscis lumnitzeri; assembly: GCF_059441095.1. Taxonomy (NCBI): domain Eukaryota; kingdom Metazoa; phylum Chordata; class Actinopteri; order Syngnathiformes; family Syngnathidae; genus Idiotropiscis; species Idiotropiscis lumnitzeri. Next base: position 609,116 of record NW_028283622.1, read on the forward strand.
GGGCACGGGCGGTGCCAAGCGGCCCCTAAGTTTAACCGAATGGAAGCTCCGGGGGAGGAGGACGGGCGTGTGTCACAGTTAAGCCAAATTGGAGCACCTCTTCTGCCCGGGCACGAGCGGAGCGCGAGGCTGTCAGTTATGAATGTATAAATGAATAAATAAATAAAGAATGCCACCTTTCATTTCACAGGGCACACCGGACGGCGTACCAGCAGGTAAAAGTCGGAGTAATTAAATAAATACAAAAAGAATGGCTGGGGAATAAAAAAATAATACGTTTTAATAATAATTTGTTTTTTTTGTTATAACATGAATTTCACTCGCTCTCTCCCCGTATATATATATATATATATATATATATATATATATATATATATATATATATATATTATATATTTATTATATATATTGTATATTTTTTTTAAGCATTTTTGAAGGTGCGCCGCTACTTCGCGGATTTTCAGTTTTCGCGGGTGGTCTCGGTCCCCATTAACCGCGATAACCGAGGGTTCACTGTACTCCATAAAATTTACAAAAAGCGAGGTGAAACACTCAACCAGAGCTGCTTTTTTTTTAACATTTCTCGAGGGCCATGGCGAGCCATTTAAAAAAAGCTGCACAACTAACGTATAAAATATTGATAAATTTGCTCGGCCTGATGTGTGTGTAAAGTTTTACGAGTTGTCGTTCATATTTAGAACCTCATAATCAGCTTTGTTTTATTGCTGAACAGTGCAATGCCACTCCCACAACTTTTCACGAAAAATCACGAATTTCGTATTGTGACATCCTCATGGCCGAAACAGTCATCCGAGCATATATGAGGGCGACCTTGTTGAGTTGCACGGAGAAAAACATCCAAGAAAATAACTTGTATTAGCTTTTACCAGTTGGTGGCGCTACTACTACGATGTAAAATAAGTTGGTAGATGTCTTCAGGGCTGAAGTATCCTCAAATGTGTACAACTTCGAGAAGATAGGATCATCTGAGTCATGTTGCCGGAGCTTTTGTTGCCACAGAGTACAATCGGACTTTTCAGCACCTTAATAGCCACGCCTTTTGCCAAAACGTCACAAAATTCGGCAGAGAGTAAGATCATTGTCTTAAGTCTTTTCTGACTAATTTTCAGTCGGATTCGTCAAAAGGGCACCATGCAGTACGTGAAAATTAAAATAAAAACAAATTTTTGATTCCACTTGGCGGCACTGTGTGTATAACAAAATAATAACATTAAGATGTCTTCAGGTCGGGACGTTTTATTTACAGGTGAAGGTTTGGATTTTTAGGAGCATGTGCAGGGGAGTTATTAAGCATTCATTTATTTGTATTAGGTTCATTTTGTCTTCTTATTATTGATATTTGACTGATTCATTAAAAGCAGACAATTATGTTTTAGGTTAATTTTTTACCTGACATGTTTCGGCGAGTCTTTCGCCTTCTTCAGAGTGTCGCATGATGGTGTCTTGAGCTGATGTTCCATGAGGGTGTGACTTACCTGTCAAAAAAATGAAAAAATCAGAGCAGTAAAAGAACAAGCACAACATGAACATTACAAATCAGCAATCACTGACCACTGCAAAAGGGAAAACCACATCATGGACCGGGAGAAGGGCAGGGTCATCCGCACAGAAGAGAACAAACAACAGCGCTGGATCAGAGAGGCCATTGAGATCTGCAAGCGAGGCATAAAAACCATGAACAGAGACAAGGGAGCCTTCATCCTCTCTACCACCTGGACCAGCATCTTGGCGGAGTGAACGGACAGCGGGGGGCGTGACTTGCCTTCATTCTTGTGACAGGTAAGTCACGCCCTCATGGAACATCAGCTGATAAAGACGGGTCACAAGACACCATCATGTGACACTCTGAAGAAGGCGAAAGACTTTCGTATTGTGACATGCTCAAGGCCTAAACACTCATCCGAGCAAATATAAGGTAGATTTTGTTAACCTGCCCGGAGAAAAACATCAACGAAAATAATTTGTATTTGTTTTAACCAGTTGGTGGCGCTACCACTGCGATCAAAAATAAGTTGGCAGCCGTCTTCAGGGCCTGAATATCCTCAAATGTGAAAGATTTCCAGAAGATGGATCATCTGAATCATTTTGCAGGAACTTTTGTTGCCACGGAGAATAATCAGACTCTGCGGCACCGTAATAGCCACGCCCTTTGAAGGAAAGTCATAAAAATAGGGATAGAGTAAGATCAATGTCTTGAGTCTTTTCTAGCCAATTTTCAGTCGGATTCGTTAAAAGGGCACCGTGCAGTACGTCAAAATGTAAACATTTATATTGATTGGCGCAAGGTGTATAACTGAATATAAACATATAGATGTCTTCAGGTACCGACTCTTTATGTACATGTGAAGTTTTGGATTTTTAGCAGCACGGGCAGGAGAGTTATTAAGCATTTTGTCCATTGCGGCGAAGGAAATCTTAAGTGAAAACTTTGATGCCCCGCCCCCGTCATATAGTATTTCGGAAACAAAAAATTTTAGCCCCAGTGTTTGTCCCAGGTCTTCAGATGCTACAGACAGAATTTTAAGGCAATCAGATGAAGCCTTTAGGATCAGGGTGCAAAAGAATGACCCCTGTAAACATGCAAAAAAGGGCAAAAGTCGGACTTTCAAAAATTCATAACTCACTTCCTGTTCATATTAGACGTTAAAATATCAAATTTTTCGCCATGCCCGATGAGACTGCCAAGTTTGGTGAGTTTTTGTGCATGTTTCGGGGGTCAAAAATGCGATCGAACAATCGGAAAAATAATAATAATAATAATTTTTACAAAAACAATAGGGACCTCGCCGCGGTCGCTGCTCGGGCCCCAATAATAATTTCTACACAAAGTCCATTGTGGTGACCCGCCCCCTTTTAAGTAAATTCAAAATGGCCGACTTCCTGTAAAACCTAGCTCATTGCTCCAAGAGACTTTTTTGTAGGTCTTGGTCTTATACATACAGTGAACCCTCGCTACTTCGCGGTTCACCTTTCGCAGGTTCAGTGCTTCGCGGGTCTAAAAAATATTCGGGGGCATAGTAGTTTCGCCGAGCGGCACGACGGGGCGCTGGAGCGGTTAGACGGCCGGCGTGCGCCGAAGAAGAGCGTGGGCGAAGAGGAGAGTGGACGAAGAAGAGCACGTTCCCCCGGACACGATCGGTGGCGACGTTTCGCGCGGTTCGGACCGTACCAGAGCTCCGGCCAGCGTGCGTGGCAGTTAAGCCGTAGAGGAGCACCTTCCCCGGGCACGGGCGGTGCCAAGCGGCCCCTAAGTTTAACCGAATGGAAGCTCCGGAGGAGGAGGGCATGCTCGCGTCACAGTAAGCCGAAGAGGAGCACCTTCCCCGGGCACGGGCGGTTCCAAGCGGCCCCTAAGTTTAACCGAATGGAAGCTCCGGAGGAGGAGGGCATGCTCGCGTCACAGTAAGCCGAAGAGGAGCACCTTCCCCGGGCACGGGCGGTGCCAAGCGGCCCCTAAGTTTAACCGAATGGAAGCTCCGGGGGAGGAGGACGGGCGTGTGTCACAGTTAAGCCAAATTGGAGCACCTCTTCTGCCCGGGCACGAGCGGAGCGCGAGGCTGTCAGTTATGAATGAATAAATGAATAAATAAATAAAGAATGCCACCTTTCATTTCACAGGGCACACCGGACGGCGTACCAGCAGGTAAAAGTCGGAGTAATTAAATAAATACAAAAAGAATGGCTGGGGAATAAAAAAATAATACGTTTTAATAATAATTTGGTTTTTTTGTTATAACATGAATTTCACTCTCTCTCTCCCCGTATATATATATATATATATATATATATATATATATATATATATATATATATATATATATATATATATATATATATATATATATATATTTATTATATATATTGTATATTTTTTTTAAGCATTTTTGAAGGTGCGCCGCTACTTCGCGGATTTTCAGTTTTCGCGGGTGGTCTCGGTCCCCATTAACCGCGATAACCGAGGGTTCACTGTACTCCATAAAATTTACAAAAAGCGAGGTGAAACACTCAACCAGAGCTGCTTTTTTTTAACATTTCTCGAGGGCCATGGCGAGCCATTTCAAAAAAGCTGCACAACTAACGTATAAAATATTGATAAATTTGCTCGGCCTGATGTGTGTGTAAAGTTTTACGAGTTGTCGTTCATATTTAGAACCTCATAATCAGCTTTGTTTTATTGCCGAACAGTGCAATGCCACTCCCACAACTTTTCACGAAAAATCACGAATTTCGTATTGTGACATCCTCATGGCCGAAACAGTCATCCGAGCATATATGAGGGCGACCTTGTTGAGTTGCACGGAGAAAAACATCCAAGAAAATAACTTGTATTAGCTTTTACCAGTTGGTGGCGCTACTACTACGATATAAAATAAGTTGGTAGATGTCTTCAGGGCTGAAGTATCCTCAAATGTGTACAACTTCGAGAAGATAGGATGATCTGAGTCATGTTGCCGGAGCTTTTGTTGCCACAGAGTACAATCGGACTTTTCAGCACCTTAATAGCCACGCCTTTTGCCAAAACGTCACAAAATTCGGCAGAGAGTAAGATCATTGTCTTGAGTCTTTTCTGACTAATTTTCAGTCGGATTCGTCAAAAGGGCACCGTGCAGTACGTGACAATTAAAATAAAAACAAATTTTTGATTCCACTTGGCGGCACTGTGTGTATAACAAAATAATAACATTAAGATGTCTTCAGGTCGGGACGTTTTATTTACAGGTGAAGGTTTGGATTTTTAGGAGCATGTGCAGGGGAGTTATTAAGCATTCATTTATTTGTATTAGGTTCATTTTGTCTTCTTATTATTGATATTTGACTGATTCATTAAAAGCAGACAATTATGTTTTAGGTTAATTTTTTACCTGACATGTTTCGGCGAGTCTTTCGCCTACTTCAGAGTGTCGCATGATGGTGTCTTGAGACCCGTCTTTATCAGCTGATGTTCCATGAGGGTGTGACTTACCTGTCAAAAAAATGAAAAATCAGAGCAGTAAAAGAACAAGCACAACATGAACATTACAAATCAGCAATCACTGACCACTGCAAAAGGGAAAACCACATCATGGACCGGGAGAAGGGCAGGGTCATCCGCACCGAAGAGAACAAACAACAGCGCTGGATCAGAGAGGCCATTGAGATCTGCAAGCGAGGCATAAAAACCATGAACAGAGACAAGGGAGCCTTCATCCTCTCTACCACCTGGAGCAGCATTTTGGCGGAGTGAACGGACAGCGGGGGGCGTGACTTGCCTTCATTCTTGTGACAGGTAAGTCACGCCCTCATGGAACATCAGCTGATAAAGACGGGCCACAAGACACCATCATGTGACACTCTGAAGAAGGCGAAAGACTTTCGTATTGTGACATCCTCAAGGCCTAAACACTCATCCGAGCAAATGTAAGGTAGATTTTGTTAACCTGCCCGGAGAAAAAAATCAACGAAAATTATTTGTATTTGTTTTAACCAGTTGGTGGCGCTACCACTGCGATCAAAAATAAGTTGGCAGCCGTCTTCAGGGCCTGAATATCCTCAAATGTGAAAAATTTCGAGAAGATGGATCATCTGAATCATTTTGCAGGAACTTTTGTTGCCACGGAGAATAATCAGACTCTGCGGCACCGTAATAGCCACGCCCTTCGAAGGAAAGTCACAAAAATAGGGATAGAGTAAGATCAATGTCTTGAGTCTTTTCTAGCCAATTTTCAATCAGATTCGTTAAAAGGGCACCGTGCAGTACGTCAAAATGTAAAAAATGATATTGATTGGCGCAAGGTGTATAACTGAATATAAACATATAGATGTCTTCAGGTACAGACTCTTTATGTACATGTGAAGTTTTGGATTTTTAGCAGCATGTGCAGGAGAGTTATTAAGCATTTTGTCCATTGCGGCGAAGGAAATCTTAAGTGAAAACTTTGATGCCCCGCCCCCGTCATATAGTATTTCGGAAACAAAAAATTTTAGCCCCAGTGTTTGTGCCAGGTCTTCAGATGCTACAGACAGAATTTTAAGGCAATCAGATGAAGCCTTTAGGATCAGGGTGCAAAAGAATGACCCCTGTAAACATGCAAAAAAGGGCAAAAGTCGGACTTTCAAAAATTCATAACTCACTTCCTGTTCATATTAGACGTTAAAATATCAAATTTTTCGCCATGCCCGATGAGACTGCCAAGTTTGGTGAGTTTTTGTGCATGTTTCAGGGGTCAAAAATGCGATCGAACAATCGGAAAAATAATAATAATAATAATTTCAACAAAAACAATAGGGACTTCGCAGCGGTCGCTGCTCAGGCCCTAATAATAATAATAATAATAATAATAAAAGTAATAATATTTTCTACAAAAACAATAGGGACCTCGCCGCGGTCGCTGCTCGGGCCCCAATAATAATTTCTACACAAAGTCCATTGTGGTGACCCGCCCCCTTTTAAGTAAATTCAAAATGGCCGACTTCCTGTAAAACCTAGCTCATTGCTCCAAGAGACTTTTTTGTAGGTCTTGGTCTTATACATACAGTGAACCCTCGCTACTTCGCGGTTCACCTTTCGCGGGTTCAGTGCTTCGCGGGTCTAAAAAATATTCGGGCGCATTGTAGTTTCGCCGAGCGGCACGACGGGGCGCTGGAGCGGTTAGACGGCCGGCGTGCGCCGAAGAAGAGCGTGGGCGAAGAGGAGAGTGGACGAAGAAGAGCACGTTCCCCCGGACACGATCGGTGGCGACGTTTCGCGCGGTTCGGACCGTACCAGAGCTCCGGCCAGCGTGCGTGGCAGTTAAGCCGTAGAGGAGCACCTTCCCCGGGCACGGGCAGTGCCAAGCGGCCCCTAAGTTTAACCGAATGAAAGCTCCGGAGGAGGAGGGCATGCTCGCGTCACAGTAAGCCGAAGAGGAGCACCTTCCCCGGGCACGGGCGGTGCCAAGCGGCCCCTAAGTTTAACCGAATGGAAGCTCCGGGGGAGGAGGACGGGCGTGTGTCACAGTTAAGCCAAATTGGAGCACCTCTTCTGCCCGGGCACGAGCGGAGCGCGAGGCTGTCAGTTATGAATGAATAAATGAATAAATAAATAAAGAATGCCACCTTTCATTTCACAGGGCACACCGGACGGCGTACCAGCAGGTAAAAGTCGGAGTAATTAAATAAATACAAAAAGAATGGCTGGGGAATAAAAAAATAATACGTTTTAATAATAATTTGTTTTTTTTGTTATAACATGAATTTCACTCTCTCTCTCCCCGTATATATATATATATATATATATATATATATATATTTATTATATATATTGTATATTTTTTTTAAGCATTTTTGAAGGTGCGCCGCTACTTCGCGGATTTTCAGTTTTCGCGGATGGTCTCGGTCCCCATTAACGGCGATAACCGAGGGTTCACTGTACTCCATAAAATTTACAAAAAGCGAGGTGAAACACTCAACCAGAGCTGCTTTTTTTTAACATTTCTCGAGGGCCATGGCGAGCCATTTCAAAAAAGCTGCACAACTAACGTATAAAATATTGATAAATTTGCTCGGCCTGATGTGTGTGTAAAGTTTTACGAGTTGACGTTCATATTTAGAACCTCATAATCAGCTTTGTTTTATTGCCGAACAGTGCAATGCCACTCCCACAACTTTTCACGAAAAATCACGAATTTCGTATTGTGACATCCTCATGGCCGAAACAGTCATCCGAGCATATATGAGGGCGACCTTGTTGAGTTGCACGGAGAAAAACATCCAAGAAAATAACTTGTATTAGCTTTTACCAGTTGGTGGCGCTACTACTACGATGTAAAATAAGTTGGTAGATGTCTTCAGGGCTGAAGTATCCTCAAATGTGTACAACTTCGAGAAGATAGGATCATCTGAGTCATGTTGCCGGAGCTTTTGTTGCCACAGAGTACAATCGGACTTTTCAGCACCTTAATAGCCACGCCTTTTGCCAAAACGTCACAAAATTCGGCAGAGAGTAAGATCATTGTCTTGAGTCTTTTCTGACTAATTTTCAGTCGGATTCGTCAAAAGGGCACCGTGCAGTACGTGAAAATTAAAATAAAAACAAATTTTTGATTCCACTTGGCGGCACTGTGTGTATAACAAAATAATAACATTAAGATGTCTTCAGGTCGGGACGTTTTATTTACAGGTGAAGGTTTGGATTTTTAGGAGCATGTGCAGGGGAGTTATTAAGCATTCATTTATTTGTATTAGGTTCATTTTGTCTTCTTATTATTGATATTTGACTGATTCATTAAAAGCAGACAATTATGTTTTAGGTTAATATTTTACCTGACATGTTTCGGCGAGTCTTTCGCCTTCTTCAGAGTGTTGCATGATGGTGTCTTGAGACCCGTCTTTATCAGCTGATGTTCCATGAGGGTGTGACTTACCTGTCAAAAAAATGAAAAATCAGAGCAGTCAAAGAACAAGCACAACATGAACATTACAAATCAGCAATCACTGACCACTGCAAAAGGGAAAACCACATCATGGACCGGGAGAAGGGCAGGGTCATCCGCACCGAAGAGAACAAACAACAGCGCTGGATCAGAGAGGCCATTGAGATCTGCAAGCGAGGCATAAAAACCATGAACAGAGACAAGGGAGCCTTCATCCTCTCTACCACCTGGAGCAGCATTTTGGCGGAGTGAACGGACAGCGGGGGGCGTGACTTGCCTTCATTCTTGTGACAGGTAAGTCACGCCCTCATGGAACATCAGCTGATAAAGACGGGCCACAAGACACCATCATGTGACACTCTGAAGAAGGCGAAAGACTTTCGTATTGTGACATCCTCAAGGCCTAAACACTCATCCGAGCAAATGTAAGGTAGATTTTGTTAACCTGCCCGGAGAAAAAAATCAACGAAAATAATTTGTATTTGTTTTAACCAGTTGGTGGCGCTACCACTGCGATCAAAAATAAGTTGGCAGCCGTCTTCAGGGCCTGAATATCCTCAAATGTGAAAAATTTCGAGAAGATGGATCATCTGAATCATTTTGCAGGAACTTTTGTTGCCACGGAGAATAATCAGACTCTGCGGCACCGTAATAGCCACGCCCTTCGAAGGAAAGTCACAAAAATAGGGATAGAGTAAGATCAATGTCTTGAGTCTTTTCTAGCCAATTTTCAATCAGATTCGTTAAAAGGGCACCGTGCAGTACGTCAAAATGTAAAAAATGATATTGATTGGCGCAAGGTGTATAAATGAATATAAATATATAGAAGTCTTCAGGTACAGACTCTTTATGAACATGTGAAGTTTTGGATTTTTAGCAGCATGTGCAGGAGAGTTATTAAGCATTTTGTCCATTGCGGCGAAGGAAATCTTAAGTGAAAACTTTGATGCCTCGCCCCCGTCATATAGTATTTCGGAAACAAAAAATTTTAGCCCCAGTGTTTGTGCCAGGTCTTCAGATGCTACAGACAGAATTTTAAGGCAATCAGATGAAGCCTTTAGGATCAGGGTGCAAAAGAATGACCCCTGTAAACATGCAAAAAAGGGCAAAAGTCGGACTTTCAAAAATTCATAACTCACTTCCTGTTCATATTAGACGTTAAAATATCAAATTTTTCGCCATGCCCGATGAGACTGCCAAGTTTGGTGAGTTTTTGTGCATGTTTCGGGGGTCAAAAATGCGATCGAACAATCGGAAAAATAATAATAATAATAATTTCTACAAAAACAATAGGGACTTCGCAGCGGTCGCTGCTCAGACCCTAATAATAATAATAATAATAATAATAAAAGTAATAATATCTTCTACAAAAACAATAGGGACCTCGCCGCGGTCGCTGCTCGGGCCCCAATAATAATTTCTACACAAAGTCCATTGTGGTGACCCGCCCCCTTTTAAGTAAATTCAAAATGGCCGACTTCCTGTAAAACCTAGCTCATTGCTCCAAGAGACTTTTTTGTAGGTCTTGGTCTTATACATACAGTGAACCCTCGCTACTTCGCGGTTCACCTTTCGCGGGTTCAGTGCTTCGCGGGTCTAAAAAATATTCGGGGGCATTGTAGTTTCGCCGAGCGGCACGACGGGGCGCTGGAGCGGTTAGACGGCCGGCGTGCGCCGAAGAAGAGCGTGGGCGAAGAGGAGAGTGGACGAAGAAGAGCACGTTCCCCCGGACACGATCGGTGGCGACGTTTCGCGCGGTTCGGACCGTACCAGAGCTCCGGCCAGCGTGCGTGGCAGTTAAGTCGTAGAGGAGCACCTTCCCCGGGCACGGGCGGTGCCAAGCGGCCCCTAAGTTTAACCGAATGGAAGCTCCGGAGGAGGAGGGCATGCTCGCGTCACACTAAGCCGAAGAGGAGCACCTTCCCCGGGCACGGGCGGTTCCAAGCGGCCCCTAAGTTTAACCGAATGGAAGCTCCGGAGGAGGAGGGCATGCTCGCGTCACAGTAAGCCGAAGAGGAGCACCTTCCCCGGGCACGGGCGGTGCCAAGCGGCCCCTAAGTTTAACCGAATGGAAGCTCCGGGGGAGGAGGACGGGCGTGTGTCACAGTTAAGCCAAATTGGAGCACCTCTTCTGCCCGGGCACGAGCGGAGCGCGAGGCTGTCAGTTATGAATGAATAAATGAATAAATAAATAAAGAATGCCACCTTTCATTTCACAGGGCACACCGGACGGCGTACCAGCAGGTAAAAGTCGGAGTAATTAAATAAATACAAAAAGAATGGCTGGGGAATAAAAAAATAATACGTTTTAATAATAATTTGTTTTTTTTGTTATAACATGAATTTCACTCTCTCTCTCCCCGTATATACATATATATATATATATATATATATATATATATATATATTTATTATATATATTGTATATTTTTTTTAAGCATTTTTGAAGGTGCGCCGCTACTTCGCGGATTTTCAGTTTTCGCGGATGGTCTCGGTCCCCATTAACGGCGATAACCGAGGGTTCACTGTACTCCATAAAATTTACAAAAAGCGAGGTGAAACACTCAACCAGAGCTGCTTTTTTTTAACATTTCTCGAGGGCCATGGCGAGCCATTTCAAAAAAGCTGCACAACTAACGTATAAAATATTGATAAATTTGCTCGGCCTGATGTGTGTGTAAAGTTTTACGAGTTGACGTTCATATTTAGAACCTCATAATCAGCTTTGTTTTATTGCCGAACAGTGCAATGCCACTCCCACAACTTTTCACGAAAAAGGACGAATTTCGTATTGTGACATCCTCATGGCCGAAACAGTCATCCGAGCATATATGAGGGCGACCTTGTTGAGTTGCACGGAGAAAAACATCCAAGAAAATAACTTGTATTAGCTTTTACCAGTTGGTGGCGCTACTACTACGATGTAAAATAAGTTGGTAGATGTCTTCAGGGCTGAAGTATCCTCAAATGTGTACAACTTCGAGAAGATAGGATCATCTGAGTCATGTTGCCGGAGCTTTTGTTGCCACAGAGTACAATCGGACTTTTCAGCACCTTAATAGCCACGCCTTTTGCCAAAACGTCACAAAATTCGGCAGAGAGTAAGATCATTGTCTTGAGTCTTTTCTGACTAATTTTCAGTCGGATTCGTCAAAAGGGCACCGTGCAGTACGTGAAAATTAAAATAAAAACAAATTTTTGATTCCACTTGGCGGCACTGTGTGTATAACAAAATAATAACATTAAGATGTCTTCAGGTCGGGACGTTTTATTTACAGGTGAAGGTTTGGATTTTTAGGAGCATGTGCAGGGGAGTTATTAAGCATTCATTTATTTGTATTAGGTTCATTTTGTCTTCTTATTATTGATATTTGACTGATTCATTAAAAGCAGACAATTATGTTTTAGGTTAATATTTTACCTGACATGTTTCGGCGAGTCTTTCGCCTTCTTCAGAGTGTCGCATGATGGTGTCTTGAGACCCGTCTTTATCAGCTGATGTTCCATGAGGGTGTGACTTACCTGTCAAAAAAATGAAAAATCAGAGCAGTCAAAGAACAAGCACAACATGAACATTACAAATCAGCAATCACTGACCACTGCAAAAGGGAAAACCACATCATGGACCGGGAGAAGGGCAGGGTCATCCGCACCGAAGAGAACAAACAACAGCGCTGGATCAGAGAGGCCATTGAGATCTGCAAGCGAGGCATAAAAACCATGAACAGAGACAAGGGAGCCTTCATCCTCTCTACCACCTGGAGCAGCATTTTGGCGGAGTGAACGGACAGCGGGGGGCGTGACTTGCCTTCATTCTTGTGACAGGTAAGTCACGCCCTCATGGAACATCAGCTGATAAAGACGGGCCACAAGACACCATCATGTGACACTCTGAAGAAGGCGAAAGACTTTCGTATTGTGACATCCTCAAGGCCTAAACACTCATCCGAGCAAATGTAAGGTAGATTTTGTTAACCTGCCCGGAGAAAAAAATCAACGAAAATAATTTGTATTTGTTTTAACCAGTTGGTGGCGCTACCACTGCGATCAAAAATAAGTTGGCAGCCGTCTTCAGGGCCTGAATATCCTCAAATGTGAAAAATTTCGAGAAGATGGATCATCTGAATCATTTTGCAGGAACTTTTGTTGCCACGGAGAATAATCAGACTCTGCGGCACCGTAATAGCCACGCCCTTCGAAGGAAAGTCACAAAAATAGGGATAGAGTAAGATCAATGTCTTGAGTCTTTTCTAGCCAATTTTCAATCAGATTCGTTAAAAGGGCACCGTGCAGTACGTCAAAATGTAAAAAATGATATTGATTGGCGCAAGGTGTATAAATGAATATAAATATATAGAAGTCTTCAGGTACAGACTCTTTATGAACATGTGAAGTTTTGGATTTTTAGCAGCATGTGCAGGAGAGTTATTAAGCATTTTGTCCATTGCGGCGAAGGAAATCTTAAGTGAAAACTTTGATGCCTCGCCCCCGTCATATAGTATTTCGGAAACAAAAAATTTTAGCCCCAGTGTTTGTGCCAGGTCTTCAGATGCTACAGACAGAATTTTAAGGCAATCAGATGAAGCCTTTAGGATCAGGGTGCAAAAGAATGACCCCTGTAAACATGCAAAAAAGGGCAAAAGTCGGACTTTCAAAAATTCATAACTCACTTCCTGTTCATATTAGACGTTAAAATATCAAATTTTTCGCCATGCCCGATGAGACTGCCAAGTTTGGTGAGTTTTTGTGCATGTTTCGGGGGTCAAAAATGCGATCGAACAATCGGAAAAATAATAATAATAATAATTTCTACAAAAACAATAGGGACTTCGCAGCGGTCGCTGCTCAGACCCTAATAATAATAATAATAATAATAATAAAAGTAATAATATCTTCTACAAAAACAATAGGGACCTCGCCGCGGTCGCTGCTCGGGCCCCAATAATAATTTCTACACAAAGTCCATTGTGGTGACCCGCCCCCTTTTAAGTAAATTCAAAATGGCCGACTTCCTGTAAAACCTAGCTCATTGCTCCAAGAGACTTTTTTGTAGGTCTTGGTCTTATACATACAGTGAACCCTCGCTACTTCGCGGTTCACCTTTCGCGGGTTCAGTGCTTCGCGGGTCTAAAAAATATTCGGGGGCATTGTAGTTTCGCCGAGCGGCACGACGGGGCGCTGGAGCGGTTAGACGGCCGGCGTGCGCCGAAGAAGAGCGTGGGCGAAGAGGAGAGTGGACGAAGAAGAGCACGTTCCCCCGGACACGATCGGTGGCGACGTTTCGCGCGGTTCGGACCGTACCAGAGCTCCGGCCAGCGTGCGTGGCAGTTAAGTCGTAGAGGAGCACCTTCCCCGGGCACGGGCGGTGCCAAGCGGCCCCTAAGTTTAACCGAATGGAAGCTCCGGAGGAGGAGGGCATGCTCGCGTCACACTAAGCCGAAGAGGAGCACCTTCCCCGGGCACGGGCGGTTCCAAGCGGCCCCTAAGTTTAACCGAATGGAAGCTCCGGAGGAGGAGGGCATGCTCGCGTCACAGTAAGCCGAAGAGGAGCACCTTCCCCGGGCACGGGCGGTGCCAAGCGGCCCCTAAGTTTAACCGAATGGAAGCTCCGGGGGAGGAGGACGGGCGTGTGTCACAGTTAAGCCAAATTGGAGCACCTCTTCTGCCCGGGCACGAGCGGAGCGCGAGGCTGTCAGTTATGAATGAATAAATGAATAAATAAATAAAGAATGCCACCTTTCATTTCACAGGGCACACCGGACGGCGTACCAGCAGGTAAAAGTCGGAGTAATTAAATAAATACAAAAAGAATGGCTGGGGAATAAAAAAATAATACGTTTTAATAATAATTTGTTTTTTTTGTTATAACATGAATTTCACTCTCTCTCTCCCCGTATATACATATATATATATATATATATATATATATATATATATATTTATTATATATATTGTATATTTTTTTTAAGCATTTTTGAAGGTGCGCCGCTACTTCGCGGATTTTCAGTTTTCGCGGATGGTCTCGGTCCCCATTAACGGCGATAACCGAGGGTTCACTGTACTCCATAAAATTTACAAAAAGCGAGGTGAAACACTCAACCAGAGCTGCTTTTTTTTAACATTTCTCGAGGGCCATGGCGAGCCATTTCAAAAAAGCTGCACAACTAACGTATAAAATATTGATAAATTTGCTCGGCCTGATGTGTGTGTAAAGTTTTACGAGTTGACGTTCATATTTAGAACCTCATAATCAGCTTTGTTTTATTGCCGAACAGTGCAATGCCACTCCCACAACTTTTCACGAAAAAGGACGAATTTCGTATTGTGACATCCTCATGGCCGAAACAGTCATCCGAGCATATATGAGGGCGACCTTGTTGAGTTGCACGGAGAAAAACATCCAAGAAAATAACTTGTATTAGCTTTTACCAGTTGGTGGCGCTACTACTACGATGTAAAATAAGTTGGTAGATGTCTTCAGGGCTGAAGTATCCTCAAATGTGTACAACTTCGAGAAGATAGGATCATCTGAGTCATGTTGCCGGAGCTTTTGTTGCCACAGAGTACAATCGGACTTTTCAGCACCTTAATAGCCACGCCTTTTGCCAAAACGTCACAAAATTCGGCAGAGAGTAAGATCATTGTCTTGAGTCTTTTCTGACTAATTTTCAGTCGGATTCGTCAAAAGGGCACCGTGCAGTACGTGAAAATTAAAATAAAAACAAATTTTTGATTCCACTTGGCGGCACTGTGTGTATAACAAAATAATAACATTAAGATGTCTTCAGGTCGGGACGTTTTATTTACAGGTGAAGGTTTGGATTTTTAGGAGCATGTGCAGGGGAGTTATTAAGCATTCATTTATTTGTATTAGGTTCATTTTGTCTTCTTATTATTGATATTTGACTGATTCATTAAAAGCAGACAATTATGTTTTAGGTTAATATTTTACCTGACATGTTTCGGCGAGTCTTTCGCCTTCTTCAGAGTGTCGCATGATGGTGTCTTGAGACCCGTCTTTATCAGCTGATGTTCCATGAGGGTGTGACTTACCTGTCAAAAAAATGAAAAATCAGAGCAGTCAAAGAACAAGCACAACATGAACATTACAAATCAGCAATCACTGACCACTGCAAAAGGGAAAACCACATCATGGACCGGGAGAAGGGCAGGGTCATCCGCACCGAAGAGAACAAACAACAGCGCTGGATCAGAGAGGCCATTGAGATCTGCAAGCGAGGCATAAAAACCATGAACAGAGACAAGGGAGCCTTCATCCTCTCTACCACCTGGAGCAGCATTTTGGCGGAGTGAACGGACAGCGGGGGGCGTGACTTGCCTTCATTCTTGTGACAGGTAAGTCACGCCCTCATGGAACATCAGCTGATAAAGACGGGCCACAAGACACCATCATGTGACACTCTGAAGAAGGCGAAAGACTTTCGTATTGTGACATCCTCAAGGCCTAAACACTCATCCGAGCAAATGTAAGGTAGATTTTGTTAACCTGCCCGGAGAAAAAAATCAACGAAAATAATTTGTATTTGTTTTAACCAGTTGGTGGCGCTACCACTGCGATCAAAAATAAGTTGGCAGCCGTCTTCAGGGCCTGAATATCCTCAAATGTGAAAAATTTCGAGAAGATGGATCATCTGAATCATTTTGCAGGAACTTTTGTTGCCACGGAGAATAATCAGACTCTGCGGCACCGTAATAGCCACGCCCTTCGAAGGAAAGTCACAAAAATAGGGATAGAGTAAGATCAATGTCTTGAGTCTTTTCTAGCCAATTTTCAATCAGATTCGTTAAAAGGGCACCGTGCAGTACGTCAAAATGTAAAAAATGATATTGATTGGCGCAAGGTGTATAAATGAATATAAATATATAGAAGTCTTCAGGTACAGACTCTTTATGAACATGTGAAGTTTTGGATTTTTAGCAGCATGTGCAGGAGAGTTATTAAGCATTTTGTCCATTGCGGCGAAGGAAATCTTAAGTGAAAACTTTGATGCCTCGCCCCCGTCATATAGTATTTCGGAAACAAAAAATTTTAGCCCCAGTGTTTGTGCCAGGTCTTCAGATGCTACAGACAGAATTTTAAGGCAATCAGATGAAGCCTTTAGGATCAGGGTGCAAAAGAATGACCCCTGTAAACATGCAAAAAAGGGCAAAAGTCGGACTTTCAAAAATTCATAACTCACTTCCTGTTCATATTAGACGTTAAAATATCAAATTTTTCGCCATGCCCGATGAGACTGCCAAGTTTGGTGAGTTTTTGTGCATGTTTCGGGGGTCAAAAATGCGATCGAACAATCGGAAAAATAATAATAATAATAATTTCTACAAAAACAATAGGGACTTCGCAGCGGTCGCTGCTCAGACCCTAATAATAATAATAATAATAATAATAAAAGTAATAATATCTTCTACAAAAACAATAGGGACCTCGCCGCGGTCGCTGCTCGGGCCCCAATAATAATTTCTACACAAAGTCCATTGTGGTGACCCGCCCCCTTTTAAGTAAATTCAAAATGGCCGACTTCCTGTAAAACCTAGCTCATTGCTCCAAGAGACTTTTTTGTAGGTCTTGGTCTTATACATACAGTGAACCCTCGCTACTTCGCGGTTCACCTTTCGCGGGTTCAGTGCTTCGCGGGTCTAAAAAATATTCGGGGGCATTGTAGTTTCGCCGAGCGGCACGACGGGGCGCTGGAGCGGTTAGACGGCCGGCGTGCGCCGAAGAAGAGCGTGGGCGAAGAGGAGAGTGGACGAAGAAGAGCACGTTCCCCCGGACACGATCGGTGGCGACGTTTCGCGCGGTTCGGACCGTACCAGAGCTCCGGCCAGCGTGCGTGGCAGTTAAGTCGTAGAGGAGCACCTTCCCCGGGCACGGGCGGTGCCAAGCGGCCCCTAAGTTTAACCGAATGGAAGCTCCGGAGGAGGAAGGCATGCTCGCGTCACACTAAGCCGAAGAGGAGCACCTTCCCCGGGCACGGGCGGTTCCAAGCGGCCCCTAAGTTTAACCGAATGGAAGCTCCGGAGGAGGAGGGCATGCTCGCGTCACAGTAAGCCGAAGAGGAGCACCTTCCCCGGGCACGGGCGGTGCCAAGCGGCCCCTAAGTTTAACCGAATGGAAGCTCCGGGGGAGGAGGACGGGCGTGTGTCACAGTTAAGCCAAATTGGAGCACCTCTTCTGCCCGGGCACGAGCGGAGCGCGAGGCTGTCAGTTATGAATGAATAAATGAATAAATAAATAAAGAATGCCACCTTTCATTTCACAGGGCACACCGGACGGCGTACCAGCAGGTAAAAGTCGGAGTAATTAAATAAATACAAAAAGAATGGCTGGGGAATAAAAAAATAATACGTTTTAATAATAATTTGTTTTTTTTGTTATAACATGAATTTCACTCTCTCTCTCCCCGTATATACATATATATATATATATATATATATATATATATATATATTTATTATATATATTGTATATTTTTTTTAAGCATTTTTGAAGGTGCGCCGCTACTTCGCGGATTTTCAGTTTTCGCGGATGGTCTCGGTCCCCATTAACGGCGATAACCGAGGGTTCACTGTACTCCATAAAATTTACAAAAAGCGAGGTGAAACACTCAACCAGAGCTGCTTTTTTTTAACATTTCTCGAGGGCCATGGCGAGCCATTTCAAAAAAGCTGCACAACTAACGTATAAAATATTGATAAATTTGCTCGGCCTGATGTGTGTGTAAAGTTTTACGAGTTGACGTTCATATTTAGAACCTCATAATCAGCTTTGTTTTATTGCCGAACAGTGCAATGCCACTCCCACAACTTTTCATGAAAAAGGACGAATTTCGTATTGTGACATCCTCATGGCCGAAACAGTCATCCGAGCATATATGAGGGCGACCTTGTTGAGTTGCACGGAGAAAAACATCCAAGAAAATAACTTGTATTAGCTTTTACCAGTTGGTGGCGCTACTACTACGATGTAAAATAAGTTGGTAGATGTCTTCAGGGCTGAAGTATCCTCAAATGTGTACAACTTCGAGAAGATAGGATCATCTGAGTCATGTTGCCGGAGCTTTTGTTGCCACAGAGTACAATCGGACTTTTCAGCACCTTAATAGCCACGCCTTTTGCCAAAACGTCACAAAATTCGGCAGAGAGTAAGATCATTGTCTTGAGTCTTTTCTGACTAATTTTCAGTCGGATTCGTCAAAAGGGCACCGTGCAGTACGTGAAAATTAAAATAAAAACAAATTTTTGATTCCACTTGGCGGCACTGTGTGTATAACAAAATAATAACATTAAGATGTCTTCAGGTCGGGACGTTTTATTTACAGGTGAAGGTTTGGATTTTTAGGAGCATGTGCAGGGGAGTTATTAAGCATTCATTTATTTGTATTAGGTTCATTTTGTCTTCTTATTATTGATATTTGACTGATTCATTAAAAGCAGACAATTATGTTTTAGGTTAATATTTTACCTGACATGTTTCGGCGAGTCTTTCGCCTTCTTCAGAGTGTCGCATGATGGTGTCTTGAGACCCGTCTTTATCAGCTGATGTTCCATGAGGGTGTGACTTACCTGTCAAAAAAATGAAAAATCAGAGCAGTCAAAGAACAAGCACAACATGAACATTACAAATCAGCAATCACTGACCACTGCAAAAGGGAAAACCACATCATGGACCGGGAGAAGGGCAGGGTCATCCGCACCGAAGAGAACAAACAACAGCGCTGGATCAGAGAGGCCATTGAGATCTGCAAGCGAGGCATAAAAACCATGAACAGAGACAAGGGAGCCTTCATCCTCTCTACCACCTGGAGCAGCATTTTGGCGGAGTGAACGGACAGCGGGGGGCGTGACTTGCCTTCATTCTTGTGACAGGTAAGTCACGCCCTCATGGAACATCAGCTGATAAAGACGGGCCACAAGACACCATCATGTGACACTCTGAAGAAGGCGAAAGACTTTCGTATTGTGACATCCTCAAGGCCTAAACACTCATCCGAGCAAATGTAAGGTAGATTTTGTTAACCTGCCCGGAGAAAAAAATCAACGAAAATAATTTGTATTTGTTTTAACCAGTTGGTGGCGCTACCACTGCGATCAAAAATAAGTTGGCAGCCGTCTTCAGGGCCTGAATATCCTCAAATGTGAAAAATTTCGAGAAGATGGATCATCTGAATCATTTTGCAGGAACTTTTGTTGCCACGGAGAATAATCAGACTCTGCGGCACCGTAATAGCCACGCCCTTCGAAGGAAAGTCACAAAAATAGGGATAGAGTAAGATCAATGTCTTGAGTCTTTTCTAGCCAATTTTCAATCAGATTCGTTAAAAGGGCACCGTGCAGTACGTCAAAATGTAAAAAATGATATTGATTGGCGCAAGGTGTATAAATGATTATAAATATATAGAAGTCTTCAGGTACAGACTCTTTATGAACATGTGAAGTTTTGGATTTTTAGCAGCATGTGCAGGAGAGTTATTAAGCATTTTGTCCATTGCGGCGAAGGAAATCTTAAGTGAAAACTTTGATGCCTCGCCCCCGTCATATAGTATTTCGGAAACAAAAAATTTTAGCCCCAGTGTTTGTGCCAGGTCTTCAGATGCTACAGACAGAATTTTAAGGCAATCAGATGAAGCCTTTAGGATCAGGGTGCAAAAGAATGACCCCTGTAAACATGCAAAAAAGGGCAAAAGTCGGACTTTCAAAAATTCATAACTCACTTCCTGTTCATATTAGACGTTAAAATATCAAATTTTTCGCCATGCCCGATGAGACTGCCAAGTTTGGTGAGTTTTTGTGCATGTTTCGGGGGTCAAAAATGCGATCGAACAATCGGAAAAATAATAATAATAATAATTTCTACAAAAACAATAGGGACTTCGCAGCGGTCGCTGCTCAGACCCTAATAATAATAATAATAATAATAATAATAAAAGTAATAATATCTTCTACAAAAACAATAGGGACCTCGCCGCGGTCGCTGCTCGGGCCCCAATAATAATTTCTACACAAAGTCCATTGTGGTGACCCGCCCCCTTTTCAGTAAATTCAAAATGGCCGACTTCCTGTAAAACCTAGCTCATTGCTCCAAGAGACTTTTTTGTAGGTCTTGGTCTTATACATACAGTGAACCCTCGCTACTTCGCGGTTCACCTTTCGCGGGTTCAGTGCTTCGCGGGTCTAAAAAATATTCCGGGGCATTGTAGTTTCGCCGAGCGGCACGACGGGGCGCTGGAGCGGTTAGACGGCCGGCGTGCGCCGAAGAAGAGCGTGGGCGAAGAGGAGAGTGGACGAAGAAGAGCACGTTCCCCCGGACACGATCGGTGGCGACGTTTCGCGCGGTTCGGACCGTACCAGAGCTCCGGCCAGCGTGCGTGGCAGTTAAGCCGTAGAGGAGCACCTTCCCCGGGCACGGGCGGTGCCAAGCGGCCCCTAAGTTTAACCGAATGGAAGCTCCGGAGGAGGAGGGCATGCTCGCGTCACAGTAAGCCGAAGAGGAGCACCTTCCCCGGGCACGGGCGGTTCCAAGCGGCCCCTAAGTTTAACCGAATGGAAGCTCCGGAGGAGGAGGGCATGCTCGCGTCACAGTAAGCCGAAGAGGAGCACCTTCCCCGGGCACGGGCGGTGCCAAGCGGCCCCTAAGTTTAACCGAATGGAAGCTCCGGGGGAGGAGGACGGGCGTGTGTCACAGTTAAGCCAAATTGGAGCACCTCTTCTGCCCGGGCACGAGCGGAGCGCGAGGCTGTCAGTTATGAATGAAAAAATGAATAAATAAATAAAGAATGCCACCTTTTATTTCACAGGGCACACCGGACGGCGTACCAGCAGGTAAAAGTCGGAGTAATTAAATAAATACAAAAAGAATGGCTGGGGAATAAAAAAATAATACGTTTTAATAATAATTTGTTTTTTTTGTTATAACATGAATTTCACTCTCTCTCTCCCCGTATATATATATATATATATATATATTTATATATTTATTATATATATTGTATATTTTTTTTAAGCATTTTTGAAGGTGCGCCGCTACTTCGCGGATTTTCAGTTTTCGCGGATGGTCTCGGTCCCCATTAACCGCGATAACAGAGAGTTCACTGTACTCCATAAAATTTACAAAAAGCGAGGTGAAACATTCAACCAGAGCTGCTTTTTTTTAACATTTCTCGAGGGCCATGGCGAGCCATTTCAAAAAAGCTGCACAACTAACGTATAAAATATTGATAAATTTGCTCGGCCTGATGTGTGTGTAAAGTTTTACGAGTTGTCGTTCATATTTAGAACCTCATAATCAGCTTTGTTTTATTGCCGAACAGTGCAATGCCACTCCCACAACTTTTCACGAAAAATCACGAATTTCGTATTGTGACATCCTCATGGCCGAAACAGTCATCCGAGCATATATGAGGGCGACCTTGTTGAGTTGCACGGAGAAAAACATCCAAGAAAATAACTTGTATTAGCTTTTACCAGTTGGTGGCGCTACTACTACGATGTAAAATAAGTTGGTAGATGTCTTCAGGGCTGAGGTATCCTCAAATGTGTACAACTTCGAGAAGATAGGATCATCTGAGTCATGTTGCCGGAGCTTTTGTTGCCACAGAGTACAATCGGACTTTTCAGCACCTTAATAGCCACGCCTTTTGCCAAAACGTCACAAAATTCGGCAGAGAGTAAGATCATTGTCTTGAGTCTTTTCTGACTAATTTTCAGTCGGATTCGTCAAAAGGGCACCGTGCAGTACGTGAAAATTAAAATAAAAACAAATTTTTGATTCCACTTGGCGGCACTGTGTGTATAACAAAATAATAACATTAAGATGTCTTCAGGTCGGGACGTTTTATTTACAGGTGAAGGTTTGGATTTTTAGGAGCATGTGCAGGGGAGTTATTAAGCATTCGTTTATTTGTATTAGGTTCATTTTGTCCTCTTATTATTGATATTTGACTGATTCATTAAAAGCAGACAATTATGTTTTAGGTAAATTTTTTACCTGACATGTTTCGGCGAGTCTTTCGCCTTCTTCAGAGTGTCGCATGATGGTGTCTTGAGACCCGTCTTTATCAGCTGATGTTCCATGAGGGTGTGACTTACCTGTCAAAAAAATGAAAAATCAGAGCAGTCAAAGAACAAGCACAACATGAACATTACAAATCAGCAATCACTGACCACTGCAAAAGGGAAAACCACATCATGGACCGGGAGAAGGGCAGGGTCATCCGCACCGAAGAGAACAAACAACAGCGCTGGAT
Source organism: Idiotropiscis lumnitzeri (assembly GCF_059441095.1). Lineage (NCBI taxonomy): Eukaryota > Metazoa > Chordata > Actinopteri > Syngnathiformes > Syngnathidae > Idiotropiscis > Idiotropiscis lumnitzeri. The sequence goes on from NW_028283622.1 coordinate 631,791, forward strand.
CAGAGAGGCCATTGAGATCTGCAAGCGAGGCATAAAAACCATGAACAGAGACAAGGGAGCCTTCATCCTCTCTACCACCTGGAGCAGCATTTTGGCGGAGTGAACGGACAGCGGGGGGCGTGACTTGCCTTCATTCTTGTGACAGGTAAGTCACGCCCTCATGGAACATCAGCTGATAAAGACGGGCCACAAGACACCATCATGTGACACTCTGAAGAAGGCGAAAGACTTTCGTATTGTGACATGCTCAAGGCCTAAACACTCATCCGAGCAAATATAAGGTAGATTTTGTTAACCTGCCCGGAGAAAAACATCAACGAAAATAATTTGTATTTGTTTTAACCAGTTGGTGGCGCTACCACTGCGATCAAAAATAAGTTGGCAGCCGTCTTCAGGGCCTGAATATCCTCAAATGTGAAAAATTTCGAGAAGATGGATCATCTGAATCATTTTGCAGGAACTTTTGTTGCCACGGAGAATAATCAGACTCTGCGGCACCGTAATAGCCACGCCCTTCGAAGGAAAGTCACAAAAATAGGGATAGAGTAAGATCAATGTCTTGAGTCTTTTCTAGCCAATTTTCAATCAGATTCGTTAAAAGGGCACCGTGCAGTACGTCAAAATGTAAAAAATGATATTGATTGGCGCAAGGTGTATAACTGAATATAAACATATAGATGTCTTCAGGTACAGACTCTTTATGTACATGTGAAGTTTTGGATTTTTAGCAGCATGTGCAGGAGAGTTATTAAGCATTTTGTCCATTGCGGCGAAGGATATCTTAAGTGAAAACTTTGATGCCCCGCCCCCGTCATATAGTATTTTGGAAACAAAAAATTTTAGCCCCAGTGTTTGTGCCAGGTCTTCAGATGCTACAGACAGAATTTTAAGGCAATCAGATGAAGCCTTTAGGATCAGGGTGCAAAAGAATGACCCCTGTAAACATGCAAAAAAGGGCAAAAGTCGGACTTTCAAAAATTCATAACTCACTTCCTGTTCATATTAGACGTTAAAATATCAAATTTTTCGCCATGCCCGATGAGACTGCCAAGTTTGGTGAGTTTTTGTGCATGTTTCGGGGGTCAAAAATGCGATCGAACAATCGGAAAAATAATAATAATAATAATTTCTACAAAAACAATAGGTACTTCGCAGCGGTCGCTGCTCAGGCCCTAATAATAATAATAATAATAATAATAAAAGTAATAATATCTTCTACAAAAACAATAGGGACCTCGCCGCGGTCGCTGCTCGGGCCCCAATAATAATTTCTACACAAAGTCCATTGTGGTGACCCGCCCCCTTTTAAGTAAATTCAAAATGGCCGACTTCCTGTAAAACCTAGCTCATTGCTCCAAGAGACTTTTTTGTAGGTCTTGGTCTTATACATACAGTGAACCCTCGCTACTTCGCGGTTCACCTTTCGCGGGTTCAGTGCTTCGCGGGTCTAAAAAATATTCGGGGGCATTGTAGTTTCGCCGAGCGGCACGACGGGGCGCTGGAGCGGTTAGACGGCCGGCGTGCGCCGAAGAAGAGCGTGGGCGAAGAGGAGAGTGGACGAAGAAGAGCACGTTCCCCCGGACACGATCGGTGGCGACGTTTCGCGCGGTTCGGACCGTACCAGAGCTCCGGCCAGCGTGCGTGGCAGTTAAGCCGTAGAGGAGCACCTTCCCCGGGCACGGGCGGTGCCAAGCGGCCCCTAAGTTTAACCGAATGGAAGCTCCGGAGGAGGAGGGCATGCTCGCGTCACAGTAAGCCGAAGAGGAGCACCGTCCCCGGGCACGGGCGGTTCCAAGCGGCCCCTAAGTTTAACCGAATGGAAGCTCCGGAGGAGGAGGGCATGCTCGCGTCACAGTAAGCCGAAGAGGAGCACCTTCCCCGGGCACGGGCGGTGCCAAGCGGCCCCTAAGTTTAACCGAATGGAATCTCCGGGGGAGGAGGACGGGCGTGTGTCACAGTTAAGCCAAATTGGAGCACCTCTTCTGCCCGGGCACGAGCGGAGCGCGAGGCTGTCAGTTATGAATGAATAAATGAATAAATAAATAAAGAATGCCACCTTTCATTTCACAGGGCACACCGGACGGCGTACCAGCAGGTAAAAGTCGGAGTAATTAAATAAATACAAAAAGAATGGCTGGGGAATAAAAAAATAATACGTTTTAATAATAATTTGGTTTTTTTGTTATAACATGAATTTCACTCTCTCTCTCCCCGTATATATATATATATATATATATATATATATATATATATATATATATATATATATATATATTTATATATTTATTGTATATATTGTATATTTTTTTTAAGCATTTTTGAAGGTGCGCCGCTACTTCGCGGATTTTCAGTTTTCGCGGGTGGTCTCGGTCCCCATTAACCGCGATAACCGAGGGTTCACTGTACTCCATAAAATTTACAAAAAGCGAGGTGAAACACTCAACCAGAGCTGCTTTTTTTTAACATTTCTCGAGGGCCATGGCGAGCCATTTCAAAAAAGCTGCACAACTAACGTATAAAATATTGATAAATTTGCTCGGCCTGATGTGTGTGTAAAGTTTTACGAGTTGTCGTTCATATTTAGAACCTCATATTCAGCTTTGTTTTATTGCCGAACAGTGCAATGCCACTCCCACAACTTTTCACGAAAAATCACAAATTTCGTATTGTGACATCCTCATGGCCGAAACAGTCATCCGAGCATATATGAGGGCGACCTTGTTGAGTTGCACGGAGAAAAACATCCAAGAAAATAACTTGTATTAGCTTTTACCAGTTGGTGGCGCTACTACTACAATGTAAAATAAGTTGGTAGATGTCTTCAGGGCTGAAGTATCCTCAAATGTGTACAACTTCGAGAAGATAGGATCATCTGAGTCATGTTGCCGGAGCTTTTGTTGCCACAGAGTACAATCGGACTTTTCAGCACCTTAATAGCCACGCCTTTTGCCAAAACGTCACAAAATTCGGCAGAGAGTAAGATCATTGTCTTGAGTCTTTTCTGACTAATTTTCAGTCGGATTCGTCAAAAGGGCACCGTGCAGTACGTGAAAATTAAAATAAAAAAAAAATTTTTATTCCACTTGGCGGCACTGTGTGTATAACAAAATAATAACATTAAGATGTCTTCAGGTCGGGACGTTTTATTTACAGGTGAAGGTTTGGATTTTTAGGAGCATGTGCAGGGGAGTTATTAAGCATTCATTTATTTGTATTAGGTTCATTTTGTCTTCTTATTATTGATATTTGACTGATTCATTAAAAGCAGACAATTATGTTTTAGGTTAATTTTTTACCTGACATGTTTCGGCGAGTCTTTCGCCTTCTTCAGAGTGTCGCATGATGGTGTCTTGAGACCCGTCTTTATCAGCTGATGTTCCATGAGGGTGTGACTTACCTGTCAAAAAAATGAAAAAATCAGAGCAGTAAAAGAACAAGCACAACATGAACATTACAAATCAGCAATCACTGACCACTGCAAAAGGGAAAACCACATCATGGACCGGGAGAAGGGCAGGGTCATCCGCACAGAAGAGAACAAACAACAGCGCTGGATCAGAGAGGCCATTGAGATCTGCAAGCGAGGCATAAAAACCATGAACAGAGACAAGGGAGCCTTCATCCTCTCTACCACCTGGACCAGCATCTTGGCGGAGTGAACGGACAGCGGGGGGCGTGACTTGCCTTCATTCTTGTGACAGGTAAGTCACGCCCTCATGGAACATCAGCTGATAAAGACGGGTCACAAGACAGCATCATGTGACACTCTGAAGAAGGCGAAAGACTTTTGTATTGTGACATGCTCAAGGCCTAAACACTCATCCGAGCAAATGTAAGGTAGATTTTGTTAACCTGCCCGGAGAAAAAAATCAACGAAAATGATTTGTATTTGTTTTAACCAGTTGGTGGCGCTACCACTGCGATCAAAAATAAGTTGGCAGCCGTCTTCAGGGCCTGAATATCCTCAAATGTGAAAAATTTCGAGAAGATGGATCATCTGAATCATTTTGCAGGAACTTTTGTTGCCACGGAGAATAATCAGACTCTGCGGCACCGTAATAGCCACGCCCTTCGAAGGAAAGTCACAAAAATAGGGATAGAGTAAGATCAATGTCTTGAGTCTTTTCTAGCCAATTTTCAATCAGATTCGTTAAAAGGGCACCGTGCAGTACGTCAAAATGTAAAAAATGATATTGATTGGCGCAAGGTGTATAACTGAATATAAACATATAGATGTCTTCAGGTACAGACTCTTTATGTACATGTGAAGTTTTGGATTTTTAGCAGCATGTGCAGGAGAGTTATTAAGCATTTTGTCCATTGCGGCGAAGGATATCTTAAGTGAAAACTTTGATGCCCCGCCCCCGTCATATAGTATTTTGGAAACAAAAAATTTTAGCCCCAGTGTTTGTGCCAGGTCTTCAGATGCTACAGACAGAATTTTAAGGCAATCAGATGAAGCCTTTAGGATCAGGGTGCAAAAGAATGACCCCTGTAAACATGCAAAAAAGGGCAAAAGTCGGACTTTCAAAAATTCATAACTCACTTCCTGTTCATATTAGACGTTAAAATATCAAATTTTTCGCCATGCCCGATGAGACTGCCAAGTTTGGTGAGTTTTTGTGCATGTTTCGGGGGTCAAAAATGCGATCGAACAATCGGAAAAATAATAATAATAATAATTTCTACAAAAACAATAGGTACTTCGCAGCGGTCGCTGCTCAGGCCCTAATAATAATAATAATAATAATAATAAAAGTAATAATATCTTCTACAAAAACAATAGGGACCTCGCCGCGGTCGCTGCTCGGGCCCCAATAATAATTTCTACACAAAGTCCATTGTGGTGACCCGCCCCCTTTTAAGTAAATTCAAAATGGCCGACTTCCTGTAAAACCTAGCTCATTGCTCCAAGAGACTTTTTTGTAGGTCTTGGTCTTATACATACAGTGAACCCTCGCTACTTCGCGGTTCACCTTTCGCGGGTTCAGTGCTTCGCGGGTCTAAAAAATATTCGGGGGCATTGTAGTTTCGCCGAGCGGCACGACGGGGCGCTGGAGCGGTTAGACGGCCGGCGTGCGCCGAAGAAGAGCGTGGGCGAAGAGGAGAGTGGACGAAGAAGAGCACGTTCCCCCGGACACGATCGGTGGCGACGTTTCGCGCGGTTCGGACCGTACCAGAGCTCCGGCCAGCGTGCGTGGCAGTTAAGCCGTAGAGGAGCACCTTCCCCGGGCACGGGCGGTGCCAAGCGGCCCCTAAGTTTAACCGAATGGAAGCTCCGGAGGAGGAGGGCATGCTCGCGTCACAGTAAGCCGAAGAGGAGCACCGTCCCCGGGCACGGGCGGTTCCAAGCGGCCCCTAAGTTTAACCGAATGGAAGCTCCGGAGGAGGAGGGCATGCTCGCGTCACAGTAAGCCGAAGAGGAGCACCTTCCCCGGGCACGGGCGGTGCCAAGCGGCCCCTAAGTTTAACCGAATGGAATCTCCGGGGGAGGAGGACGGGCGTGTGTCACAGTTAAGCCAAATTGGAGCACCTCTTCTGCCCGGGCACGAGCGGAGCGCGAGGCTGTCAGTTATGAATGAATAAATGAATAAATAAATAAAGAATGCCACCTTTCATTTCACAGGGCACACCGGACGGCGTACCAGCAGGTAAAAGTCGGAGTAATTAAATAAATACAAAAAGAATGGCTGGGGAATAAAAAAATAATACGTTTTAATAATAATTTGGTTTTTTTGTTATAACATGAATTTCACTCTCTCTCTCCCCGTATATATATATATATATATATATATATATATATATATATATATATATATATATATATATATTTATATATTTATTGTATATATTGTATATTTTTTTTAAGCATTTTTGAAGGTGCGCCGCTACTTCGCGGATTTTCAGTTTTCGCGGGTGGTCTCGGTCCCCATTAACCGCGATAACCGAGGGTTCACTGTACTCCATAAAATTTACAAAAAGCGAGGTGAAACACTCAACCAGAGCTGCTTTTTTTTAACATTTCTCGAGGGCCATGGCGAGCCATTTCAAAAAAGCTGCACAACTAACGTATAAAATATTGATAAATTTGCTCGGCCTGATGTGTGTGTAAAGTTTTACGAGTTGTCGTTCATATTTAGAACCTCATATTCAGCTTTGTTTTATTGCCGAACAGTGCAATGCCACTCCCACAACTTTTCACGAAAAATCACAAATTTCGTATTGTGACATCCTCATGGCCGAAACAGTCATCCGAGCATATATGAGGGCGACCTTGTTGAGTTGCACGGAGAAAAACATCCAAGAAAATAACTTGTATTAGCTTTTACCAGTTGGTGGCGCTACTACTACAATGTAAAATAAGTTGGTAGATGTCTTCAGGGCTGAAGTATCCTCAAATGTGTACAACTTCGAGAAGATAGGATCATCTGAGTCATGTTGCCGGAGCTTTTGTTGCCACAGAGTACAATCGGACTTTTCAGCACCTTAATAGCCACGCCTTTTGCCAAAACGTCACAAAATTCGGCAGAGAGTAAGATCATTGTCTTGAGTCTTTTCTGACTAATTTTCAGTCGGATTCGTCAAAAGGGCACCGTGCAGTACGTGAAAATTAAAATAAAAAAAAAATTTTTATTCCACTTGGCGGCACTGTGTGTATAACAAAATAATAACATTAAGATGTCTTCAGGTCGGGACGTTTTATTTACAGGTGAAGGTTTGGATTTTTAGGAGCATGTGCAGGGGAGTTATTAAGCATTCATTTATTTGTATTAGGTTCATTTTGTCTTCTTATTATTGATATTTGACTGATTCATTAAAAGCAGACAATTATGTTTTAGGTTAATTTTTTACCTGACATGTTTCGGCGAGTCTTTCGCCTTCTTCAGAGTGTCGCATGATGGTGTCTTGAGACCCGTCTTTATCAGCTGATGTTCCATGAGGGTGTGACTTACCTGTCAAAAAAATGAAAAAATCAGAGCAGTAAAAGAACAAGCACAACATGAACATTACAAATCAGCAATCACTGACCACTGCAAAAGGGAAAACCACATCATGGACCGGGAGAAGGGCAGGGTCATCCGCACAGAAGAGAACAAACAACAGCGCTGGATCAGAGAGGCCATTGAGATCTGCAAGCGAGGCATAAAAACCATGAACAGAGACAAGGGAGCCTTCATCCTCTCTACCACCTGGACCAGCATCTTGGCGGAGTGAACGGACAGCGGGGGGCGTGACTTGCCTTCATTCTTGTGACAGGTAAGTCACGCCCTCATGGAACATCAGCTGATAAAGACGGGTCACAAGACAGCATCATGTGACACTCTGAAGAAGGCGAAAGACTTTTGTATTGTGACATGCTCAAGGCCTAAACACTCATCCGAGCAAATATAAGGTAGATTTTGTTCACCTGCCCGGAGAAAAACATCAACGAAAATAATTTGTATTTGTTTTAACCAGTTGGTGGCGCTACCACTGCGATCAAAAATAAGTTGGCAGCCGTCTTCAGGGCCTGAATATCCTCAAATGTGAAGGATTTCCAGAAGATGGATCATCTGAATCATTTTGCAGGAACTTTTGTTGCCACGGAGAATAATCAGACTCTGCGGCACCGTAATAGCCACGCCCTTTGAAGGAAAGTCATAAAAATAGGGATAGAGTAAGATCAATGTCTTGAGTCTTTTCTAGCCAATTTTCAATCGGATTCGTTAAAAGGGCACCATGCAGTACGTCAAAATGTAAAAAATGATATTGATTGGCGCAAGGTGTATAACTGAATATAAACATATAGATGTCTTCAGGTACAGACTCTTTATGTACATGTGAAGTTTTGGATTTTTAGCAGCATGTGCAGGAGAGTTATTAAGCATTTTGTCCATTGCGGCGAAGGAAATCTTAAGTGAAAACTTTGATGCCCCGCCCCCGTCATATAGTATTTCGGAAACAAACAATTTTAGCCCCAGTGTTTGTCCCAGGTCTTCAGATGCTACAGACAGAATTTTAAGGCAATCAGATGAAGCCTTTAGGATCAGGGTGCAAAAGAATGACCCCTGTAAACATGCAAAAAAGGGCAAAAGTCGGACTTTCAAAAATTCATAACTCACTTCCTGTTCATATTAGACGTTAAAATATCAAATTTTTCGCCATGCCCGATGAGACTGCCAAGTTTGGTGAGTTTTTGTGCATGTTTCGGGGGTCAAAAATGCGATCGAACAATCGGAAAAATAATAATAATAATAATTTCTACAAAAACAATAGGGACTTCGCAGCGGTCGCTGCTCAGGCCCTAATAATAATAATAATAATAATAATAAAAGTAATAATGTTTTCTACAAAAACAATAGGGACCTCGCCGCGGTCGGTGCTCGGGCCCCAATAATAATTTCTACACAAAGTCCATTGTGGTGACCCGCCCCCTTTTAAGTAAATTCAAAATGGCCGACTTCCTGTAAAACCTAGCTCATTGCTCCAAGAGACTTTTTTGTAGGTCTTGGTCTTATACATACAGTGAACCCTCGCTACTTCGTGGTTCACCTTTCGCGGGTTCAGTGCTTCGCGGGTCTAAAAAATATTCGGGGGCATTGTAGTTTCGCCGAGCGGCACGACGGGGCGCTGGAGCGGTTAGACGGCCGCCGTGCGCCGAAGAAGAGCGTGGGCGAAGAGGAGAGTGGACGAAGAAGAGCACGTTCCCTCGGACACGATCGGTGGCGACGTTTCGCGCGGTTCGGACCGTACCAGAGCTCCGGCCGGCGTGCGTGGCAGTTAAGCTGTAGAGGAGCACCTTCCCCGGGCACGGGCGGTTCCAAGCGGCCCCTAAGTTTAACCGAATGGAAGCTCCGGAGGAGGAGGGCATGCTCGCGTCACAGTAAGCCGAAGAGGAGCACCTTCCCCGGGCACGGGCGGTGCCAAGCGGCCCCTAAGTTTAACCGAATGGAAGCTCCGGGGGAGGAGGGCGGGCGTGTGTCACAGTTAAGCCAAATTGGAGCACCTCTTCTGCCCGGGCACGAGCGGAGCGCGAGGCTGTCAGTTATGAATGAATAAATGAATAAATAAATAAAGAATGCCACCTTTCATTTCACAGGGCACACCGGACGGCGTACCAGCAGGTAAAAGTCGGAGTAATTAAATAAATACTAAAAGAATGGCTGGGGAATAAAAAAATAATACGTTTTAATAATAATTTGGTTTTTTTGTTATAACATGAATTTCACTCTCTCTCTCCCCGTATATATATATATATATATATATATATATATATATATATATATATATATATATATATATATATATATATATATATATTTATTATATATATTGTATATTTTTTTTAAGCATTTTTGAAGGTGCGCCGCTACTTCGCGGATTTTCAGTTTTCGCGGGTGGTCTCGGTCCCCATTAACCGCGATAACCGAGGGTTCACTGTACTCCATAAAATTTACAAAAAGCGAGGTGAAACACTCAACCAGAGCTGCTTTTTTTAACATTTCTCGAGGGCCATGGCGAGCCATTTCAAAAAAGCTGCACAACTAACGTATAAAATATTGATAAATTTGCTCGGCCTGATGTGTGTGTAAAGTTTTACGAGTTGTCGTTCATATTTAGAACCTCATAATCAGCTTTGTTTTATTGCCGAACAGTGCAATGCCACTCCCACAACTTTTCACGAAAAAGGACGAATTTCGTATTGTGACATCCTCATGGCCGAAACAGTCATCCGAGCATATATGAGGGCGACCTTGTTGAGTTGCACGGAGAAAAACATACAAGAAAATAACTTGTATTAGCTTTTACCAGTTGGTGGCGCTACTACTACGATGTAAAATAAGTTGGTAGATGTCTTCAGGGCTGAAGTATCCTCAAATGTGTACAACTTCGAGAAGATAAGATCATCTGAGTCATGTTGCCGGAGCTTTTGTTGCCACAGAGTACAATCGGACTTTTCAGCACCTTAATAGCCACGCCTTTTGCCAAAACGCCACAAAATTCGGCAGAGAGTAAGATCATTGTCTTGAGTCTTTTCTGACTCATTTTCAGTCGGATTCGTCAAAAGGGCACCGTGCAGTACGTGAAAATTAAAATAAAAACAAATTTTTGATTCCACTTGGCGGCACTGTGTGTATAACAAAATAATAACATTACGATGTCTTCAGGTCGGGACGTTTTATTTACAGGTGAAGGTTTGGATTTTTAGGAGCATGTGCAGGGGAGTTATTAAGCATTCATTTATTTGTATTAGGTTCATTTTGTCTTCTTATTATTGATATTTGACTGATTCATTAAAAGCAGACAATTATGTTTTAGGTTAATTTTTTACCTGACATGTTTCGGCGAGTCTTTCGCCTTCTTCAGAGTGTCGCATGATGGTGTCTTGAGCTGATGTTCCATGAGGGTGTGACTTACCTGTCAAAAAAATGAAAAAAATCAGAGCAGTAAAAGAACAAGCACAACATGAACATTACAAATCAGCAATCACTGACCACTGCAAAAGGGAAAACCACATCATGGACCGGGAGAAGGGCAGGGTCATCCGCACAGAAGAGAACAAACAACAGCGCTGGATCAGAGAGGCCATTGAGATCTGCAAGCGAGGCATAAAAACCATGAACAGAGACAAGGGAGCCTTCATCCTCTCTACCACCTGGACCAGCATCTTGGCGGAGTGAACGGACAGCGGGGGGCGTGACTTGCCTTCATTCTTGTGACAGGTAAGTCACGCCCTCATGGAACATCAGCTGATAAAGACGGGTCACAAGACAGCATCATGTGACACTCTGAAGAAGGCGAAAGACTTTCGTATTGTGACATGCTCAAGGCCTAAACACTCATCCGAGCAAATATAAGGTAGATTTTGTTCACCTGCCCGGAGAAAAACATCAACGAAAATAATTTGTATTTGTTTTAACCAGTTGGTGGCGCTACCACTGCGATCAAAAATAAGTTGGCAGCCGTCTTCAGGGCCTGAATATCCTCAAATGTGAAAAATTTCGAGAAGATGGATCATCTGAATCATTTTGCAGGAACTTTTGTTGCCACGGAGAATAATCAGACTCTGCGGCACCGTAATAGCCACGCCCTTCGAAGGAAAGTCACAAAAATAGGGATAGAGTAAGATCAATGTCTTGAGTCTTTTCTAGCCAATTTTCAATCAGATTCGTTAAAAGGGCACCGTGCAGTACGTCAAAATGTAAAAAATGATATTGATTGGCGCAAGGTGTATAACTGAATATAAACATATAGATGTCTTCAGGTACAGACTTTTTATGTACATGTGAAGTTTTGGATTTTTAGCAGCATGTGCAGGAGAGTTATTAAGCATTTTGTCCATTGCGGCGAAGGAAATCTTAAGTGAAAACTTTGAAGCCCCGCCCCCGTCATATAGTATTTCGGAAACAAAAAAATTTAGCCCCAGTGTTTGTCCCAGGTCTTCAGATGCTACAGACAGAATTTTAAGGCAATCAGATGAAGCCTTTAGGATCAGGGTGCAAAAGAATGACCCCTGTAAACATGCAAAAAAGGGCAAAAGTCGGACTTTCAAAAATTCATAACTCACTTCCTGTTCATATTAGACGTTAAAATATCAAATTTTTCGCCATGCCCGATGAGACTGCCAAGTTTGGTGAGTTTTTGTGCATGTTTCGGGGGTCAAAAATGCGATCGAACAATGGGAAAAATAATAATAATAATAATTTCTACAAAAACAATAGGGACTTCGCAGCGGTCGCTGCTCAGGCCCTAATAATAATAATAATAATATTAATAATAATAAAAGTAATAATATTTTCTACAAAAACAATAGGGACCTCGCAGCCGTCGCAGCTCGGGCCCTAATAACAATTTCTAGAAAAACAATAGGGACCTCGCAGCGGTCACTGCTCGGGCCCTAATAATAATAATAATAAAAATAATAATAATTTCCACAAAAACAATGGGGACCTCGTAGCGGTCGCTGCTCAGGCCCTAATAATAATTTCTACAAAAACAATAGGGACCTCGCCGCCGTCGCTGCTCGGGCCCCAATAATAATTTCTACACAAAGTCCATTGTGGTGACCCGCCCCCTTTTAAGTAAATTCAAAATGGCCGACTTCCTGTAAAACCTAGCTCATTGCTCCAAGAGACTTTTTTGTAGGTCTTGGTCTTATACATACAGTGAACCCTCGCTACTTCGCGGTTCACCTTTCGCGGGTTCAGTGCTTCGCGGGTCTAAAAAATATTCGGGGGCATTGTAGTTTCGCCGAGCGGCACGACGGGGCGCTGGAGCGGTTAGACGGCCGGCGTGCGCCGAAGAAGAGCGTGGGCGAAGAGGAGAGTGGACGAAGAAGAGCACGTTCTCCCTGACACGATCGGTGGCGACGTTTCGCGCGGTTCGGACCGTACCAGAGCTCCGGCCGGCGTGCGTGGCAGTTAAGCCGTAGAGGAGCACCTTCCCCGGGCACGGGCGGTGCCAAGCGGCCCCTAAGTTTAACCGAATGGAAGCTCCGGAGGAGGAGGGCATGCTCGCGTCACAGTAAGCCGAAGAGGAGCACCTTCCCCGGGCACGGGCGGTTCCAAGCGGCCCCTAAGTTTAACTGAATGGAAGCTCCGGAGGAGGAGGGCATGCTCGCGTCACAGTAAGCCGAAGAGGAGCACCTTCCCCGGGCACGGGCGGTGCCAAGCGGCCCCTAAGTTTAACCGAATGGAAGTTCCGGGGGAGGAGGGCGGGCGTGTGTCACAGTTAAGCCGAATTGGAGCACCTCTTCCGCCCGGGCACGAGCGGAGCGCGAGGCTGTCAGTTATGAATGAATAAATGAATAAATAAATAAAGAATGCCACCTTTCATTTCACAGGGCACACCGGACGGCGTACCAGCAGGTAAAAGTCGGAGTAATTAAATAAATACAAAAAGAATGGCTGGGGAATAAAAAAATAATACGTTTTAATAATAATTTGGTTTTTTTGTTATAAAATGAATTTCACTCTCTCTCTCCCCGTATATATATATATATATATATATATATATATATATATATATATATTATTATATATATTGTATATTTTTTTTAAGCATTTTTGAAGGTGCGCCGCTACTTCGCGGATTTTCAGTTTTCGCGGGTGGTCTCGGTCCCCATTAACCGCGATAACCGAGGGTTCACTGTACTCCATAAAATTTACAAAAAGCGAGGTGAAACACTCAATCAGGGCTGCTTTTTTGAACATTTCTCAAGGGCCATGGCGAGCCATTTAAAAAAAGCTGCACAACTAACGTATAAAATATTGATAAATTTGCTCGGCCTGATGTGTGTGTAAAGTTTCACGAGTTGTCGTTCATATTTAGAACCTCATAATCAGCGTTGTTTTATTGCCGAACAGTGCAATGCCACTCCCACAACTTTTCACGAAAAAGGACTAATTTCGTATTGTGACATCCTCATGGCCGAAACAGTCATCCGAGCATATATGAGGGCGACCTTGTTGAGTTGCACGGAGAAAAACATCCAAGAAAATAACTTGTATTAGCTTTTACCAGTTGGTGGCGCTACTACTACGATGAAAAATAAGTCGGTAGATGTCTTCAGGGCTGAAGTATCCTCAAATGTGTACAACTTCGAGAAGATAGGATCATCTGAGTCATGTTGCCGGAGCTTTTGTTGCCACAGAGTACAATCGGACTTTTCAGCACCGTAATAGCCACGCCTTTTGCCAAAACGTCACAAAATTCGGCAGAGAGTAAGATCATTGTCTTGAGTCTTTTCTGACTAATTTTCAGTCGGATTCGTCAAAAGGGCACCGTGCAGTACGTGAAAATTAAAATAAAAACAAATTTTTGATTCCACTTGGCGGCGCTGTGTGTATAACAAAATAATAACATTAAGATGTCTTCAGGTCGGGACGTTTTATTTACAGGTGAAGGTTTGGATTTTTAGGAGCATGTGCAGGGGAGTTATTAAGCATTCATTTATTTGTATTAGGTTCATTTTGTCTTCTTATTATTGATATTTGACTGATTCATTAAAAGCAGACAATTATGTTTTAGGTTAATTTTTTACCTGACATGTTTCGGCGAGTCTTTTGCCTTCTTCAGAGTGTCGCATGATGGTGTCTTGAGACCCGTCTTTATCAGCTGATGTTCCATGAGGGTGTGACTTACCTGTCAAAAAAATGAAAAAATCAGAGCAGTAAAAGAACAAGCACAACATGAACATTACAAATCAGCAATCACTGACCGCTGCAAAAGGGAAAACCACATCATGGACCGGGAGAAGGGCAGGGTCATCCGCACCGAAGAGAATAAACAACAGCGCTGGATCAGAGAGGCCATTGAGATCTGCAAGCGAGGCATAAAAACCATGAACAGAGACAAGGGAGCCTTCATCCTCTCTACCACCTGGAGCAGCATTTTGGCGGAGTGAACGGACAGCGGGGGGCGTGACTTGCCTTCATTCTTGTGACAGGTAAGTCACGCCCTCATGGAACATCAGCTGATAAAGACGGGCCACAAGACACCATCATGTGACACTCTGAAGAAGGCGAAAGACTTTCGTATTGTGACATCCTCAAGGCCTAAACACTCATCCGAGCAAATGTAAGGTAGATTTTGTTAACCTGCCCGGAGAAAAAAATCAACGAAAATAATTTGTATTTGTTTTAACCAGTTGGTGGCGCTACCACTGCGATCAAAAATAAGTTGGCAGCCGTCTTCAGGGCCTGAATATCCTCAAATGTGAAAAATTTCGAGAAGATGGATCATCTGAATCATTTTGCAGGAACTTTTGTTGCCACGGAGAATAATCAGACTCTGCGGCACCGTAATAGCCACGCCCTTCGAAGGAAAGTCACAAAAATAGGGATAGAGTAAGATCAATGTCTTGAGTCTTTTCTAGCCAATTTTCAATCAGATTCGTTAAAAGGGCACCGTGCAGTACGTCAAAATGTAAAAAATGATATTGATTGGCGCAAGGTGTATAAATGAATATAAATATATAGAAGTCTTCAGGTACAGACTCTTTATGAACATGTGAAGTTTTGGATTTTTAGCAGCATGTGCAGGAGAGTTATTAAGCATTTTGTCCATTGCGGCGAAGGAAATCTTAAGTGAAAACTTTGATGCCTCGCCCCCGTCATATAGTATTTCGGAAACAAAAAATTTTAGCCCCAGTGTTTGTGCCAGGTCTTCAGATGCTACAGACAGAATTTTAAGGCAATCAGATGAAGCCTTTAGGATCAGGGTGCAAAAGAATGACCCCTGTAAACATGCAAAAAAGGGCAAAAGTCGGACTTTCAAAAATTCATAACTCACTTCCTGTTCATATTAGACGTTAAAATATCAAATTTTTCGCCATGCCCGATGAGACTGCCAAGTTTGGTGAGTTTTTGTGCATGTTTCGGGGGTCAAAAATGCGATCGAACAATCGGAAAAATAATAATAATAATAATTTCTACAAAAACAATAGGGACTTCGCAGCGGTCGCTGCTCAGACCCTAATAATAATAATAATAATAATAATAAAAGTAATAATATCTTCTACAAAAACAATAGGGACCTCGCCGCGGTCGCTGCTCGGGCCCCAATAATAATTTCTACACAAAGTCCATTGTGGTGACCCGCCCCCTTTTCAGTAAATTCAAAATGGCCGACTTCCTGTAAAACCTAGCTCATTGCTCCAAGAGACTTTTTTGTAGGTCTTGGTCTTATACATACAGTGAACCCTCGCTACTTCGCGGTTCACCTTTCGCGGGTTCAGTGCTTCGCGGGTCTAAAAAATATTCGGGGGCATTGTAGTTTCGCCGAGCGGCACGACGGGGCGCTGGAGCGGTTAGACGGCCGGCGTGCGCCGAAGAAGAGCGTGGGCGAAGAGGAGAGTGGACGAAGAAGAGCACGTTCCCCCGGACACGATCGGTGGCGACGTTTCGCGCGGTTCGGACCGTACCAGAGCTCCGGCCGGCGTGCGTGGCAGTTAAGCCGTAGAGGAGCACCTTCCCCGGGCACGGGCGGTTCCAAGCGGCCCCTAAGTTTAACCGAATGGAAGCTCCGGAGGAGGAGGGCATGCTCGCGTCACAGTAAGCCGAAGAGGAGCACCTTCCCCGGGCACGGGCGGTGCCAAGCGGCCCCTAAGTTTAACCGAATGGAAGCTCCGGGGGAGGAGGGCGGGCGTGTGTCACAGTTAAGCCAAATTGGAGCACCTCTTCTGCCCGGGCACGAGCGGAGCGCGAGACTGTCAGTTATGAATGAATAAATAAATAAAGAATGCCACCTTTCATTTCACAGGGCACACCGGACGGCGTACCAGCAGGTAAAAGTCGGAGTAATTAAATAAATACTAAAAGAATGGCTGGGGAATAAAAAAATAATACGTTTTAATAATAATTTAGTTTTTTTGTTATAACATGAATTTCACTCTCTCTCTCCCCGTATATATATATATATATATATATATACATATATATATATATATATATATATATATTTATTATATATATTGTTTATTTTTTTTAAGCATTTTTGAAGGTGCGCCGCTACTTCGCGGATTTTCAGTTTTCGCGGGTGGTCTCGGTCCCCGTTAACCGCGATAACCGAGGGTTCACTGTACTCCATAAAATTTACAAAAAGCGAGGTGAAACACTCAACCAGAGCTGCTTTTTTTAACATTTCTCGAGGGCCATGGCGAGCCATTTCAAAAAAGCTGCACAACTAACGTATAAAATATTGATAAATTTGCTCGGCCTGATGTGTGTGTAAAGTTTTACGAGTTGTCGTTCATATTTAGAACCTCATAATCAGCTTTGTTTTATTGCCGAACAGTGCAATGCCACTCCCACAACTTTTCATGAAAAAGGACGAATTTCGTATTGTGACATCCTCATGGCCGAAACAGTCATCCGAGCATATATGAGGGCGACCTTGTTGAGTTGCACGGAGAAAAACATCCAAGAAAATAACTTGTATTAGCTTTTACCAGTTGGTGGCGCTACTACTACGATGTAAAATAAGTTGGTAGATGTCTTCAGGGCTGAAGTATCCTCAAATGTGTACAACTTCGAGAAGATAGGATCATCTGAGTCATGTTGCCGGAGCTTTTGTTGCCACAGAGTACAATCGGAATTTTCAGCACCTTAATAGCCACGCCTTTTGCCAAAACGTCACAAAATTCGGCAGAGAGTAAGATCATTGTCTTGAATCTTTTCTGACTCATTTTCAGTCGGATTCGTCAAAAGGGCACCGTGCAGTATGTGAAAATTAAAATAAAAACAAATTTTTGATTCCACTTGGCGGCACTGTGTGTATAACAAAATAATAACATTAAGATGTCTTCAGGTCGGGACGTTTTATTTACAGGTGAAGGTTTGGATTTTTAGGAGCATGTGCAGGGGAGTTATTAAGCATTCATTTATTTGTATTAGGTTCATTTTGTCTTCTTATTATTGATATTTGACTGATTCATTAAAAGCAGACAATTATGTTTTAGGTTAATTTTTTACCTGACATGTTTCGGCGAGTCTTTTGCCTTCTTCAGAGTGTCGCATGATGGTGTCTTGAGCTGATGTTCCATGAGGGTGTGACTTACCTGTCAAAAAAATGAAAAAATCAGAGCAGTAAAAGAACAAGCACAACATGAACATTACAAATCAGCAATCACTGACCACTGCAAAAGGGAAAACCACATCATGGACCGGGAGAAGGGCAGGGTCATCCGCACAGAAGAGAACAAACAACAGCGCTGGATCAGAGAGGCCATTGAGATCTGCAAGCGAGGCATAAAAACCATGAACAGAGACAAGGGAGCCTTCATCCTCTCTACCACCTGGAGCAGCATCTTGGCGGAGTGAACGGACTGCGGGGGCGTGACTTGCCTTCATTCTTGTGACAGGTAAGTCACGCCCTCATGGAACATCAGCTGATAAAGACGGGTCACAAGACAGCATCATGTGACACTCTGAAGAAGGCGAAAGACTTTCGTATTGTGACATGCTCAAGGCCTAAACACTCATCCGAGCAAATATAAGGTAGATTTTGTTCACCTGCCCGGAGAAAAACATCAACGAAAATAATTTGTATTTGTTTTAACCAGTTGGTGGCGCTACCACTGCGATCAAAAATAAGTTGGCAGCCGTCTTCAGGGCCTGAATATCCTCAAATGTGAAGGATTTCCAGAAGATGGATCATCTGAATCATTTTGCAGGAACTTTTGTTGCCACGGAGAATAATCAGACTCTGCGGCACCGTAATAGCCACGCCCTTTGAAGGAAAGTCATAAAAATAGGGATAGAGTAAGATCAATGTCTTGAGTCTTTTCTAGCCAATTTTCAATCGGATTCGTTAAAAGGGCACCATGCAGTACGTCAAAATGTAAAAAATGATATTGATTGGCGCAAGGTGTATAACTGAATATAAACATATAGATGTCTTCAGGTACAGACTTTTTATGTACATGTGAAGTTTTGGATTTTTAGCAGCATGTGCAGGAGAGTTATTAAGCATTTTGTCCATTGCGGCGAAGGAAATCTTAAGTGAAAACTTTGAAGCCCCGCCCCCGTCATATAGTATTTCGGAAACAAAAAAATTTAGCCCCAGTGTTTGTCCCAGGTCTTCAGATGCTACAGACAGAATTTTAAGGCAATCAGATGAAGCCTTTAGGATCAGGGTGCAAAAGAATGACCCCTGTAAACATGCAAAAAAGGGCAAAAGTCGGACTTTCAAAAATTCATAACTCACTTCCTGTTCATATTAGACGTTAAAATATCAAATTTTTCGCCATGCCCGATGAGACTGCCAAGTTTGGTGAGTTTTTGTGCATGTTTCGGGGGTCAAAAATGCGATCGAACAATCGGAAAAATAATAATAATAATAATTTCTACAAAAACAATAGGGACTTCGCAGCGGTCGCTGCTCAGGCCCTAATAATAATAATAATAATATTAATAATAATAAAAGTAATAATATTTTCTACAAAAACAATAGGGACCTCGCAGCCGTCGCAGCTCGGGCCCTAATAACAATTTCTAGAAAAACAATAGGGACCTCGCAGCGGTCACTGCTCGGGCCCTAATAATAATAATAATAAAAATAATAATAATTTCCACAAAAACAATGGGGACCTCGTAGCGGTCGCTGCTCAGGCCCTAATAATAATTTCTACAAAAACAATAGGGACCTCGCCGCCGTCGCTGCTCGGGCCCCAATAATAATTTCTACACAAAGTCCATTGTGGTGACCCGCCCCCTTTTAAGTAAATTCAAAATGGCCGACTTCCTGTAAAACCTAGCTCATTGCTCCAAGAGACTTTTTTGTAGGTCTTGGTCTTATACATACAGTGAACCCTCGCTACTTCGCGGTTCACCTTTCGCGGGTTCAGTGCTTCGCGGGTCTAAAAAATATTCGGGGGCATTGTAGTTTCGCCGAGCGGCACGACGGGGCGCTGGAGCGGTTAGACGGCCGGCGTGCGCCGAAGAAGAGCGTGGGCGAAGAGGAGAGTGGACGAAGAAGAGCACGTTCTCCCTGACACGATCGGTGGCGACGTTTCGCGCGGTTCGGACCGTACCAGAGCTCCGGCCGGCGTGCGTGGCAGTTAAGCCGTAGAGGAGCACCTTCCCCGGGCACGGGCGGTGCCAAGCGGCCCCTAAGTTTAACCGAATGGAAGCTCCGGAGGAGGAGGGCATGCTCGCGTCACAGTAAGCCGAAGAGGAGCACCTTCCCCGGGCACGGGCGGTTCCAAGCGGCCCCTAAGTTTAACTGAATGGAAGCTCCGGAGGAGGAGGGCATGCTCGCGTCACAGTAAGCCGAAGAGGAGCACCTTCCCCGGGCACGGGCGGTGCCAAGCGGCCCCTAAGTTTAACCGAATGGAAGTTCCGGGGGAGGAGGGCGGGCGTGTGTCACAGTTAAGCCGAATTGGAGCACCTCTTCCGCCCGGGCACGAGCGGAGCGCGAGGCTGTCAGTTATGAATGAATAAATGAATAAATAAATAAAGAATGCCACCTTTCATTTCACAGGGCACACCGGACGGCGTACCAGCAGGTAAAAGTCGGAGTAATTAAATAAATACAAAAAGAATGGCTGGGGAATAAAAAAATAATACGTTTTAATAATAATTTGGTTTTTTTGTTATAAAATGAATTTCACTCTCTCTCTCCCCGTATATATATATATATATATATATATATATATATATATATATATATTTATTATATATATTGTATATTTTTTTTAAGCATTTTTGAAGGTGCGCCGCTACTTCGCGGATTTTCAGTTTTCGCGGGTGGTCTCGGTCCCCATTAACCGCGATAACCGAGGGTTCACTGTACTCCATAAAATTTACAAAAAGCGAGGTGAAACACTCAATCAGGGCTGCTTTTTTGAACATTTCTCAAGGGCCATGGCGAGCCATTTAAAAAAAGCTGCACAACTAACGTATAAAATATTGATAAATTTGCTCGGCCTGATGTGTGTGTAAAGTTTCACGAGTTGTCGTTCATATTTAGAACCTCATAATCAGCGTTGTTTTATTGCCGAACAGTGCAATGCCACTCCCACAACTTTTCACGAAAAAGGACTAATTTCGTATTGTGACATCCTCATGGCCGAAACAGTCATCCGAGCATATATGAGGGCGACCTTGTTGAGTTGCACGGAGAAAAACATCCAAGAAAATAACTTGTATTAGCTTTTACCAGTTGGTGGCGCTACTACTACGATGAAAAATAAGTCGGTAGATGTCTTCAGGGCTGAAGTATCCTCAAATGTGTACAACTTCGAGAAGATAGGATCATCTGAGTCATGTTGCCGGAGCTTTTGTTGCCACAGAGTACAATCGGACTTTTCAGCACCGTAATAGCCACGCCTTTTGCCAAAACGTCACAAAATTCGGCAGAGAGTAAGATCATTCATTGTCTTGAGTCTTTTCTGACTAATTTTCAGTCGGATTCGTCAAAAGGGCACCGTGCAGTACGTGAAAATTAAAATAAAAACAAATTTTTGATTCCACTTGGCGGCGCTGTGTGTATAACAAAATAATAACATTAAGATGTCTTCAGGTCGGGACGTTTTATTTACAGGTGAAGGTTTGGATTTTTAGGAGCATGTGCAGGGGAGTTATTAAGCATTCATTTATTTGTATTAGGTTCATTTTGTCTTCTTATTATTGATATTTGACTGATTCATTAAAAGCAGACAATTATGTTTTAGGTTAATTTTTTACCTGACATGTTTCGGCGAGTCTTTTGCCTTCTTCAGAGTGTCGCATGATGGTGTCTTGAGACCCGTCTTTATCAGCTGATGTTCCATGAGGGTGTGACTTACCTGTCAAAAAAATGAAAAAATCAGAGCAGTAAAAGAACAAGCACAACATGAACATTACAAATCAGCAATCACTGACCGCTGCAAAAGGGAAAACCACATCATGGACCGGGAGAAGGGCAGGGTCATCCGCACCGAAGAGAATAAACAACAGCGCTGGATCAGAGAGGCCATTGAGATCTGCAAGCGAGGCATAAAAACCATGAACAGAGACAAGGGAGCCTTCATCCTCTCTACCACCTGGAGCAGCATTTTGGCGGAGTGAACGGACAGCGGGGGGCGTGACTTGCCTTCATTCTTGTGACAGGTAAGTCACGCCCTCATGGAACATCAGCTGATAAAGACGGGCCACAAGACACCATCATGTGACACTCTGAAGAAGGCGAAAGACTTTCGTATTGTGACATCCTCAAGGCCTAAACACTCATCCGAGCAAATGTAAGGTAGATTTTGTTAACCTGCCCGGAGAAAAAAATCAACGAAAATAATTTGTATTTGTTTTAACCAGTTGGTGGCGCTACCACTGCGATCAAAAATAAGTTGGCAGCCGTCTTCAGGGCCTGAATATCCTCAAATGTGAAAAATTTCGAGAAGATGGATCATCTGAATCATTTTGCAGGAACTTTTGTTGCCACTGAGAATAATCAGACTCTGCGGCACCGTAATAGCCACGCCCTTCGAAGGAAAGTCACAAAAATAGGGATAGAGTAAGATCAATGTCTTGAGTCTTTTCTAGCCAATTTTCAATCAGATTCGTTAAAAGGGCACCGTGCAGTACGTCAAAATGTAAAAAATGATATTGATTGGCGCAAGGTGTATAACTGAATATAAACATATAGATGTCTTCAGGTACAGACTCTTTATGTACATGTGAAGTTTTGGATTTTTAGCAGCATGTGCAGGAGAGTTATTAAGCATTTTGTCCATTGCGGCGAAGGAAATCTTAAGTGAAAACTTTGATGCCCCGCCCCCGTCATATAGTATTTCGGAAACAAAAAATTTTAGCCCCAGTGTTTGTCCCAGGTCTTCAGAAGCTACAGACAGAATTTTAAGGCAATCAGATGAAGCCTTTAGGATCAGGGTGCAAAAGAATGACCCCTGTAAACATGCAAAAAAGGGCAAAAGTCGGACTTTCAAAAATTCATAACTCACTTCTTGTTCATATTAGACATTAAAATATCAAATTTTTCGCCATGCCCGATGAGACTGCCAACTTTGGTGAGTTTTTGTGCATGTTTCGGGGGTCAAAAATGCGATCGAACAATCGGAAAAATAATAATAAAAATAATTTCTACAAAAACAATAGGGACTTCGCAGCGGTCGCTGCTCAGGCCCTAATAATAATAATAATAATTATAATAAAAGTAATAATATTTTCTACAAAAACAATAGGGACCTCGCCGCGGTCGCTGCTCGGGCCCCAATAATAATTTCTACACAAAGTCCATTGTGGTGACCCGCCCCCTTTTAAGTAAATTCAAAATGGCCGACTTCCTGTAAAACCTAGCTCATTGCTCCAAGAGACTTTTTTGTAGGTCTTGGTCTTATACATACAGTGAACCCTCGCTACTTCGCGGTTCACCTTTCGCGGGTTCAGTGCTTCGCGGGTCTAAAAAATATTCGGGGGCATTGTAGTTTCGCCGAGCGGCACGACGGGGCGCTGGAGCGGTTAGACGGCCGGCGTGCGCCGAAGAAGAGCGTGGGCGAAGAGGAGAGTGGACGAAGAAGAGCACGTTCCCCCGGACACGATCGGTGGCGACGTTTCGCGCGGTTCGGACCGTACCAGAGCTCCGGCCAGCGTGCGTGGCAGTTAAGCCGTAGAGGAGCACCTTCCCCGGGCACGGGCGGTGCCAAGCGGCCCCTAAGTTTAACCGAATGGAAGCTCCGGAGGAGGAGGGCATGCTCGCGTCACAGTAAGCCGAAGAGGAGCACCTTCCCCGGGCACGGGCGGTTCCAAGCGGCCCCTAAGTTTAACCGAATGGAAGCTCCGGAGGAGGAGGGCATGCTCGCGTCACAGTAAGCCGAAGAGGAGCACCTTCCCCGGGCACGGGCGGTTCCAAGCGGCCCCTAAGTTTAACCGAATGGAAGCTCCGGAGGAGGAGGGCATGCTCGCGTCACAGTAAGCCGAAGAGGAGCACCTTCCCCGGGCACGGGCGGTGCCAAGCGGCCCCTAAGTTTAACCGAATGGAAGCTCCGGGGGAGGAGGACGGGCGTGTGTCACAGTTAAGCCAAATTGGAGCACCTCTTCTGCCCGGGCACGAGCGGAGCGCGAGGCTGTCAGTTATGAATGAATAAATGAATAAATAAATAAAGAATGCCACCTTTCATTTCACAGGGCACACCGGACGGCGTACCAGCAGGTAAAAGTCGGAGTAATTAAATAAATACAAAAAGAATGGCTGGGGAATAAAAAAATAATACGTTTTAATAATAATTTGGTTTTTTTGTTATAACATGAATTTCACTCTCTCTCTCCCTGTATATATATATATATATATATATATATATATATATATATATATATTATTATATATATTGTATATTTTTTTTAAGCATTTTTGAAGGTGCGCCGCTACTTCGCGGATTTTCAGTTTTCGCGGGTGGTCTCGGTCCCCATTAACCGCGATAACCGAGGGTTCACTGTACTCCATAAAATTTACAAAAAGCGAGGTGAAACACTCAACCAGAGCTGCTTTTTTTTAACATTTCTCGAGGGCCATGGCGAGCCATTTCAAAAAAGCTGCACAACTAACTTATAAAATATTGATAAATTTGCTCGGCCTGATGTGTGTGTAAAGTTTTACGAGTTGTCGTTCATATTTAGAACCTCATAATCAGCTTTGTTTTATTGCCGAACAGTGCAATGCCACTCCCACAACTTTTCACGAAAAATCACGAATTTCGTATTGTGACATCCTCATGGCCGAAACAGTCATCCGAGCATATATGAGGGCGACCTTGTTGAGTTGCACGGAGAAAAACATCCAAGAAAATAACTTGTATTAGCTTTTACCAGTTGGTGGCGCTACTACTACGATGTAAAATAAGTTGGTAGATGTCTTCAGGGCTGAAGTATCCTCAAATGTGTACAACTTCGAGAAGATAGGATCATCTGAGTCATGTTGCCGGAGCTTTTGTTGCCACAAAGTACAATCGGACTTTTCAGCACCTTAATAGCCACGCCTTTTGCCAAAACGTCACAAAATTCGGCAGAGAGTAAGATCATTGTCTTGAGTCTTTTCTGACTAATTTTCAGTCGGATTCGTCAAAAGGGCACCGTGCAGTACGTGAAAATTAAAATAAAAACAAATTTTTGATTCCACTTGGCGGCACTGTGTGTATAACAAAATAATAGCATTAAGATGTCTTCAGGTCGGGACGTTTTATTTACAGGTGAAGGTTTGGATTTTTAGGAGCATGTGCAGGGGAGTTATTAAGCATTCATTTATTTGTATTAGGTTCATTTTGTCTTCTTATTATTGATATTTGACTGATTCATTAAAAGCAGACAATTATGTTTTAGGTTAATTTTTTACCTGACATGTTTCGGCGAGTCTTTCGCCTTCTTCAGAGTGTCGCATGATGGTGTCTTGAGACCCGTCTTTATCAGCTGATGTTCCATGAGGGTGTGACTTACCTGTCAAAAAAATGAAAAATCAGAGCAGTAAAAGAACAAGCACAACATGAACATTACAAATCAGCAATCACTGACCACTGCAAAAGGGAAAACCACATCATGGACCGGGAGAAGGGCAGGGTCATCCGCACCGAAGAGAACAAACAACAGCGCTGGATCAGAGAGGCCATTGAGATCTGCAAGCGAGGCATAAAAACCATGAACAGAGACAAGGGAGCCTTCATCCTCTCTACCACCTGGAGCAGCATTTTGGCGGAGTGAACGGACAGCGGGGGGCGTGACTTGCCTTCGTTCTTGTGACAGGTAAGTCACGCCCTCATGGAACATCAGCTGATAAAGACGGGCCACAAGACACCATCATGTGACACTCTGAAGAAGGCAAAAGACTTTCGTATTGTGACATCCTCAAGGCCTAAACACTCATCCGAGCAAATGTAAGGTAGATTTTGTTAACCTGCCCGGAGAAAAAAATCAACGAAAATAATTTGTATTTGTTTTAACCAGTTGGTGGCGCTACCACTGCGATCAAAAATAAGTTGGCAGCCGTCTTCAGGGCCTGAATATCCTCAAATGTGAAAAATTTCGAGAAGATGGATCATCTGAATCATTTTGCAGGAACTTTTGTTGCCACGGAGAATAATCAGACTCTGCGGCACCGTAATAGCCACGCCCTTCGAAGGAAAGTCACAAAAATAGGGATAGAGTAAGATCAATGTCTTGAGTCTTTTCTAGCCAATTTTCAATCAGATTCGTTAAAAGGGCACCGTGCAGTACGTCAAAATGTAAAAAATGATATTGATTGGCGCAAGGTGTATAACTGAATATAAACATATAGATGTCTTCAGGTACAGACTCTTTATGTACATGAATAGAATAGAAATAGAAATCCCTTTATTGTCATTGTACACAAGTGTGCAACGAGATTAGAGGGCTCCCCTCTCCAGTGCAATACAACAATAATACAGACAAATATATAAATTAGATGAATAAATAAGAATGGAATAAGAAGTTTTGGATTTTTAGCAGCATGTGCAGGAGAGTTATTAAGCATTTTGTCCATTGCGGCGAAGGAAATCTTAAGTGAAAACTTTGATGCCCCGCCCCCGTCATATAGTATTTCGGAAACAAAAAATTTTAGCCCCAGTGTTTGTGCCAGGTCTTCAGATGCTCCAGACAGAACTTTAAGGCAATCAGATGAAGCCTTTAGGATCAAGGTGCAAAAGAATGACCCCTGTAAACATGCAAAAAAGGGCAAAAGTCGGACTTTCAAAAATTCATAACTCACTTCCTGTTCATATTAGACGTTAAAAAATATCAAATTTTTCGCCATGCCCGATGAGACTGCCAAGTTTGGTGAGTTTTTGTGCATGTTTCGGGGGTCAAAAATGCGATCGAACAATCGGAAAAATAATAATAATAATAATTTCTACAAAAACAATAGGGACTTCGCAGCGGTCGCTGCTCAGGCCCTAATAATAATAATAATAATAATAATAATAAAAGTAATAATAATTTCTACAAAAACAATAGGGACCTCGCCGCGGTCGCTGCTCGGGCCCCAATAATAATTTCTACACAAAGTCCATTGTGGAGACCCGCCCCCTTTTAAGTAAATTCAAAATGGCCGACTTCCTGTAAAACCTAGCTCATTGCTCCAAGAGACTTTTTTGTAGGTCTTGGTCTTATACATACAGTGAACCCTCGCTACTTCGAGGTTCACCTTTCGCGGGTTCAGTGCTTCGCGGGTCTAAAAAATATTCGGGGGCATTGTAGTTTCGCCGAGCGGCACGACGGGGCGCTGGAGCGGTTAGACGGCCGGCGGGCGCCGAAGAAGAGCGTGGGCGAAGAGGAGAGTGGACGAAGAAGAGCACGTTCCCCCGGACACGATCGGTGGCGACGTTTCGCGCGGTTCGGACCGTACCAGAGCTCCGGCCGGCGTGCGTGGCAGTTAAGCCGTAGAGGAGCACCTTCCCCGGGCACGGGCGGTTCCAAGCGGCCCCTGAGTTTAACCGAATGGAAGCTCCGGAGGAGGAGGGCATGCTCGCGTCACAGTAAGTCGAAGAGGAGCACCTTCCCCGGGCACGGGCGGTTCCAGGCGGCCCCTAAGTTTAACCGAATGGAAGCTCCGGAGGAGGAGGGCATGCTCGCGTCACAGTAAGCCGAAGAGGAGCACCTTCCCCGGGCACGGGCGGTGCCAAGCGGCCCCTAAGTTTAACCGAATGGAAGCTCCGGGGGAGGAGGGCGGGCGTGTGTCACAGTTAAGCCGAATTGGAGCACCTCTTCTGCCCGGGCACGAGCGGAGCGCGAGGCTGTCAGTTATGAATGAATAAATGTAATAAATAAATAAAGAATGCCACCTTTCATTTCACAGGGCACACCGGACGGCGTACCAGCAGGTAAAAGTCGGAGTAATTAAATAAATACAAAAAGAATGGTTGGGGAATAAAAAAATAATAAGTTTTAATAATAATTTGTTTTTTTTGTTATAACATGAATTTCACTCTCTCTCTCTCTCTCTCCCCCCGTATATATATATATATATATATATATATATATATATATTTATATATTTATTATATATATTGTATATTTTTTTAAAGCATTTTTGAAGGTGCGCCGCTACTTCGCGGATTTTCAGTTTTCGCGGATGGTCTCGGTCCCCATTAACCGCGATAACCGAGGGTTCACTGTACTCCATAAAATTTACAAAAAGCGAGGTGAAACACTCAACCAGGGCTGCTTTTTTGAACATTTCTCGAGGGCCATGGTGAGCCATTTAAAAAAAGCTGCACAACTAACGTATAAAATATTGATAAATTTGCTCGGCCTGATGTGTGTGTAAAGTTTCACGAGTTGTTGTTCATATTTAGAACCTCATAATCAGCGTTGTTTTATTGCCGAACAGTGCAATGCCACTCCCACAACTTTTCATGAAAAAGGACAAATTTCGTATTATGACGTCCTCATGGCCCGAAACAGTAATCCGAGCATATACGAGGGCGACCTTGTTGAGTTGCACGGAGAAAAACATCCAAGAAAATAACTTGTATTAGCTATTAGCAGTTGGTGGCGCTACTACTACGATGAAAAATAAGTTGGTAGATGTCTTCAGGGCTTAAGTATCCTCAAATGTGTGCAACTTCGAGAAGATAGGATCATCTGACTCATGTTGCTGGAGCTTTTGTTGCCACAGAGTACAATCGGACTTTTCAGCACCGTAATAGCCACGCCTTTTGCCAAAATGTCACAAAATTCGGCAGAGAGTAAGATCATTGTCTAGAGTCTTTTCTGACTAATTTTCAGTCGGATTCGTCAAAAGGGCACCGTGCAGTGCGTGAAAATTAAAATAAAAAAATTTTTTGATTCCACTTGGCGGCACTGTGTGTATAACAAAATAATAACATTAAGATGTCTTCAGGTCGGGACGTTTTATTTACAGGTGAAGGTTTGGATTTTTAGGAGCATGTGCAGGGGAGTTATTAAGCATTCATTTATTTGTATTAGGTTCATTTTGTCTTCTTATTATTGATATTTGACTGATTCATTAAAAGCAGACAATTATGTTTTAGGATAATTTTTTACCTGACATGTTTCGGCGAGTCTTTCGCCTTCTTCAGAGTGTCGCATGATGGTGTCTTGAGCTGATGTTCCATGAGGGTGTGGCTTACCTGTCAAAAAAATGAAAAAAATCAGAGCAGTAAAAGAACAAGCACAACATGAACATTACAAATCAGCAATCACTGACCACTGCAAAAGGGAAAACCACATCATGGACCGGGAGAAGGGCAGGGTCATCCGCACAGAAGAGAACAAACAACAGCGCTGGATCAGAGAGGCCATTGAGATCTGCAAGCGAGGCATAAAAACCATGAACAGAGACAAGGGAGCCTTCATCCTCTCTACCACCTGGACCAGCATCTTGGCGGAGTGAACGGACAGCGGGGGGCGTGACTTGCCTTCATTCTTGTGACAGGTAAGTCACGCCCTCATGGAACATCAGCTGATAAAGACGGGTCACAAGACACCATCATGTGACACTCTGAAGAAGGCGAAAGACTTTTGTATTGTGACATGCTCAAGGCCTAAACACTCATCCGAGCAAATATAAGGTAGATTTTGTTAACCTGCCCGGAGAAAAACATCAACGAAAATAATTTGTATTTGTTTTAACCAGTTGGTGGCGCTACCACTGCGATCAAAAATAAGTTGGCAGCCGTCTTCAGGGCCTGAATATCCTCAAATGTGAAAAATTTCGAGAAGATGGATCATCTGAATCATTTTGCAGGAACTTTTGTTGCCACGGAGAATAATCAGACTCTGCGGCACCATAATAGCCACGCCCTTCGAAGGAAAGTCACAAAAATAGGGATAGAGTAAGATCAATGTCTTGAGTCTTTTCTAGACAATTTTCAATCAGATTCGTTAAAAGGGCACCGTGCAGTACGTCAAAATGTAAAAAATGATATTGATTGGCGCAAGGTGTATAACTGAATATAAACATATAGATGTCTTCAGGTACAGACTCTTTATGTACATGTGAAGTTTTGGATTTTTAGCAGCATGTGCAGGAGAGTTATTAAGCATTTTGTCCATTGCGGCGAAGGAAATCTTAAGTGAAAACTTTGAAGCCCCGCCCCTGTCATATAGTATTTCGGAAACAAAAAATTTTAGCCCCAGTGTTTGTCCCAGGTCTTCAGATGCTACAGACAGAATTTTAAGGCAATCAGATGAAGCCTTTAGGATCAGGGTGCAAAAGAATGACCCCTGTAAACATGCAAAAAAGGGCAAAAGTCGGACTTTCAAAAATTCATAACTCACTTCCTGTTCATATTAGACGTTAAAATATCAAATTTTTCGCCATGCCCGATGAGACTGCCAAGTTTGGTGAGTTTTTGTGCATGTTTCGGGGGTCAAAAATGCGATCGAACAATCGGAAAAATAATAATAATAATAATTTCTACAAAAACAATAGGGACTTCGCAGCGGTCGCTGCTCAGGCCCTAATAATAATAATAATAATATTATTAATAATAAAAGTAATAATATTTTCTACAAAAACAATAGGGACCTCGCAGCCGTCGCAGCTCGGGCCCTAATAACAATTTCTAGAAAAACAATAGGGACCTCGCAGCGGTTACTGCTCGGGCCCTAATAATAATAATAAAAATAATAATAATTTCCACAAAAACAATGGGGACCTCGTAGCGGTCGCTGCTCGGGCCCTAATAATAATTTCTTCAAAAACAATAGGGACCTCGCCGCCGTCGCTGCTCGGGCCCCAATAATAATTTCTACACAAAGTCCATTGTGGTGACCCGCCCCCTTTTAAGTAAATTAAAAATGGCCGACTTCCTGTAAAACCTAGCTCATTGCTCCAAGAGACTTTTTTGTAGGTCTTGGTCTTATACATACAGTGAACCCTCGCTACTTCGCGGTTCACCTTTCGCGGGTTCAGTGCTTCGCGGGTCTAAAAAATATTCGGGGGCATTGTAGTTTCGCCGAGCGGCACGACGGGGCGCTGGAGCAGTTAGACGGCCGGCGTGCGCCGAAGAAGAGCGTGGGCGAAGAGGAGAGTGGACGAAGAAGAGCACGTTCCCCCGGACACGATCGGTGGCGACGTTTCGCGCGGTTTGAACCGTACCAGAGCTCCGGCCGGCGTGCGTGGCAGTTAAGCCGTAGAGGAACACCTTCCCCGGGCACGGGCGGTGCCAAGCGGCCCCTAAGTTTAACCGAATGGAAGCTCCGGAGGAGGAGGGCATGCTCGCGTCACAGTAAGCCGAAGAGGAGCACCTTCCACGGGCACGGGCGGTTCCAAGCGGCCCCTAAGTTTAACCGAATGGAAGCTCCGGAGGAGGAGGGGATGCTCGCGTCACAGTAAGCCGAAGAGGAGCACCTTCCCCGGGCACGGGCGGTTTCAAGCGGCCCCTAAGTTTAACCGAATGGAAGCTCCGGAGGAGGAGGGCATGCTCGCGTCACAGTAAGCCGAAGAGGAGCACCTTCCCCGGGCATGGGCGGTGCCAAGCGGCCCCTAAGTTTAACCGAATGGAAGTTCCGGGGGAGGAGGGCGGGCGTGTGTCACAGTTAAGCCGAATTGGAGCACCTCTTCCGCCCGGGCACGAGCGGAGCGCGAGGCTGTCAGTTATGAATGAATAAATGAATAAATAAATAAAGAATGCCACCTTTCATTTCACAGGGCACACCGGACGGCGTACCATTAGGTAAAAGTCGGAGTAATTAAATAAATACAAAAAGAATGGCTGGGGAATTAAAAAATAATGTTTTAATAATAATTTGTTTTTTTTTGTTGTAACATGAATTTCACTCTCTCTCTCCCCGTATATATATATATATATATATATATATATATTTATAAATTTGCTCGGCCTGATGTGTGTGTAAAGTTTCACGAGTTGTCGTTCATATTTACAACCTCATAATCAGCGTTGTTTTATTGCCGAACAGTGCAATGCCACTCCCACAACCTTTCACGAAAAAGGACGAATTTCGTATTGTGACATCCTCATGGCCGAAACAGTAATCCGAGCATATATGAGGGCGACCTTGTTGAGTTGCACGGAGAAAAACATCCAAGAAAATAACTTGTATTAGCTTTTACCAGTTGGTGGCGCTACTACTACGATGAAAAATAAGTTGGTAGAAGTCTTCAGGGCTGAAGTATCCTCAAATGTGTACAACTTCGAGAAGATAGGATCATCTGAGTCATGTTGCCGGAGCTTTTGTTGTCACAAAGTACAATCGGACTTTTCAGCACCGTAATAGCCACGCCTTTTGCCAAAACGTCACAAAATTCGGCAGAGAGTAAGATCATTGTCTTGAGTCTTTTCTGACTAATTTTCAGTCGGATTCGTCAGAAGGGCACCGTGCAGTACGTGAAAATTAAAATAAAAACAAATTTTTGATTCCACTTGGCGGCGCTGTGTGTAAAACAAAATAATAACATTAAGATGTCTTCAGGTCGGGACGTTTTATTTACAGGTGAAGGTTTGGATTTTTAGGAGCGTGTGCAGGGGAGTTATTAAGCATTCATTTATTTGTATTAGGTTCATTTTGTCTTCTTATTATTGATATTTGACTGATTCATTAAAAGCAGACATTTATGTTTTAGGTTAATTTTTTACCTGACATGTTTCGGCGAGTCTTTCGCCTTCTTCAGAGTGTCGCATGATGGTGTCTTGAGACCAGTCTTTATCAGCTGATGTTCCATGAGGGTGTGACTTACCTGTCAAAAAAATTAAAAAATCAGAGCAGTAAAAGAACAAGCACAACATGAACATTACAAATCAGCAATCACTGACCACTGCAAAAGGGAAAACCACATCATGGACCGGGAGAAGGGCAGGGTCATCCGCACAGAAGAGAACAAACTACAGCGCTGGATCAGAGAGGCCATTGAGATCTGCAAGCGAGGCATAAAAACCATGAACAGAGACAAGGGAGCCTTCATCCTCTCTACCACCTGGAGCAGCGTCTTGGCGGAGTGAATGGACAGCGGGGGGCGTGACTTGCCTTCATTCTTGTGACAGGTAAGGCACGCCTTCATGGAACATCAGCTGATAAAGACAGGTCACAAGACACCATCACAGGGTTCGAAGTTAACTTTAAAAACTGCTTGCCCATAGGGCAAGTGCCACTAAAATTTGCCTTGCCCGAGTGGCCAAATTACTTGCCCAACTTGGGCAAGTGACAATTTTTTTTCTCTTGCCCTGAGTGACTTTTTGTATGACAAAGTGTCTAATTACAAATTGCATGAATTTTTTGTTCGGACAGTTCCCGCCTAGAAAGAATTAAAAATACGTTACAATCATAAGGGTTGCTTATAGAAAAATGTATCATGTATTAACACATTAATTAGGTGTCTGCTGACCCAGGATTATGTTATTGTTATGTTATGTTATATATGAAAGAGAATGTGGAATGACACTGAACGATGGAAGGTGGAAGGATGTGGAAAGATTGTGAATGACATTGAATGATTTGGAATGACACTGAAAGATTTTGAATAATACTGAATGACACTGAATGAAGTAAAACTTTCTGGGAACGGGCCAATTCAAGATAGCTGCCGCACTGTGGGGGAGGCTTTGGTACCAAATTTGGAAAGAGACCCAAACGGTTGGGTCCATTTTATATCAGTGTGGGGGTGAAACGTTGGTCTCGGCGGAGCTGTCTGAATATTGGAGAAGTTAGAAGACAAAGTAAAACAGAACAATTAAAATCACTCTTCAAATACATATTGTTTGGTGGGCAGAGCATGATTTACAGCTCACCATTTTATTGCATGCACCAAGCATGTTATACATTTTTCTGTCCATGGGATGGCGTAGTCAAGAAAAATGAAGCATCTCGAAGCCCATTCGTGTGTGAAGTATTTCCCTGCAGGGCTTGGCTGCTTTATGGGGCTTCATTTTGCCATCACTAGTTTTAGATAGTTTTAATTTTTGAAAGAGCATTTTTGTTTTAGTATTAAGGTAGGCCAGAAATGGAATGAAATGCAGAGATAGAAATGACACAGGAAAAATTTGGCTAGAAGGGCTATAATTTTCATTAAAGCAGAGAAGAAAATAGAAACTACAAAAAAC
This sequence comes from Idiotropiscis lumnitzeri, assembly GCF_059441095.1. Lineage (NCBI taxonomy): Eukaryota > Metazoa > Chordata > Actinopteri > Syngnathiformes > Syngnathidae > Idiotropiscis > Idiotropiscis lumnitzeri. The sequence goes on from NW_028283622.1 coordinate 665,293, forward strand.
ATTGATGTGTACTTGTCCACTTTAAGGTAGAACTGGTTGAAGTGAAATGAGTCACAAGATTGGAAAAATAGGAAATAAAATAGAATTAACATGTTCATTTTTGTGATAAGAAATTTGTGATTAGGTGAAAAGGGGAAAAAAAAGAGAATTACAGGCTTTTCAAATAAAACAACCTAATTTAAATTGGCCAACTTGTAAAATGGAAAAGAAAATTCTAAATTATGCACAGAAAGCATGAACGTGTTGGGCAGAAGGAAGGAAAAAGAAAAGAAAGAAAGGAGGAAGCAGTAAGTCTTGTTACAAAACATTAACTTTTCAGGACGAGTTGTGGTAGCAATGGAGGATCACGTGACGTAAAAAGTCAAACATAAAAGTGTGTGTAGAAGGAGTTCTACATCAACATGCGTTTTACTCATTAGGCCGTGATACACTGACAAAATTGGACTTCAATAGAATTAATAAGCACGGGCGAATTCAAACAAACGTCAAAACTTTAAAGGGGCGCATTGTCAGTGATAAGAAAGAGAAAAGATATTGCCAGACCACTTTTCTGTAAAAACTTTCCTTGGGACGCCTCGGTGACCCCCATTAAATCCCTGACCCTTCATAGATAAAGTTGAGGCCCAGTGCCTCTCAGGGCTGTAATTTATGTGGCAGAGAAAGGTCCAACAAGCCTTGGTAATCTTTAAAACAGTATCGTCATGGCCATGGAATGGGTTGTGTATGTTGGAACTTGTGAAGATACACTACAAGATTGTATCGACAAAGCATCTTAACGCACTACCAAATTATTATAAGCCATTTGAGCAAAACAGTGACTGCAAAAAATGACTTCATTAGCCTGGGTTACTGCAGGAACCAGGGCAAAATGAATTCATTTGCATATTTAGTCACAACAATTTGGATTTCGTGGCAGAGAACCACTTAGAGTGTGATTAAGAGCTTTCACTGCTGCTTTAAGGAATCAAAAAATTACATTCTTTTCCCACCACATTCACATTGCACGCCGGCCTAATTGTCACAGGGACACATTATACTGATAAGTTGCGGTGCATTTCAGCCCAGCGTCATTTTTTCCCCGCATCATCTAGGAGGCGCCACACGACTGTGGAGCCGTCCAAATTATCACCAAACCGCGACTTGACCTTCCTCCCGACTGGAGGAACTCAGACTTGTAACACAGACCAGGTGCGCATTCCAGACTGATAAGAAGTAAAAGTGTTTGAGAACCAAGGTCGCAGCCTGAAATCAAACTGACTTTTATGCGATGGGAGTACTAACATTGTGATACCAACGGATAAGAGATTGTTAGGATAAGCAGGAAGAGCGTAGGCGGGTGTGAGCTAATTAAAATTTGGGGTTTCCCATCTTGTATGAGTTGTATGGTTACAATGTGGACTGACAGTCAAGATAAATGTTCATGCGTTCTGTCGACATTGGGCTTTAAAAACCACAACAGGAAAAGAAAAGTTGTGCATAAAGCACGTCTAAAATAGTTATTTGTGAACGCAAAATTCACTTAACAGAAAATGACACAATTACAATTGGAAACTGCCTCGCCTTTATATCGACACAGCGCAGCTAAAAGGGAAAATGAACACACCCCCACACGCACACACACGCAGAAAATCAACTTGACAATTTGATCCCACGCCAGGGAAAAAGGTACCAGTAATTGAACGCACAAATTGGGAGAACAAAGGTGCAAACATTGCTGAGGACAGGATCAGCAAATTGGCAGATGGCAAATCCTGGCTGCCTAATTCATTGATTGGAAAAGTAATAAGAGTGACACACGAGCATAACCATGAGTCAAGAGAGGGGTAGTATGATATGAAATTGTTCCCACATACAGACTTTTCAACAAAAAACTTTTTTTTAGACAGTGTTATTTGTTTGAGATGCAATATTGTTTGGTTGTAATTCATATGTTTTCAAAATGGATTAAGTTGTTTCCGACAACATATGTTGATGCTAAAACAGTTGGAAAAAGTGTTGTGTAATCAAATTGTCAGGTTCAATCACCTAAGCATTCACTGAACATAGGCTAAATGAATGGAAGGAAGACAAGAGTTGATCTTTTACTCGCGAGGAGAACGAACAGAGGTGTGCTCAGTTACATCTCCAAATTCGTTCTGGAGCACACTCCGCCGAGCCCTCTATTTTATTAGGGAAGTCCCTAACAATACAATGTATTTGCACTAAGAGATGAAGGGGGGAGCACCAGCAGGAACATGTAAACATCTCAGACACAAGAGGAAAGACAGACATCAATGGCAGTCATCCACTGATTGAAAAGGCAGATATGCCCTTTTAGTGCTCTGGTACTAAAGTCTCAGTCCTTTTGTTTCAGAGGTGTGTCTCAGCACACCTCCTTTGATGTTGCAGACGTTGATCCAGTCTTCAGGCATCCGCTTCTCTGTGAAGTCTTCTCATCCATATGGTCAAACATGGGTCACGCTGTGGAACAATTCTTTTGCAATACTAATAGAGTAAAATATGGGATAAAATACATCTTCAACCTAACACAAATTATCCTGACATTTGGAATTTCAAGAAGTGATTTGAAGTGAAAATTATGCATTTTGTGAATGATGTTGTAACAAGTGGGACAGTTGTTGCAAAATTGACTCAAAGCGTCATTGTGCATACAGTCTGCAGGACTTGTGGAACGCACTAATGGGACTGTTAAGGGCAGACTTATCAAGAATATGAGGGAAAAAAAGGAGACAATGACCAGACTGTGTTTCAATCACAGCAATGAGGATAGTGCCAGCCGAAGTTAGGACACTATCCCCTATCGACTCTCAGGTTCATCAGAACCACCAGCGACTGGCACATCAGTCCCAGTCCACATGGGAAACATGTTTTGCCCAAAAAAAAAAAAAAAAAAAAAAAAAAGACGCAATTACTGGCCAGTGTGTTCTGATCCACAGAGAAATCACGTCCGTGTGGGAGACCAACTCTTCTTCAAGGTGCTGAAACGACTTCGTTGGGACAAGTGAATGCTGAGATGGCCCTCGCCAGATGATTGCAGTGACCCCGACGGCAGCAAAGGTCGCGGGGCGTGGCAGCTGGATCCACCAGTTGCAGTACAAGCTTCTCCGGTTTCCAGCTAAAGGCCGAGCAACGCGAATCCCTCGAACAGGAGCCCACCTGAGTCACAATATCGGACCACACGCACATCGGAACCGCACAACCAGCCACAGATACGAATGTTGAAGCCACAGAACAAAAAGATTAGATATTGTTTGGAAATTAATGACGTACATAAAGAATTTTAGCCTTGATTGGAGAACATTACTGCATTTACATTTTTAATAAAATGAAACAATTATTGATGTTATGACCACTACGAAGAATTTGAAAGACAATATATCGGGATAATTATGGTTTTCATTTTTGTTATGTGTAGTCTGTTCATGTTGCATTATTCTTATGACAAAGATGATTATTAACTGCATGTTTGTTGCCCAAATGTACCATTACAACCTGATTGATGTTGAGAATGACGAATTCGAACTGGACAATGACAAACTCGAACTGGACACTGAAACCTAAATAACACATGGACCCTTTTGCCCCTGCCCCCACACATGCACACACATACACCACACACGAAGATCCGGGAGGTAAAGACGGCTGTCCCCTCCTACAACGAGGCAAGGGCCTCCATCAAGTCGCCGCAGAGACAAGCTCTGCGTGGAGACAAGCTCTGCGTGGAGACAGTTTTGTTATTTTTCACTAGGTATATTGAAGTTTTTTTATGTTTTATTCCCAAGTGACCAACATACCATGAGAATCTCGTTCCACGCCGGAAGGGAGGAGGGGAATTTTGTCCCTACTGAGGGTTTTCGCCCCTCCACGGATGACCACACTGTTGTATGACTTCATTATGATGATCTGTCTTAAAGCCGTAAGGACATGATTTAAACCCACAAACGGGGGAATGTGAGATGGGATGAGGATATGTAAATAGTTTGTGTATTTCTAATCATGTTTTTATACACTATTTGTATCAGTTATAATTGCGCACACACACACAGACACTCACATTATTGCTTTAGCACACACGCGCACAACTGGAACACACGCACACACTTTAGTTTCGAATTCCTGACTGACTACTGTGGTTGATTGCTTCCTGCCTGCCTGCTAGAATTTCAGACAGACCTCCATTGTCTGCTTAGGTTGCTGATAAAAGACCGAACGGGTGGTAGAGAGTGAGAGAGAGTGCGCGAGATTGAACTGGCAAGACGCCTGCTTCACCTCCTGACTTCCTCTCCCATTCGCGAATGGTCAAAAACAAAACTCTAACTGGTTTGGTCTGGATTTATGCCACCTTCAGTCTAAAAATGGCGTCAGGACGTTTTAAACCTGACAGTTGCCTTGAGATCTCCGAGCTCGAACTGCCCTATTCCCACCTTGATCACAAGCTCCCATGAACCACTTGGACAGGGTTGCCTGTGTCCTTCTCGTTGATGTCCTTTGTGGCTCCATTCCTTTTCAGTGCTCCTAAAACAAAAAAGACAAGAAGCCAACTTAGTAAAGCTATTTAATGATTGTGAAACCTTATGGGACATGCTGAAATGTCTTCACACCACAATCCCTTAAAAAAAAAAAAAAAAAAAAAATATATTACCGTATAGAACATCCGAAAAAGGCAGGTCTCGGCGCTTGTTCTTGCTACGATGTCCAAAGAGATTGTACTTCAGAGACAGAGGATTTGTCATGATGAACGCCATCATTGTTCTGACACTATCGTCCAATCCACCAATACCTGCAACCATTATAACATGGGTGTCACTCGATCCAGATAATCATCACACACTTAAAAATATTTTGGCAGTTAAACTGGGTATGATAAACGTCACAGGAAAGGAATTGTCGATTAAGTGAACAGCTTCGGTAACGCCATATACACTCAAAGGGCAAGAGCCCAACATTCTACCAAAATGATTATGATTAGGGAGGTAACGATTCACTCAAGCCCCGATTCGATTTTTGATTTTCAGTTCTCGATTTCGATTCGATATTTTAATTGTTTTAAGTTGCTGCCACGTTTGTCTCTGTGCGCTCGTGTGATGCTGCAGCGATCCACAAACAAAATATGTCTATACGTCTTGTGCATTTTGAATGGAACCAAAAAACAATACACGATGCCAAATTGTACTATTATTATGAAACTGCCTATGAGTAGTAAAAGAAATACTTGTAAAAATATTTCACATTTTTAGAGCCCCAATACATTCTTTTAAATATAGAAGGGACTGAAATCATGTGAAAATTGAGTCTTTTTCTCAGTTTCCGACTTGGGGTGAACACATTCGGCTTATCATAGTTGCAGTTGACCATCTTGAACTCTGAAGTCTTTCAACTCGGCCTTCCGAATCAGGGTTTTAGAGGTGGGGCTATTTAGTGATACAGTAGGATGGTTTGATCTCTGTAGCTCCAGAATCAGGAATGTACTGGGACTGGGGTTCCTACTTGGGTTTAGGGTACCTAATTTTATATTTCAAGAAATTAAATAATTATTTATAATTTTGAAGATAATACATTAAAATTTCATCATTTTCATACCTGCATTAGATCCTGCAGTAGACTCACAGACTCAACACGTTGGACGTACTCAAGGACCTTCTGCAGCGCCTCTCTTGGTTAGGAAGCTTTTTCTCTGTGACAATCCATGGGGAGGTGTAGATGGTACTTCGTCATCACAGGCTTCAGACTCGTCACTTGAGAAAACATCCCTGCAATGGATGCATAGACACTTGGGCATGAATGTCATTTAACAACAAAAGCTAGAACAAAAAGCTTTGCATTTAAAAGAATACATCTGTGATGGGGAAGCCAGGTTAAAGTGTTAATTTTATAATTATGTAATTAGCTGCAGGTTAGTCTAGTGAAGGTGTAATCACTTCTATTTTGGAGCATAGCTTTTGCTCTGTCCAATCATTGCCTCACCTGCTGAAACCCACATTCGGGTATTTTACAAACCAAAAACTTAAATACCTGTACAGCTCTCATTTTAAACTTATTTTCTCTAACCTTTACCCACAAAATTTGAATAGTCAAAATAAAAGTACACAAAGAAGTCACAATTTTTCCACATTAGTTACTTACGTAGTTCCTCTCAAATGCAGCTCAACACTGCATTGAATTAGAGCTTGATAAGCCTACACACAAAACATACAAAGCACATTGTGGCATGATTCTGAATGAGCCAATCTAGCATTTCAACATCTGTTCAACTGTTGGAATTTTAACTATTATCTGACTCTATTAACCAACATTCATCCAACAATTATGCGCGCTCGTTTTGGACACTGCATTGAATTAGAGCTTGATAAACCCACACACAAAACATACAAAGCACATTGTGGCATGATTCTGAATGAGCCAATCTAGCATTTCAATATCTGTTCAACTTTCATCTTGAATTTCTATTATTTAAATAACAGGCAACATTCAACAGTTAATATGTTTTGCTTTACTTACCCAAATCAAACACATCACAAAAAAGCCTTAAATGAGCTAGTGGAGTAGATTGTATTAATTTGAGTGAAAGCTTAAGTCTTTTGGAGAATTTTGGAGAGAGATCGAGGGACACTGTGTTTAGCGTCGTAGGCCCAATGCTAACAATATGTAGCTCGTTGTAAAGGTCCTCATAAAAATAAATAAAACACACAACGCTTATCAGTATTATTAAAAGGGTGATTATAATGTACTTAAGTTTTCCCCAAAATAATTCGAGTACGTACGTTGTTGATATACCCTCTGTGTTCTCGTCACTTATCATTTTAGCATACTGTGTTTTAGCTAACGCACCAAGCAGTTTTCCAACACAGGCAACCTTGAAAAATTACAAAACACATTGTAAAGTAAGTCTAAAAAATGAGAGCCAGACATTTACCCAAGATTAATTAATTAATTCAATTATCGTTCGGGACTCACCGTGCTTTCAGCTCTTCTGCCGCACCTCAAAGACCGCATAGCTTGCATTCGCTCCTTTTCTCACAGTTTGAATATGCTGCCTTCAAAAGAATCTGTAATTTTGACAACTCCAACTTGAATCTACAAAAATCAAGCAATAAGGTAGAAATAACTTCAAATATACTTTGAATAAAGATCTTTCACAGCATACAGAATTAATAAAATAACATTAATTAATAATGTTGATTTTGTTTATTAAAAAAAAAGTAACTGTGTTGACTGTTGGATGTGGCTGACGATGCTGGACCTGCCTTGTCAAATAGTTCATAGATGACAATCTTAGCTGTCTGGAATATTATAAAATGTTATCTTGTCCCTTAAGGGTTATTAAGTCACAGTTGGGGGTACATGTAAATTCACAAAATATAACGTCCAGCCTTGTTAAATTTAGCATAGATAAATACATGAATTTAATTTTAATTTTAATAAATCAATCAATCCTCTGTACTGCTTCTTGTCCTCACAAGGGTCCCCGGGAGTGCTGGAGCCTATCCCAGCTGTCTTCGGGCAGTCGACAGGGTACACCCTGAACTGGTTGCCAGTCAATCGCAGGGCACACAGAGACAAGCAACCATCCGCTCTCACACTCAGACCTTGGACCAGTGACCAATCAACCTATCATGAATGTTTTTGGAAAGTGGGAGGAAACCGGCGAAAACCCTAGCAGGCACAGGGAGAACCTTGCACTTCTGTACTGTGATGCGGACTTGCTAACCAGTCCGCCACCGTGCCGCTTGTTCTAAAGAGTCCCAGAAAATAAAAACACCCGTCCCTTAGTCAAAAGCGGAAAAAGTCCAACAACAACCCGACCATAATTTGCATTGTTCCATAAGTTAAATCAATGTCAAACCTAATAAAAGCTGACTTCTGGTCCTCAAAAATCCTACACTTATTTTAGTCCTTTCACAATCTCGCAGCATAGGCTCCATGGCCACGTCTCTATCGTTTTGGCATCCATTGAATAGTTCTACTGAGAATAGTCTTCGGGTGGTTACTATTAGCATAGCATGCATTAAATATCAAAAAGGCTCCAGAACAAATTTTCAAACCCATGCCCGCTTAGCTCATCCATAACCCATACAGGACCCAGACATGGTTGACCAGCTCTAACCTATGCCCACTTATCCCACACATAACCCAAACAGGACCGATAAATGGTGACCACTTCTAACCCATGCCCACTTAGCCCACACATAACCCAAATAGGACCCAGACATGGTTGACCAGCTCTAACCCATGCCCACTTGGCCCATATACAGCCCATATGAGACCCTCACATGGTTGACCAGTTCTAACCCATGCCCACTTAGCCCACACATAACCCAAATAGGACCTATAAATGGTTTCAGTAGTAGATTCAGTAGTTTTTATCATTACAGCATTTTCCCCTCTGTATAATGGACAGACATTAGGAGTGTTTCCTTACACTTAGATACGTTTATACTGTGTATATTTGCATGCTTTTTATGAATGTCTGCTGCTAATGTTATACATTAACGGCTACATTACGCCGCCGACTCTGTGTGAGCTATATCTTTGCTGCTGTAACACCTCAAATTTCCCCATTGTGGGACTAATAAAGGACATCTTTATCTTTATCTTTACCAGTTCTAACCCATGCCCACTTAGCCCATACACAACCCGTATTGCACCCACAACATTTGCCCAGTTTAAGCCCATGCCCACCAATCCCAGATGGCGCCCACATGGAACCCTGTACCATTGCCCACTTCTAGCCCATTCCCACTTGGTACCCAGGAATCCCGCATTTACCCCATTTGGGGCCCAGTTGGACATGTTGGCTGGGTACAGTACTTTTATTCTTGCAGTATTTTTATCATTGCAGTATTTTCAATCATTCAGTATTTTTTTTTATCATTGCAGCGTTTTTATTTATTTCCCCTCTGAACCATAGACAGGCATTAGGAGTGTTTCCTTACACTTGTATATGTTGTGGGCTGTAAGTGTGTATATACATGGGGATCTGTGTATATACGTATATACTGTGTATATTTGCATGCTTTTTATGAATGCCTGCTGCCAATGTTATACATTAACGGCTACATTACGTCGGTGCCACTGTGTGATGTATATCTTTGCTGCTGTAACACTGCAAATGTCCCCGTTATGGGACAATTAAAAGACATCTTTATCTTTAGAAATTGAAGATTCACTTGCGAGGCCATTTTCAACACGGACCTTTCAAGAGAAGCTATATCGTCCAACACTCGGTCAGTGCTGTCTAAGTGCTTTTCTGTATATTGTTTGTCCACCCGTGGTGTCATAAATTATGGTATTATGAGGGGGATTTATTCAAGTAGGACGAAGTAGGACTTCGTTGAAGGCCCAGGTGTGAAATGCATGGCCCTCCACTGGTTCAAATAATATCTAAAACTAAATTACCAGTTACATGTGCAATTTCAATATTCAACAATTATCTCAACAAAAAAGGACAATCTGAATTTTTTTTAAATGCACAATAAAACAGAAAAGCCATTTCCGGGTATTTTACAATTCAGTCTTCATTGGGGAAAAAACATTCAACAATTTGCTTTTCTTATTTAATACATAGTTCAGCACAGCAGGTGGCGGACAAGCACCTTAAAATGTCATTCGCCTACACAAGGAAGAAGAACATGCCCGAGGCGCTCCCGTGTCCTCGTCTTTCGGTCAACCTGAGAATAATGTTCTTGAGGATTAAAGTTTATAAATGTAAGTATGATGTGATTTTTTATTTTATTTTATGTTGTTGAACAGTGTTTTTGTTTATTTTATAATTTCGTCATTAAAAGGCTGTGGCGGTTGGAGAGTCAGCTTCGTGTTAGGGCGTGTTAAAGATCCCGATACCCACACTACACCCTCATTGAAGTATATACGAGTAAAATTATTCGAGCGCGCAGCCAAAGTATATTGTCCACAATTATTTGCGGACTTAACCAAAATCCCATTGAACTGGCGATGTTCGGTGGAATTCTTGTGCCCATGCTGAAAAAAATTCTCTTCAAATGTACATATCGAATTATGACATTATGATAAACAGTTGCATGTGTGCAATTTCGGTCACTCTTTTAAAGTCACCTACGTGTTTTGTCCGAGTGCAGCTAGCGTACTTAGCGACCTTGTGTGCATGCGCCGCAGATTGTGAGAGCGCCTCAAATAGTACAAATGAAGCTATAGCTTGTTCCGGTGGGTCCCAAGCCAGGGTTTTTTCCTAACTACCACATTACTTAAGTTTTAATATCACTCTCAACGTCAAAATTGTTACAAATAAATACATAATGATAACGTGCCGCCAAGCTCGATGACATAGGAGGCGGAAGTTGGTGTCGTCACACGCATTGTCCCAATTTTGCAATATCGGTACGCTTGGAACCTGTGCTCTGCAACACCCCATGTACACGTCAACGAGGAACGTATGGTGTAGAGTGTTTATTGCGATTGGGCCATTCTTTGTCACGGTCTTCTCTCTGACAAATTGGCATATTTAGCAGCCAAAATATAATGAGCCGTTGCTGTGATAGTAGTTGCAGCCCAAGGTTATTTTAGTAAACGAAAATGAACTCAAAACTTGAATAGAAAAAAATAAAATTCGATAATGAAAAAAATACAGTGAACCCTCGGTTATCGCGGTTAATGGGGACCGAGACCACCCGCGAAAACTGAAAATCCGCGAAGTAGCGGCGCACCTTCAAAAATGCTTAAAAAAAAAAGTGCGAAGTAGTGGTGCACCTTCAAAAATGTTTAAAAAAAAAAAATTAATAAATATATATATATATATATATATATATATATATATATATACACACGGGTAGAGAGAGAGAGAGTGAAATTCATGCTATAACAAAAAAAAAAAAATTATTATTAAAACTTATTATTTTTTTATTCCCCAGCCATTATTTTTGTATTTATTCAATTACCTCTTTTTGTATTTTTTTAATTGCTTCGACCTTTACCTGCTGGTACGCCGTCCGGTGTGCCCTGTGAAATGAAAGGTGGCATTCTTCATTTATTTTTTTTATTCATTTATTCATTCATAACTGACAGCCTCGCGCCCCGCTAGTGCCCGGGCGGAAGTTGTTCCTCTTCGGCTTAACTGCCACGCACGCTGGCCGGAGCTCTGGTACGGTCCGAACCGCGTGAAACGTCGCCCCAAATCGTGCCCGGGGGAACGTGCTCTTCTTCGTCCACTCTCCTCTTCGCCCACGCTCTTCTTCGGCGCATGCCGGCCGTCTAACAGCTCCAGCGCCCCGTCGTGCCGCTCGGCGAAACTACAATGCCCCCGAATATTTTTTAGACCCGCGAAGCACTGAACCCGCGAAAGGTGAACCGCGAAGTAGCGAGGGTTCACTGTAAAATGAAAATGCTCTTTCAAAAATTAAAACAATCTAAAACTAGTGATGGCAAAATGAAGCCCCATAAAGCAGCCAAGCCCTGCAGGGAAATACTTCACACACGAATGGGCTTCGAGATGCTTCATTTTTCTTGACTACGCCATCCCGTGGACAGAAAAATGTATAACATGCTTGGTGCATGCAATAAAATGGTGAGCTGTAAATCATGCTCTGCTTACCAAACAATATGTATTTGAAGAGTGATTTTAATTGTTCTGTTTTACTTTGTCTTCTCACTTCTCCAATATTCAGACAGCTCCGCCAAGACCAACGTTTCACCCCCACACTGATATAAAATGGACCCAACCGTTTGGGTCTCTTTCCAAATTTGGTACCAAAGCCTCCCCCACAGTGCGGCAGCTATCTTGAATTGGCCCGTTCCCAGAGAGTTTTACTTCATTCAGTGTCATTCAGTATTATTCAAAATCTTTCAGTGTCATTCCAAATCATTCAATGTCATTCACGATCTTTCCACATCCTTCCACCTTCCATCGTTCAGTGTCATTCCACATTCTCTTTGATATATAACATAACATAACAATAACATAATCCTGGGTCAGCAGACACCTAATTAATGTGTTAATACATGATACATTTTTATATAAGCAACACTTATGATTGTAACGTATTTTTAATTCTTTCTAGGCGGGAACTGTCCGAACAAAAAATTCATGCAATTTGTACTTAGACACTTTGTCATACAAAAAGTCACTCAGGGCAAGAGAAAAAAAATTGTCACTTGCCCTAGTTGGGCAAGTAATTTGGCCACTCGGGCAAGGCAAATTTTAGTGGCACTTGCCCTATGGGGAAGCAGTTTTTAAAGTTAACTTCGAACCCTGTGATGGTGTCTTGTGACCAGTCTTTATCAGCTGATGTTCCATGAAGGCGTGCCTTACCTGTCACAAGAATGAAGGCAAGTCACGCCCCCCGCTGTCCGTTCACTCCGCCAAGATGCTGCTCCAGGTGGTAGAGAGGATGAAGGCTCCCTTGTCTCTGTTCATGGTTTTTATGCCTCGCTTGCAGATCTCAATTGCTTCTTTGATCCAGCGCTGTAGTTTGTTCTCTCCGGTGCGGATGACCCTGCCCTTCTCCCAGTCCATGATGTGGTTTTCCCTTTTGCAGTGGTCAGTGATTGCTGATTTGTAATGTTCATGTTGTGCTTGTTCTTTTACTGCTCTGATTTTTTAATTTTTTTGACAGGTAAGTCACACCCTCATGGAACATCAGCTGATAAAGACGGGTCTCAAGACACCATCATGCGACACTCTGAAGAAGGCGAAAGACTCGCCGAAACATGTCAGGTAAAAAATTAACCTAAAACATAATTGTCTGCTTTTAATGAATCAGTCAAATATCAATAATAAGAAGACAAAATGAACCTAATACAAATAAATGAATGCTTAATAACTCCCCTGGACATGCTCCTAAAAATCCAAACCTTCACCTGTAAATAAAACGTCCCGACCTGAAGACATCTTAATGTTATTATTTTGTTATACACACAGCGCCGCCAAGTGGAATCAAAAATTTGTTTTTATTTTAATTTTCACGTACTGCACGGTGCCCTTTTGACGAATCCGACTGAAAATTAGTCAGAAAAGACTCACTTACTCTCTGCCGAATTTTGTGACGTTTTGGCAAAAGGCGTGGCTATTACGGTGCTGAAAAGTCCGATTGTACTCTGTGGCAACAAAAGCTCCGGCAACATTACTCAGATGATCCTATCTTCTCGAAGTTGTACACATTTGAGGATACTTCAGCCCTGAAGACATCTACCAACTTATTTTTCATCGTAGTAGTAGCGCCACCAACTGGTAAAAGCTAATACAAGTTATTTTCTTGGATGTTTTTCTCCGTGCAACTCAACAAGGTCGCCCTCATATATGCTCGGAGGACTGTTTCGGCCATGAGGATGTCACAATACGAAATTCATCCTTTTTCGTGAAAAGTTGTGGGAGTGGCATTGCACTGTTTGGCAATAAAACAACGCTGATTATGAGGTTCTAAATATGAACGACAACTCGTGAAACTTGACACACACATCAGGCAGAGCAAATTTATCAATATTTTATACGTTAGTTGTGCAGCTTTTTTGAAATGGCTCGCCATGGCCCTCGAGAAATGTTCAAAAAAGCAGCCCTGGTTGAGTGTTTCACCTCGCTTTTTGTAAATTTTATGGAGTACAGTGAACCCTCGGTTATCGCGGTTAATGGGGACCGAGACCACCCGCGGAAACTGAAAATCCGCGAAGTAGCGGCGCACCTTCAAAAATGCTTAAAAGAAAATACAATATATATAATAAATATATATATATATATATATATATATATATATATATACGGGGAGAGAGAGAGAGAGAGAGTGAAATTCATGTTATAACAAAAAAACCAAATTATTATTAAAACGTATTATTTTTTTATTCCCCAGCCATTCTTTTTGTATTTATTTAATTACTCCGACTTTTACCAGCTGGTACGCCGTCCGGTGTTCCCTGTGAAATGAAAGGTGGCATTCTTTAATTATTTATTTATTTATTCATTTATTCATTCATAACTGACAGCTTCGCGCTCCGTTCGTGTCCGGGCGGAAGAGGTGTTCCAATTCGGCTTAACTGTGACACACGCCCGCCCTCCTCCCCCGGAGCTTCCATTCGGTTAAACTTAGGGGCCGCTTGGCACCGCCCGTGCCCGGGGAAGGTGCTCCTCTTCGGCTTACTGTGACGCGAGCATGCCCGCCTCCTCCGGAGCTTCCATTCGGTTAAACTTAGGGGCCGCTTGGAACCGCCCGTGCCCGGCAAAGGTGCTCCTCTTCGGCTTACTGTGACGCGAGCATGCCCTCCTCCTCCGGAGCTTCCATTTGGTTAAACTTAGGGGCCGCTTGGAACCGCCCGTGCCTGGGGAAGGTGCTCCTCTTCGGCTTACTGTGACGCGAGCATGCCCTCCTCCTCCGGAGCTTCCATTCGGTTAAACTTAGGGGCCGCTTGGCACCGCCCGTGCCCGGGGACGGTGCTCCTCTACGGCTTAACTGCCACGCACGCCGGCCGAAGCCTTGGTACGGTCCGAACCGCGCGAAACGTCGCCACCGATCGTGTCCGGGGGAACGTGCTCTTCTTCGTCCACTCTCCTCTTCGCCCACGCTCTTCTCCGGCGCACGCCGGCCGTCTAACCGCTCCAGCGCCCGTCGTGCCGCTCGGCGAAACTACAATGCCCCCGAATATTTTTTATACCCGCGAAGCACTGAACCCGCGAAAGGTGAACCGCGAAGTAGCGAGGGTTCACTGTATGTATAAGACCAAGACCTACAAAAAAGTCTCTTGAAGCAATGAGCTAGGTTTTACAGGAAGTCGGCCATTTTGAATTTACTTAAAAGGGGCGGGTCACCACAATGGACTTTGTGTAGAAATTATTATTGGGGCCCGAGCAGCGACCGCGGCGAGGTCCCTATTGTTTATGTAGAAATTATTATTAGGGCCCGAGCAGCGACCGCTACGAGGTCCCCATTGTTTTTGTGGAAATTATTATTATTATTATTATTAGGGCCCGAGCAGTGACCGCTGCGAGGTCCCTATTGTTTTTCTAGAAATTGTTATTAGGGCCCGAGCTGCGACGGCTGCGAGGTCCCTATTGTTTTTGTAGAAAATATCATTACTTTTATTATTATTATTATTATTATTATTAGGGCCTGAGCAGCGACCGCTGCGAAGTCCCTGTTGTTTTTGTAGAAATTATTATTATTATTATTTTTCCGATTGTACGATCGCATTTTTGACCCCGAAACATGCACAAAAACTCACCAAACTTGGCAGTCTCATCGGGCATGGCGAGAAATTTGATATTTTAACGTCTAATATGAACAGGAAGTGAGTTATGAATTTTTGAAAGTCCGACTTTTGCCCTTTTTTGCATGTTTACAGGGGTCATTCTTTTGCACCCTGATCCTAAAGGCTTCGTCTGATTGCCTTAAAATTCTGTCTGTAGCATCTTAAGACCTGGGACAAACACTGGGGCTAAAATCTTTTGTTTCCGAAATACTATATGACGGGGGCGGGGCTTCAAAGTTTTCACTTAAGATTTCCTTCGCCGCAATGGACAAAATGCTTAATAACTCTCCTGCACATGCTGCTAAAAATCCAAAACTTCACATGTACATAAAGAGTCGGTACCTGAAGACATCTATATGTTTATCTTCTGTTATACACCTTGCGCCAATCAATAACATTTTTTACATTTTGACGTACTGCACGGTGCCCTTTTAACGAATCCGATTGAAAATTGGCTAGAAAATACTCAAGACATTGATCTTACTCTATCCCTATTTTTGTGACTTTCCTTCGAAGGGCGTGGCTATTGCGGTGCCGCAGAGTCTGATTATTCTCCGTGGCAACAAAAGTTCCTGCAAAATGATTCAGATGATCCATCTTCTCGAAATTTTTCACATTTGAGGATATTCAGGCCCTGAAGACGGCTGCCAACTTATTTTTGATCGCAGTGGTAGCGCCACCAACTGGTTAAAACAAATACAAATTATTTTCGTTGATGTTTTTCTCCGGGCAGGTTCACAAAATCTACCTTATATTTGCTCGGATGAGTGTTTAGGCCTTGAGGATGTCACAATACGAAAGTCTTTCGCCTTCTTCAGAGTGTCACATGATGGTGTCTTGTGACCCGTCTTTATCAGCTGATGTTCCATGAGGGCGTGACTTACCTGTCACAAGAATGAAGGCAAGTCACACCCCCCGCTGTCCATTCACTCCGCCAAGATGCTGCTCTAGGTGGTAGAGAGGATGAAGGCTCCCTTGTCTCTGTTCATGGTTTTTATGCCTCGCTTGCAGATCTCAATGGCCTCTCTGATCCAGCGCTGTTGTTTGTTCTCTTCGGTGCGGATGACCCTGCCCTTCTCCCGGTCCATGATGTGGTTTTCCCTTTTGCAGTGGTCAGTGATTGCTGATTTGTAATGTTCATGTTGTGCTTGTTCTTTTACTGCTCTGATTTTTCATTTTTTTGACAGGTAAGTCACACCCTCATGGAACATCAGCTGATAAAGACGGGTCTCAAGACACCATCATGCGACACTCTGAAGAAGGCGAAAGACTCGCCGAAACATGTCAGGTAAAAAATTAACCTAAAACATAATTGTCTGCTTTTAATGAATCAGTCAAATATCAATAATAAGAAGACAAAATGAACCTAATACAAATAAATGAATGCGTAATAACTCCCCTGCACATGCTCCTGAAAATCCAAACCTTCACCTGTAAATAAAACGTCCCGACCTGAAGACATCTTAATGTTATTATTTTGTTATACACACAGCGCCGCCAAGTGGAATCAAAAATGTGTTTTTATTTTAATTTTCACATCCTGCACGGTGCCCTTTTGACAAATCCGACTGAAAATTAGTCAGAAAAGACTCAAGACAATGATCTTTCTCTCTGCCGAATTTTGTGACGTTTTGGCAAAAGGCGTGGCTATTACGGTGCTGAAAAGTCAGATTGTACTCTGTGGCAACAAAAGCTCCGGCAACATGACTCAGATGATCCTATCTTCTCGAAGTTGTACACATTTGAGGATACTTCAGCCCTGAAGACATCTACCAACTTATTTTTCATCGTAGTAGTAGCGCCACCAACTGGTAAAAGCTAATACAAGTTATTTTCTTGGATGTTTTTCTCCGTGCAACTCAACAAGGTCGCCCTCATATATGCTCGGATGACTGTTTCGGCCATGAGGATGTCACAATACGAAATTCGTCCTTTTTCGTGTAAAGTTGTGGGAGTGGCATTGCACTGTTCGGCAATAAAACAACGCTGATTATGAGGTTCTAAATATGAACGACAACTCGTGAAACTTTACACACACATCAGGCCGAGCAAATTTATCAATATTTTATACGTTAGTTGTGCAGCTTTTTTGAAATGGCTCGCCATGGCCCTCGAGAAATGTTAAAAAAAGCAGCCCTGGTTGAGTGTTTCACCTCGCTTTTTGTAAATTTTATGGAGTACAGTGAACCCTCGGTAATCGCGGTTAATGGGGACAGAGACCACCCGCGAAAACTGAAAATCCGCGAAGTAGCGGCGCACCTTCAAAAATGCTTAAAAAAATATACAATATATATTATAAATATATATATATATATATATATATATATATATATATATATATATATATATATATATATATATATATATATATATATATATATACGGGGAGAGAGAGAGTGAAATTCATGTTATAACAAAAAAACCAAATTATTATTAAAACGTATTATTTTTTTATTCCCCAGCCATTCTTTTTGTATTTATTTAATTACTCCGACTTTTATCTGCTGGTACGCCGTCCGGTGTGCCCTGTGAAATGAAAGGTGGCATTCTTTATTCATTTATTTATTTATTCTTTTATACATTCATAACTGACAGCTTCGCGCTCCGCTCGTGCCCGGGCGGAAGAGGTGCTCCAATTCGGCTTAACTGTGACACACACCCGCCCTCCTCCCCCGGAGCTTCCATTCGGTTAAACTTAGGGGCCGCTTGGCACCGCCCGTGCCCGGGGAAGGTGCTCCTCTTCGGCTTACTGTGACGCGAGCATGCCCTCCTCCTCCGGAGCTTCCATTCGGTTAAACTTAGGGGCCGCTTGGAATCGCCCGTGCCCGGGGAAGGTGCTCCTCTTCGGCTTACTGTGACGCGAGCATGCCCTCCTCCTCCGGAGCTTCCATTCGGTTAAACTTAGGGGCCGCTTGGCACCGCCCGTGCCCGGGGAAGGTTCTCCTCTACGGCTTAACTGCCACGCACGCCGGCCGGAGCTCTGGTACTGTCCGAACCGCGCGAAACGTCGCCACCGATCGTGTCCGGGGGAACGTGCTCTTCTTCGTCCACTCTCCTCTTCGCCCACGCTCTTCTTCGGCGCACACCGGCCGTCTAACCGCTCCAGCGCCCCGTCGTGCCGCTCGACGAAACTACAATGCCCCCGAATATTTTTTAGACCCGCGAAGCACTGAACCCGCGAAAGGTGAACCGCCAAGTAGCGAGGGTTCACTGTATGTATAAGACCAAGACCTACAAAAAAGTCTCTTGGAGCAATGAGCTAGGTTTTACAGGAAGTCGGCCATTTTGAATTTACTTAAAAGGGGGCGGGTCACCACAATGGACTTTGTGTAGAAATTATAATTGGGGCCCGAGCAGCGACCGCGGCGAGGTCCCTATTGTTTTTGTAGAAATTATTATTATTATTATTATTAGGGCCCGAGCAGTGACCGCTGCGAGGTCCCTATTGTTTTTCTAGAAATTGTTATTAGGGCCCGAGCTGCGACGGCTGCGAGGTCCCTATTGTTTTTGTAGAAAATATTATTACTTTTATTATTATTATTATTATTAGGGCCTGAGCAGCGACCGCTGCGAAGTCCCTGTTGTTTTTGTAGAAATTATTATTATTATTATTTTTCCGATTGTTCGATTGCATTTTTGACCCCCGAAACATGCACAAAAACTCACCAAACTTGGCAGTCTCATCGGGCATGGCGAGAAATTTGATATTTTAAACGTCTAATATGAACAGGAAGTGAGTTATGAATTTTTGAAAGTCCGACTTTTGCCCTTTTTTGCATGTTTACAGGGGTCATTCTTTTGCACCCTGATCCTAAAGGCTTCATCTGATTGCCTTAAAATTCTGTCTGTAGCATCTTAAGACCTGGGACAAACACTGGGGCTAAAACTTTTTGTTTCCGAAATACAATATGACGGGGGCGGGGCTTCGAAGTTTTCACTTAAGATTTCCTTCGCCGCAATGGACAAAATGCTTAATAACTCTCTTGCACATGCTGCTAAAAATCCAAAACTTCACATGTACATAAAGAGTCGGTACCTGAAGACATCTATATGTTTATATTCAGTTATACACCTTGCGCCAATAAATATCATTTTTCACATTTTGACGTACTGCACGGTGCCCTTTTAACGAATCCGATTGAAAATTGGCTAGAAAAGACTCAAGACATTGATCTTACTCTATCCCTATTTTTGTGACTTTCCTTCGAAGGGCGTGGCTATTACGGTGCCGCAGAGTCTGATTATTCTCCGTGGCAACAAAAGTTCCTGCAAAATGATTCAGATGATCCATCTTCTCGAAATTTTTCACATTTGAGGATATTCAGGCCCTGAAGACGGCTGCCAACTTATTTTTGATCGCAGTGGTAGCGCCACCAACTGGTTAAAACAAATACAAATTATTTTCGTTGATGTTTTTCTCCGGGCAGGTTAACAAAATCTACCTTATATTTGCTCGGATGAGTGTTTAGGCCTTGAGGATGTCACAATACGAAAGTCTTTCGCCTTCTTCAGAGTGTCACATGATGGTGTCTTGTGGCCCGTCTTTATCAGCTGATGTTCCATGAGGGCGTGACTTACCTGTCACAAGAATGAAGGCAAGTCACGCCCCCCGCTGTCCGTTAACTCCGCCAAGATGCTGGTCCAGGTGGTAGAGAGGATGAAGGCTCCCTTGTCTCTGTTCATGGTTTTTATGCCTTGCTTGCAGATCTCAATGGCCTCTCTGATCCAGCGCTGTTGTTTGTTCTCTTCTGTGCGGATGACCCTGCCCTTCTCCCGGTCCATGATGTGGTTTTCCCTTTTGCAGTGGTCAGTGATTGCTGATTTGTAATGTTCATGTTGTGCTTGTTCTTTTACTGCTCTGATTTTTCATTTTTTTGACAGGTAAGTCACACCCTCATGGAACATCAGCTGATAAAGACGGGTCTCAAGACACCATCATGCGACACTCTGAAGAAGGCGAAAGACTCGCCGAAACATGTCAGGTAAAAAATTTACCGAAAACATAATTGTCTGCTTTTAATGAATCTGTCAAATATCAATAATAAGAAGACAAAATGAACCTAATACAAATAAATGAATGCTTAATAACTCCCCTGCACATGCTCCTAAAAATCCAAACCTTCACCTGTAAATAAAATGTCCCGACCTGAAGACATCTTAATGTTATTATTTTGTTATACACACAGCGCCGCCAAGTGGAATCAAAAATTTGTTTTTATTTTAATTTTCACGTACTGCACCGTGCCCTTTTGACGAATCCGACTGAAAATTAGTCAGAAAAGACTCAAGACAATGATCTTACTCTCTGCCGAGTTTTGTGACGTTTTGGCAAAAGGCGTGGCTATTACGGTGCTGAAAAGTCCGAT
Organism: Idiotropiscis lumnitzeri; assembly: GCF_059441095.1. Lineage (NCBI taxonomy): Eukaryota > Metazoa > Chordata > Actinopteri > Syngnathiformes > Syngnathidae > Idiotropiscis > Idiotropiscis lumnitzeri. The sequence continues at coordinate 685,863 of NW_028283622.1, forward strand.
TGTACTTTGTGGCAACAAAAGCTCCGGCAACATGACTCAGATGATCCTATCTTCTCGAAGTTGTACACATTTGAGGATACTTCAGCCCTGAAGACATCTACCAACTTATTTTTCATCGTAGTAGTAGCGCCACCAACTGGTAAAAGCTAATAAAAGTTATTTTCTTGGATGTTTTTCTCCGTGCAACTCAACAAGGTCGCCCTCATATATGCTCGGAGGACTGTTTCGGCCATGAGGATGTCACAATACGAAATTCATCCTTTTTCGTGAAAAGTTGTGGGAGTGGCATTGCACTGTTTGGCAATAAAACAACGCTGATTATGCGGTTCTAAATATGAACGACAACTCGTGAAACTTGACACACACATCAGGCAGAGCAAATTTATCAATATTTTATACGTTAGTTGTGCAGCTTTTTTGAAATGGCTCGCCATGGCCCTCGAGAAATGTTCAAAAAAGCAGCCCTGGTTGAGTGTTTCACCTCGCTTTTTGTAAATTTTATGGAGTACAGTGAACCCTCGGTTATCGCGGTTAATGGGGACCGAGACCACCCGCGGAAACTGAAAATCCGCGAAGTAGCGGCGCACCTTCAAAAATGCTTAAAAGAAAATACAATATATATAATAAATATATATATATATATATATATATATATATATATATATATATATATATATATATATATATACGGGGAGAGAGAGAGAGAGAGAGTGAAATTCATGTTATAACAAAAAAACCAAATTATTATTAAAACGTATTATTTTTTTATTCCCCAGCCATTCTTTTTGTATTTATTTAATTACTCCGACATTTACCTGCTGGTACGCCGTCCGGTGTTCCCTGTGAAATGAAAGGTGGCATTCTTTAATTATTTATTTATTTATTCATTTATTCATTCATAACTGACAGCTTCGCGCTCCGTTCGTGTCCGGGCGGAAGAGGTGTTCCAATTCGGCTTAACTGTGACACACGCCCGCCCTCCTCCCCCGGAGCTTCCATTCGGTTAAACTTAGGGGCCGCTTGGCACCGCCCGTGCCCGGGGAAGGTGCTCCTCTTCGGCTTACTGTGACGCGAGCATGCCCGCCTCCTCCGGAGCTTCCATTCGGTTAAACTTAGGGGCCGCTTGGAACCGCCCGTGCCCGGCAAAGGTGCTCCTCTTCGGCTTACTGTGACGCGAGCATGCCCTCCTCCTCCGGAGCTTCCATTTGGTTAAACTTAGGGGCCGCTTGGAACCGCCCGTGCCTGGGGAAGGTGCTCCTCTTCGGCTTACTGTGACGCGAGCATGCCCTCCTCCTCCGGAGCTTCCATTCGGTTAAACTTAGGGGCCGCTTGGCACCGCTCGTGCCCGGGGACGGTGCTCCTCTACGGCTTAACTGCCACGCACGCCGGCCGGAGCCCTGGTACGGTCCGAACCGCGCGAAACGTCGCCACCGATCGTGTCCGGGGGAACGTGCTCTTCTTCGTCCACTCTCCTCTTCGCCCACGCTCTTCTTCGGCGCACGCCGGCCGTCTAACCGCTCCAGCGCCCGTCGTGCCGCTCGGCGAAACTACAATGCCCCCGAATATTTTTTATACCCGCGAAGCACTGAACCCGCGAAAGGTGAACCGCGAAGTAGCGAGGGTTCACTGTATGTATAAGACCAAGACCTACAAAAAAGTCTCTTGGAGCAATGAGCTAGGTTTTACAGGAAGTCGGCCATTTTGAATTTACTTAAAAGGGGCGGGTCACCACAATGGACTTTGTGTAGAAATTATTATTGGGGCCCGAGCAGCGACCGCGGCGAGGTCCCTATTGTTTATGTAGAAATTATTATTAGGGCCCGAGCAGCGACCGCTACGAGGTCCCCATTGTTTTTGTGGAAATTATTATTATTATTATTATTAGGGCCCGAGCAGTGACCGCTGCGAGGTCCCTATTGTTTTTCTAGAAATTGTTATTAGGGCCCGAGCTGCGACGGCTGCGAGGTCCCTATTGTTTTTGTAGAAAATATTATTACTTTTATTATTATTATTATTATTATTATTAGGGCCTGAGCAGCGACCGCTGCGAAGTCCCTGTTGTTTTTGTAGAAATTATTATTATTATTATTTTTCCGATTGTACGATCGCATTTTTGACCCCGAAACATGCACAAAAACTCACCAAACTTGGCAGTCTCATCGGGCATGGCGAGAAATTTGATATTTTAACGTCTAATATGAACAGGAAGTGAGTTATGAATTTTTGAAAGTCCGACTTTTGCCCTTTTTTGCATGTTTACAGGGGTCATTCTTTTGCACCCTGATCCTAAAGGCTTCATCTGATTGCCTTAAAATTCTGTCTGTAGCATCTTAAGACCTGGGACAAACACTGGGGCTAAAATCTTTTGTTTCCGAAATACTATATGACGGGGGCGGGGCTTCAAAGTTTTCACTTAAGATTTCCTTCGCCGCAATGGACAAAATGCTTAATAACTCTCCTGCACATGCTGCTAAAAATCCAAAACTTCACATGTACATAAAGAGTCGGTACCTGAAGACATCTATATGTTTATATTCTGTTATACACCTTGCGCCAATCAATAACATTTTTTACATTTTGACGTACTGCACGGTGCCCTTTTAACGAATCCGATTGAAAATTGGCTAGAAAAGACTCAAGACATTGATCTTACTCTATCCCTATTTTTGTGACTTTCCTTCGAAGGGCGTGGCTATTACGGTGCCGCAGAGTCTGATTATTCTCCGTGGCAACAAAAGTTCCTGCAAAATGATTCAGATGATCCATCTTCTCGAAATTTTTCACATTTGAGGATATTCAGGCCCTGAAGACGGCTGCCAACTTATTTTTGATCGCAGTGGTAGCGCCACCAACTGGTTAAAACAAATACAAATTATTTTCGTTGATGTTTTTCTCCGGGCAGGTTCACAAAATCTACCTTATATTTGCTCGGATGAGTGTTTAGGCCTTGAGGATGTCACAATACGAAAGTCTTTCGCCTTCTTCAGAGTGTCACATGATGGTGTCTTGTGACCCGTCTTTATCAGCTGATGTTCCATGAGGGCGTGACTTACCTGTCACAAGAATGAAGGCAAGTCACGCCCCCCGCTGTCCGTTCACTCCGCCAAGATGCTGCTCCAGGTGGTAGAGAGGATGAAGGCTCCCTTGTCTCTGTTCATGGTTTTTATGCCTCGCTTGCAGATCTCAATGGCCTCTCTGATCCAGCGCTGTTGTTTGTTCTCTTCGTTGCGGATGACCCTGCCCTTCTCCCGGTCCATGATGTGGTTTTCCCTTTTGCAGTGGTCAGTGATTGCTGATTTGTAATATTCATGTTGTGCTTGTTCTTTTACTGCTCTGATTTTTCATTTTTTTGACAGGTAAGTCACACCCTCATGGAACATCAGCTGATAAAGACGGGTCTCAAGACACCATCATGCGACACTCTGAAGAAGGCGAAAGACTCGCCGAAACATGTCAGGTAAAAAATTAACCTAAAACATAATTGTCTGCTTTTAATGAATCTGTCAAATATCAATAATAAGAAGACAAAATGAACCTAATACAAATAAATGAATGCTTAATAACTCCCCTGCACATGCTCCTAAAAATCCAAACCTTCACCTGTAAATAAAACGTCCCGACCTGAAGACATCTTAATGTTATTATTTTGTTATACACACAGCGCCGCCAAGTGGAATCAAAAATGTGTTTTTATTTTAATTTTCACATACTGCACGGTGCCCTTTTGACGAATCCGACTGAAAATTTGTCAGAAAAGACTCAAGACAATGATCTTACTCTCTGCCGAATTTTGTGACGTTTTGGCAAAAGGCGTGGCTATTACGGTGCTGAAAAGTCCGATTGTACTTTGTGGCAACAAAAGCTCCGGCAACATGACTCAGATGATCCTATCTTCTCGAAGTTGTACACATTTGAGGATACTTCAGCCCTGAAGACATCAACCAACTTATTTTTCATCGTAGTAGTAGCGCCACCAACTGGTAAAAGCTAATACAAATTATTTTCTTGGATGTTTTTCTCCGTGCAACTCAACAAGGTCGCCCTCATATATGCTCGGATGACTGTTTCGGCCATGAGGATGTCACAATACGAAATTCATCCTTTTTCGTGAAAAGTTGTGGGAGTGGCATTGCACTGTTCGGCAATAAAACAACGCTGATTATGAGGTTCTAAATATGAACGACAACTCGTGAAACTTTACACACACATCAGGCAGAGCAAATTTATCAATATTTTATCCGTTAGTTGTGCAGCTTTTTTGAAATGGCTCGCCATGGCCCTCGAGAAATGTTCAAAAAAGCAGCCCTGGTTGAGTGTTTCACCTCGCTTTTTGTAAATTTTATGGAGTACAGTGAACCCTCGGTTATCGCGGTTAATGTTAAAATGGTCGAATGGTCAATGACAAGAATTGCAGTGCAAGCACGTATTATCGGCGCGGGTTCGATCCCCACCTGATGTGCCTCGCATGATTTCTTTGGCTGCCAGGATGGCCGAGTGGTCTAAGGCGCCGCGTTCAGGACCCAGTCTCCCCAGGAGGCCTGGGTTCGAATCTCGAATTTCCCCATTGTGGGACTAATAAAGGGAATATTAGTATTATTATGGCTGCCAGGATGGCCGAGTGGTCTAAGGCGCCGCGTTCAGGACCCAGTCTCCCCACGAGGCCTGGGTTAGAATCTCAAATTTCCCCATTGTGGGACTAATAAAGTGAATATTATATTATTATTATTATATTATAATGGGGACCGAGACCACCCGCAAAAACTGAAAATCCGCGAAGTAGCGGCGCACCTTCAAAAATGCTTAAAAAAAAATACAATATATATAATAAATATATAAATATATATATATATATATATATTTATATATATATATATATATATATATATATATACGAGGAGAGAGAGAGAGAGTGAAATTCATGTTATAACAAAAAAACCAAATTATTATTAAAACGTATTATTTTTTTATTCCCCAGCCATTCTTTTTGTATTTATTTAATTACTCCGACTTTTACCTGCTGGTACGCCGTCCGGTGTGCCCTGTGAAATGAAAGGTGGCATTCTTTATTTATTTATTTATTTATTCATTTATTCATTCATAACTGACAGCTTCGCGCTCCGTTCGTGCCCGGGCGGAAGAGGTGTTCCAATTCGGCTTAACTGTGACACACGCCCGCCCTCCTCCCCCGGAGCTTCCATTCGGTTAAACTTAGGGGCCGCATGGCACCGCCCGTGCCCGGGGAAGGTGCTCCTCTTCGGCTTACTGTGTCGCGAGCATGCCCTCCTCCTCCGGAGCTTCCATTCGGTTAAACTTAGGGGCCGCTTGGAACCGCCCGTGCCCGGCGAAGGTGCTCCTCTTCGGCTTACTGTGACGCGAGCATGCCCTCCTCCTCCGGAGCTTCCATTCGGTTAAACTTAGGGGCCGCTTGGAACCGCCCGTGCCCGGGGAAGGTGCTCCTCTTCGGCTTACTGTGACGCGAGCATGCCCTCCTCCTCCGGAGCTTCCATTCGGTTAAACTTAGGGGCCGCTTGGCACCGCCCGTGCCCGGGGAAGGTGCTCCTCTACGGCTTAACTGCCACGCACGCCGGCCGGAGCTCTGGTACGGTCCGAACCGCGCGAAACGTCGCCACCGATCGTGTCCGGGGGAACGTGCTCTTCTTCGTCCAATCTCCTCTTCGCCCACGCTCTTCTTCGGCGCACGCCGGCCGTTTAACCGCTCCAGCGCCCGTCGTGCCGCTCGGCGAAACTACAATGCCCCCGAATATTTTTTATACCCGCGAAGCACTGAACCCGCGAAAGGTGAACCGCGAAGTAGCGAGGGTTCACTGTATGTATAAGGCCAAGACCTACAAAAAAGTCTCTTGGAGCAATGAGCTAGGTTTTACAGGAAGTCGGCCATTTTGAATTTACTTAAAAGGGGGCGGGTCACCACAATGGACTTTGTGTAGAAATTATTATTGGGGCCCGAGCAGCGACCGCGGCGAGGTCCCTATTGTTTATGTAGAAATTATTATTAGGGCCGAGCAGCGACCGCTACGAGGTCCCCATTGTTTTTGTGGAAATTATTATTATTATTATTATTAGGGCCCGAGCAGTGACCGCTGCGAGGTCCCTATTGTTTTTCTAGAAAATATTATTACTTTTTTTATTATTATTATTATTATTATTATTAGGGCCTGAGCAGCGACCGCTGCGAAGTCCCTGTTGTTTTTGTAGAAATTATTATTATTATTATTTTTCCGATTGTTCGATCGCATTTTTGACCCCCGAAACATGCACAAAAACTCACCAAACTTGGCAGTCTCATCGGGCATGGCGAGAAATTTGATATTTTAAACGTCTAATATGAACAGGAAGTGAGTTATGAATTTTTGAAAGTCCGACTTTTGCTCTTTTTTGCATGTTTACAGGGGTCATTCTTTTGCACCCTGATCCTAAAGGCTTCATCTTATTGCCTTAAAATTTTGTCTGTAGCATCTTAAGACCTGGGACAAACACTGGGGCTAAAATCTTTTGTTTCCGAAATACTATATGACGGGGGCGGGGCTTCAAAGTTTTCACTTAAGATTTCCTTCGCCGCAATGGACAAAATGCTTAATAACTCTCCTGCACATGCTGCTAAAAATCCAAAACTTCACATGTACATAAAGAGTCGGTACCTGAAGACATCTATATGTTTATATTCTGTTATACACCTTGCGCCAATCAATATCATTTTTTACGTTTTGACGTACTGCACGGTGCCCTTTTAACGAATCCGATTGAAAATTGGCGAGAAAAGACTCAAGACATTGATCTTACTCTATCCCTATTTTTGTGACTTTCCTTCGAAGGGCGTGGCTATTGCGGTGCCGCAGAGTCTGATTATTCTCCGTGGCAACAAAAGTTCCTGCAAAATGATTCAGATGATCCATCTTCTCGAAATTTTTCACATTTGAGGATATTCAGGCCCTGAAGACGGCTGCCAACTTATTTTTGATCGCAGTGGTAGCGCCACCAACTGGTAAAACAAATACAAATTATTTTCGTTGATGTTTTTCTCCGGGCAGGTTCACAAAATCTACCTTATATTTGCTCGGATTAGTGTTTAGGCCTTGAGGATGTCACAATACGAAAGTCTTTCGCCTTCTTCAGAGTGTCACATGATGGTGTCTTGTGACCCGTCTTTATCAGCTGATGTTCCATGAGGGCGTGACTTACCTGTCACAAGAATGAAGGCAAGTCACACCCCCCGCTGTCCGTTCACTCCGCCAAGATGCTGCTCCAGGTGGTAGAGAGGATGAAGGCTCCCTTGTCTCTGTTCATGGTTTTTATGCCTCGCTTGCAGATCTCAATGGCCTCTCTGATCCAGCGCTGTTGTTTGTTCTCTTCGGTGCGGATGACCCTGCCCTTCTCCCGGTCCATGATGTGGTTTTCCCTTCTGCAGTGGTCAGTGATTGCTGATTTGTAATATTCATGTTGTGCTTGTTCTTTTACTGCTATGATTTTTCATTTTTTTGACAGGTAATTCACACCCTCATGGAACATAAGCTGATAAAGACGGGTCTCAAGACACCATCATGCGACACTCTGAAGAAGGCGAAAGACTCGCCGAAACATGTCAGGTAAAACATTTACCTAAAACATAATTGTCTGCTTTTAATGAATCTGTCAAATATCAATAATAAGAAGACAAAATGAACCTCATACAAATAAATGAATGCTTAATAACTCCCCTGCACATGCTCCTAATAATCCAAACCTTCACCTGTAAATAAAATGTCCCGACCTGAAGACATCTTAATGTTATTATTTTGTTATACACACAGCGCCGCCAAGTGGAATCAAAAATTTGTTTTTATTTTAATTTTCACATACTGCACGGTGCCCTTTTGACGAATCCGACTGAAAATTAGTCAGAAAAGACTCAAGACAATGATCTTACTCTCTGCCGAATTTTGTGACGTTTTGGCAAAAGGCGTGGCTATTACGGTGCTGAAAAGTCCGATTGTACTCTGTGGCAACAAAAGCTCCGGCAACATGACTCAGATGATCCTATCTTCTCGAAGTTGTACACATTTGAGGATACTTCAGCCCTGAAGACATCTACCAACTTATTTTTCATCGTAGTAGTAGCGCCACCAACTGGTAAAAGCTAATACAAGTTATTTTCTTGGATGTTTTTCTCCGTGCAACTCAACAAGGTCGCCCTCATATATGCTCGGAGGACTGTTTCGGCCATGAGGATGTCACAATACGAAATTCATCCTTTTTCGTGAAAAGTTGTGGGAGTGGCATTGCACTGTTTGGCAATAAAACAACGCTGATTACGAGGTTCTAAATATGAACGACAACTCGTGAAACTTGACACACACATCAGGCAGAGCAAATTTATCAATATTTTATACGTTAGTTGTGCAGCTTTTTTGAAATGGCTCGCCATGGCCCTCGAGAAATGTTCAAAAAAGCAGCCCTGGTTGAGTGTTTCACCTCGCTTTTTGTAAATTTTATGGAGTACAGTGAACCCTCGGTTATCGCGGTTAATGGGGACCGAGACCACCCGCGGAAACTGAAAATCCGCGAAGTAGCGGCGCACCTTCAAAAATGCTTAAAAGAAAATACAATATATATAATAAATATATATATATATATATATATATATATATATATATATATATATATATATATATATATATATACGGGGAGAGAGAGAGAGAGAGAGTGAAATTCATGTTATAACAAAAAAACCAAATTATTATTAAAACGTATTATTTTTTTATTCCCCAGCCATTCTTTTTGTATTTATTTAATTACTCCGACTTTTACCAGCTGGTACGCCGTCCGGTGTTCCCTGTGAAATGAAAGGTGGCATTCTTTAATTATTTATTTATTTATTCATTTATTCATTCATAACTGACAGCTTCGCGCTCCGTTCGTGTCCGGGCGGAAGAGGTGTTCCAATTCGGCTTAACTGTGACACACGCCCGCCCTCCTCCCCCGGAGCTTCCATTCGGTTAAACTTAGGGGCCGCTTGGCACCGCCCGTGCCCGGGGAAGGTGCTCCTCTTCGGCTTACTGTGACGCGAGCATGCCCGCCTCCTCCGGAGCTTCCATTCGGTTAAACTTAGGGGCCGCTTGGAACCGCCCGTGCCCGGCAAAGGTGCTCCTCTTCGGCTTACTGTGACGCGAGCATGCCCTCCTCCTCCGGAGCTTCCATTTGGTTAAACTTAGGGGCCGCTTGGAACCGCCCGTGCCTGGGGAAGGTGCTCCTCTTCGGCTTACTGTGACGCGAGCATGCCCTCCTCCTCCGGAGCTTCCATTCGGTTAAACTTAGGGGCCGCTTGGCACCGCCCGTGCCCGGGGACGGTGCTCCTCTACGGCTTAACTGCCACGCACGCCGGCCGGAGCCTTGGTACGGTCCGAACCGCGCGAAACGTCGCCACCGATCGTGTCCGGGGGAACGTGCTCTTCTTCGTCCACTCTCCTCTTCGCCCACGCTCTTCTTCGGCGCACGCCGGCCGTCTAACCGCTCCAGCGCCCGTCGTGCCGCTCGGCGAAACTACAATGCCCCCGAATATTTTTTATACCCGCGAAGCACTGAACCCGCGAAAGGTGAACCGCGAAGTAGCGAGGGTTCACTGTATGTATAAGACCAAGACCTACAAAAAAGTCTCTTGGAGCAATGAGCTAGGTTTTACAGGAAGTCGGCCATTTTGAATTTACTTAAAAGGGGCGGGTCACCACAATGGACTTTGTGTAGAAATTATTATTGGGGCCCGAGCAGCGACCGCGGCGAGGTCCCTATTGTTTATGTAGAAATTATTATTAGGGCCCGAGCAGCGACCGCTACGAGGTCCCCATTGTTTTTGTGGAAATTATTATTATTATTATTATTAGGGCCCGAGCAGTGACCGCTGCGAGGTCCCTATTGTTTTTCTAGAAATTGTTATTAGGGCCCGAGCTGCGACGGCTGCGAGGTCCCTATTGTTTTTGTAGAAAATATCATTACTTTTATTATTATTATTATTATTATTATTAGGGCCTGAGCAGCGACCGCTGCGAAGTCCCTGTTGTTTTTGTAGAAATTATTATTATTATTATTATTTTTCCGATTGTACGATCGCATTTTTGACCCCGAAACATGCACAAAAACTCACCAAACTTGGCAGTCTCATCGGGCATGGCGAGAAATTTGATATTTTAACGTCTAATATGAACAGGAAGTGAGTTATGAATTTTTGAAAGTCCGACTTTTGCCCTTTTTTGCATGTTTACAGGGGTCATTCTTTTGCACCCTGATCCTAAAGGCTTCATCTGATTGCCTTAAAATTCTGTCTGTAGCATCTTAAGACCTGGGACAAACACTGGGGCTAAAATCTTTTGTTTCCGAAATACTATATGACGGGGGCGGGGCTTCAAAGTTTTCACTTAAGATTTCCTTCGCCGCAATGGACAAAATGCTTAATAACTCTCCTGCACATGCTGCTAAAAATCCAAAACTTCACATGTACATAAAGAGTCGGTACCTGAAGACATCTATATGTTTATATTCTGTTATACACCTTGCGCCAATCAATAACATTTTTTACATTTTGACGTACTGCACGGTGCCCTTTTAACGAATCCGATTGAAAATTGGCTAGAAAAGACTCAAGACATTGATCTTACTCTATCCCTATTTTTGTGACTTTCCTTCGAAGGGCGTGGCTATTGCGGTGCCGCAGAGTCTGATTATTCTCCGTGGCAACAAAAGTTCCTGCAAAATGATTCAGATGATCCATCTTCTCGAAATTTTTCACATTTGAGGATATTCAGGCCCTGAAGACGGCTGCCAACTTATTTTTTATCGCAGTGGTAGCGCCACCAACTGGTTAAAACAAATACAAATTATTTTCGTTGATGTTTTTCTCCGGGCAGGTTCACAAAATCTACCTTATATTTGCTCGGATGAGTGTTTAGGCCTTGAGGATGTCACAATACGAAAGTCTTTCGCCTTCTTCAGAGTGTCACATGATGGTGTCTTGTGACCCGTCTTTATCAGCTGATGTTCCATGAGGGCGTGACTTACCTGTCACAAGAATGAAGGCAAGTCACACCCCCGCTGTCCGTTCACTCCGCCAAGATGCTGCTCTAGGTGGTAGAGAGGATGAAGGCTCCCTTGTCTCTGTTCATGGTTTTTATGCCTCGCTTGCAGATCTCAATGGCCTCTCTGATCCAGCGCTGTTGTTTGTTCTCTTCGGTGCGGATGACCCTGCCCTTCTCCCGGTCCATGATGTGGTTTTCCCTTTTGCAGTGGTCAGTGATTGCTGATTTGTAATGTTCATGTTGTGCTTGTTCTTTTACTGCTCTGATTTTTCATTTTTTTGACAGGTAAGTCACACCCTCATGGAACATCAGCTGATAAAGACGGGTCTCAAGACACCATCATGCGACACTCTGAAGAAGGCGAAAGACTCGCCGAAACATGTCAGGTAAAAAATTAACCTAAAACATAATTGTCTGCTTTTAATGAATCAGTCAAATATCAATAATAAGAAGACAAAATGAACCTAATACAAATAAATGAATGCTTAATAACTCCCCTGCACATGCTCCTGAAAATCCAAACCTTCACCTGTAAATAAAACGTCCCGACCTGAAGACATCTTAATGTTATTATTTTGTTATACACACAGCGCCGCCAAGTGGAATCAAAAATGTGTTTTTATTTTAATTTTCACATCCTGCACGGTGCCCTTTTGACAAATCCGACTGAAAATTAGTCAGAAAAGACTCAAGACAATGATCTTTCTCTCTGCCGAATTTTGTGATGTTTTGGCAAAAGGCATGGCTATTACGGTGCTGAAAAGTCAGATTGTACTCTGTGGCAACAAAAGCTCCGGCAACATGACTCAGATGATCCTATCTTCTCGAAGTTGTACACATTTGAGGATACTTCAGCCCTGAAGACATCTACCAACTTATTTTTCATCGTAGTAGTAGCGCCACCAACTGGTAAAAGCTAATACAAGTTATTTTCTTGGATGTTTTTCTCCGTGCAACTCAACAAGGTCGCCCTCATATATGCTCGGATGACTGTTTCGGCCATGAGGATGTCACAATACGAAATTCGTCCTTTTTCGTGTAAAGTTGTGGGAGTGGCATTGCACTGTTCGGCAATAAAACAACGCTGATTATGAGGTTCTACATATGAACGACAACTCGTGAAACTTTACACACACATCAGGCAGAGCAAATTTATCAATATTTTATACGTTAGTTGTGCAGCTTTTTTGAAATGGCTCGCCATGGCCCTCGAGAAATGTTCAAAAAAGCAGCCCTGGTTGAGTGTTTCACCTCGCTTTTTGTAAATTTTATGGAGTACAGTGAACCCTCGGTTATGGCGGTTAATGGGGACAGAGACCACCCGCGAAAACTGAAAATCCGCGAAGTAGCGGCGCACCTTCAAAAATGCTTAAAAGAAAATACAATATATATAATAAATATATATATATATATATATATATATATATATGTGTATATATATATATATATATATACGGGGAGAGAGAGAGTGAAATTCATGTTATAACAAAAAAAACAAATTATTATTAAAACGTATTATTTTTTTATTCCCCAGCCATTCTTTTTGTATTTATTTAATTACTCCGACTTTTACCTGCTGGTACGCCGTCCGGTGTGCCCTGTGAAATGAAAGGTGGCATTCTTTATTTATTTATTCATTTATTCATTCATAACTGACAGCTTCGCGCTCCGCTCGTGCCCGGGCGGAAGAGGTGCTCCAATTCGGCTTAACTGTGACACACGCCCACCCTCCTCCCCCGGAGCTTCCATTCGGTTAAACTTAGGGGCCGCTTGGCACCGCCCGTGCCCGGGGAAGGTGCTCCTCTTCGGCTTACTGTGTCGCGAGCATGCCCTCCTCCTCCGGAGATTCCATTCGGTTAAACTTAGGGGCCGCTTGGAACCGCCCGTGCCCGGGGAAGGTGCTCCTCTTCGGCTTACTGTGACGCGAGCATGCCCTCCTCCTCCGGAGCTTCCATTCGGTTAAACTTAGGGGCCGCTTGGCACCGCCCGTGCCCGGGGAAGGTGCTCCTCTACGGCTTAACTGCCACGCACGCCGGCCGGAGCTCTGGTACGGTCCGAACCGCGCGAAACGTCGTCACCGATCGTGTCCGGGGGAACGTGCTCTTCTTCGTCCACTCTCCTCTTCGCCCACGCTCTTCTTCGGCGCACGCCGGCCGTCTAACCGCTCCAGCGCCCCGTCGTGCCGCTCGGCGAAACTACAATGCCCCCGAATATTTTTTATACCCGCGAAGCACTGAACCCGCGAAAGGTGAACCGCGAAGTAGCGAGGGTTCACTGTATGTATAAGACCAAGACCTACAAAAAAGTCTCTTGGAGCAATAAGCTAGGTTTTACAGGAAGTCGGCCATTTTGAATTTACTTAAAAGGGGGCGGGTCACCACAATGGACTTTGTGTAGAAATTATTATTGGGGCCCGAGCAGCGACCGCGGCGAGGTCCCTATTGTTTATGTAGAAATTATTATTAGGGCCCGAGCAGCGACCGCTACGAGGTCCCCATTGTTTTTGTGGAAATTATTATTATTATTATTATTAGGGCCCGAGCAGTGACCGCTGCGAGGTCCCTATTGTTTTTCTAGAAATTGTTATTAGGGCCCAAGCTGCGACGGCTGCGAGGTCCCTATTGTTTTTGTAGAAAATATTATTACTTTTATTATTATTATTATTATTATTATTATTAGGGCCTGAGCAGCGACCGCTGCGAAGTCCCTATTGTTTTTGTAGAAATTATTATTATTATTATTTTTCCGATTGTTCGATTGCATTTTTGACCCCCGAAACATGCACAAAAATTCACCAAACTTGGCAGTCTCATCGGGCATGGCGAAAAATTTGATATTTTAACGTCTAATATGAACAGGAAGTAAGTTATGAATTTTTGAAAGTCCGACTTTTGCCCTTTTTTGCATGTTTACAGGGGTCATTCTTTTGCACCCTGATCCTAAAGGCTTCATCTGATTGCCTTAAAATTCTGTCTGTAGCATCTTAAGACCTGGGACAAACACTGGGGCTAAAACTTTTTGTTTCCGAAATACAATATGACGGGGGCGGGGCTTCGAAGTTTTCACTTAAGATTTCCTTCGCCGCAATGGACAAAATGCTTAATAACTCTCTTGCACATGCTGCTAAAAATCCAAAACTTCACATGTACATAAAGAGTCGGTACCTGAAGACATCTATATGTTTATATTCAGTTATACACCTTGCGCCAATAAATATCATTTTTTACATTTTGACGTACTGCACGGTGCCCTTTTAACGAATCCGATTGAAAATTGGCTAGAAAAGACTCAAGACATTGATCTTACTCTATCCCTATTTTTGTGACTTTCCTTCGAAGGGCGTGGCTATTACGGTGCCGCAGAGTCTGATTATTCTCCGTGGCAACAAAAGTTCCTGCAAAATGATTCAGATGATCCATCTTCTCGAAATTTTTCACATTTGAGGATATTCAGGCCCTGAAGACGGCTGCCAACTTATTTTTGATCGCAGTGGTAGCGCCACCAACTGGTTAAAACAAATACAAATTATTTTCGTTGATGTTTTTCTCCGGGCAGGTTAACAAAATCTACCTTATATTTGCTCGGATGAGTGTTTAGGCCTTGAGGATGTCACAATACGAAAGTCTTTCGCCTTCTTCAGAGTGTCACATGATGGTGTCTTGTGGCCCGTCTTTATCAGCTGATGTTCCATGAGGGCGTGACTTACCTGTCACAAGAATGAAGGCAAGTCACGCCCCCCGCTGTCCGTTAACTCCGCCAAGATGCTGGTCCAGGTGGTAGAGAGGATGAAGGCTCCCTTGTCTCTGTTCATGGTTTTTATGCCTTGCTTGCAGATCTCAATGGCCTCTCTGATCCAGCGCTGTTGTTTGTTCTCTTCTGTGCGGATGACCCTGCCCTTCTCCCGGTCCATGATGTGGTTTTCCCTTTTGCAGTGGTCAGTGATTGCTGATTTGTAATGTTCATGTTGTGCTTGTTCTTTTACTGCTCTGATTTTTCATTTTTTTGACAGGTAAGTCACACCCTCATGGAACATCAGCTGATAAAGACGGGTCTCAAGACACCATCATGCGACACTCTGAAGAAGGCGAAAGACTCGCCGAAACATGTCAGGTAAAAAATTTACCGAAAACATAATTGTCTGCTTTTAATGAATCTGTCAAATATCAATAATAAGAAGACAAAATGAACCTAATACAAATAAATGAATGCTTAATAACTCCCCTGCACATGCTCCTAAAAATCCAAACCTTCACCTGTAAATAAAATGTCCCGACCTGAAGACATCTTAATGTTATTATTTTGTTATACACACAGCGCCGCCAAGTGGAATCAAAAATTTGTTTTTATTTTAATTTTCACGTACTGCACCGTGCCCTTTTGACAAATCCGACTGAAAATTAGTCAGAAAAGACTCAAGACAATGATCTTACTCTCTGCCGAGTTTTGTGACGTTTTGGCAAAAGGCGTGGCTATTACGGTGCTGAAAAGTCAGATTGTACTTTGTGGCAACAAAAGCTCCGGCAACATGACTCAGATGATCCTATCTTCTCGAAGTTGTACACATTTGAGGATACTTCAGCCCTGAAGACATCTACCAACTTATTTTTCATCGTAGTAGTAGCGCCACCAACTGGTAAAAGCTAATAAAAGTTATTTTCTTGGATGTTTTTCTCCGTGCAACTCAACAAGGTCGCCCTCATATATGCTCGGAGGACTGTTTCGGCCATGAGGATGTCACAATACGAAATTCATCCTTTTTCGTGAAAAGTTGTGGGAGTGGCATTGCACTGTTTGGCAATAAAACAACGCTGATTATGAGGTTCTAAATATGAACGACAACTCGTGAAACTTGACACACACATCAGGCAGAGCAAATTTATCAATATTTTATACGTTAGTTGTGCAGCTTTTTTGAAATGGCTCGCCATGGCCCTCGAGAAATGTTCAAAAAAGCAGCCCTGGTTGAGTGTTTCACCTCGCTTTTTGTAAATTTTATGGAGTACAGTGAACCCTCGGTTATCGCGGTTAATGGGGACCGAGACCACCCGCGGAAACTGAAAATCCGCGAAGTAGCGGCGCACCTTCAAAAATGCTTAAAAGAAAATACAATATATATAATAATATATATATATATATATATATATATATATATATATATATATATATATATATATATATATATACGGGGAGAGAGAGAGAGAGAGAGTGAAATTCATGTTATAACAAAAAAACCAAATTATTATTAAAACGTATTATTTTTTTATTCCCCAGCCATTCTTTTTGTATTTATTTAATTACTCCGACTTTTACCTGCTGGTACGCCGTCCGGTGTGCCCTGTGAAATGAAAGGTGGCATTCTTTATTCATTTATTTATTTATTCTTTTATACATTCATAACTGACAGCTTCGCGCTCCGCTCGTGCCCGGGCGGAAGAGGTGCTCCAATTCGGCTTAACTGTGACACACACCCGCCCTCCTCCCCCGGAGCTTCCATTCGGTTAAACTTAGGGGCCGCTTGGCACCGCCCGTGCCCGGGGAAGGTGCTCCTCTTCGGCTTACTGTGACGCGAGCATGCCCTCCTCCTCCGGAGCTTCCATTCGGTTAAACTTAGGGGCCGCTTGGAACCGCCCGTGCCCGGGGAAGGTGCTCCTCTTCGGCTTACTGTGACGCGAGCATGCCCTCCTCCTCCGGAGCTTCCATTCGGTTAAACTTAGGGGCCGCTTGGCACCGCCCGTGCCCGGGGAAGGTTCTCCTCTACGGCTTAACTGCCACGCACGCCGGCCGGAGCTCTGGTACTGTCCGAACCGCGCGAAACGTCGCCACCGATCGTGTCCGGGGGAACGTGCTCTTCTTCGTCCACTCTCCTCTTCGCCCACGCTCTTCTTCGGCGCACACCGGCCGTCTAACCGCTCCAGCGCCCCGTCGTACCGCTCGGCGAAACTACAATGCCCCCGAATATTTTTTAGACCCGCGAAGCACTGAACCCGCGAAAGGTGAACCGCCAAGTAGCGAGGGTTCACTCTATGTATAAGACCAAGACCTACAAAAAAGTCTCTTGGAGCAATGAGCTAGGTTTTACAGGAAGTCGGCCATTTTGAATTTACTTAAAAGGGGGCGGGTCACCACAATGGACTTTGTGTAGAAATTATTATTGGGGCCCGAGCAGCGACCGCTGAGAGGTCCCTATTGTTTATGTAGAAATTATTATTAGGGCCCGAGCAGCGACCGCTGCGAAATCCCTGTTGTTTTTGTAGAAATTATTAATATTATTATTTTTCCGATTGTTCGATTGCATTTTTGACCCCCGAAACATGCACAAAAACTCACCAAACTTGGCAGTCTCATCGGGCATGGCGAGAAATTTGATATTTTAAACGTCTAATATGAACAGGAAGTGAGTTATGAATTTTTGAAAGTCCGACTTTTGCCCTTTTTTGCATGTTTACAGGGGTCATTCTTTTGCACCCTGATCCTAAAGGCTTCATCTGATTGCCTTAAAATTCTGTCTGTAGCATCTTAAGACCTGGGACAAA
Organism: Idiotropiscis lumnitzeri; assembly: GCF_059441095.1. Taxonomy (NCBI): domain Eukaryota; kingdom Metazoa; phylum Chordata; class Actinopteri; order Syngnathiformes; family Syngnathidae; genus Idiotropiscis; species Idiotropiscis lumnitzeri. Next base: position 703,459 of record NW_028283622.1, read on the forward strand.
CACTGGGGCTAAAATTGGGGCTAAAATCTTTTGTTTCCGAAATACTATATGACGGGGGCGGGGCTTCAAAGTTTTCACTTAAGATTTCCTTCGCCGCAATGGACAAAATGCTTAATAACTCTCCTGCACATGCTGCTAAAAATCCAAAACTTCACATGTACATAAAGAGTCGGTACCTGAAGACATCTATATGTTTATATTCTGTTATACACCTTGCGCCAATCAATATCATTTTTTACATTTTGACGTACTGCACGGTGCCCTTTTAACGAATCCGATTGAAAATTGGCTAGAAAAGACTCAAGACATTGATCTTACTCTATCCCTATTTTTGTGACTTTCCTTCGAAGGGCGTGGCTATTACGGTGCCGCAGAGTCTGATTATTCTCCGTGGCAACAAAAGTTCCTGCAAAATGATTCAGATGATCCATCTTCTCGAAATTTTTCACATTTGAGGATATTCAGGCCCTGAAGACGGCTGCCAACTTATTTTTGATCGCAGTGGTAGCGCCACCAACTGGTTAAAACAAATACAAATTATTTTCGTTGATTTTTTTCTCCGGGCAGGTTAACAAAATCTACCTTATATTTGCTCGGATGAGTGTTTAGGCCTTGAGGATGTCACAATACGAAAGTCTTTCGCCTTCTTCAGAGTGTCACATGATGGTGTCTTGTGACCCGTCTTTATCAGCTGATGTTCCATGAGGGCGTGACTTACCTGTCACAAGAATGAAGGCAAGTCACGCCCCCCGCTGTCCGTTCACTCCGCCAAGATGCTGCTCCAGGTGGTAGAGAGGATGAAGGCTCCCTTGTCTCTGTTCATGGTTTTTATGCCTCGCTTGCAGATCTCAATGGCCTCTCTGATCCAGCGCTGTTGTTTGTTCTCTTCGGTGCGGATGACCCTGCCCTTCTCCCGGTCCATGATGTGGTTTTCCCTTTTGCAGTGGTCAGTGATTGCTGATTTGTAATGTTCATGTTGTGCTTGTCATGATCCGCGTCGGGCATGACAGCCTTTTGTTATTGTTTTCATATGCATGCGGTTTTTGTTATTGTTTTTGTTGTTATTTTCTCCCCTCCTTCCTGCCATGTGCCTTTTCCTGTCTGTTTTGATCAGCTGAGCAGGGGCGTTTCCCCTCAGCACCTCGCCCTCACCAGCCACGCACCTGCTCCTCATCAACGATCACACACCTGCTCCCCATCTGCTCCCCTGATTACCGGACTACTTAAGCCTTCCATGCTCTCAACCCATTGTCGGGTCATTGCCGAAAATCACGGACAGCCACGACCACCTTTGTTCACGTTCTGCTCCTTGTTCATGTTCATGCTCTGGTTCCCCTCTTCGTTCCCGTCTTTCAGTGTTGTTCCTCGCCCTGCCTCCCAGTCTGGTCACGTTAAGTTTGTCTTTTGTTATTTTTCACCCTGCCACATTGTTTGCCCTGGTTGTTTCAGTTAATAAATTCCCTTCACGTTTCTGACCTCTCTGCCTCCTCGCCTTTTGGGTCCACCTCCTCCTCGCCGACCGGCGAGTCCTGACAGAATGACCCGACCAAAGAAGGACCCAGCGAGAGGCTCATGACGCCGCCGGACGGACAACCCCCCTCAGCCTGCCGACCAACCCCGTGTCCTTCAAGTAGGTTCCATTTTCCGCTCGACGTCTGTTTCTCCCCTTTTGCCCCCCGATTACAGCACCGATTACCAGCCTGTCATACCCCCTCACCTGATCATAGATTCGGATTACGAGGACGATTTTGAGCACCAAGCCCTTTCACCCCCTCACGGTTCGAGTAAGTCCGGTCACGAGTTTGATTTTGAGCACCTTGCCCCTCACATTTTTTCCGATCCAGATCACGACTATGATTTTGAATATATTGCCACTCTCTTAGTCGCTCAGCGCAACGCGGAGTTATTTTTGAGCCGTCACCCTCCTCCCCCCGAGCCATTTGAGTTTTTCGCGACCACCTCCCACTCCCCCTCGCGCGCTTCACGTCCCAAATCCCGGAAGTCACGGTCACGTCGCGCACATCGTTCACCATCAGTTTCAGCACCGGATCACGCTCCCCTGGCTTCTCCTAGCTCGCGTTCACCAGCCCCCGCAGTCACGGTCCCTCAGGTCTCCCGTTTTCCTGATTCCCTATGGCGGCAGGCTGACAGGGATCAGGGCCCCCGGTTCGGCTGTGCCCGGATCGACTGCTGCACCCGGCCCGCTGTCGCCTCCACGCCTGCAGCAGTGACCAATGCAGCTCCCGCTGCACGGACCCCGCCGCCTCCATGCGAGCCGCAGCCTCCAGAGTCCCGTGCCGACTCCTCGAAGGCGGCCGAGCCCCGTTCCGGCTCCCCGCCAGCTGCTGAGCCCTGTCCCGGCTCCCCGCCAGCTGCTGAGCCCTGTCCCGGCTCCCCGCCAGCTGCTGAGCCCTGTCCCGGCTCCCCGCCAGCTGCTGAGCCCTGTCCCGGCTCCCCGCCAGCTGCTGAGCCCTGTCCCGGCTCCCCGCCAGCTGCTGAGCCCAGTCCCGGCTCCCCGCCAGCTGCTGAGCCCAGTCCCGGCTCCCCGCCAGCTGCTGAGCCCAGTCCCGGCTCCCCGCCAGCTGCTGAGCCCAGTCCCGGCTCCCCGCCAGCTGCTGAGCCCAGTCCCGGCTCCCCGCCAGCTGCTGAGCCCAGTCCCGGCTCCCCGCCAGCTGCTGAGCCCAGTCCCGGCTCCCCGCCAGCTGCTGAGCCGTGTCCCGGCTCCCCGTCAGCGGCCGAGCCCCGTCCCGGGGCCCCAATGGCGATCCCAGCTCCCGATCCAGCGGAGCACGCTGTGCGCCCGAACCAAGTTCACGTTCAGGCGGAGCACATCCTGCCCCCGACCCAAGTTCACGTTCACGCGGAGCCCGTCCGGCGTCCGTCCCTAGTTCACGTTCAGGCGGAGCACGCTGTGCGTCCGTCCCAAGCTCACGTTCAGGCGGAGCACGCTGTGCGTCCGTCCCAAGCTCACGTTCAGGCGGAGCACGTTGTGCGTCCGTCCCAAGTCCACGTTCAGGGGAAGCACACCCTGCTTCCGACCCAGGTTCACGTTCAGGAGGAGCACGCTGCGCGTCCGTCCCAAGCTCACGTTCCGGCGGAGCACGTTGTGCGTCCGTCCCAAGCCCATGTTCCGGTGGGGCACGCCTTGCCTCCGCTCCAAGCTCACGTTTTGGCAGAACACGGCCCGCAGCCGTCACTCCCGGTCCCTGCACCCGTGGTGGACGACGAGCAGTCGCCTGCCGTATCGGTCCCAGCGGCGCCTGATGAAGCGCCGCCGCTCCCGGTCCCGGTGCCTGCGATGGACGACGGTCCGCCGCCGAGTCACGCCTCAGCCTCGGCGACGCACGACGACCCACCATCGCACCCCGCTCTGGCCTCGGCAGCATCCGACGACCCGTCGCCACTGCTCGCCTTGGCTCCGGCAGCGCTCGACGACCCACGGCCGCTCCTGGTTTCTGCCTCGGCGGTGGACGGCGACCCACCGCCGCTCCACATTCTTGTCTCGGCAGGGGTCGACGACCAGCCGCCGCTCCCGGTTCCGGTGCCCGCGATGGACGACGGTCCGCCGCCGCGTCACGCCTCAGTCTCGGCGACGCACGAGGACCCACCACCGCGCCCCGCTCTGGCCGCGGCAGCATCCGACGACCCGTCGCCACTGCTCGCCTTGGCCCCGGCGGCGCTCGACGACCCGCGGCCGCTCTTGGTTCCTGCCTCGGCGGTGGACGACGACCCACCGCCGCTCCATGTTCTTGTCTCGGCAGGGATCGACGACCAGCCGTCGCTCCGCGTTCCTGTGTCGGCGGGGTTCAACGATGGGCCGCCGCCCCACGTTCCGGTCTCGGCGGTGTTCGACGACCAGCCGCCGCTCCACGTTCCTGACGCGGCGGGGTTCGACGACCAGCCGTCGCTCCACGTTCCGGTCTCGGCGACGCTCGACGACCAGCCGCCGCTCCACGCTCCCGCCTCGGCGGGGCTCGACGACCAGCCGCCGCTCCACGTTCCTGTCTCGACGACGCTCGACGACCAGCCGCCGCTCCACGTTCCTGACTCGGCGGGGTTCGACGACCAGCCGCCGCTCCACGTTCCTGACTCGGCGGGGCTCGACGACCAGCCGCCGCTCCGCGTTCCTGTCTCGGCGGGGCTCGACGACCAGCCGCCGCTCCACGTTCCTGACTCGGCGGGGCTCGACGACCAGCCGCCGCTCCGCGTTCCTGACTCGGCGGGGTTCGACGACCAGCCGCCGCTCCGCGTTCCTGTCTCGGCGGGGCTCGACGACCAGCCGCCGCTCCGCGTTCCTGTCTCGGCGGGGCTCGACGACCAGCCGCCGCTCCACGTTCCTGTCTCGGCGGGGCTCGACAATCTGCCGCAGCTCCACGTTCCTGTCTCGGCAGGGTTCAACGACCAGCCGCCGCGCCACGTTCCTGACTCGGCGACGTTCCATGGCCTGCCGCCGCTCCTCGCCCCAGCTCCATCAGCGGACTTCATGTGGCGTTCGGGTCGTTCCGGACGTCCGCCTGAATGGCCCCAATGGGACGCACTGGCCTGGCCACCCTCACGGCCCCCTGAAGGGTCACGAAAAGACTCGCTGGTCTGGCCTCCCGGGAATCCGCCAGACCGGTCTCGATCACGGGTCGTTGACCCACCTCCCGACCCCTTCCGCCCACCCTCGTTCTTGGACATGGTTTTCCTTTTCTTTTCTTTTCCTTTTTTTTGGGACGTCTGGAATCCGTCCCTTGAGGGGGGGGTACTGTCATGATCCGCGTCAGGCATGACAGCCTTTTGTTATTGTTTTCATATGCATGCGGTTTTTGTTATTGTTTTTGTTGTTATTTTCTCCCCTCCTTCCTGCCATGTGCCTTTTCCTGTCTGTTTTGATCAGCTGAGCAGGGGCGTTTCCCCTCAGCACCTCGCCCTCACCAGCCACGCACCTGCTCCTCATCAACGATCACACACCTGCTCCCCATCTGCTCCCCTGATTACCGGACTACTTAAGCCTTCCATGCTCTCAACCCAGTGTCGGGTCATTGCCGAAAATCACGGACAGCCACGACCACCTTTGTTCACGTTCTGCTCCTTGTTCATGTTCATGCTCTGGTTCCCCTCTTCGTTCCCGTCTTTCAGTGTTGTTCCTCGCCCTGCCTCCCAGTCTGGTCACGTTAAGTTTGTCTTTTGTTATTTTTCACCCTGCCACATTGTTTGCCCTGGTTGTTTCAGTTAATAAATTCCCTTCACGTTCCTGACCTCTCTGCCTCCTCGCCTTTTGGGTCCACCTCCTCCTCGCCGACCGGCGAGTCCTGACAGTGCTTGTTCTTTTACTGCTCTGATTTTTCATTTTTTTGACAGGTAAGTCACACCCACATGGAACATCAGCTGATAAAGACGGGTCTCAAGACACCATCATGCGACACTCTGAAGAAGGCGAAAGACTCGCCGAAACATGTCAGGTAAAAAATTAACCTAAAACATAATTGTCTGCTTTTAATGAATCAGTCAAATATCAATAATAAGAAGACAAAATGAACCTAATACAAATAAATGAATGCTTAATAACGCCCCTGCACATGCTCCTAAAAATCCAAACCTTCACCTGTAAATAAAACGTCCCGACCTGAAGACATCTTAATGTTATTATTTTGTTATACACACAGCGCCGCCAAGTGGAATCAAAAATGTGTTTTTATTTTAATTTTCACGTACTGCACGGTGACCTTTTGACGAATCCGACTGAAAATTAGTCAGAAAAGACTCAAGACAATGATCTTACTCTCTGCCGAATTTTGTGACGTTTTGGCAAAAGGCGTGGCTATTACGGTGCTGAAAAGTCCGATTGTACTTTGTGGCAACAAAAGCTCCGGCAACATGACTCAGATGATCCTATCTTCTCGAAGTTGTACACATTTGAGGATACTTCAGCCCTGAAGACATCTACCAACTTATTTTTCATCGTAGTAGTAGCGCCACCAACTGGTAAAAGCTAATACAAGTTATTTTCTTGGATGTTTTTCTCCGTGCAACTCAACAAGGTCGCCCTCATATATGCTCGGATGACTGTTTCGGCCATGAGGATGTCACAATACGAAATTCATCCTTTTTCGTGAAAAGTTGTGGGAGTGGCATTGCACTGTTCGGCAATAAAACAACGCTGATTATGAGGTTCTAAATATGAACGACAACTCGTGAAACTTTACACACACATCAGGCAGAGCAAATTTATCAATATTTTATACGTTAGTTGTGCAGCTTTTTTGAAATGGCTCGCCATGGCCCTCGAGAAATGTTCAAAAAAGCAGCCCTGGTTGAGTGTTTCACCTCGCTTTTTGTAAATTTTATGGAGTACAGTGAACCCTCGGTTGTCGCGGTTAATGGGGACCGAGACCACCCGCGGAAACTGAAAATCCGCGAAGTAGCGGCGCACCTTCAAAAATGCTTAAAAAAAAATACAATATATATAATAAATATATATATATATAGATATATATATATAGATATATATATATATATATACAGAGAGAGAGAGAGAGTGAAATTCATGTTATAACAAAAAAACCAAATTATTATTAAAACGTATTATTTTTTTATTCCCCAGCCATTCTTTTTGTATTTATTTAATTACTCCGACTTTTACCTGCTGGTACGCCGTCCGGTGTGCCCTGTGAAATGAAAGGTGGCATTCTTTATTCATTTATTTATTTATTCTTTTATACATTCATAACTGACAGCTTCGCGCTCCGCTCGTGCCCGGGCGGAAGAGGTGCTCCAATTCGGCTTAACTGTGACACACACCCGCCCTCCTCCCCCGGAGCTTCCATTCGGTTAAACTTAGGGGCCGCTTGGCACCGCCCGTGCCCGGGGAAGGTGCTCCTCTTCGGCTTACTGTGACGCGAGCATGCCCTCCTCCTCCGGAGCTTCCATTCGGTTAAACTTAGGGGCCGCTTGGAACCGCCCGTGCCCGGGGAAGGTGCTCCTCTTCGGCTTACTGTGACGCGAGCATGCCCTCCTCCTCCGGAGCTTCCATTCGGTTAAACTTAGGGGCCGCTTGGCACCGCCCGTGCCCGGGGAAGGTTCTCCTCTACGGCTTAACTGCCACGCACGCCGGCCGGAGCTCTGGTACTGTCCGAACCGCGCGAAACGTCGCCACCGATCGTGTCCGAGGGAACGTGCTCTTCTTCGTCCACTCTCCTCTTCGCCCACGCTCTTCTTCGGCGCACACCGGCCGACTAACCGCTCCAGCGCCCCGTCGTACCGCTCGGCGAAACTACAATGCCCCCGAATATTTTTTAGACCCGCGAAGCACTGAACCCGCGAAAGGTGAACCGCCAAGTAGCGAGGGTTCACTCTATGTATAAGACCAAGACCTACAAAAAAGTCTCTTGGAGCAATGAGCTAGGTTTTACAGGAAGTCGGCCATTTTGAATTTACTTAAAAGGGGGCGGGTCACCACAATGGACTTTGTGTAGAAATTATTATTGGGGCCCGAGCAGCGACCGCTGAGAGGTCCCTATTGTTTATGTAGAAATTATTATTAGGGCCCGAGCAGCGACCGCTACGAGGTCCCCATTGTTTTTGTGGAAATTATTATTATTATTATTATTAGGGCCCGAGCAGTGACCGCTGCGAGGTCCCTATTGTTTTTCTAGAAATTGTTATTAGGGCCCGAGCTGCGACGGCTGCGAGGTCCCTATTGTTTTTGTAGAAAATATTATTACTTTTATTATTATTATTATTATTATTATTAGGGCCTGAGCAGCGACCGCTGCGAAATCCCTGTTGTTTTTGTAGAAATTATTATTATTATTATTTTTCCGATTGTTCGATTGCATTTTTGACCCCCGAAACATGCACAAAAACTCACCAAACTTGGCAGTCTCATCGGGCATGGCGAGAAATTTGATATTTTAAACGTCTAATATGAACAGGAAGTGAGTTATGAATTTTTGAAAGTCCGACTTTTGCCCTTTTTTGCATGTTTACAGGGGTCATTCTTTTGCACCCTGATCCTAAAGGCTTCATCTGATTGCCTTAAAATTCTGTCTGTAGCATCTTAAGACCTGGGACAAACACTGGGGCTAAAATTGGGGCTAAAATCTTTTGTTTCCGAAATACTATATGACGGGGGCGGGGCTTCAAAGTTTTCACTTAAGATTTCCTTCGCCGCAATGGACAAAATGCTTAATAACTCTCCTGCACATGCTGCTAAAAATCCAAAACTTCACATGTACATAAAGAGTCGGTACCTGAAGACATCTATATGTTTATATTCTGTTATACACCTTGCGCCAATCAATATCATTTTTTACATTTTGACGTACTGCACGGTGCCCTTTTAACGAATCCGATTGAAAATTGGCTAGAAAAGACTCAAGACATTGATCTTACTCTATCCCTATTTTTGTGACTTTCCTTCGAAGGGCGTGGCTATTACGGTGCCGCAGAGTCTGATTATTCTCCGTGGCAACAAAAGTTCCTGCAAAATGATTCAGATGATCCATCTTCTCGAAATTTTTCACATTTGAGGATATTCAGGCCCTGAAGACGGCTGCCAACTTATTTTTGATCGCAGTGGTAGCGCCACCAACTGGTTAAAACAAATACAAATTATTTTCGTTGATTTTTTTCTCCGGGCAGGTTAACAAAATCTACCTTATATTTGCTCGGATGAGTGTTTAGGCCTTGAGGATGTCACAATACGAAAGTCTTTCGCCTTCTTCAGAGTGTCACATGATGGTGTCTTGTGACCCGTCTTTATCAGCTGATGTTCCATGAGGGCGTGACTTACCTGTCACAAGAATGAAGGCAAGTCACGCCCCCCGCTGTCCGTTCACTCCGCCAAGATGCTGCTCCAGGTGGTAGAGAGGATGAAGGCTCCCTTGTCTCTGTTCATGGTTTTTATGCCTCGCTTGCAGATCTCAATGGCCTCTCTGATCCAGCGCTGTTGTTCGTTCTCTTCGGTGCGGATGACCCTGCCCTTCTCCCGGTCCATGATGTGGTTTTCCCTTTTGCAGTGGTCAGTGATTGCTGATTTGTAATGTTCATGTTGTGCTTGTCATGATCCGCGTCGGGCATGACAGCCTTTTGTTATTGTTTTCATATGCATGCGGTTTTTGTTATTGTTTTTGTTGTTATTTTCTCCCCTCCTTCCTGCCATGTGCCTTTTCCTGTCTGTTTTGATCAGCTGAGCAGGGGCGTTTCCCCTCAGCACCTCGCCCTCACCAGCCACGCACCTGCTCCTCATCAACGATCACACACCTGCTCCCCATCTGCTCCCCTGATTACCGGACTACTTAAGCCTTCCATGCTCTCAACCCAGTGTCGGGTCATTGCCGAAAATCACGGACAGCCACGACCACCTTTGTTCACGTTCTGCTCCTTGTTCATGTTCATGCTCTGGTTCCCCTCTTCGTTCCCGTCTTTCAGTGTTGTTCCTCGCCCTGCCTCCCAGTCTGGTCACGTTAAGTTTGTCTTTTGTTATTTTTCACCCTGCCACATTGTTTGCCCTGGTTGTTTCAGTTAATAAATTCCCTTCATGTTTCTGACCTCTCTGCCTCCTCGCCTTTTGGGTCCACCTCCTCCTCGCCGACCGGCGAGTCCTGACAGAATGACCCGACCAAAGAAGGACCCAGCGAGAGGCTCATGACGCCGCCGGACGGACAACCCCCCTCAGCCTGCCGACCAACCCCGTGTCCTTCAAGTAGGTTCCATTTTCCGCTCGACGTCTGTTTCTCCCCTTTTGCCCCCCGATTACAGCACCGATTACCAGCCTGTCATACCCCCTCACCTGATCATAGATTCGGATTACGAGGACGATTTTGAGCACCAAGCCCTTTCACCCCCTCACGGTTCGAGTAAGTCCGGTCACGAGTTTGATTTTGAGCACCTTGCCCCTCACATTTTTTCCGATCCAGATCACGACTATGATTTTGAATATATTGCCACTCTCTTAGTCGCTCAGCGCAACGCGGAGTTATTTTTGAGCCGTCACCCTCCTCCCCCCGAGCCATTTGAGTTTTTCGCGACCACCTCCCACTCCCCCTCGCGCGCTTCACGTCCCAAATCCCGGAAGTCACGGTCACGTCGCGCACATCGTTCACCATCAGTTTCAGCACCGGATCACGCTCCCCTGGCTTCTCCTAGCTCGCGTTCACCAGCCCCCGCAGTCACGGTCCCTCAGGTCTCCCGTTTTCCTGATTCCCTATGGCGGCAGGCTGACAGGGATCAGGGTTCCCGGTTCGGCTGTGCCCGGATCGACTGCTGCACCCGGCCCGCTGTCGCCTCCACGCCTGCAGCAGTGACCAATGCAGCTCCCGCTGCACGGACCCCGCCGCCTCCATGCGAGCCGCAGCCTCCAGAGTCCCGTGCCGACTCCTCGAAGGCGGCCGAGCCCCGTTCCGGCTCCCCGCCAGCTGCTGAGCCCTGTCCCGGCTCCCCGCCAGCTGCTGAGCCCTGTCCCGGCTCCCCGCCAGCTGCTGAGCCCTGTCCCGGCTCCCCGCCAGCTGCTGAGCCCTGTCCCGGCTCCCCGCCAGCTGCTGAGCCCTGTCCCGGCTCCCCGCCAGCTGCTGAGCCCAGTCCCGGCTCCCCGCCAGCTGCTGAGCCCAGTCCCGGCTTCCCGCCAGCTGCTGAGCCCAGTCCCGGCTCACCGCCAGCTGCTGAGCCCAGTCCCGGCTCCCCGCCAGCTGCTGAGCCCAGTCCCGGCTCCCCGCCAGCTGCTGAGCCCAGTCCCGGCTCCCCGCCAGCTGCTGAGCCCAGTCCCGGCTCCCCGCCAGCTGCTGAGCCGTGTCCCGGCTCCCCGTCAGCGGCCGAGCCCCGTCCCGGGGCCCCAATGGCGATCCCAGCTCCCGATCCAGCGGAGCACGCTGTGCGCCCGAACCAAGTTCACGTTCAGGCGGAGCACATCCTGCCCCCGACCCAAGTTCACGTTCACGCGGAGCCCGTCCGGCGTCCGTCCCTAGTTCACGTTCAGGCGGAGCACGCTGTGCGTCCGTCCCAAGCTCACGTTCAGGCGGAGCACGCTGTGCGTCCGTCCCAAGCTCACGTTCAGGCGGAGCACGTTGTGCGTCCGTCCCAAGTCCACGTTCAGGGGAAGCACACCCTGCTTCCGACCCAGGTTCACGTTCAGGAGGAGCACGCTGCGCGTCCGTCCCAAGCTCACGTTCCGGCGGAGCACGTTGTGCGTCCGTCCCAAGCCCATGTTCCGGTGGGGCACGCCTTGCCTCCGCTCCAAGCTCACGTTTTGGCAGAACACGGCCCGCAGCCGTCACTCCCGGTCCCTGCACCCGTGGTGGACGACGAGCAGTCGCCTGCCGTATCGGTCCCAGCGGCGCCTGATGAAGCGCCGCCGCTCCCGGTCCCGGTGCCTGCGATGGACGACGGTCCGCCGCCGAGTCACGCCTCAGCCTCGGCGACGCACGACGACCCACCATCGCACCCCGCTCTGGCCTCGGCAGCATCCGACGACCCGTCGCCACTGCTCGCCTTGGCTCCGGCAGCGCTCGACGACCCACGGCCGCTCCTGGTTTCTGCCTCGGCGGTGGACGGCGACTCACCGCCGCTCCACATTCTTGTCTCGGCAGGGGTCGACGACCAGCCGCCGCTCCCGGTTCCGGTGCCCGCGATGGACGACGGTCCGCCGCCGCGTCACGCCTCAGTCTCGGCGACGCACGAGGACCCACCACCGCGCCCCGCTCTGGCCGCGGCAGCATCCGACGACCCGTCGCCACTGCTCGCCTTGGCCCCCATTGTGGGACTAATAAAGGACATCTTATCTTATCTTCTCTTATTATTATTATTATTATTAGGGCCTGAGCAGCGACCGCTGCGAAGTCCCTATTGTTTTTGTAGAAATTATTATTATTATTATTTTTCCGATTGTTCGATTGCATTTTTGACCCCCGAAACATGCACAAAAATTCACCAAACTTGGCAGTCTCATCGGGCATGGCGAAAAATGTGATATTTTAATGTCTAATATGAATAGGAAGTGAGTTATGAATTTTTGAAAGTCCGACTTTTGCCCTTTTTTGCATGTTTACAGGGGTCATTCTTTTGCACCCTGATCCTAAAGGCTTCATCTGATTGCCTTAAAATTCTGTCTGTAGCATCTTAAGACCTGGGACCAACACTGGGGCTAAAATTTTTTGTTTCCGAAATACTATATGACGGGGGCGGGGCTTCGAAGTTTTCACTTAAGATTTCCTTCGCCGCAATGGACAAAATGCTTAATAACTCTCTGCACATGCTGCTAAAAATCCAAAACTTCACATGTACATAAAGAGTCGGTACCTGAAAACATCTATATGTTTATATTCAGTTATACACCTTGCGCCAATCAATATCATTTTTTACATTTTGACGTACTGCACGGTGCCCTTTTAACGAATCCGATTGAAAATTGGCTAGAAAAGACTCAAGACATTGATCTTACTCTATCCCTATTTTTGTGACTTTCCTTCGAAGGGCGTGGCTATTACGGTGCCGCAGAGTCTGATTATTCTCCGTGGCAACAAAAGTTCCTGCAAAATGATTCAGATGATCCATCTTCTTGAACTTTTTCACATTTGAGGATATTCAGGCCCTGAAGACGGCTGCCAACTTATTTTTGATCGCAGTGGTAGCGCCACCAACTGGTTAAAACAAATACAAATTATTTTCGTTGATGTTTTTCTCCGGGCAGGTTAACAAAATCTACCTTATATTTGCTCGGATGAGTGTTTAGGACTTGAGGATGTCACAATACGAAAGTCTTTCGCCTTCTTCAGAGTGTCACATGATGGTGTCTTGTGGCCCGTCTTTATCAGCTGATGTTCCATGAGGGCGTGACTTACCTGTCACAAGAATGAAGGCAAGTCACGCCCCCCGCTGTCCGTTCACTCCGCCAAGATGCTGCTCCAGGTGGTAGAGAGGATGAAGGCTCCCTTGTCTCTGTTCATGGTTTTTATGCCTCGCTTGCAGATCTCAATGGCCTCTCTGATCCAGCGCTGTTGTTTGTTCTCTTCGGTGCGGATGACCCTGCCCTTCTCCCGGTCCATGATGTGGTTTTCCCTTTTGCAGTGGTTAGTGATTGCTGATTTGTAATGTTCATGTTGTGCTTGTTCTTTTACTGCTCTGATTTTTCATTTTTTTGACAGGTAAGTCACACCCTCATGGAACATCAGCTGATAAAGACGGGTCTCAAGACACCATCATGCGACACTCTGAAGAAGGCGAAAGACTCGCCGAAACATGTCAGGTAAAAAATTAACCTAAAACATAATTGTCTGCTTTTAATGAATCAGTCAAATATCAATAATAAGAAGACAAAATGAACCTAATACAAATAAATGAATGCTTAATAACGCCCCTGCACATGCTCCTAAAAATCCAAACCTTCACCTGTAAATAAAACGTCCCGACCTGAAGACATCTTAATGTTATTATTTTGTTATACACACAGCGCCGCCAAGTGGAATCAAAAATGTGTTTTTATTTTAATTTTCACGTACTGCACGGTGCCCTTTTGACGAATCCGACTGAAAATTAGTCAGAAAAGACTCAAGACAATGATCTTACTCTCTGCCGAATTTTGTGACGTTTTGGCAAAAGGCGTGGCTATTACGGTGCTGAAAAATCCGATTGTACTTTGTGGCAACAAAAGCTCCGGCAACATGACTCAGATGATCCTATCTTCTCGAAGTTGTACACATTTGAGGATACTTCAGCCCTGAAGACATCTACCAACTTATTTTTCATCGTAGTAGTAGCGCCACCAACTGGTAAAAGCTAATACAAGTTATTTTCTTGGATGTTTTTCTCCGTGCAACTCAACAAGGTCGCCCTCATATATGCTCGGATGACTGTTTCGGCCATGAGGATGTCACAATACGAAATTCATCCTTTTTCGTGAAAAGTTGTGGGAGTGGCATTGCACTGTTCGGCAATAAAACAACGCTGATTATGAGGTTCTAAATATGAACGACAACTCGTGAAACTTTACACACACATCAGGCAGAGCAAATTTATCAATATTTTATACGTTAGTTGTGCAGCTTTTTTGAAATGGCTCGCCATGGCCCTCGAGAAATGTTAAAAAAAGCAGCCCTGGTTGAGTGTTTCACCTTGCTTTTTGTAAATTTTATGGAGTACAGTGAACCCTCGGTTATCGCGGTTAATGGGGACAGAGACCACCCGCGAAAACTGAAAATCCGCGAAGTAGCGGCGCACCTTCAAAAATGCTTAAAAAAAATACAATATATATAATAAATATATATATATATATATATATATATATATATATATATATATATATATAGACAGAGAGAGAGAGTGAAATTCATGTTATAACAAAAAAACCAAATTATTATTAAAACGTATTATTTTTTTATTCCCCAGCCATTCTTTTTGTATTTATTTAATTACTCCGACTTTTACCTGCTGGTACGCCGTCCGGTGTGCCCTGTGAAATGAAAGGTGGCATTCTTTATTTATTTATTTATTTATTCATTTATTCATTCATAACTGACAGCTTCGCGCTCCGTTCGTGCCCGGGCGGAAGAGGTGTTCCAATTCGGCTTTACTGTGACACACGCCCGCCCTCCTGCCCCGGAGCTTCCATTCGGTTAAACTTAGGGGCCGCTTGGCACCGCCCGTGCCCGGGGAAGGTGCTCCTCTTTGGCTTACTGTGACGCGAGCATGCCCGCCTCCTCCGGAGCTTCCATTCGGTTAAACTTAGGGGCCGCTTGGAACCGCCCGTGCCCGGGGAAGGTGCTCCTCTTTGGCTTACTGTGACGCGAGCATGCCCTCCTCCTCCGGAGCTTCCATTCGGTTAAACTTAGGGGCCGCTTGGCACCGCCCGTGCCCGGGGAAGGTACTCCTCTACGGCTTAACTGCCACGCACGCCGGCCGGAGCTCTGGTACGGTCCGAACCGCGCGAAACGTCGCCACCGATCGTGTCCGGGGGAACGTGCTCTTCTTCGTCCACTCTCCTCTTCGCCCACGCTCTTCTTCGGCGCACGCCGGCCGTCTAACCGCTCCAGCGCCCGTCGTGCCGCTCGGCGAAACTACAATGCCCCCGAATATTTTTTATACCCGCGAAGCACTGAACCCGCGAAAGGTGAACCGCGAAGTAGCGAGGGTTCACCGTATGTATAAGACCAAGACCTACAAAAAAGTCTCTTGGAGCAATGAGCTAGGTTTTACAGGAAGTCGGCCATTTTGAATTTACTTAAAAGGGGCGGGTCACCACAATGGACTTTGTGTAGAAATTATTATTGGGGCCCGAGCAGCGACCGCGGCGAGGTCCCTATTGTTTATGTAGAAATTATTATTAGGGCCCGAGCAGCGACCGCTACGAGGTCCCCATTGTTTTTGTGGAAATTATTATTATTTTTATTATTATTATTATTAGGGCCCGAGCAGTGACCGCTGCGAGGTCCCTATTGTTTTTCTAGAAATTGTTATTAGGGCCCAAGCTGCGACGGCTGCGAGGTCCCTACTGTTTTTGTAGAAAATATTATTACTTTTATTATTATTATTATTATTATTATTATTAGGGCCTGAGCAGCGACCGCTGCGAAGTCCCTATTGTTTTTGTAGAAATTATTATTATTATTATTTTTCCGATTGTTCGATTGCATTTTTGTCCCCCGAAACATGCACAAAAATTCACCAAACTTGGCAGTCTCATCGGGCATGGCGAAAAATTTGATATTTTAACGTCTAATATGAACAGGAAGTGAGTTATGAATTTTTGAAAGTCCGACTTTTGCCCTTTTTTGCATGTTTACAGGGGTCATTCTTTTGCACCCTGATCCTAAAGGCTTCATCTGATTGCCTTAAAATTCTGTCTGTAGCATCTTAAGACCTGGGACAAACACTGGGACTAAAATTTTTTGTTTCCGAAATACTATATGACGGGGGCGGGGCTTCGAAGTTTTCACTTAAGATTTCCTTCGCCGCAATGGACAAAATGCTTAATAACTCTCTTGCACATGCTGCTAAAAATCCAAAACTTCACATGTACATAAAGAGTCGGTACCTGAAGACATCTATATGTTTATATTCAGTTATACACCTTGCGCCAATCAATATCATTTTTTACATTTTGACGTACTGCACGGTGCCCTTTTAACGAATCCGATTGAAAATTGGCTAGAAAAGACTCAAGACATTGATCTTACTCTATCCCTATTTTTGTGACTTTCCTTCGAAGGGCGTGGCTATTACGGTGCCGCAGAGTCTGATTATTCTCCGTGGCAACAAAAGTTCCTGCAAAATGATTCAGATGATCCATCTTCTCGAAATTTTTCACATTTGAGGATATTCAGGCCCTGAAGACGGCTGCCAACTTATTTTTGATCGCAGTGGTAGCGCCACCAACTGGTTAAAACAAATACAAATTATTTTCGTTGATGTTTTTCTCCGGGCAGGTTAACAAAATCTACCTTATATTTGCTCGGATGAGTGTTTAGGCCTTGAGGATGTCACAATACGAAAGTCTTTCGCCTTTTTCAGAGTGTCACATGATGGTGTCTTGTGGCCCGTCTTTATCAGCTGATGTTCCATGAGGGCGTGACTTACCTGTCACAAGAATGAAGGCAAGTCACGCCCCCCGCTGTCCGTTAACTCCGCCAAGATGCTGCTCCAGGTGGTAGAGAGGATGAAGGCTCCCTTGTCTCTGTTCATGGTTTTTATGCCTCGCTTGCAGATCTCAATGGCCTCTCTGATCCAGCGCTGTTGTTTGTTCTCTTCGGTGCCGATGACCCTGCCCTTCTCCCGGTCCATGATGTGGTTTTCCCTTTTGCAGTGGTCAGTGATTGCTGATTTGTAATGTTCATGTTGTGCTTGTTCTTTTACTGCTCCGATTTTTCATTTTTTTGACAGGTAAGTCACACCCTCATGGAACATCAGCTGATAAAGACGGGTCTCAAGACACCATCATGCGACACTCTGAAGAAGGCGAAAGACTCGCCGAAACATGTCAGGTAAAAAATTTTACCGAAAACATAATTGTCTGCTTTTAATGAATCAGTCAAATATCAATAATAAGAAGACAAAATGAACCTAATACAAATAAATGAATGCTTAATAACTCCCCTGCACATGCTCCTAAAAATCCAAACATTCACCTGTAAATAAAATGTCCCGACCTGAAGACATCTTAATGTTATTATTTTGTTATACACACAGCGCCGCCAAGTGGAATCAAAAATTTGTTTTTATTTTAATTTTCACGTACTGCACGGTGCCCTTTTGACGAATCCGACTGAAAATTAGTCAGAAAAGACTCAAGACAATGATCTTACTCTCTGCCGAGTTTTGTGACGTTTTGGCAAAAGGCGTGGCAATTACGGTGCTGAAAAGTCCGATTGTACTTTGTGGCAACAAAAGCTCCGGCAACATGACTCAGATGATCCTATCTTCTCGAAGTTGTACACATTTGAGGATACTTCAGCCCTGAAGACATCTACCAACTTATTTTTCATCGTAGTAGTAGCGCCACCAACTGGTAAAAGCTAATACAAGTTATTTTCTTGGATGTTTTTCTCCGTGCAACTCAACAAGGTCGCCCTCATATATGCTCGGAGGACTGTTTCGGCCATGAGGATGTCACAATACGAAATTCATCCTTTTTCGTGAAAAGTTGTGGGAGTGGCATTGCACGGTTCGGCAATAAAACAACGCTGATTATGAGGTTCTAAATATGAACGACAACTCGTGAAACTTGACACACACATCAGGCAGAGCAAATTTATCAATATTTTATACGTTAGTTGTGCAGCTTTTTTGAAATGGCTCGCCATGGCCCTCGAGAAATGTTCAAAAAAGCAGCCCTGGTTGAGTGTTTCACCTCGCTTTTTGTAAATTTTATGGAGTACAGTGAACCCTCGGTTATCGCGGTTAATGGGGACCGAGACCACCCGCAAAAACTGAAAATCCGCGAAGTAGCGGCGCACCTTCAAAAATGCTTAAAAAAATATACAATATATATAATAAATATATAAATATTTATATTTATATATATATATATATATATATATATACGGGGAGAGAGAGAGAGAGAGAGAGTGAAATTCATGTTATAACAAAAAAACCAAATTATTATTAAAACGTATTATTTTTTTATTCCCCAGCCATTCTTTTTGTATTTATTTAATTACTCCGACTTTAACCTGATGGTACGCCGTCCGGTGTGCCCTGTGAAAAAAAGGTGGCATTCTTTATTTATTTATTCTTTCATAACGGACAGCCTCGCGCTCCGCTCGTGCCCGGGCGGAAGAGGTGCTCCAATTCGGCTTAACTGTGACACACGCCCGACCTCCTCCTCGGAACTTCCATTCGGTTAAACTTAGGGGCCGCTTGGCACCGCCCGTGCCCGGGGAAGGTGCTCCTCTTCGGCTTACTGTGACGCGAGCATGCCCTCCTCCTCCGGAGCTTCCATTCAGTTAAACGTAGGGGCCGCTTGGAACCGCCCGTGCCCGGGGAAGGTGCTCCTCTTCGGCTTACTGTGACGCGAGCATGCCCTCCTCCTCCGGAGCTTCCATTCGGTTAAACTTAGGGGCCGCTTGGAACCGCCCGTGCCCGGGGAAGGTGCTCCTCTTCGGCTTACTGTGACGCGAGCATGCCCTCCTCCTCCGGAGCTTCCATTTGGTTAAACTTAGGGGTCGCTTGGCACCGCCCGTGCCCGGGGAAGTGTTAAAGAAATTTAAGTTTGTATGTTCATCTGTTAGTTTTGTTGTTTAGTTTGTCATCTTAGCAAGTTTCAAACTATAACTAATCTTACAGGCCCCCTTTGTTGCACATGCATTCGTATCTTTCTGGCCTCTAATTAAACTTTCGACAGCTACGGGTGCCAGGTACGGCCTCATCGCGAATGTGACTCCCCAACGCCAGAACCCTTTTCTGTAAACACCTCCCTTGGGGTGTTGATGACCCCTTTAACCCTTCGTAGATAATGTTGGGGCCCGAGGCCTCTTAAGGCTGTAACTTATGCATTTAGGGAGGTCCAACACAAGGCTTGGTATTTCTAAAGCAACAATATCGTCATGGCCATAAAATAAGTTCAACATGTTAAGCCTTGTGAAAATACACTACACAGGTCAAATGAAGTTCAGAGTGAACATGCTCCCTTTTGCTGTTAGAATAAGCAGAAGTATGAACAAAAGGTGTCTTGTAAGCTGAAACCGTTAGAATAGGCAGGAAGAGGGTGGGCAAGTGGGATGGAGTCAAATGTCAAGTTTTCCATTCTGTATGTATTGCATATTCAAATTGCTTATGCTGATGCAAATAAAAACCATGTGTGCAGTCGAACACGCTGGCTTCGCCTCGGAGTTCGAGGGCTGCCCAGCGCGGAAATGACAGACAATCTTGGCTGGTTGATTCATTTGTTCAGGCTTGTTTTGATAGAAACATCCTTAACATTACTTGGTCCTTCGAATGCCGGATGAAAACGTGTGATCTGCGGTGGACGATTGACGACGACTGAAAACGGCGCCATCGTGAAAAGTCCTCTCTTCCAGGAGGCCGGTCCTCGGCCATCCTCCACCGGAGAGAACACAGACTTCATCCATGAACCGCGAGTGTCTCGACCAGCGGAGAGATTGTCACAGGTCAGTGGTTGTATACAACAGATAGTAAAAAACTTTTTGGGGTTTTTGAAGGATAGTAGGGTTTCAGGGAGTTCCTTTACCCGAAGAGATAGTACATCTTAGCTTAGCTATTTTCTGGAAGAAATACAGATTTAACTTTGCTATTTTGGAAGACTTGTTGGAAGACTCGGACAGTACAGAATTAACTGTTGTTTATTCTGGAAGGCAGATTAAGGCATTCCTTGTCTGGTAGAGAGTACAAGTGTAGTTGATTATATCTGCTCGGATAGTACAGAATTAACTGTTGTTTTTTCTGGAAGACAGATTTAGGGGTCCTTATTTCTGGTAGAGTACAGATGTAATTATTACTATATTTGGAAGTGATAGTACAACGTTTGTTATTTATAGAAGACGAAAATAGTTTATCTATTTTCACAGACACAGAACTGATCAATCTGTGAGTGTGTATGTGTATTGTATGAATGTCCAACGTTTGAGAAATCTAAAACTGACCGAGGGTTGTGAGTAAAAACACCCAGGAATACCCGCTCCAAATTGGGAGTAGAAGCTTGGTATTCAACCCAAAGTCAGGCAATTTGAATTTTTCTCAACACTGAGGAACCATAACTAGACACCATAACAATTAAGACTGTCAGAAATGGCGGCAGAATTGATGAAGGAAGTTAACTGTCAACTTTCCGAATTTGAAATAAAGGAAAAATGTAGGTTAGTTGAAATTGAAAAATATTGATTAGCTTCTCGTTTGTAGCTGTTCAATGTTGAGAACTGTGTGTGTTGTTTTGTGGGCCCGTGTATATGTCTGAGTCTGACTATGTGTGTGTGTGAGAACAAAGAAGAGAAAGGGTGGGGGTTGAGTCAGTGAGCTGGAGTGTGTGCGATTGGGGATTACTAATACCACTTGGTATTTTATCCCATGTAATACAGTAGGATTATAAACAGCAGACTGTTGTGGATGTAATAGACAAGAAATCTCCACCTGAAAAAGTTGAAGTGAGAATTGCCACAACAGGAAAATTGAGTTGCTGTCCTACTGATGAGAAACCAGTTTTTAGAACACCCTAGGTGTTGACAAACTGGTCCAATTTTCTAAAATTGGGGTATTGGGTAGTATAGTAAAGTCCAGGGAAACTTTGCAGTGTAGAGATTGGAAGTTAATAAGAAAAGAAAAGGAATGTGTAAAGAAAGAAAAAGAATGTGTAGAAAAGGGAAAGGAACAATTAATGTTCCATAGAAAGGATTGATGAAGTCCAAATGATAGGGCAAGTGAGAAAGGTGTCATAGGCAGATTTGCAAGTGGAAAACTGTATAGAGTAACAGAATTAGAACCTATGTGGTTGAGGGATGTAAGACACTGAGTTGGTTGCATGAATTGAAAGAGAGAAGTAGGTGTTATGAAAGATGGAATGAAGGTTTTGAAAGTGAACATGAGGAATCTTTGCAAAAGCATAGGTGTTTCCTGATTTTGAATTTTAAGTGGTGTCAAACCTGAGGTGCGGGGGCAGAATTTGGTTCTCTAACTGAGAGGCAAGGTAGGTTGAGAAGGAAAAGCGTAAGTGAAATAGGATGAGCGGAAAGTTAAGAGGGGGTTGGAGATGACTGAGAGGTAAAGTAGGTTGGGCAGATGCCAGAAGGAAAGCGTAAGTGAATTGGAACGAGCGGAAAGTTTAGGGGGAAGGAGCTGTTGCCATTGGCTTGAGATTGCCTGCTCGTAAATTGGCAGGGAGGAGTGGCCAGTAAACTGGAGCCTTTGGTAGGGGGCGTAACCCCTGGCAGCTTGGTTGCCTGGGGACCGCGTGATTGGCGTATGAACAGTGAGGCCCCCCCCCTCCCTTCTTTTTCTGCTGTGAGCGTCTAGGATAGGCTTGCACACGAGGGCGGCCAAGGAGAAGACGAGTAATTTACATAATGAATGAAGGGTTTGAGAACTTGTTTTAAGGAAGTGTACGATTGGGAAAATGAATGACTAGGCCGGGACCCCAGTGGGGCTTCGGACTGCGAGTTGATGTCCAAACCTCTGGATTCCCCCTCTGACAGTGACAACAGTGAGGACATTGAGGAAGATATTAAACATATGTTTGACCTCGAGAATTACTTAATGCGTCATCAAACTGAACCGATGAGATGCAGCTGTTAAAAAAGGAAGTCACATATTTAGGCCGCATTTTGACTGAAAAGGGGCGCATTTTTGGTGACAAGCAAAAAGAAGGCGTTGCCCGAGCCCTAAAACCAATAACAAAGAAGTAAATGATGTCCCTTATAGGTGTACGCAATTATTGCCAGGCATGGATTGCAAAGTACTTAGAAATCACACGACTATTGCTGGACATCATTTATGACAAGCCAATGACATTTGAGGAAAAAAAAAATGTTTGAACACTTGAGGTTGACAAGCTTTTGAACTTGTCAAGTGTGAACTCATTGATTAAGATGTATTAGCACTACCAAATTACTATGAGCCATTTGAGCAAACAGTGACTGCAAAAAATGGTTTCATGACCTTGTGTGGCTGCAGACGCGCAGGGCTCATGAAATCACTTGCATATTAGTCACAACAATTGGATCAAGCAGCCTTCACCCACCACATTCACATTGCACGGCGACCTAATTGTCACATTACACTGATAAGGTGCGCTCAGCCCAGCGTCACTTTTTCCCGCACCAGTAGAAGGCACACCACACGACTGTGGAAGCCGAGTCCAAATTACCACCAAACAGCGACCTGACCTCTTGGACACCTTTCTCCCGACTGGAGAGACAGTTTTTTGACGGCCGCAAAGGGGTGGGAATTTTTTTTTTAACAAAGCATTTTGTTTCAAGGGATATTAAAATCTGTATGTGCAGGACAAGCAGCAGAAACTTCTGTGCTGATCCAGAATTGTAAGATGTTTTCTAAAAAACATTTTACAATTTGGACTGACTGCCAAGATATATGTTTATGTGTTCTGTCGACATTGGGCAAACGGCGTTTTAAAAAATCACAAAAGATGAAAGAAAAGTTGTGCATAAAGCACGTCTAAATAAGTATTTGTAAATGCAAAATTTTCTGAACAGAAAATGAAACGATTACAATTGAATACTGCCTCGCAGACAATGCAGCAAGGGGTAATGCACACACACACACACACACACACGCAGCAAATCAACTTGACAATTTGATCTCACGCCAGGGAAAAATACACCACTAATTGAATGCACACATTGGGAGAAAAAAGGTGCAAACATTGCTGAGGAGTAGAGGAGTAACATGAGTGACACATGTGTGTCAACAGGGGGAAGTATGATATGAAATTGTTCCCACATATAGACTTTTCAACAAAAAACTTTTTTTTAGACAAAGTGTTAGTTGTTTGGGTTGCAATATTGTTTGGTTATAATTAATGTGTTTTCAAAATGGATTACGTTGTTTCCAACAACACATGATGATGTTAAAACAGTTGGAAAAAGTGTTGTGTAATCGAATTATCCTGACATTTGGAATTTCAAGAGTGATTTAAAGTGAAAATGATGCATTTTGTGAATAATGTTTGTAACAAGTGGGACAGTTGTTGCAAAATTGACTCAAAGCGTCATTTTGCATACAGTCTGCAGGACTTGTGGAACGCACGAATGGAACTGACTTATCAAGACAAAGAAAAAAAAAAGAGACAATGGCCAGACTGTGTTTCAATCACAGCAATGAGGATAGTGCCAGCCGAAGGAAGGACACTATCCCCTTTTTATCCTATATGGCCTCACACATAGACTCTCAGGTTCATCAGAACCACCAGCGACTGGCACATCTGTCCCAGTCCACATGAAAGACATGTTTGACCACAATTACTGGCCAGTGTGTTTTGATCCACAGATAAACCACGTCCATGTGGGAGACCAACTCTTCCTCAAGGTGCTGAAACGACCTCGTTGGGACAGTGAACGCTGGGACGGCCCTCATCAGGTGATTGCAGTGACCCCGACGGCAGCAAAGGTCGAGGGGCGTGGCGGCTGGAACCATCAGTCGCAGTGCAAGCTTCTCCGGTCCCTGCTGAAGGCTGAGCGACGCAAGTCCCTTGGAGAGGATCTCCACCACGTACCAACAAAAGACCACAGTTGGAAAGAGGGTTTTCCGTGGCAAACACACCCCTCTCGGAAGGATGGAGCAAGCCGCCGAACAGCAACTGGGCACTGCCCTGTCGACCAGATGCATCATCTACTTCCTTGCAGGGCTGTGCCTGGTCAGCGCACAACCTCGAGACCAGGACAACGTCAAACGCAGACGAGTTGCACAGGCGCAGACTGCTGACTACACGCACATCAAATAAAACCTGCAGCCTCTGAAAAAACGCTCAAGGTCACTGATTCATGTAACTTGCATCACAGAAAAGAGTTGCAGTTGTGAATGTTTGATGTTCCGGGTTTATTTTGTACATACATGTATTGGACCAAAAACTGCATTAGCTTTGCTTTATTATCTTTTAATTGTTATTATTTTTTTGGGCTTCTCGTTCGGGGCATGGGTTTCTACCCTTTTCTCCAAGAATTTTTGAGTTTTTGGGTAGTTTTTCTCCCCCCTCAAGCGACAGCCTTTGATGATGAGATTTGAAACTTGATAAACAGGAGGGATATGTTAAAGAAATTTAAGTTTGTATGTTCATCTGTTAGTTTTGTTGTTTAGTTTGTCATCTTAGCAAGTTTCAAACTATAACTAATCTTACAGGCCCCCTTTGTTGCACATGCATTCGTATCTTTCTGGCCTCTAATTAAACTTTCGACAGCTACGGGTGCCAGGTACGGCCTCCTCGCGAATGTGACTCCCCAACGCCAGAACCCTTTTCTGTAAACACCTCCCTTGGGGTGTTGATGACCTCTTTAACCCTTCGTAGATAATGTTGGGGCCCGAGGCCTCTTAAGGCTGTAACTTCTGCATTTAGGGAGGTCCAACACAAGGCTTGGTATTTCTAAAGCAACAATATCGTCATGGCCATAAAATAAGTTCAACACGTTAAGCCTTGTGAAAATACACTACACAGGTCAAATGAAGTTCAGAGTGAACTTTTGCTGTTAGAATAAGCAGAAGTATGAACAAAAGGTGTCTTGTAAGCTGAAACCGTTAGAATAGGCAGGAAGAGGGTGGGCAAGTGGGATGGAGTCAAATGTCAAGTTTTCCATTCTGTATGTATTGCATATTCAAATTGCTTATGCTGATGCAAATAAAAACCATGTGTGCAGTCGAACACGCTGGCTTCGCCTCGGAGTTCGAGGGCTGCCCCGCGCGTAAATGACAGACAATCTTGGCTGGTTGATTCATTTGTTCAGGCTTGTTTTGATAGAAACATCCTTAACAGGAAGGTGCTCCTCTACGGCTTAACTGCCACGCACGCCGGCCGGAGCTCTGGTACGGTCCGAACCGCGCGAAACGTCGCCACCGATCGTGTCCGGGGGAACGTGCTCTTCTTCGTCCACTCTCCTCTTCGCCCACGCTCTTCTTCGGCGCACGCCGGCCGTCTAACCGCTCCAGCGCCCTGTCGTGCCGCTCGGCGAAACTACAATGCCCCCGAATATTTTTTAGACCCGCGAAGCACTGAACCCACGAAAGGTGAACCACGAAGTAGCGAGGGTTCACTGTATGTATAAGACCAAGACCTACAAAAAAGTCTCTTGGAGCAATGAGCTAGGTTTTACAGGAAGTCGGCCACTTTGAATTTACTTAAAAGGGGGCGGGTCACCACAATGGACTTTGTGTAGAAATTATTATTGGGGCCCGAGCAGCGACCGCTACGAGGTCCCCATTGTTTTTGTCGAAATCATTATTATTTTTATTATTATTATTAGGGCCCGAGCAGTGGCCGCTGCGATGTCCCTATTGTTTTTCTAGAAATTGTTATTAGGGCCCGAGCTGCGACGGCGGCGAGGTCCCTATTGTTTTTGTAGAAATTATTATTAGGGCCCGAGCAGCGACCGCTACGAGGTCCCCATTAACCGCGATAACCGAGGGTTCACTGTATTACTCTTACTCGATCTTGGCGCCGCTTTTGACACTTGATCATAACATATTATTAAAACGCCTTGAAACTTGTGTTGGCATTTCAGGTTCAGCGCTTTCTTGGATTAATTCGTATCTGTCGGAGACGACGCACCGTGTAATTCATGGCAATGCGTCTTCTGATCTTTGTAAGATCACACGCGGAGTTCCGCAGGGATTGGTACTAGATGCTACCGCTTGGTGATATTATACGGAAATATCACATTAGTTTTCATTGTTATGCTGATGATACGCAATTATACATGCCGTTGGATATAACGAATCCGTGTGATTGCTATAAATTAGAGGCATGCCTTGCCGAAATTAAACTATGAATGTCTTTCAATATTTTGCGTCTTAACTCAGATAAAACCGAGATGCTGATCATTGGACCAGCGCGTCATCTGTACCTTTTTCAAAGACACCACTATGAGTATCGATAAATTGCCCAAAAGGATTCAACAAAAAATCTCGGTCTTATATTTGACACAACTATGTCGTTTCAAATGCACATTAAAAATATTACTAGAACTGCATTTGTTCATCTGCGTAACATTGCTAAAATTCGCCCAATTCTATCAACTTGTGATGCAAAAATCTTAATCCATGCGTTTGTTACGTCTCGCCTCGACTATTGTAACGTTTTGCTCTCGGGTCTCCCCATGTCTAGTATTAAAAGTTAGTTCAAAATGCAGCAGCTAGACTCTTGACTAGAACGAGAAAGTTTGATCATATTACCCCGATACTTGCCAATTTGAATTGGCTTCCGGTCCACTTGAGATGTGATTTTAAAGTTCTGCTACTTGCCTATAAAATATTGCATGGCTTAGCACCTTCCTATCTCGTTGACCTCGTGGTACCATATGTGCCGTCCCGAAACCTTCGCTCACAAAATGCTGGTCTTTTAGTGATCCCGCGAGCCAAAAAGAAGTCCACAGGTTCTAGAGCGTTCTCTATTCGGGCACCAATGCTTTGGAATGTACTACCCTCAGGTATTAGAGGCGCCACCTCAGTAGAAATGTTCAAAACACTATTAAAGACGCATTTATACTCTTGTGCATTTAGTTGAACTATTTGTTGGCCTGTTTACTGCCGCTTTTTCTCTTATCTTCTCTTTTCTGCCCCCTTTTCCCCGGCTGGGGGATTAGGTGACGGTGACCCACTAGGAAGTTTAAGGCATTGACAAACTGGGCATGCACCTGTTCCAGTGATGTCGTCTTCCTGCAGCGCGACATTTATTTATATACTTTAGCATCTAATTTAATTATTTGTTGGCCTGTTTACTGCCGCTTCTCCTCTTTTCTGCCCCCTCTTCCCCTGCTTGGGAATTAGGTGATGGTGACCTGCTATGAAGATTACGGCACTGACCAACCGGGGAGGGACCTGCTCTGCCGAAGTCGTCTTCATGCAGCACCTCTTCTGATTTCCCTATATTTCAGCACTTCGTTGAACTACTTGTTGGCCTGTTTACTATTTCTGTTCTTTTTTTTCTGTTCCCAATTCCACAGCTTGGGAATTAGGTGATGGTGATTCACTTGGAAGTGGCTGTTCTGAATTTACCCCAAACTGACTATTTCAAGATCAAAGGCTCAACCTCGGATATGCTGCCATGGCGATTACGGTCCTGGATGAGGACCCACTCCACTAAAGTCATCTTCCTGCAGCACTTCATTTAATTGACTCTCACATTATCTCATCTAACATTGTATAGCATCATTGTATGTGTCAAATGTTGCCCACTTGGCATCCAAAGCAGCCTGGTCATCCTGGAAGGGGGTTTCCCCCCCATCTGTGGTCCCTTCTCAAGTTTTCTCACTTTTCCCCCAATGGGGTTTTGAGTTTTTCCTTGCCCTCCTGGGGGTTAAGATCAGTGGATGTTGATTGTGGTTATGTAAAGCCCTTTGAGACTGTCTGTGATTAAGGGCTATACACATAAAATTGACTTGACTCGACTTGGACCAGAATAGAAGTGGATGAGGGAAAAAGGGAGGGGCGGTGTTGACTGATATTGTGCAGATGGAAGTAGGCTGACCGGGTTGTGTTATTATGCTTATGGAAAGATAGAGTGCTGTCAAGGATGACACCCAGACTCTTGACCTGAGGGGATGGGAAAACAATGGAGGGGCCAACAGGAATGGGAAAACTGCCAACTTTGGATTGTATTGATTTTGTACTGAAAAGAATAACTTCTGTTTTGTCGCTGTTAAGCCTCATGAAATTATTAGAAAACCAGTCATTGATTTCAGATAGACAGGAGGTGACGGAGGTGGGAGGGAGTGATATGCTGGGTTTGCAGGAGAACTAGAGCTGGGTGTCATCCGCGAAGCAATGGAAAGCGATATTGAATTTTCGGAAAATTCTGCCAAGGGGAAGGAGGTATATGATAAATAATAGGGGGGCCAGGACCGAGCCTTGGGGCAAACCTGAGGTGACTGGGAGGGACTTTGATGAGAAATATTTAAGCTGGATGAACTGAGTGCGGTCTTTGAAGTATGAATGGAACCAGTTGAGGGCGGTGTGGGTGATGCCGATGGAAGAAAGTCTTTTGAGAAGGATGGTGTGTGAGATGGTGTCAAAGGCCGCAGTCAGGTTAAGAAGGATGACAATGGAGAATGAATCTGAGTCAGCTGCAATGAGGAGAGCAGAGGTGACCTTGAGTAGAGTTGATTCAGTGCTGTGAAGTGCACGGAAACCGGACTGAAAGGGTTATTGCAGGTGAGATGAGAGTGGAGTTGAGTGGCGACTACATTATCTAGGACTTTTGAAATGAATGGTAGGTAGGAAATAGGGCGGAGGTTCAGGAAATAGTACTGAGCGGCTTTTTCTTAATCTCATGAGAAAATGTACTTGGGCAAGCACAGTCGAAAAGAGTCGTGCGTTATCTCAGCCCAGCCTCACATTCTTCCCCCGGCACGGGTCTACGTCCAAGGGAAGGTCCTCTCCAGATTAATCATTGTCTGGATGGTTGATTCCCAGCTGGTCCCCAAGACTGGTATTCCACGGCTGGCCTTCTCCGGCGGGCAGTCTCTCCGTCTCTTCTGCTGGTATTCCCCTGTAATCTTGTCAGTGTGCATGTATGTGTGCTCCAAAATCAAATTATGTCTTTCAGAATGTGTTTTTGCAATGGCATCCCCTTGAACCCTCCAATCAATCAATCAAATTTTATTTATAAGAGCACTTTTCATACATAAAATGCGGCTCAAAGTGCTGTACAATAAAAACATCCAAATTACAACGAAAAACTAAAACCCATTCCACCCACTCAACATAAACACAAGACACATCCACATACACGCCTGAACTCGCACACACACAGAACACTCGCATTCACACAACTTAATAAACCATCTTAGTAGAAAGACAGGGTAAGGCACAGAGAAACCATATGAGAAAATGTACCCAGGGTAGGTCATCCGCGCTGAGAGGGATGACGGCTCACGCCCACAGGGAGCTGCGCCAACACACAGACCCCTAGCCCAGACTGACCGGGGTAGACCCTACACATAGTGCAGAGGGCCCCGGTCCGCCGGGCCTAAGGAGCCTCCGGGATGAAGCCCCCTGTGAGAAGGCCAGCCACACCTCCCAGCGCGGAGGCCCCCCTTGAGGAAACACTGGAGCTAAAATATATAAAAGAAAATGATAATGCTAAACAAAAAAGAAGCTAAAAATTAAAGGACAATAATATAAAAAGACGAAGCTAAAATATATAAGAAAAATTATGATACTAAAAGACAGAGAAGAAGCTAAAAATTAAAAGACAATAATATAAAACGACGCAGCTAAAATATATAAGAAAAATGATGATACTAAAAGACAAAGAAGCTAAAAAAAATTAAAGACAATGATAATATATAAAATGACAATCCTGAATTAAAAGACTAAGATAAATTATTTAAAAGCCAAACAAAAAAGGTGAGTCTTGAGCAGGGGTGGGCAATTATTTTTTCCATGGGGCCACATAAGAAACATTAAATATTGTGGAGGGCCGGGCCAAAAGGCTGAACTCAATTCTGCATAATATTAATTGTATTTCTTTTTTAAAAAGCAGTAAATAGCACTGTTTTGACAAGCTGGCATTAAAGTTAAGCAATGAAACTAAATACCAAATAAACTGAAAAAATGAGGTTGCCTTACAAAAATGTATTCATTCAAATTTCTCAACACAATGGTAGACATAATATTAACATTTTTTACTATTTGTGACTCATATTAGTAAACATATTCTGTCACATTCACTTCAAAACACATTTTGAGTTCCATATACTGTTGGATAGTTGTGTAAAGGTTCTGAGCATTTTAAAGACATCACAATATTGTCTTTTTGCACCAAACATTAAGCAAGATACAACATATTGACTGTCACTGAACTGTGATTTTGAGAAAAAGTGTCCCAGTTCATTGTTATCTGGTGCCGTTTTTATATTTCTCTGCATGTTTCGTCTGGTAATGCCGACTCAAATTGTAGTCCTTCAACACGGCGATCTGCTCCCCGCAAACTAAACACACAGCTTTACCTCTAACTTCAGTAAATAAATACTTCGCTGTCCAATTTTTGTTGAAAATTCTACATTCGGCATCTACCTTTCTTTTTGTAGCCTGAGCGGACATTTTTGAGGACGAACGTTGTCTTGTTGTGATTCAATCGCGCGCATGTCTTGATAAACGCATTACGTCATTATGTGCGACGCACATTGTGCGGGAATAAAAAAAAAAAACAATTTCAGAATAAAAGCAGTGCAGCTTTCGCCCATGAATGAGGTGAAATTAAAAAGTATGTTTATTTTGAAATTTCCAATTAACCTTACACTCGCGGTCAGAGTCAACCAAAGGTATGTGGCCCGGGCCATACAATGCCCAGGTCTGTCATACGGGCCAGTCAGTGCCACCCGGCGGGCCGGATGTGGCCCGCGGGCCGTGCAATGCCCAGGTCTGGTCTTGAGCCTCCTTTTAAAAATATCAACAGTCTCTGCGGACCTGATGTCCTCCGGCAGGCTATTCCATAGACGAGGACCAGAATGGCTGAATGCAGCCTCGCCATGTGTTCCAGTCCTCACCCGAGGAATAATTAACAGGCCGGTGCCAGAGGACCTCAGGGTCCGCGAGGATGGCCCAAGACCGTTAAGGCATTTAAAAACTAATTGAAGAACCTTAAAATCAATCCTGAAACACACGGGGAGCCAATGCAGCGATTTTAAAACTAAATCCAGTGCCCAATTTGGTATGTTTGCATCTCTATGTCCTATGTGGAGAATGTGCTTTGTCATATTTGTCCATGAAGTGCTGTCTGGCTTGTCATCAGTTTGTAATGTGCAGACTGAATATGTATGATGTGAATGTGAGTGTAGGTCATGAAAATACTATGTTCACACATTTATAAACTAAGTAATATAACTTTAGCATGTGAAAATAATATCATAAATCAGTAAAGACCATGACTACAATCAGTCATTCCTATGCGTAGTAGAATTAGAATTAGAATTAGAAATCCCTTTATTGTCATTGTACTCAAGTGTGCAACGAGATTAGAAGGCTCCCCTCTCCAGTGCAATACAACAATAAGACAGACAAATATATAAATTAGATTAATAAATAAGAGAGTGCAATGGAATTTAGTACAGAATAGGGTATATAAAAACACATCACGATGCTGTTCTGCAAGGTAAGGGTGTTCTCGTGTGTGTGTGAGAGTTCAGAATGGAGATGGCTCTCGGAAAGCAACTGTTTCTCAGTCTATTGGTCCTCGATTTGATGCATCTGTAGCGCCTGCCAGAGGGCAACAGGTCGAACAGGTGTGAGTTTGGGTGGGTATTGTCTTTGACGATGTTGAGATCCCTTCTGAGGCACCGGGCGGTGTAGATGTCCGACAGTGAGGGGAGAGGGCAGCCAATAATCCTTTGCGCTGTTTTGACTGTCCTCTGGAGCCTCACTCTGTCAGCCTCAGTGCAGCCGCTGTACCAGGTGGAGACACAGTACGTCAACAGGCTCTCAATGGACGAGTGGTAGAAGGCTAGCAGCAGCTTCCTGTCCAGGTTGAATTTCCTGAGGACTCTCAGGAAGTGCAGACGCTGGTGGACCTTCTTTACCACTGCTGTGGTGTTGTGAGTCCAAGAAAGGTCGTCGGAGATCTGTACTCCCAGGAACTTGAACGTGTGGACCCTCTCCACACACACGCCTTCGATGCAGAGGGGGGGCGGCACCGTCTTGTTCCTCCTGAAGTCGACGACAATCTCCTTTGTTTTTGCAGTGTTAAGGTGCAGTCTGTTGTCCTTGCACCAAGCTGTCAGTCTCTTTACCTCCTCTCTGTAGGCTGTCTGGTCACCTTCCGAGATCAGACCGACCACTGTCGCGTCGTCAGCAAACTTGACGATGGTGTTGTTGCCATGGGCCGGGCTGTAGTCGTAGGTGTAGAGGGCGTATAGGAGAGGGCTCAGCACGCATCCTTGAGGGGAACCGGTGCTCAGCATGCAGGTGGAGGACGTGTAGGGGCCGAGCAACACAGTCTGGGGTCTGTTGGTCAGAAAGTCCTTAATCCAGATGCGTGTGAGGGCAGGGAGGCCGAGAATGTCAAGTTTGGCGACGTGGATGTCTGGGATGATTGTGTTGAATGCCAAGCTGTAGTCCACAAAGAGCATCCTTGCATAGCTCTGCTGTTGTTCCAGGTGGCCCAGCACAACATGCAGAGCAGTGTTGATGGCGTCCTCAGTGGATCTGTTAGCCCAGTATGCAAACTGGTAGGGGTCCAGAGTGGGAGGAAGGCAGTCCCTGATGTGCTGGAGAACCAGCCTCTCGAAGCACTTCATGATGACTGGTGTGAGAGCAACAGGACGGTAGTCATTCAGGTGGACGGCTGGTGACTTTTTGGGGACAGGAATAATGATGGAAGTTTTCAAGCAGGAGGGGATGACTGCTTGAGCCAGGGAGCGGTTGAAGATCCTGCAGAATACATGTGACAGTTGGTGGGCACATGTTTTGAGGACCTTGCCTGGTATTCCGTCGGGTCCAGTAGCTTTCCTGGGGTTAACAGCCAGGAGCGCGCGCCTCACATCGTGTTCCTCTACGGTGAGTGGGGGGGAGTTGGAGCATGAAGTGCGGGGGTGTGACGGTTGGGGCGAGTCAAAGCGAGCAAAGAAGCAGTTAAGCTCCTCTGCCAGCGATGCACTCGGGTCTGCAGAGGTCGTGCTGCTGCCACGGAAGTTGGTGATGCTCCGTAGACCCTGCCACACCTCCCGTGGTCTGTTACTGGCAAGGTGGGCCTCCAGCCTCCCCTTGTAGGTTGCCTTGGCTAGCTTGATGCCTTTGCTCAGGTCAGCACGAGCCACCCTGTACTGGGCTTTGTCGCCTGACCTGAAGGCAGCGTCACGGGCCTTGAGGAGAGAGCGAACCCTGCTGGACATCCAGGGCTTCGCATTTGGGAAGGTCCGTATAGTCCTGTGTAGGGACACAGTTTCCATGCAGAACTTGATGTAGTCCACTACACAATGTGTGTAGACATCAAGGTCCTGATGATCAAAGAGGCCCCAGTTTGTGTCTTGAAAGCAGTCCTGTAATTCACTCATGGCACCGTCACGCCAGGTTTTCACAGTCTTTGTGGTGGGCCTGAATCTGCGCCTGAGAGGGATGTATGCAGGTGCGAGCTGCAAGGACAGGTGGTCTGACTGGCCGAGGGGGGCGAGTGGGAGGGCCCTGTATGCGTGCTTGATGTTCGAGTACACATGGTCGAGAGTGTTGTCTCCCCTCGTTGGGCACTTGACATGCTGGTGAAACTCTGGGAGTACAGTCTTTAAATTGGCCTTATTAAAGTCTCCCGCTACTACGTGAACGCCATCAGGGTGGGCCCGCTGATGTTTATTGATGACGCACGCGAGTAGCGAGAGCGCCGTGCTAGTGCTAGCGTCGGGAGGGATGTAAACAGCTGTGACAATCACGACCGTTAGCTCCCTCGGGAGAAAATAAGGCCGGCATTTAACGGACATGAACTCGATGTCGGGGGAAGAGTGCTTCTCGACGATCGTGCTATCGCCGCACCAGTTCTCATGCACGTAAACACAGAGCCACCCCGCCCCGTCTCTTACCGGTGTCCCTTGTCCGATCCGCGCGATGTAGCGAGCGCCCGGCCAGCTGGATGCTAGCATCGGGGACGTCTGCGTGCAGCCAGGATTCCGTGACGACGATCACACTGCTGTCTCGCACATAGCGGTTTCCCAGGATTTGTAATCCCAGGTCGTCCATTTTGTGGACCACGGATCTGGCGTTGGTGAGGTACAGACTCGGCAGTGGTTGCCTATGGGGCTGCCGTCGCAGCCGTTGCAAGACACCGGACCTGCAGCCCCGCTTCTGCTTCCTCTCTCTGCGTCGCCTGCGCCGCCTCCCGGTCCCGATGACAAGCCACGGTGAGCCGGGCAGCCTCGCCAGTTCGTCCGGAATTTTGCGATCATAGCATATTCAGTAAATATAAACCTGCTAAATTAAATAATTGACATTCTGTCCCATAAATGTTTAAAATGCCGGTAATTGCCATACAATCCTTCAAGGGTCGACGAGCGATGTTCGGGAGGAGGAGCAGTGGTGGTGGTGCGTTTCCCTCGGGCATGTGTCGGTAAATCCAGCGGAGTTCAGCGGCAGTGGATTGAAGTTGTCCTGACACAGGTTGATGACATGACAGGAAC
Source organism: Idiotropiscis lumnitzeri (assembly GCF_059441095.1). Classification (NCBI taxonomy): domain Eukaryota; kingdom Metazoa; phylum Chordata; class Actinopteri; order Syngnathiformes; family Syngnathidae; genus Idiotropiscis; species Idiotropiscis lumnitzeri. The sequence goes on from NW_028283622.1 coordinate 737,700, forward strand.
AGGCAGAAGTGCGAGAAGCAGACTGGCCTGCGGGTCCACATGGCAGACAGGTGCTAACTTTGATAGGTAAGCTAAACTTTAGCCACAGTAGACGCGTCAGCGACTATGCAATCGGTGGGTGGCATTCATGAGAATCGGGATCGCTCAACATACAGATAATAATAAATAAAATCACTGTAACTGGAGGGATTGTAAACTGCTAAAGCAGGTACAACAAGCGGATCCAAAAAATTTCTGAGAGTTACCGGTGAGCAGTGGCAGCCAAACGTGCCAGCGTCCACTCAACCGGGAGTTGATTCAATATTCACAATATTTTATTATTTTGTCGTACAGTTGTTTAAAAATGGCTCGCTATCGCCCCCTAGAAAAAAAAAAACAACAAAAAAAAACAGCCCCATATCTCTGTTTCACCAAACTGAAAATTTGATGAAGTGTGTACAAAGCCAAGACCTAATAAAAAGTCTCATGGAGCCGTATGCTAAATTGAACAGGAAGTCGGCCATTCTAAATTTATCAGAATCCGAAATCCTTTTATTGTCATTGTACAGTGTGCAACAAGATTAGGGAGCTCCCCTCTCCAGTGCAATACAACAATAATTTAATCAAATATATAAATTAGATAAATAAGAGAATAAATATTGTGATGGAAAATAGTATGAAATTGGAGAAATACAACACAATACGTCGCTGTTCAGCAAGGTAAGGGTGGTCGTGTGTGTGTGCATGTGTGTGAGAGTTCAGAATGGTGATGGCTCTCGGAAAGAAAATGTTTTTCAGTCTATTAGTCTTTGATTTGATGCACCTGTAGTGCCTGCCAACAAATTTACTTCAAACATTGACGAGGCTTTGAAAACAAAAGCTGCTCTAACTTTAACTACAAGCAAATTCCTCTTGAAGATTCCTCACGTTATTTCTCGGAAATATTTCACATTTCCAACGTGCCAGTACCCCAACGTTGTCCGGGTGGCGAGGGCCCTTTATAGCTGCTCGCAGCTCTAGTTTTTAATTAATTTTTTTAAATCAATGGTGATGACAGTGAAATATGTCTTGTCTGGTATCATGATAGCTGGAGGATATTTTGTCATGATATTTTAGTCAGGCCTGATAACAGTGATGTATGCTGATTTAAGGCTACTTTTATTTTGAAATGCCGTATCACATTTTGGTGGGACCGCATTTGATGGACAACTGGGGTTGTCTAGTGTCCCCCAAAATGGGTCTGATATCACGATAGCTCGAGGGTATTTTGAAATGATTATTTTAAAATCAGTGTTGATGACAATGAAATGTGCATATTTCAGGTGGGTTTTTTTTTTATTGTGAAATTACACATCAGATTTTGATGGGACCATTTTTGATGAACAGCTGGGGTCGTCTAGTGTCCAACAAAACTAGTCTGGTATTACGACAGCTCCAGCTCTTTTATTTTAAAATGCCTCCTTACATTTTGATGGGACTACTTTTGGTGGAAAGCTGTGTTGTCTTGTGTCCTCCAAACCTGGTTTGGTATTACCATAGCTAGAGGATATTTTTTAATGAAATTTTAAAGTCAGGCATGATGACAGTGAAATGTGCAGATTTCAGGCAACTTTTAGTTTGAAATTACAAATTAGATTTCGATGGGACCACTTTTTATGGACAGCTGGGGTAGTCTCGTGTCCCACAAAACTGGTCTGGTATCACGATAGCTCGAGCTATTTTTTTTTTAACTCAGTGGTGATGACCGTGAAATAAGCGAATTTCAGGCTACTTTTATTTTGAAGTGCCACATCACATTTTGATGTGACCACTTTTGGTGGACAGCTGGTGTGGTCTAGTATCCCCAATCCTGGTTTGGTATCACGATAGTTTGAGGATATTTTTTAAAGATTTTTCTTTTAAATCAGTGTTGATCACAGTGCATATTTCAGGTGATTTTTTTATTTTTAAATGCCACATCAAATTTTGAAGTGACCACTTTTTGTGGACAACTGGGGTGGTCTGGTGTCCCGCAGAACTTGTCTGGTATCACGATAGCTTGAGGATTTTGTAATGATTTTAATTTTTTTAATCATTGGTGACGACAGACAAATAAGCAAATTTTCACGCTTTTATTTTTAAATATCCCATCAGATTTTGATGGGACCACATTTGTTTTTACGGTTCCGTCACCACGCGAGTGGCTACCTGCTAAAGCAGCACGGCTCACTATTTGAGCCTTTTTCGCGTGTTTTTTCCTTTACCCAGTTTTATTTATTTTACCTCATCGCAGCAATGGACATCCAAATTGCGGTGGTTTTATTGCTGCTGGGGGCTGTTTTTTGCGTGATCGTGTCCGGAGATGTCACTGGGAGCTACGGATCAATCGTTTACACAAGAGATCAGCTGTTAGCACTTCGTGCTAACCCCGTGCCGACTCCCGGAGCGAGACCCGATATCCCCCACGAGTTGAGGAGGAAGAGACGGGGGATGTCGCGCGGGGGCGAAACGCCAGGCAAAGAGGAGGCGTGACCACCCCGTCCTCCTGTCCGTTTTTATGGGAAATGTTAGATACCTTCCCAAGAAAATGGACGCGGCACGAGAGGAACTTCCAATGAGCTAGCTTGCTGATGTTCACGGATTCATGGCTAACAGACCTAACGCCGGACACCGTCGTGGAATTTGACGGCTTCCAAATACTACTTGCGGACAGGACACTGGAAAGCGGTAAGAGGAAAGAGGAGGGCTGGCTGTGTTTGTTAATGATAGATAGTGTAACCCTAGGCACATCACAGCTAAGGAGCAACTTTCCAGTCGGGACAATGAGCTGCTAGCTGTTAGCATGCGTCCATACTTGACAAGCATCGCGAGTTAACAAGGACGTGCACGTAACAGGTGCGTGAGTAAACTGCTTAAAACTTTGATCGTCATTCAGCTGACCTACAAATTGAGACGCTACAGTCAGTTTGACGTTTTTGTTTGCTTGATTGTGGATTGACATGGAGGAACAAGACAGTGGAAAGCGGACATTAAAAATGACGGAGAAAAGCTGTAGAAGATCACAAGCCTAAACGGATGCAGGCACGCAGGTGCAAATTTGCTCAATTGACCTCCATGCAACGTCAAATTGAACAATTGATGGAGGATGATGCAAATGTTGACGCTGTAAAAAACTGAGCTTTGTGTTTGCTTTAGCGGCATGGAGCAAGAATTTGTGGACCTCAATTCCGGTGTGCAAAATTTAAAGACTGAAGAGGATTTTGTCGATGACCAAAATAACTGGTTTGATCCAAAAAATGTAATTAATGGAAATGTGAGCAATGGAAGAAGGACGTTTTGAAACGTGCAGAGGAAGGATGCAATAAACAAATATCACCTGATGATAGTAGATCTGCATCAACTAACTACACCCATAGAAGTAGAAGTAAAGAATCTAACAGACAGAAGCTCACTTCTGTCAACGTCTTCAATTAAATTAAAGGCTCAAATGGAACGAGCATGTTTAAAGGCAAAGGCTGCTGATTTACAACAAAGGTTGGCACTTGAGCAAGAAGAAGCTGCAATTAAGGCAAAGAAGGAAATGCATGCAATGCAAACGGCACTCCCTGAGTCTGATGCTAAATTGGATGTCTTGAGAAGATATGAAAATACCCAGGAGGATGGTATCCACATTCCTGATGAGTGTGTTACAATTTAAACAAGGAAAAACATTCAATTACCATCACAGCCTATCAGAGCAACAAGCAGTGTTGACCTGAAATGCTCCCACTTCGACTATTCCAATGGCTAGATTTCCACATCAGACAGAAAGTAGAGAACAACAGGGACATGTGCTTGATGGCCTTTGCCAAGCAATCTCACAGCAAGCCAGTGTCGCAGAATACTTAGCAAAGAGTCAAAAAGCATCGCTACTTCCCGAACTTTCCATTCCTACGTTTAAAGGCGACCCTCTGCATTATAAAACCTGTATAGGTGCCATTGAACATGGGATTGAAGGCCGTACAAGTGATAACCGTGATCATCTTCAATTTTAGTTGCAGTATACTAGTGAACAACCACATGAGTTGGTGAAGAGCTGCATCCATATGGAACCTCTGACAGGATATACCAAAGCAAAACAAATCTTGAAGGAGTTTTATGGTGATGACTTCATGATAGCAGAAGCATATTTAAAGGAAGCCATGGATTGGCCAACAATCAAGTCTGAAGATGGTGTTGCACTTCAGTCTTTCACATTATTCCTTATGGGCTGTTTGAACATAATGGCAGATGTTAATTATATGGAGGACTTGGACAACATGGCTAATATAAAGGCATTGGCAAACAAACTTCCATACAGACTTATAGAATCTTGGAGAAAATTTGCCTGCAATCTCCAAGAAAGAACAAATAGAAGAGTGAAGTTTAAGGATTTTGTTGACTTTGTTGACAAGCACGAAAGATTCTATAAAACAGAAAACAAAATCACAACACACAGAAACACCAAAATCAAAGAAAGTCTTCACAACAGTCATTGTGCCCGCCAAGATGGAAAACAACAAAACCACCACGCCAAAGGCAGAACCTGTTTCAGTGGATGCTATTGCCAAACCATGTGCTAATTGTAATGGAGAGCAACAGTCTCACAATTTGTAAGGAATTTAGGAGAAAGCATCACAAGGATAAGATTGACTTCTTGAGGAGCAAGGGTCTGTGTTTTGCATGTTTGATGCACGGTCGCATTAGCAGTTGCTGGAAACAAAAGCTTCAATGTCAAGAATGCTCTAGACTGCATCCTACAGCACTACACATTGTCCATAAACTTCTGCAAAGAAACAGCCTAAGACGATTGTGAATAGCAGTACCTATTAAGCGCCCTCGTACAAACAACAGAAACCTGGGGTGTCACTGGGGCCTGTAAATAGGACTGCATCCTTTCAATAATTCCGGGATGGGTCAAGGCACAAAAAGGAACCAAGACAGTGACGACTTACTGTCCGGTTTAAAAATGCCCTGACGCCTTTTTTAGACTGAAATAACTTACTAAAGTTTTCGTTTTGTGCCATTCAGAATGGGAGAGGGAGCCAGGAGGCGAAACAGCCGTCTTGCCAGTTCAATCCCGCACACCCTCTGACTCTCACCCTCCGTTCTGCCTTTTTATTGAAACTAACTCATCAATAACTAATCACCAGAAGACAGAAAAGCATCAACAACTAATCACCAAGAGACAGAAAACATCAATAACTCACGGTATAAAGGTCAGTTTAACTAAAGCATCAATAACTAATCACCAGGGACTCCAGCAGGCAGAAAATCATAACCCAAGGTCAGTTTAACTAAACACATCTTCAGGATGGGGTGTCTGTGTGTGTGTGTGTTAAAATAACAAGTAAGTGTCTCTGTGTGTGTTAAACATTAATGAGTGTATAAAAACATGATTATGAATACACAAACTGATTACCTATCCTCAGCCCATCTTACATTTCCCCCCTGTTGTGGATTTAAAAATCATGTCCTTACGGCTTTAAGACAGATCATCATAATGAAATCATACAACAGTGTGATCATCAGTGGAGGAGCGAAAACCTCACATTAGGGAAAAATTCCCCTCCTCCCTTCCGGCGTAGAATGAGATCCTCATAATTTGATGACCATCAGGGAATAAAACTTGTCCCTGGGGTGACTTGGTGGAGGCCCTTGCCTCGTTGTAGGAGAGGACAGCCGTCCTTACCTCCCGGATCTTCGTGTATGGTGTGTGTGTGTGTGCACGTGTGTGGACAGGGGCAAGAAGTCCATGTGTTTTTACGTTTTAGTGTCCAGTTTGAGTTCGTCATTCTCAACATTAATCAGGTTGTAACGGTACATTTGGGCAACAAACCTACGATTAACCATCATCTTTGTCATAAAAATAATGCAACATGAACAGACTAAACATAACAAAATGAAAACTATAATTATCCCTATATATTGTTTTTTTAAATTCTTCATAGTGGTCATAACATCAATAATTGTTTCATTTTTATTAAAAATTTAAATGCAGTAATGTACTCCAATCAAGGCTGATATTCCTTTGTTATGTACGTCATTAATTTCCAAACAATATCTAATCTTTTTGTTCTGTGGCTTCAACATATTTATCATCTCATCAATATTAGCACCACAGAGTACTGAGTTTCGAGATCCTCACAATAGTCGTTCTCAAAATGATATTTTTTTTTATCAATTTAGCTTTGTTAAGGTAAGATATTTTATTGACAATCTAACATTAATATGCAAAGAACATGTACATTAGTACGAAATGTAAAAAAAAATTGTGGTGGGGGGGGGTGCGAATTGTTTTCTTCTTGGTAGGGGGGGCATGACAGGAAATAATTGAGAACCACTGGTCTAGTCACACACCAGCTCGGGTTCATTCCCTACCAGAGAAATGACATTCCATGTCCCCAGAGCTAGGCGCTTTATGTTGCCGGGGATTGGACTGCCTTTGACTGCCTCCTAGCTCAAAGGAAACCCAAATTCTTTGGTCCCGCCCACTGGTAGTGAGCCGAAGCCCTTGTATTAAATAATAAATAAATACATAAAATAAAAAAATTAATAAATTTAAAAAACGGACCGATCCACTGCTTGGGTTAGTTTGACCCACCTTGAGATCCGTTCCCACTCAGTGACAGTGTCTACAAGCCACTGCCACCAGGCCAGTGAACCGACGTCCAGGCAGTGACAAAAAACGTGATCAAATTACATTGCTCATCATAAGGTGTTTGTGAGACGCTCTTTGTATGTTTCCTCAATTAAGACCTGTTTTCCATTGGTGTATTTGAAAAAAGTGGTGAACCTGTTAAATTCACTACAAAACGTTAAGAAGATGAAAGTAATGTTTGAAGGAATATTATTTTTCTATCGACATGCCGGCGGGCGGGCACAGATAGAGAGTGATAAAGCAGCACCACCCGCGCGGGGCGTGCTGACGAAAAGGCAAGCGCTCCTCCTCTCATCGCGTCCTTATTAAGACAGAAAAAAGACGCTGTTGAATTTGACCTATTCGCAGTTCGAGCAGGTGCTTAACGCTGGAGAATATCACCACTTCGAAGTTCGAACTGCTGTTGAAACGGAGAGGTAAGTGTTTTTCGTTTGTTTTTATTCAAAACATGCCTCGAGTGCATTTGTTCATGGTTAGAGATAGTTGTGTGGAAAACACTATACAAAGTAGCACCATGGATGTGGGCCTACAACACTGGCCTAGCAAACATGTGCTCCTACATCGACATAATTGACGAGCTCCAGTTAAGCATTGAATAATTATAAAACGTCATGGTGCTTTTACTCATTTAAAGAACTAAACCGACGCGTATTTTCATCCGGTGGTCAGGTTTGCATTGAATGTGAGCACGAGGGACGCTAGCTTGTTGCGTTAGCTTTGCGGAGCTAACAGCTTGCACTTTTGTTATAGAACAACAGAATGCAAGTACCATGATAATTTCTGTCATTAATTTTTGTGTAAGACACGATGTTCACTGGTTAATTACATGATTCTTAAAGCAAAGGTTACTGTGAATGCAATTTTGGTAAGATTTTTGTAGTCACACTGCATAAATCTGTCTGTCTGTTGTTTAAACTTCAATATAAACTATTATGGTTGAAATCGTTAATTGGGATGGAGGGATTGATATTTTTTTAATTTATAATTTATTTTTCTTACACTGATATTGTTAAAACTCCATTTAGCCTATAGTATTAATAATTCTCAACACAAAACTGTCTTTTTTCTTTATAGAATAAACAATGCCTTCCCTGAGATGCAGGAAGTCCCCAAAGCAGGATACTATTGAACATGCAGTCAAGGGTCTGGACAAGACTGCAGAGTTAGAAGCGAAGTATATAAACTCATTTAAAGGTATGATGTTAACGCTTTTGCTAAGATATATTATTGTTTTCTGATAACCAAGCTGACATCGTTTTTTAAGTGGTTATTTTACATTAAGAGTGTCTTGACCTTTTCTTTTGTCAGTTTCAAGTTATTTCAGTGAGCGTGAAACCTGATGGTAGGAGTTCTATCTAAATTAAGGCTGTACTTGATGACGCCCTCCGGCATTTTTATACCACAATAGACCGGTGAACAAGTCCGATATTGATAGTCTAGTGTAAAGCACGTTATACGTCACAGAGATCACGTGACGCGATCCAATATGACTGTGTATACAGTGTATGTCATTGTTATGAAACTAAATAATCTTAAAGTTTTTTTTTTACGTAACCAGGTGCCATTGACATTTGTACTTTCAGTCCTAATACATACTGGCTAATGCAATGCTGGAAAATGAATTTTGGCTGGTCTGTTCCTTTAAAATCATAAAGAAGGGCTCTGCTCTATCCCTCACAAGAAGCAATGTTTCAAACCACCCTACATTAGTATAGTGGCCCAAATGAATATGATGACTCCTTATTTGTGTGCTTAAAAATATGACGAAGCTATCTTGATTTCCCTGTTAACTAGGTCGAGGAGTATTTACCAAGGCCCCTTTCAGGAAAGACGACTTTATTCTTTATTATGGAGTACAGAGGAAAATTGATAGATTCTGATAAATCTCAACGCAGGAAGATGGATGGAAGAGGCACTGTCTTTTTGTTTGACTTCCGCCGGCAAGAAAAAACTTGGAGGTGAGGCAAAGATTGAGATGTTATCTTATTTTTGTTTTTATTTAAAAAAATAAACACATACTCATCCCATAAGTGTTAGGGGAAAAATCATTCTCTAAGCAAAAATGTATACCGTATTTTCGCACCCAAAAGACGCGCCGTGTCAAAGGGCGCAACACCTGTTGAGGCCGCTATTTCTGTCTTTGTAACATATACTGGACGCACCGCCTGACAAGACGATAGCACAGCTGCTGTTAGCATAGCATGAACTTGGCAGAGCTGCCCACACTGACACAGCCGATAGCAGCCTACTATGCCCCAATAACATGAGCAATCACCCCATTGTTGCAGCAGACGCCAAGTCTCTATTGACAATAGCTGACAATGGCTCAGGCCAATATTAGGTGCATTGGCAATAGCCTACAAAGCAACGTCAGGGGAGGGACTTGGCTGCTCACCACACACAAAAAATAAAAAACTCATCATACAAGCAAACAATGAAACATAGAAATAAGATTAACACAAACATGTATCTCTCATGCCATCAATATACCCAAAAAAAATGAAAATAATACAAAAGCCACTCAGCCTTAGCTAATTCAAGCAATGCATTCTGGGAGCAGAGACCCACAATCCCATAGCTGTTTAGAGAGATTTGCATGGCTGTTTAAAGAGATGTGCTGTTATGCTTTGGACTTTTTGTCTGTTGTCTAAACCTGGGACGTTTCTTGCTTGCAATAACATAAATGATAAGACAGACTAAAACATTGTGGACAGCTGCCCTTTGTCCAGCTTTTTCCAACACCATCACCCAAACATTATAGTCAGATGGTGTATTTGTCACGGTCGATTGTAAGCATGGACAACTCACTCTTTGCCCAGCAGGGTGTGCTAACATGCACTTCCAACAGCTCGTTGATGACAAGGGCTGATGGACGTGAGTGGTACTTTGTCCATTTAATGGACGCATCGACTGACAGGGCGCTTTGTTTGCTTATGACTGCGAAAATACGGTGATTACTTTTATTCATGCGTTGAATCTGTACAAATGAAAATATAGACCATGAAGTCTCAAAGACAAGCTGTTAATAGGGTCTGATTCCAATAGAAATTTCTTGTATGATTTTATTTAGAAGATTTAAAAATTGTGGATTTCCTATTTTTATGTTTTGTGTACACAAGATTGTCTCAAAGATTAATTTCTGACATTGATTGAATAATTGTTTTTTTTTTTTTAAAATCTATTTTAAGTGTTGATGCCGCTCAAGAAGATGGCAGTCTGGGAAGACTGGTTAATGATGACCACATGCACCCCAACTGTAAAATGAAGAAGAAGACAACAGAGGACAGACCACACCTCTGTCTGTTTGCGCTCCGAGACATTGATGTTGGCGAAGAAATAACTTAAGACTATGGACCAGCTGGCCTTGGAGAACACAGGTTTGTAAGATGCATCTTTAAGTACAATAACAGAGCCCACTTGTGGTGTTCTGGTGATGTAGTTTCCAATTAGTTTGGCAATCTAATAAATGTATGTTGAGGTTTCTATGGAAGTTGAACATGCTGACTGACTGGGGGAGTTCTCCATTGTCCACTATCTGTAATTCAAATTTGTGGGTCTGAGTCAAAGTTTGGCTCTTCAGGAACAACGAACTGGTCAGGGAGTGACAGTATTACAAAGTTCTGCGTTACTCTTTTCTGGGCGGTGGCCCTGTTAGGCCATCATATGCCATATTGCAAATATCCCCATTGTGGGACTAATTAAGGACATCTTTATGTTGTGGTTTCCCTACCAGAACCAGCACCAACCCTGTATATTCATGATATAAAACACTGTTTCAATTTGATATTTAGCCTTTCTATACTGTAAAAATAGAAGACCCCAGGCTTTCCTGCGCTCCCTTGCCCAATTGGTGGTGTTCAGGAGACAACCTGGGACTGAAATATCAGTCACAACCAGTGTTGTTTTCGTCACTGATGACTATGACGAAAATACTTCGTTAACGCCCCTTTTTTAATGACGATGACAAGCTAAACGAGGTTCTTTTATGACGAAAACATGACGTGATGTACATGAACTTTTTTCGTTGACGAGACAAAATTGTTAGCATGTGGTTCATAAATTATTTTATGTTGCTTTTAGTGAAATAAAGCCACAACAGTTGCCCAACAAAATGTTTTGCTTCTCTGCTTATTTTGGAGCAGTGAGCATTGATTCCACTGTTGCCACTTTTTTCTGTTTGTAATGAAGAATCCTTTGTAGTCCATCCAAAAGTCTTTGTTATTGGGTGGAAACCTTGAATGCCTTGTTTTAACTCAAATGGACTTAAACCCATCCATCCATCCATCCGTTATCTGTACCGCTTCTCCTCACTAGGGTCGCGGGGGGTGTTGGAGCCGATCCCAGCTGTCTTCGGCAGTAGGCGAGGTACACCCTTGAATTGGTGTCCAGCCAATCGCAGGGCATACATAGACGAACAACCATCCACGCTCACACTCATGCCTAGGGGCAATTAGAGTGTCCAAGCAACTTGCCATGCATGTTTTAAGAATATGGGAGGAAACCGAATTACCCAGAGGAAACCCACGCAGGAAGGCCGGAGCCAGAATCGTACCTACGACCTCAATATTGTGAGGCCATCCTGCTAACCAGTTGGGCCACCGTGCCGCTTGGACTAAAACCTTTGTGAATAAATTGACGAAAACTAGGGTAAAACTTTTTTTGCGTTTCCGTCGATTAAAACTGGACTAAAACCCTTTTTTTAGTTTTCGTTGACTAAAACTGGACTAAAACTATAACGAATTGGGATGACTAAATGTGATGTAAACAAATCAGCACTTTGTCCAAATGACTTGGACAAAATCTAAAATGCCTGCCAAAAACAACACTGGTCACAACACGTGTCTACAGAAGATTAATTGGCATGGGCGAAATTAATTAGTTTTATTTCATTCATGAGCTTATGTTTTGTTTTGGGTGGCTAAGGCTTAAAATGTGTAAAAATCTAATCCAACCTCAAATATAATTAATTCAATAAATTTATGATGCTACTAAAACATCGAAGCAGCCTCCTCCAGGCTTTACAGACTCAGAAATGGAGGTATGCGTATCGTGTACTCATCCTGTCGTGTCTCGAGATGTTAAAATTGCAGTTAGATAGACGTGTGCTGATTAGACAAGACTTCTAATATATCTGGTGTCACAGGATATTTGTCAGTGAATGTGTATGTCTGGTTTGAGGCTCACTCAGCTTTTTCAGAGTTTTGTGACGTTTTGGCAAAAGGCGTGGCTATTACGGTGCTGAAAAGTCCGATTGTACTTTGTGGCAACAAAAGCTCCGGCAACATGACTCAGATGATCCTATCTTCTCGAAGTTGTACACATTTGAGGATACTTCAGCCCTGAAGACATCTACCAACTTATTTTTCATCGTAGTAGTAGCGCCACCAACTGGTAAAAGCTAATACAAGTTATTTTCTTGGATGTTTTTCTCCGTGCAACTCAACAAGGTCACCCTCATATATGCTCGGAGGACTGTTTCGGCCATGAGGATGTCACAATACGAAATTCATCCTTTTTCGTGAAAAGTTGTGGGAGTGGCATTGCACTGTTTGGCAATAAAACAACGCTGATTATGAGGTTCTAAATATGAACGACAACTCGTGAAACTTGACACACACATCAGGCAGAGCAAATTTATCAATATTTTATACGTTAGTTGTGCAGCTTTTTTGAAATGGCTCGCCATGGCCCTCGAGAAATGTTCAAAAAAGCAGCCCTGGTTGAGTGTTTCACCTCGCTTTTTGTAAATTTTATGGAGTACAGTGAACCCTCGGTTATCGCGGTTAATGGGGACCGAGACCACCCGCGGAAACTGAAAATCCGCGAAGTAGCGGCGCACCTTCAAAAATGCTTAAAAGAAAATACAATATATATAATAAATATATATATATATATATATATATATATACGGGGAGAGAGAGAGAGAGAGTGAAATTCATGTTATAACAAAAAAACCAAATTATTATTAAAACGTATTATTTTTTTATTCCCCAGCCATTCTTTTTGTATTTATTTAATTACTCCGACTTTTACCTGCTGGTACGCCGTCCGGTGTTCCCTGTGAAATGAAAGGTGGCATTCTTTAATTATTTATTTATTTATTCATTTATTCATTCATAACTGACAGCTTCGCGCTCCGTTCGTGTCCGGGCGGAAGAGGTGTTCCAATTCGGCTTAACTGTGACACACGCCCGCCCTCCTCCCCCGGAGCTTCCATTCGGTTCAACTTAGGGGCCGCTTGGCACCGCCCGTGCCCGGGGAAGGTGCTCCTCTTCGGCTTACTGTGACGCGAGCATGCCCGCCTCCTCCGGAGCTTCCATTCGGTTAAACTTAGGGGCCGCTTGGAACCGCCCGTGCCCGGCAAAGGTGCTCCTCTTCGGCTTACTGTGACGCGAGCATGCCCTCCTCCTCCGGAGCTTCCATTTGGTTAAACTTAGGGGCCGCTTGGAACCGCCCGTGCCTGGGGAAGGTGCTCCTCTTCGGCTTACTGTGACGCGAGCATGCCCTCCTCCTCCGGAGCTTCCATTCGGTTAAACTTAGGGGCCGCTTGGCACCGCCCGTGCCCGGGGACGGTGCTCCTCTACGGCTTAACTGCCACGCACGCCGGCCGGAGCCCTGGTACGGTCCGAACCGTGCGAAACGTCGCCACCGATCGTGTCCGGGGGAACGTGCTCTTCTTCGTCCACTCTCCTCTTCGCCCACGCTCTTCTTCGGCGCACGCCGGCCGTCTAACCGCTCCAGCGCCCGTCGTGCCGCTCGGCGAAACTACAATGCCCCCGAATATTTTTTATACCCGCGAAGCACTGAACCCGCGAAAGGTGAACCGCGAAGTAGCGAGGGTTCACTGTATGTATAAGACCAAGACCTACAAAAAAGTCTCTTGGAGCAATGAGCTAGGTTTTACAGGAAGTCGGCCATTTTGAATTTACTTAAAAGGAGCGGGTCACCACAATGGACTTTGTGTAGAAATTATTATTGGGGCCCGAGCAGCGACCGCGGCGAGGTCCCTATTGTTTATGTAGAAATTATTATTAGGGCCCGAGCAGCGACCGCTACGAGGTCCCCATTGTTTTTGTGGAAATTATTATTATTATTATTATTAGGGCCCGAGCAGTGACCGCTGCGAGGTCCCTATTGTTTTTCTAGAAATTGTTATTAGGGCCCGAGCTGCGACGGCTGCGAGGTCCCTATTGTTTTTGTAGAAAATATTATTACTTTTATTATTATTATTATTATTATTATTAGGGCCTGAGCAGCGACCGCTGCGAAGTCCCTGTTGTTTTTGTAGAAATTATTATTATTATTATTTTTCCGATTTGTACGATCGCATTTTTGACCCCGAAACATGCACAAAAACTCACCAAACTTGGCAGTCTCATCGGGCATGGCGAGAAATTTGATATTTTAACGTCTAATATGAACAGGAAGTGAGTTATGAATTTTTGAAAGTCCGACTTTTGCCCTTTTTTGCATGTTTACAGGGGTCATTCTTTTGCACCATGATCCTAAAGGCTTCATCTGATTGCCTTAAAATTCTGTCTGTAGCATCTTAAGACCTGGGACAAACACTGGGGCTAAAATCTTTTGTTTCCGAAATACTATATGACGGGGCGGGGCTTCAAAGTTTTCACTTAAGATTTCCTTCGCCGCAATGGACAAAATGCTTAATAACTCTCCTGCACATGCTGCTAAAAATCCAAAACTTCACATGTACATAAAGAGTCGGTACCTGAAGACATTGACATTGACTCTTATATTATCTCATCTATTATTGCATAGCATCATTGTATGTGTCAAATGTTGCCCAGTTGGCATCCATTGCAGCCTGGTCATTCTGGAAGGGGGATTCCCCCATCTGTGGTCCCTTCTCAAGGTTTCTCACTTTTCCCCTAATGAGGTTTTGTGAGTTTTTCCTTGCCCTCCTGGGGGTTAAGATCGGGGATGTCGATTGTGGCTATGTAAAGCCCTTTGAGACTGTCTGTGATTAAGGGCTATACAAATAAAATTGACTTGACTTGACTTGACATCTATATGTTTATATTCTGTTATACACCTTGCGCCAATCAATATCATTTTTTACATTTTGACGTACTGCACGGTGCCTTTTAACGAATCCGATTGAAAATTGGCTAGAAAAGACTCAAGACATTGATCTTACTCTATCCCTATTTTTGTGACTTTCCTTCGAAGGGCGTGGCTATTGCGGTGCCGCAGAGTCTGATTATTCTCCGTGGCAACAAAAGTTCCTGCAAAATGATTCAGATGATCCATCTTCTCGAAATTTTTCACATTTGAGGATATTCAGGCCCTGAAGACGGCTGCCAACTTATTTTTGATCGGATGAGTGTTTAGGCCTTGAGGATGTCACAATACGAAAGTCTTTCGCCTTCTTCAGAGTGTCACATGATGGTGTCTTGTGGCCCGTCTTTATCAGCTGATGTTCCATGAGGGCGTGACTTACCTGTCACAAGAATGAAGGCAAGTCACGCCCCCCGCTGTCCGTTCACTCCGCCAAGATGCTGCTCCAGGTGGTAGAGAGGATGAAGGCTCCCTTGTCTCTGTTCATGGTTTTTATGCCTCGCTTGCAGATCTCAATGGCCTCTCTGATCCAGCGCTGTTGTTTGTTCTCTTCGGTGCGGATGACCCTGCCCTTCTCCCGGTCCATGATGTGGTTTTCCCTTTTGCAGTGGTCAGTGATTGCTGATTTGTAATGTTCATGTTGTGCTTGTTCTTTTACTGCTCTGATTTTTCATTTTTTTGACAGGTAAGTCACACCCTCATGGAACATCAGCTGATAAAGACGGGTCTCAAGACACCATCATGCGACACTCTGAAGAAGGCGAAAGACTCGCCGAAACATGTCAGGTAAAAAATTAACCTAAAACATAATTGTCTGCTTTTAATGAATCAGTCAAATATCAATAATAAGAAGACAAAATGAACCTAATACAAATAAATGAATGCTTAATAACGCCCCTGCACATGCTCCTAAAAATCCAAACCTTCACCTGTAAATAAAACGTCCCGACCTGAAGACATCTTAATGTTATTATTTTGTTATACACACAGCGCCGCCAAGTGGAATCAAAAATTTGTTTTTATTTTAATTTTCACGTACTGCACGGTGCCCTTTTGACGAATCCGACTGAAAATTAGTCAGAAAAGACTCAAGACAATGATCTTACTCTGTGCCGAATTTTGTGACGTTTTGGCAAAAGGCGTGGCTATTACGGTGCTGAAAAATCCGATTGTACTTTGTGGCAACAAAAGCTCCGGCAACATGACTCAGATGATCCTATCTTCTCGAAGTTGTACACATTTGAGGATACTTCAGCCCTGAAGACATCTACCAACTTATTTTTCATCGTAGTAGTAGCGCCACCAACTGGTAAAAGCTAATACAAGTTATTTTCTTGGATGTTTTTCTCCGTGCAACTCAACAAGGTCGCCCTCATATATGCTCGGATGACTGTTTCGGCCATGAGGATGTCACAATACGAAATTCATCCTTTTTCGTGAAAAGTTGTGGGAGTGGCATTGCACTGTTCGGCAATAAAACGCTGATTATGAGGTTCTAAATATGAACGACAACTCGTGAAACTTTACACACACATCAGGCAGAGCAAATTTATCAATATTTTATACGTTAGTTGTGCAGCTTTTTTGAAATGGCTCGCCATGGCCCTCGAGAAAAGTTAAAAAAAGAATAGAATAGAAATAGAAATCCCTTTATTGTCATTGTACTCAAGTGTGCAACGAGATTAGAGGGCTCCCCTCTCCAGTGCAATACAACAATAATACAGACAATATATAAATTAGATAAATAAATAAGACAGTGCAATGGAATTCAGTACTGAATAGGGCATATAGAAACACATCACAATGCTGTTTTGCAAGGTTAGGGTGGTCTCGTGTGTGTGTGAGAGTTCAGTATGGAGATGGCTCTCGGAAAGAAACTGTTTCTCAGTCTATTGGTCCTTGATTTGATGCATCTGTAGCGCCTGCCAGAGGGCAACAGGTCGAACAGGTGTGAGTTTGGGTGGGTATTGTCTTTGACGATGTTGAGAGCCCTTCTGAGGCACCGGGCGGTGTAGATGTCCGACAGCGAGGGGAGAGGGCAGCCAATAATCCTTTGCGCTGTTTTGACTGTCCTCTGGAGCCTCACTCTGTCCGCCTCAGTGCAGCCGCTGTACCAGGTGGAGACACAGTACGTCAGCAGGCTCTCGATGGACGAGTGGTAGAAGGCCAGCAGCAGCTTCCTGTCCAGGTTGAATTTCCTGAGGACTCTCAGGAAGTGCAGACGTTGGCGGACCTTCTTTACCACTGCTGTGGTGTTGTGACTCCAAGAAAGGTCATCGGAGATCTGTACTCCCAGGAACTTGAACGTGTGGACCCTCTCCACACACACGCCTTCGATGCAGAGGGGGGGCGGCAGCGTCTTGTTCCTCCTGAAGTCGACGACAATCTCCTTTGTTTTAGCAGAGTTAAGGTGCAGTCTGTTGTCCTTGCACCAAGTTGTCAGTCTCCCTACCTCCTCTCTGTAGGCTGTCTCGTCACCTTCCGAGATCAGACCGACCACTGTCGTGTCGTCAGCAAACTTGACGATGGTGTTGTTGCCGTGGGCCGGGCTGCAGTCGTAGGTGTAGAGGGCGTACAGGAGAGGGCTCAGCACGCATCCTTGGGGGGAACCGGTGCTCAGCATGAGGGTGGAGGACGTGTAGGGGCCGAGCAACACAGTCTGGGGTCTGTTGGTCAGAAAGTCCTTAATCCAGATGCGTGTGAGGGCAGGGAGGCCGAGAGTGTCCAGTTTGGCGACGAGGATGTCTGGGATGATCGTGTTGAATGCCGAGCTGTAGTCCACCAAGAGCATCCTTGCATAGCTCCGCTGTTGTTCCAGGTGGCCCAGCACAACATGCAGAGCAGCCCTGGTTGAGTGTTTCACCTCGCTTTTTGTAAATTTTATGGAGTACAGTGAACCCTCGGTTATCGCGGTTAATGGGGACCGAGACCACCCGCGAAAACTGAAAATCCGCGAAGTAGCGGCGCACCTTCAAAAATGCTTAAAAAAAAATACAATATATATAATAAATATAAATATATATATATATATATATATATATATATATATATATACGGGGAGAGAGAGAGTGAAATTCATGTTATAACAAAAAAAACAAATTATTATTAAAACGTATTATTTTTTTATTCCCCAGCCATTCTTTTTGTATTTATTTAATTACTCAGACTTTTACCTGCTGGTACGCCGTCTGGTGTGCCCTGTGAAATGAAAGGTGCCATTCTTTATTTATTTATTTATTTATTCATTTATTCATTCATAACTGACAGCTTCGCGCTCCGCTCGTGCCCGGGCGGAAGAGGTGCTCCAATTCGGCTTAACTGTGACACACGCCCACCCTCCTCCCCCGGAGCTTCCATTCGGTTAAACTTAGGGGCCGCTTGGCACCGCCCGTGCCCGGGAAAGGTGCTCCTCTTCGGCTTACTGTGTCGCGAGCATGCCCTCCTCCTCCGGAGCTTCCATTCGGTTAAACTTAGGGGCCGCTTGGAACCGCCCGTGCCCGGGGAAGGTGCTCCTCTTCGGCTTACTGTGACGCGAGCATGCCCTCCTCCTCCGGAGCTTCCATTCGGTTAAACTTAGGGGCCGCTTGGCACCGCCCGCGCCCGGGGAAGGTGCTCCTCTACGGCTTAACTGCCACGCACGCCGGCCGGAGCTCTGGTACGGTCCGAACCGCGCGAAACGTCGCCACCGATCGTGTCCGGGGGAACGTGCTCTTCTTCGTCCACTCTTCTCTTCGCCCACGCTCTTCTTCGGCGCACGCCGGCCGTCTAACCGCTCCAGCGCCCGTCGTGCCGCTCGGCGAAACTACAATGCCCCCGAATATTTTTTATACCCGCGAAGCACTGAACCCGCGAAAGGTGAACCGCGAAGTAGCGAGGGTTCACTGTATGTATAAGACCAAGACCTACAAAAAAGTCTCTTGGAGCAATGAGCTAGGTTTTACAGGAAGTCGGCCATTTTGAATTTACTTAAAAGGAGCGGGTCACCACAATGGACTTTGTGTAGAAATTATTATTGGGGCCCGAGCAGCGACCGCGGCGAGGTCCCTATTGTTTATGTAGAAATTATTATTAGGGCCCGAGCAGCGACCGCTACGAGGTCCCCATTGTTTTTGTGGAAATTTTTATTATTATTATTATTATTAGGGCCCGAGCAGTGACCGCTGCGAGGTCCCTATTGTTTTTCTAGAAATTGTTATTAGGGCCCGAGCTACGACGGCTGCGAGGTCCCTATTGTTTTTGTAGAAAATATTATTACTTTTATTATTATTATTATTATTATTATTAGGGCCTGAGCAGCGACCGCTGCGAAGTCCCTGTTGTTTTTGTAGAAATTATTATTATTATTATTTTTCCGATTGTACGATTGCATTTTTGACCCCCGAAACATGCACAAAAACTCACCAAACTTGGCAGTCTCATCGGGCATGGCGAGAAATTTGATATTTTAACGTCTAATATGAACAGGAAGTGAGTTATGAATTTTTGAAAGTCCGACTTTTGCCCTTTTTTGCATGTTTACAGGGGTCATTCTTTTGCACCCTGATCCTAAAGGCTTCATCTGATTGCCTTAAAATTCTGTCTGTAGCATCTTAAGACCTGGGACAAACACTGGGGCTAAAATCTTTTGTTTCCGAAATACTATATGACGGGGGCGGGGCTTCAAAGTTTTCACTTAAGATTTCCTTCGCCGCAATGGACAAAATGCTTAATAACTCTCCTGCACATGCTGCTAAAAATCCAAAACTTCACATATACATAAAGAGTCGGTACCTGAAGACATCTATATGTTTATATTCTGTTATACACCTTGCGCCAATCAATATCATTTTTTACATTTTGACGTACTGCACGGTGCCCTTTTAACGAATCCGATTGAAAATTGCCTAGAAAAGACTCAAGACATTGATCTTACTCTATCCCTATTTTTGTGACTTTCCTTCGAAGGGCGTGGCTATTGCGGTGCCGCACAGTCTGATTATTCTCCGTGGCAACAAAAGTTCCTGCAAAATGATTCAGATGATCCATCTTCTCGAAATTTTTCACATTTGAGGATATTCAGGCCCTGAAGACGGCTGCCAACTTATTTTTGATCGCAGTGGTAGCGCCACCAACTGGTTAAAACAAATACAAATTATTTTCGTTGATGTTTTTCTCCGGGCAGGTTAACAAAATCTACCTTATATTTGCTCGGATGAGTGTTTAGGCCTTGAGGATGTCACAATACGAAAGTCTTTCGCCTTCTTCAGAGTGTCACATGATGGTGTCTTGTGACCCGTCTTTATCAGCTGATGTTCCATGAGGGCGTGACTTACCTGTCACAAGAATGAAGGCAAGTCACGCCCCCCGCTGTCCGTTCACTCCGCCAAGATGCTGCTCCAGGTGGTAGAGAGGATGAAGGCTCCCTTGTCTCTGTTCATGGTTTTTATGCCTCGCTTGCAGATCTCAATGGCCTCTCTGATCCAGCGCTGTTGTTTGTTCTCTTCGGTGCGGATGACCCTGCCCTTCTCCCGGTCCATGATGTGGTTTTCCCTTTTGCAGTGGTCAGTGATTGCTGATTTGTAATGTTCATGTTGTGCTTGTTCTTTTACTGCTATGATTTTTCATTTTTTTGACAGGTAATTCACATCCTCATGGAACATCAGCTGATAAAGACGGGTCTCAAGACACCATCATGCGACACTCTGAAGAAGGTGAAAGACTCGCCGAAACATGTCAGGTAAAAAATTTACCTAAAACATAATTGTCTGCTTTTAATGAATCTGTCAAATATCAATAATAAGAAGACAAAATGAACCTAATACAAATAAATGAATGCTTAATAACTCCCCTGCACATGCTCCTAAAAATCCAAACCTTCACCTGTAAATAAAATGTCCCGACCTGAAGACATCTTAATGTTATTATTTTGTTATACACACAGCGCCGCCAAGTGGAATAAAAAATTTGTTTTTATTTTAATTTTCACGTACTGCACGGTGCCCTTTTGACGAATCCGACTGAAAATTAGTCAGAAAAGACTCAAGACAATGATCTTACTCTCTGCCGAGTTTTGTGACGTTTTGGCAAAAGGCGTGGCTATTACGGTGCTGAAAAGTCCGATTGTACTTTGTGGCAACAAAAGCTCCGGCAACATGACTGAGATGATCCTATCTTCTCGAAGTTGTACACATTTGAGGATACTTCAACCCTGAAGACATCTACCAACTTATTTTTCATCGTAGTAGTAGCGCCACCAACTGGTAAAAGCTAATACAAGTTATTTTCTTGGATGTTTTTCTCCGTGCAACTCAACAAGGTCGCCCTCATATATGCTCGGAGGACTGTTTCGTCCATGATGATGTCACAATACGAAATTCATCCTTTTTCGTGAAAAGTTGTGGGAGTGGCATTGCACTGTCCGGCAATAAAACAACGCTGATTATGAGGTTCTAAATATGAAGGACAACTCGTGAAACTTGACACACACATCAGGCAGAGCAAATTTATCAATATTTTATACGTTAGTTGTGCAGCTTTTTTTAAATGGCTCGCCATGGCCCTCGAGAAATGTTCAAAAAAGCAGCCCTGGTTGAGTGTTTCATCTCGCTTTTTGTAAATTTTATGGAGTACAGTGAACCCTCGGTTGTCGCGGTTAATGGGGACCGAGACCACCCGCGGAAACTGAAAATCCGCGAAGTAGCGGCGCACCTTCAAAAATGCTTAAAAAAAAATACAATATATATAATAAATATATATATATATAGATATATATATAGATATATATATATATATATACAGAGAGAGAGAGAGAGTGAAATTCATGTTATAACAAAAAAAACAAATTATTATTAAAACGTATTATTTTTTTATTCCCCAGCCATTCTTTTTGTATTTATTTAATTACTCCGACTATTACCTGCTGGTACGCCGTCCGGTGTGCCCTGTGAAATGAAAGGTGGCATTCTTTATTTATTTATTTATTTATTTATTCATTTATTCATTCATAACTGACAGCTTCGCGCTCCGTTCGTGCCCGGGCGGAAGAGGTGTTCCAATTCGGCTTAACTGTGACACACGCCCGCCCTCCTCCCCCGGAGCTTCCATTCGGTTAAACTTAGGGGCCGCTTGGCACCGCCCGTGCCCGGGGAAGGTGCTCCTCTTCGGCTTACTGTGACGCGAGCATGCCCGCCTCCTCCGGAGCTTCCATTCGGTTAAACTTAGGGGCCGCTTGGAACCGCCCGTGCCCGGCGAAGGTGCTCCTCTTCGGCTTACTGTGACGCGAGCATGCCCTCCTCCTCCGGAGCTTCCATTTGGTTAAACTTAGGGGCCGCTTGGAACCGCCCGTGCCCGGGGAAGGTGCTCCTCTTCGGCTTACTGTGACGCGAGCATGCCCTCCTCCTCCGGAGCTTCCATTCGGTTAAACTTAGGGGCCGCTTGGCACCGCCCGTGCCCGGGGAAGGTGCTCCTCTACGGCTTAACTGCCACGCACGCCGGCCGGAGCTCTGGTACGGTCCGAACCGCGCGAAACGTCGCCACCGATCGTGTCCGGGGGAACGTGCTCTTCTTCGTCCACTCTCCTCTTCGCCCACGCTCTTCTTCGGCGCACGCCGGCCGTCTAACCGCTCCAGCGCCTGTCGTGCCGCTCGGCGAAACTACAATGCCCCCAAATATTTTTTATACCCGCGAAGCACTGAACCCGCGAAAGGTGAACCGCGAAGTAGCGAGGGTTCACTGTATGTATAAGACCAAGACCTACAAAAAAAGTCTCTTGGAGCAATGAGCTAGGTTTTACAGGAAGTCGGCCATTTTGAATTTACTTAAAAGGGGCGGGTCACCACAATGGACTTTGTGTAGAAATTATTATTGGGGCCCGAGCAGCGACCGCGGCGAGGTCCCTATTGTTTATGTAGAAATTATTATTAGGGCCCGAGCAGCGACCGCTACGAGGTCCCCATTGTTTTTGTGGAAATTATTATTATTATTATTATTAGGGCCCGAGCAGTGACCGCTGCGAGGTCCCTATTGTTTTTCTAAAAATTGTTATTAGGGCCCGAGCTGCGACGGCTGCGAGGTCCCTATTGTTTTTGTAGAAAATATTAATACTTTTATTATTATTATTATTATTATTATTAGGGCCTGAGCAGCGACCGCTGCGAAGTCCCTGTTGTTTTTGTAGAAATTATTATTATTATTATTTTTCCGATTGTTCGATTGCATTTTTGACCCCCGAAACATGCACAAAAATTCACCAAACTTGGCAGTCTCATCGGGCATGGCGAAAAATTTGATATTTTAACGTCTAATATGAAAAGGAAGTGAGTTATGAATTTTTGAAAGTCCGACTTTTGCCCTTTTTTGCATGTTTACAGGGGTCATTCTTTTGCACCCTGATCCTAAAGGCTTCATCTGATTGCCTTAAAATTCTGTCTGTAGCATCTTAAGACCTGGGACAAACACTGGGGCTAAAATTTTTTGTTTCCGAAATACTATATGACGGGGGCGGGGCTTCGAAGTTTTCACTTAAGATTTCCTTCGCCGCAATGGACAAAATGCTTAATAACTCTCTTGCACATGCTGCTAAAAATCCAAAACTTCACATGTACATCAAGAGTCGGTACCTGAAGACATCTATATGTTTATATTCTGTTATACACCTTGCGCCAATCAATATCATTTTTTACATTTTGACGTCCTGCACGGTGCCCTTTTAACGAATCCGATTGAAAATTGGCTAGAAAAGACTCAAGACATTGATCTTACTCTTTCCCTATTTTTGTGACTTTCCTTCGAAGGGCGTGGCTATTACGGTGCCGCAGAGTCTGATTATTCTCCGTGGCAACAAAAGTTCCTGCAAAATGATTCAGATGATCCATCTTCTTGAAATTTTTCACATTTGAGGATATTCAGGCCCTGAAGACGGCTGCCAACTTATTTTTGATCGGATGAGTGTTTAGGCCTTGAGGATGTCACAATACGAAAGTCTTTCGCCTTCTTCAGAGTGTCACATGATGGTGCCTTGTGGCCCGTCTTTTTCAGATGATGTTCCATGAGGGCGTGACTTACCTGTCACAAGAATGAAGGCAAGTCACGCCCCCCGCTGTCCGTTCACTCCGCCAAGATGCTGCTCCAGGTGGTAGAGAGGATGAAGGCTCCCTTGTCTCTGTTCATGGTTTTTATGCCTCGCTTGCAGATCTCAATGGCCTCTCTGATCCAGCGCTGTTGTTTGTTCTCTTCGGTGCGGATGACCCTGCCCTTCTCCCGGTCCATGATGTGGTTTTCCCTTTTGCAGTGGTCAGTGATTGCTGATTTGTAATGTTCATGTTGTGCTTGTTCTTTTACTGCTATGATTTTTCATTTTTTTGACAGGTAATTCACACCCTCATGGAACATCAGCTGATAAAGACGGGTCTCAAGACACCATCATGCGACACTCTGAAGAAGGCGAAAGACTCGCCGAAACATGTCAGGTAAAAAATTTACCTAAAACATAATTGTCTGCTTTTAATGAATCTGTCAAATATCAATAATAAGAAGACAAAATGAACCTAATACAAATAAATGAATGCTTAATAACTCCCCTGCACATGCTCCTAAAAATCCAAACCTTCACCTGTAAATAAAATGTCCCGACCTGAAGACATCTTAATGTTATTATTTTGTTATACACACAGCGCCGCCAAGTGGAATAAAAAATTTGTTTTTATTTTAATTTTCACGTACTGCACGGTGCCCTTTTGACGAATCCGACTGAAAATTAGTCAGAAAAGACTCAAGACAATGATCTTACTCTGTGCCGAATTTTGTGACGTTTTGGCAAAAGGCGTGGCTATTACGGTGCTGAAAAATCCGATTGTACTTTGTGGCAACAAAAGCTCCGGCAACATGACTCAGATGATCCTATCTTCTCGAAGTTGTACACATTTGAGGATACTTCAGCCCTGAAGACATCTACCAACTTATTTTTCATCGTAGTAGTAGCACCACCAACTGGTAAAAGCTAATACAAGTTATTTTCTTGGATGTTTTTCTCCGTGCAACTCAACAAGGTCGCCCTCATATATGCTCGGATGACTGTTTCGGCCATGAGGATGTCACAATACGAAATTCATCCTTTTTCGTGAAAAGTTGTGGGAGTGGCATTGCACTGTTCGGCAATAAAACAACGCTGATTATGAGGTTCTAAATATGAACGACAACTCGTGAAACTTTACACACACATCAGGCAGAGCAAATTTATCAATATTTTATACGTTAGTTGTGCAGCTTTTTTGAAATGGCTCGCCATGGCCCTCGAGAAAAGTTAAAAAAAGAATAGAATAGAAATAGAAATCCCTTTATTGTCATTGTACTCAAGTGTGCAACGAGATTAGAGGGCTCCCCTCTCCAGTGCAATACAACAATAATACAGACAATATATAAATTAGATAAATAAATAAGACAGTGCAATGGAATTCAGTACTGAATAGGGCATATAGAAACACATCACAATGCTGTTTTGCAAGGTTAGGGTGGTCTCGTGTGTGTGTGAGAGTTCAGTATGGAGATGGCTCTCGGAAAGAAACTGTTTCTCAGTCTATTGGTCCTTGATTTGATGCATCTGTAGCGCCTGCCAGAGGGCAACAGGTCGAACAGGTGTGAGTTTGGGTGGGTATTGTCTTTGACGATGTTGAGAGCCCTTCTGAGGCACCGGGCGGTGTAGATGTCCGACAGCGAGGGGAGAGGGCAGCCAATAATCCTTTGCGCTGTTTTGACTGTCCTCTGGAGCCTCACTCTGTCCGCCTCAGTGCAGCCGCTGTACCAGGTGGAGACACAGTACGTCAGCAGGCTCTCGATGGACGAGTGGTAGAAGGCCAGCAGCAGCTTCCTGTCCAGGTTGAATTTCCTGAGGACTCTCAGGAAGTGCAGACGTTGGCGGACCTTCTTTACCACTGCTGTGGTGTTGTGACTCCAAGAAAGGTCATCAGAGATCTGTACTCCCAGGAACTTGAACGTGTGGACCCTCTCCACACACACGCCTTCGATGCAGAGGGGGGGCGGCAGCGTCTTGTTCCTCCTGAAGTCGACGACAATCTCCTTTGTTTTAGCAGAGTTAAGGTGCAGTCTGTTGTCCTTGCACCAAGTTGTCAGTCTCCCTACCTCCTCTCTGTAGGCTGTCTCGTCACCTTCCGAGATCAGGCCGACCACTGTCGTGTCGTCAGCAAACTTGACGATGGTGTTGTTGCCGTGGGCCGGGCTGCAGTCGTAGGTGTAGAGGGCGTACAGGAGAGGGCTCAGCACGCATCCTTGGGGGGAACCGGTGCTCAGCATGAGGGTGGAGGACGTGTAGGGGCCGAGCAACACAGTCTGGGGTCTGTTGGTCAGAAAGTCCTTAATCCAGATGCGTGTGAGGGCAGGGAGGCCGAGAGTGTCCAGTTTGGCGACGAGGATGTCTGGGATGATCGTGTTGAATGCCGAGCTGTAGTCCACAAAGAGCATCCTTGCATAGCTCCGCTGTTGTTCCAGGTGGCCCAGCACAACATGCAGAGCAGCCCTGGTTGAGTGTTTCACCTCGCTTTTTGTAAATTTTATGGAGTACAGTGAACCCTCGGTTATCGCGGTTAATGGGGACCGAGACCACCCGCGAAAACTGAAAATCCGCGAAGTAGCGGCGCACCTTCAAAAATGCTTAAAAAAAAAATACAATATATATAATAAATATATAATATATATATATATATATATATATATATATATATATATATATATACGGGGAGAGAGAGAGTGAAATTCATGTTATAACAAAAAAAACAAATTATTATTAAAACGTATTATTTTTTTATTCCCCAGCCATTCTTTTTGTATTTATTTAATTACTCAGACTTTTACCTGCTGGTACGCCGTCTGGTGTGCCCTGTGAAATGAAATGTGCCATTCTTTATTTATTTATTTATTCATTTATTCATTCATAACTGACAGCTTCGCGCTCCGCTCGTGCCCGGGCGGAAGAGGTGCTCCAATTCGGCTTAACTGTGACACACGCCCACCCTCCTCCCCCGGAGCTTCCATTCGGTTAAACTTAGGGGCCGCTTGGCACCGCCCGTGCCCGGGGAAGGTGCTCCTCTTCGGCTTACTGTGACGCGAGCATGCCCTCCTCCTCCGGAGCTTCCATTCGGTTAAACTTAGGGGCCGCTTGGCACCGCCCGTGCCCGGGGAAGGTGCTCCTCTACGGCTTAACTGCCACGCACGCCGGCCGGAGCTCTGGTACGGTCCGAACCGCGCGAAACGTCGCCACCGATCGTGTCCGGGGGAACGTGCTCTTCTTCGTCCACTCTCCTCTTCGCCCACGCTCTTCTTCGGCGCACGCCGGCCGTCTAACCGCTCCAGCGCCCGTCGTGCCGCTCGGCGAAACTACAATGCCCCCGAATATTTTTTATACCCGCGAAGCACTGAACCCGCGAAAGGTGAACCGCGAAGTAGCGAGGGTTCACTGTATGTATAAGACCAAGACCTACAAAAAAGTCTCTTGGAGCAATGAGCTAGGTTTTACAGGAAGTCGGCCATTTTGAATTTACTTAAAAGGGGCGGGTCACCACAATGGACTTTGTGTAGAAATTATTATTGGGGCCCGAGCAGCGACCGCGGCGAGGTCCCTATTGTTTATGTAGAAATTATTATTAGGGCCCGAGCAGCGACCGCTACGAGGTCCCCATTGTTTTTGTGGAAATTATTATTATTATTATTATTAGGGCCCGAGCAGTGACCGCTGCGAGGTCCCTATTGTTTTTCTAGAAATTGTTATTAGGGCCCGAACTGCGACGGCTGCGAGGTCCCTATTGTTTTTGTAGAAAATATTAATACTTTTATTATTATTATTATTATTAGGGCCTGAGCAGCGACCGCTGCGAAGTCCCTGTTGTTTTTGTAGAAATTATTATTATTATTATTTTTCCGATTGTTCGATTGCATTTTTGACCCCGAAACATGCACAAAAATTCACCAAACTTGGCAGTCTCATCGGGCATGGCGAAAAATTTGATATTTTAACGTCTAATATGAACAGGAAGTGAGTTATGAATTTTTGAAAGTCCGACTTTTGCCCTTTTTTGCATGTTTACAGGGGTCATTCTTTTGCACCCTGATCCTAAAGGCTTCATCTGATTGCCTTAAAATTCTGTCTGTAGCATCTTAAGACCTGGGACAAACACTGGGGCTAAAATTTTTTGTTTCCGAAATACTATATGACGGGGGCGGGGCTTCAAAGTTTTCACTTAAGATTTCCTTCGCCGCAATGGACAAAATGCTTAATAACTCTCCTGCACATGCTGCTAAAAATCCAAAACTTCACATATACATAAAGAGTCGGTACCTGAAGACATCTATATGTTTATATTCTGTTATACACCTTGCGCCAATCAATATAATTTTTTACATTTTGACGTACTGCACGGTGCCCTTTTAACGAATCCGATTGAAAATTGGCTAGAAAAGACTCAAGACATTGATCTTACTCTATCCCTATTTTTGTGACTTTCCTTCGAAGGGCGTGGCTATTGCGGTGCCGCAGAGTCTGATTATTCTCCGTGGCAACAAAAGTTCCTGCAAAATGATTCAGATGATCCATCTTCTCGAAATTTTTCACATTTGAGGATATTCAGGCCCTGAAGACGGCTGCCAACTTATTTTTGATCGCAGTGGTAGCGCCACCAACTGGTTAAAACAAATACAAATTATTTTCGTTGATGTTTTTCTCCGGGCAGGTTAACAAAATCTACCTTATATTTGCTCGGATGAGTGTTTAGGCCTTGAGGATGTCACAATACGAAAGTCTTTCGCCTTCTTCAGAGTGTCACATGATGGTGTCTTGTGACCCGTCTTTATCAGCTGATGTTCCATGAGGGCGTGACTTACCTGTCACAAGAATGAAGGCAAGTCACGCCCCCCGCTGTCCGTTCACTCCGCCAAGATGCTGCTCCAGGTGGTAGAGAGGATGAAGGCTCCCTTGTCTCTGTTCATGGTTTTTATGCCTCGCTTGCAGATCTCAATGGCCTCTCTGATCCAGCGCTGTTGTTTGTTCTCTTCGGTGCGGATGACCCTGCCCTTCTCCCGGTCCATGATGTGGTTTTCCCTTTTGCAGTGGTCAGTGATTGCTGATTTGTAATGTTCATGTTGTGCTTGTTCTTTTACTGCTATGATTTTTCATTTTTTTGACAGGTAATTCACACCCTCATGGAACATCAGCTGATAAAGACGGGTCTCAAGACACCATCATGCGACACTCTGAAGAAGGCGAAAGACTCGCCGAAACATGTCAGGTAAAAAATTTACCTAAAACATAATTGTCTGCTTTTAATGAATCTGTCAAATATCAATAATAAGAAGACAAAATGAACCTAATACAAATAAATGAATGCTTAATAACTCCCCTGCACATGCTCCTAAAAATCCAAACCTTCACCTGTAAATAAAATGTCCCGACCTGAAGACATCTTAATGTTATTATTTTGTTATACACACAGCGCCGCCAAGTGGAATAAAAAATTTGTTTTTATTTTAATTTTCACGTACTGCACGGTGCCCTTTTGACGAATCCGACTGAAAATTAGTCAGAAAAGACTCAAGACAATGATCTTACTCTCTGCCGAGTTTTGTGACGTTTTGGCAAAAGGCGTGGCTATTACGGTGCTGAAAAGTCCGATTGTACTTTGTGGCAACAAAAGCTCCGGCAACATGACTGAGATGATCCTATCTTCTCGAAGTTGTACACATTTGAGGATACTTCAACCCTGAAGACATCTACCAACTTATTTTTCATCGTAGTAGTAGCGCCACCAACTGGTAAAAGCTAATACAAGTTATTTTCTTGGATGTTTTTCTCCGTGCAACTCAACAAGGTCGCCCTCATATATGCTCGGAGGACTGTTTCGTCCATGAGGATGTCACAATACGAAATTCATCCTTTTTCGTGAAAAGTTGTGGGAGTGGCATTGCACTGTCCGGCAATAAAACAACGCTGATTATGAGGTTCTAAATATGAACGACAACTCGTGAAACTTGACACACACATCAGGCAGAGCAAATTTATCAATATTTTATACGTTAGTTGTGCAGCTTTTTTTAAATGGCTCGCCATGGCCCTCGAGAAATGTTCAAAAAAGCAGCCCTGGTTGAGTGTTTCACCTCGCTTTTTGTAAATTTTATGGAGTACAGTGAACCCTCGGTTGTCGCGGTTAATGGGGACCGAGACCACCCGCGGAAACTGAAAATCCGCGAAGTAGCGGCGCACCTTCAAAAATGCTTAAAAAAAAATACAATATATATAATAAATATATATATATATAGATATATATATAGATATATATTGATATATATATATATATACAGAGAGAGAGAGAGAGTGAAATTCATGTTATAACAAAAAAAACAAATTATTATTAAAACGTATTATTTTTTTATTCCCCAGCCATTCTTTTTGTATTTATTTAATTACTCCGACTATTACCTGCTGGTACGCCGTCCGGTGTGCCCTGTGAAATGAAAGGTGGCATTCTTTATTTATTTATTTATTTATTCATTTATTCATTCATAACTGACAGCTTCGCGCTCCGTTCGTGCCCGGGCGGAAGAGGTGTTCCAATTCGGCTTAACTGTGACACACGCCCGCCCTCCTCCCCCGGAGCTTCCATTCGGTTAAACTTAGGGGCCGCTTGGCACCGCCCGTGCCCGGGGAAGGTGCTCCTCTTCGGCTTACTGTGACGCGAGCATGCCCGCCTCCTCCGGAGCTTCCATTCGGTTAAACTTAGGGGCCGCTTGGAACCGCCCGTGCCCGGCGAAGGTGCTCCTCTTCGGCTTACTGTGACGCGAGCATGCCCTCCTCCTCCGGAGCTTCCATTCGGTTAAACTTAGGGGCCGCTTGGCACCGCCCGTGCCCGGGGAAGGTGCTCCTCTACGGCTTAACTGCCACGCACGCCGGCCGGAGCTCTGGTACGGTCCGAACCGCGCGAAACGTCGCCACCGATCGTGTCCGGGGGAACGTGCTCTTCTTCGTCCACTCTCCTCTTCGCCCACGCTCTTTTTCGGCGCACGCCGGCCGTCTAACCGCTCCAGCGCCCGTCGTGCCGCTCGGCGAAACTACAATGCCCCCGAATATTTTTTATACCCGCGAAGCACTGAACCCGCGAAAGGTGAACCGCGAAGTAGCGAGGGTTCACTGTATGTATAAGACCAAGACCTACAAAAAAGTCTCTTGGAGCAATGAGCTAGGTTTTACAGGAAGTCGGCCATTTTGAATTTACTTAAAAGGGGCGGGTCACCACAATGGACTTTGTGTAGAAATTATTATTGGGGCCCGAGCAGCGACCGCGGCGAGGTCCCTATTGTTTATGTAGAAATTATTATTAGGGCCCGAGCAGCGACCGCTACGAGGTCCCCATTGTTTTTGTGGAAATTATTATTATTATTATTATTAGGGCCCGAGCAGTGACCGCTGCGAGGTCCCTATTGTTTTTCTAGAAATTGTTATTAGGGCCCGAGCTGCGACGGCTGCGAGGTCCCTATTGTTTTTGTAGAAAATATTAATACTTTTATTATTATTATTATTATTAGGGCCTGAGCAGCGACCGCTGCGAAGTCCCTGTTGTTTTTGTAGAAATTATTATTATTATTATTTTTCCGATTGTTCGATTGCATTTTTGACCCCCGAAACATGCACAAAAATTCACCAAACTTGGCAGTCTCATCGGGCATGGTGAAAAATTTGATATTTTAACGTCTAATATGAACAGGAAGTGAGTTATGAATTTTTGAAAGTCCGACTTTTGCCCTTTTTTGCATGTTTACAGGGGTCATTCTTTTGCACCCTGATCCTAAAGGCTTCATCTGATTGCCTTAAAATTCTGTCTGTAGCATCTTAAGACCTGGGACAAACACTGGGGCTAAAATTTTTTGTTTCCGAAATACTATATGACGGGGGCGGGGCTTCGAAGTTTTCACTTAAGATTTCCTTCGCCGCAATGGACAAAATGCTTAATAACTCTCTTGCACATGCTGCTAAAAATCCAAAACTTCACATGTACATCAAGAGTCGGTACCTGAAGACATCTATATGTTTATATTCTGTTATACACCTTGCGCCAATCAATATCATTTTTTACATTTTGACGTCCTGCACGGTGCCCTTTTAACGAATCCGATTGAAAATTGGCTAGAAAAGACTCAAGACATTGATCTTACTCTATCCCTATTTTTGTGACTTTCCTTCGAAGGGCGTGGCTATTACGGTGCCGCAGAGTCTGATTATTCTCTGTGGCAACAAAAGTTCCTGCAAAATGATTCAGATGATCCATCTTCTCGAAATTTTTCACATTTGAGGATATTCAGGCCCTGAAGACGGCTGCCAACTTATTTTTGATCGGATGAGTGTTTAGGCCTTGAGGATGTCACAATACGAAAGTCTTTCGCCTTCTTCAGAGTGTCACATGATGGTGTCTTGTGGCCCGTCTTTATCAGCTGATGTTCCATGAGGGCGTGACTTACCTGTCACAAGAATGAAGGCAAGTCACGCCCCCCGCTGTCCGTTCACTCCGCCAAGATGCTGCTCCAGGTGGTAGAGAGGATGAAGGCTCCCTTGTCTCTGTTCATGGTTTTTATGCCTCGCTTGCAGATCTCAATGGCCTCTCTGATCCAGCGCTGTTGTTTGTTCTCTTCGGTGCGGATGACCCTGCCCTTCTCCCGGTCCATGATGTGGTTTTCCCTTTTGCAGTGGTCAGTGATTGCTGATTTGTAATGTTCATGTTGTGCTTGTTCTTTTACTGCTCTGATTTTTCATTTTTTTGACAGGTAAGTCACACCCTCATGGAACATCAGCTGATAAAGACGGGTCTCAAGACACCATCATGCGACACTCTGAAGAAGGCGAAAGACTCGCCGAAACATGTCAGGTAAAAAATTAACCTAAAACATAATTGTCTGCTTTTAATGAATCAGTCAAATATCAATAATAAGAAGACAAAATGAACCTAATACAAATAAATGAATGCTTAATAACGCCCCTGCACATGCTCCTAAAAATCCAAACCTTCACCTGTAAATAAAACGTCCCGACCTGAAGACATCTTAATGTTATTATTTTGTTATACACACAGCGCCGCCAAGTGGAATCAAAAATTTGTTTTTATTTTAATTTTCACGTACTGCACGGTGCCCTTTTGACGAATCCGACTGAAAATTACTCAGAAAAGACTCAAGACAATGATCTTACTCTGTGCCGAATTTTGTGACGTTTTGGCAAAAGGCGTGGCTATTACGGTGCTGAAAAATCCGATTGTACTTTGTGGCAACAAAAGCTCCGGCAACATGACTCAGATGATCCTATCTTCTCGAAGTTGTACACATTTGAGGATACTTCAGCCCTGAAGACATCTACCAACTTATTTTTCATCGTAGTAGTAGCGCCACCAACTGGTAAAAGCTAATACAAGTTATTTTCTTGGATGTTTTTCTCCGTGCAACTCAACAAGGTCGCCCTCATATATGCTCGGATGACTGTTTCGGCCATGAGGATGTCACAATACGAAATTCATCCTTTTTCGTGAAAAGTTGTGGGAGTGGCATTGCACTGTTCGGCAATAAAACGCTGATTATGAGGTTCTAAATATGAACGACAACTCGTGAAACTTTACACACACATCAGGCAGAGCAAATTTATCAATATTTTATACGTTAGTTGTGCAGCTTTTTTGAAATGGCTCGCCATGGCCCTCGAGAAAAGTTAAAAAAAGAATAGAATAGAAATAGAAATCCCTTTATTGTCATTGTACTCAAGTGTGCAACGAGATTAGAGGGCTCCCCTCTCCAGTGCAATACAACAATAATACAGACAATATATAAATTAGATAAATAAATAAGACAGTGCAATGGAATTCAGTACTGAATAGGGCATATAGAAACACATCACAATGCTGTTTTGCAAGGTTAGGGTGGTCTCGTGTGTGTGTGAGAGTTCAGTATGGAGATGGCTCTCGGAAAGAAACTGTTTCTCAGTCTATTGGTCCTTGATTTGATGCATCTGTAGCGCCTGCCAGAGGGCAACAGGTCGAACAGGTGTGAGTTTGGGTGGGTATTGTCTTTGACGATGTTGAGAGCCCTTCTGAGGCACCGGGCGGTGTAGATGTCCGACAGCGAGGGGAGAGGGCAGCCAATAATCCTTTGCGCTGTTTTGACTGTCCTCTGGAGCCTCACTCTGTCCGCCTCAGTGCAGCCGCTGTACCAGGTGGAGACACAGTACGTCAGCAGGCTCTCGATGGACGAGTGGTAGAAGGCCAGCAGCAGCTTCCTGTCCAGGTTGAATTTCCTGAGGACTCTCAGGAAGTGCAGACGTTGGCGGACCTTCTTTACCACTGCTGTGGTGTTGTGACTCCAAGAAAGGTCATCGGAGATCTGTACTCCCAGGAACTTGAACGTGTGGACCCTCTCCACACACACGCCTTCGATGCAGAGGGGGGGCGGCAGCGTCTTGTTCCTCCTGAAGTCGACGACAATCTCCTTTGTTTTAGCAGAGTTAAGGTGCAGTCTGTTGTCCTTGCACCAAGTTGTCAGTCTCCCTACCTCCTCTCTGTAGGCTGTCTCGTCACCTTCCGAGATCAGACCGACCACTGTCGTGTCGTCAGCAAACTTGACGATGGTGTTGTTGCCGTGGGCCGGGCTGCAGTCGTAGGTGTAGAGGGCGTACAGGAGAGGGCTCAGCACGCATCCTTGGGGGGAACCGGTGCTCAGCATGAGGGTGGAGGACGTGTAGGGGCCGAGCAACACAGTCTGGGGTCTGTTGGTCAGAAAGTCCTTAATCCAGATGCGTGTGAGGGCAGGGAGGCCGAGAGTGTCCAGTTTGGCGACGAGGATGTCTGGGATGATCGTGTTGAATGCCGAGCTGTAGTCCACCAAGAGCATCCTTGCATAGCTCCGCTGTTGTTCCAGGTGGCCCAGCACAACATGCAGAGCAGCCCTGGTTGAGTGTTTCACCTCGCTTTTTGTAAATTTTATGGAGTACAGTGAACCCTCGGTTATCGCGGTTAATGGGGACCGAGACCACCCGCGAAAACTGAAAATCCGCGAAGTAGCGGCGCACCTTCAAAAATGCTTAAAAAAAAATACAATATATATAATAAATATATAATATAATATATAATAAATATATATATATATATATATATATACGGGGAGAGAGAGAGTGAAATTCATGTTATAACAAAAAAAACAAATTATTATTAAAACGTATTATTTTTTTATTCCCCAGCCATTCTTTTTGTATTTATTTAATTACTCAGACTTTTACCTGCTGGTACGCCGTCTGGTGTGCCCTGTGAAATGAAAGGTGCCATTCTTTATTTATTTATTTATTTATTCATTTATTCATTCATAACTGACAGCTTCGCGCTCCGCTCGTGCCCGGGCGGAAGAGGTGCTCCAATTCGGCTTAACTGTGACACACGCCCACCCTCCTCCCCCGGAGCTTCCATTCGGTTAAACTTAGGGGCCGCTTGGCACCGCCCGTGCCCGGGAAAGGTGCTCCTCTTCGGCTTACTGTGTCGCGAGCATGCCCTCCTCCTCCGGAGCTTCCATTCGGTTAAACTTAGGGGCCGCTTGGAACCGCCCGTGCCCGGGGAAGGTGCTCCTCTTCGGCTTACTGTGACGCGAGCATGCCCTCCTCCTCCGGAGCTTCCATTCGGTTAAACTTAGGGGCCGCTTGGCACCGCCCGCGCCCGGGGAAGGTGCTCCTCTACGGCTTAACTGCCACGCACGCCGGCCGGAGCTCTGGTACGGTCCGAACCGCGCGAAACGTCGCCACCGATCGTGTCCGGGGGAACGTGCTCTTCTTCGTCCACTCTTCTCTTCGCCCACGCTCTTCTTCGGCGCACGCCGGCCGTCTAACCGCTCCAGCGCCCCGTCGTGCCGCTCGGCGAAACTACAATGCCCCCGAATATTTTTTATACCCGCGAAGCACTGAACCCGCGAAAGGTGAACCGCGAAGTAGCGAGGGTTCACTGTATGTATAAGACCAAGACCTACAAAAAAGTCTCTTGGAGCAATGAGCTCGGTTTTACAGGAAGTCGGCCATTTTGAATTTATTAAAAGGGGGCGGGTCACCACAATGGACTTTGTGTAGAAATTATTATTGGGGCCCGAGCAGCGACCGCGGCGAGGTCCCTATTGTTTATGTAGAAATTATTATTAGGGCCCGAGCAGCGACCGCTACGAGGTCCCCATTGTTTTTGTGGAAATTTTTATTATTATTATTATTATTAGGGCCCGAGCAGTGACCGCTGCGAGGTCCCTATTGTTTTTCTAGAAATTGTTATTAGGGCCCGAGCTACGACGGCTGCGAGGTCCCTATTGTTTTTGTAGAAAATATTATTACTTTTATTATTATTATTATTATTATTATTATTAGGGCCTGAGCAGCGACCGCTGCGAAGTCCCTGTTGTTTTTGTAGAAATTATTATTATTATTATTTTTCCGATTGTACGATTGCATTTTTGACCCCCGAAACATGCACAAAAACTCACCAAACTTGGCAGTCTCATCGGGCATGGCGAGAAATTTGATATTTTAACGTCTAATATGAACAGGAAGTGAGTTATGAATTTTTGAAAGTCCGACTTTTGCCCTTTTTTGCATGTTTACAGGGGTCATTCTTTTGCACCCTGATCCTAAAGGCTTCATCTGATTGCCTTAAAATTCTGTCTGTAGCATCTTAAGACCTGGGACAAACACTGGGGCTAAAATCTTTTGTTTCCGAAATACTATATGACGGGGGCGGGGCTTCAAAGTTTTCACTTAAGATTTCCTTCGCCGCAATGGACAAAATGCTTAATAACTCTCCTGCACATGCTGCTAAAAATCCAAAACTTCACATATACATAAAGAGTCGGTACCTGAAGACATCTATATGTTTATATTCTGTTATACACCTTGCGCCAATCAATATCATTTTTTACATTTTGACGTACTGCACGGTGCCCTTTTAACGAATCCGATTGAAAATTGGCTAGAAAAGACTCAAGACATTGATCTTACTCTATCCCTATTTTTGTGACTTTCCTTCGAAGGGCGTGGCTATTGCGGTGCCGCACAGTCTGATTATTCTCCGTGGCAACAAAAGTTCCTGCAAAATGATTCAGATGATCCATCTTCTCGAAATTTTTCACATTTGAGGATATTCAGGCCCTGAAGACGGCTGCCAACTTATTTTTGATCGCAGTGGTAGCGCCACCAACTGGTTAAAACAAATACAAATTATTTTCGTTGATGTTTTTCTCCGGGCAGGTTAACAAAATCTACCTTATATTTGCTCGGATGAGTGTTTAGGCCTTGAGGATGTCACAATACGAAAGTCTTTCGCCTTCTTCAGAGTGTCACATGATGGTGTCTTGTGACCCGTCTTTATCAGCTGATGTTCCATGAGGGCGTGACTTACCTGTCACAAGAATGAAGGCAAGTCACGCCCCCCGCTGTCCGTTCACTCCGCCAAGATGCTGCTCCAGGTGGTAGAGAGGATGAAGGCTCCCTTGTCTCTGTTCATGGTTTTTATGCCTCGCTTGCAGATCTCAATGGCCTCTCTGATCCAGCGCTGTTGTTTGTTCTCTTCGGTGCGGATGACCCTGCCCTTCTCCCGGTCCATGATGTGGTTTTCCCTTTTGCAGTGGTCAGTGATTGCTGATTTGTAATGTTCATGTTGTGCTTGTTCTTTTACTGCTATGATTTTTCATTTTTTTGACAGGTAATTCACATCCTCATGGAACATCAGCTGATAAAGACGGGTCTCAAGACACCATCATGCGACACTCTGAAGAAGGTGAAAGACTCGCCGAAACATGTCAGGTAAAAAATTTACCTAAAACATAATTGTCTGCTTTTAATGAATCTGTCAAATATCAA
The DNA here is from genome assembly GCF_059441095.1 of Idiotropiscis lumnitzeri. Taxonomy (NCBI): domain Eukaryota; kingdom Metazoa; phylum Chordata; class Actinopteri; order Syngnathiformes; family Syngnathidae; genus Idiotropiscis; species Idiotropiscis lumnitzeri. The sequence goes on from NW_028283622.1 coordinate 775,304, forward strand.
TAATAAGAAGACAAAATGAACCTAATACAAATAAATGAATGCTTAATAACTCCCCTGCACATGCTCCTAAAAATCCAAACCTTCACCTGTAAATAAAATGTCCCGACCTGAAGACATCTTAATGTTATTATTTTGTTATACACACAGCGCCGCCAAGTGGAATAAAAAATTTGTTTTTATTTTAATTTTCACGTACTGCACGGTGCCCTTTTGACGAATCCGACTGAAAATTAGTCAGAAAAGACTCAAGACAATGATCTTACTCTCTGCCGAGTTTTGTGACGTTTTGGCAAAAGGCGTGGCTATTACGGTGCTGAAAAGTCCGATTGTACTTTGTGGCAACAAAAGCTCCGGCAACATGACTGAGATGATCCTATCTTCTCGAAGTTGTACACATTTGAGGATACTTCAACCCTGAAGACATCTACCAACTTATTTTTCATCGTAGTAGTAGCGCCACCAACTGGTAAAAGCTAATACAAGTTATTTTCTTGGATGTTTTTCTCCGTGCAACTCAACAAGGTCGCCCTCATATATGCTCGGAGGACTGTTTCGTCCATGAGGATGTCACAATACGAAATTCATCCTTTTTCGTGAAAAGTTGTGGGAGTGGCATTGCACTGTCCGGCAATAAAACAACGCTGATTATGAGGTTCTAAATATGAAGGACAACTCGTGAAACTTGACACACACATCAGGCAGAGCAAATTTATCAATATTTTATACGTTAGTTGTGCAGCTTTTTTTAAATGGCTCGCCATGGCCCTCGAGAAATGTTAAAAAAAGCAGCCCTGGTTGAGTGTTTCACCTCGCTTTTTGTAAATTTTATGGAGTACAGTGAACCCTCGGTTGTCGCGGTTAATGGGGACCGAGACCACCCGCGGAAACTGAAAATCCGCGAAGTAGCGGCGCACCTTCAAAAATGCTTAAAAAAAAATACAATATATATAATAAATATATATATATATAGATATATATATAGATATATATATATATATATACAGAGAGAGAGAGAGAGTGAAATTCATGTTATAACAAAAAAAACAAATTATTATTAAAACGTATTATTTTTTTATTCCCCAGCCATTCTTTTTGTATTTATTTAATTACTCCGACTATTACCTGCTGGTACGCCGTCCGGTGTGCCCTGTGAAATGAAAGGTGGCATTCTTTATTTATTTATTTATTTATTCATTTATTCATTCATAACTGACAGCTTCGCGCTCCGTTCGTGCCCGGGCGGAAGAGGTGTTCCAATTCGGCTTAACTGTGACACACGCCCGCCCTCCTCCCCCGGAGCTTCCATTCGGTTAAACTTAGGGGCCGCTTGGCACCGCCCGTGCCCGGGGAAGGTGCTCCTCTTCGGCTTACTGTGACGCGAGCATGCCCGCCTCCTCCGGAGCTTCCATTCGGTTAAACTTAGGGGCCGCTTGGAACCGCCCGTGCCCGGCGAAGGTGCTCCTCTTCGGCTTACTGTGACGCGAGCATGCCCTCCTCCTCCGGAGCTTCCATTTGGTTAAACTTAGGGGCCGCTTGGAACCGCCCGTGCCCGGGGAAGGTGCTCCTCTTCGGCTTACTGTGACGCGAGCATGCCCTCCTCCTCCGGAGCTTCCATTCGGTTAAACTTAGGGGCCGCTTGGCACCGCCCGTGCCCGGGGAAGGTGCTCCTCTACGGCTTAACTGCCACGCACGCCGGCCGGAGCTCTGGTACGGTCCGAACCGCGCGAAACGTCGCCACCGATCGTGTCCGGGGGAACGTGCTCTTCTTCGTCCACTCTCCTCTTCGCCCACGCTCTTCTTCGGCGCACGCCGGCCGTCTAACCGCTCCAGCGCCCGTCGTGCCGCTCGGCGAAACTACAATGCCCCCAAATATTTTTTATACCCGCGAAGCACTGAACCCGCGAAAGGTGAACCGCGAAGTAGCGAGGGTTCACTGTATGTATAAGACCAAGACCTACAAAAAAAGTCTCTTGGAGCAATGAGCTAGGTTTTACAGGAAGTCGGCCATTTTGAATTTACTTAAAAGGGGCGGGTCACCACAATGGACTTTGTGTAGAAATTATTATTGGGGCCCGAGCAGCGACCGCGGCGAGGTCCCTATTGTTTATGTAGAAATTATTATTAGGGCCCGAGCAGCGACCGCTACGAGGTCCCCATTGTTTTTGTGGAAATTATTATTATTATTATTATTAGGGCCCGAGCAGTGACCGCTGCGAGGTCCCTATTGTTTTTCTAAAAATTGTTATTAGGGCCCGAGCTGCGACGGCTGCGAGGTCCCTATTGTTTTTGTAGAAAATATTAATACTTTTATTATTATTATTATTATTATTATTAGGGCCTGAGCAGCGACCGCTGCGAAGTCCCTGTTGTTTTTGTAGAAATTATTATTATTATTATTTTTCCGATTGTTCGATTGCATTTTTGACCCCCGAAACATGCACAAAAATTCACCAAACTTGGCAGTCTCATCGGGCATGGCGAAAAATGTGATATTTTAACGTCTAATATGAAAAGGAAGTGAGTTATGAATTTTTGAAAGTCCGACTTTTGCCCTTTTTTGCATGTTTACAGGGGTCATTCTTTTGCACCCTGATCCTAAAGGCTTCATCTGATTGCCTTAAAATTCTGTCTGTAGCATCTTAAGACCTGGGACAAACACTGGGGCTAAAATTTTTTGTTTCCGAAATACTATATGACGGGGGCGGGGCTTCGAAGTTTTCACTTAAGATTTCCTTCGCCGCAATGGACAAAATGCTTAATAACTCTCTTGCACATGCTGCTAAAAATCCAAAACTTCACATGTACATCAAGAGTCGGTACCTGAAGACATCTATATGTTTATATTCTGTTATACACCTTGCGCCAATCAATATCATTTTTTACATTTTGACGTCCTGCACGGTGCCCTTTTAACGAATCCGATTGAAAATTGGCTAGAAAAGACTCAAGACATTGATCTTACTCTTTCCCTATTTTTGTGACTTTCCTTCGAAGGGCGTGGCTATTACGGTGCCGCAGAGTCTGATTATTCTCCGTGGCAACAAAAGTTCCTGCAAAATGATTCAGATGATCCATCTTCTCGAAATTTTTCACATTTGAGGATATTCAGGCCCTGAAGACGGCTGCCAACTTATTTTTGATCGGATGAGTGTTTAGGCCTTGAGGATGTCACAATACGAAAGTCTTTCGCCTTCTTCAGAGTGTCACATGATGGTGCCTTGTGGCCCGTCTTTATCAGATGATGTTCCATGAGGGCGTGACTTACCTGTCACAAGAATGAAGGCAAGTCACGCCCCCCGCTGTCCGTTCACTCCGCCAAGATGCTGCTCCAGGTGGTAGAGAGGATGAAGGCTCCCTTGTCTCTGTTCATGGTTTTTATGCCTCGCTTGCAGATCTTAATGGCCTCTCTGATCCAGCGCTGTTGTTTGTTCTCTTCGGTGCGGATGACTTTGCCCTTCTCCCGGTCCATGATGTGGTTTTCCCTTTTGCAGTGGTCAGTGATTGCTGATTTGTAATGTTCATGTTGTGCTTGTTCTTTTACTGCTCTGATTTTTCATTTTTTTGACAGGTAAGTCACACCCTCATGGAACATCAGCTGATAAAGACGGGTCTCAAGACACCATCATGCGACACTCTGAAGAAGGCGAAAGACTCGCCGAAACATGTCAGGTAAAAAATTAACCTAAAACATAATTGTCTGCTTTTAATGAATCAGTCAAATATCAATAATAAGAAGACAAAATGAACCTAATACAAATAAATGAATGCTTAATAACGCCCCTGCACATGCTCCTAAAAATCCAAACCTTCACCTGTAAATAAAACGTCCCGACCTGAAGACATCTTAATGTTATTATTTTGTTATACACACAGCGCCGCCAAGTGGAATCAAAAATTTGTTTTTATTTTAATTTTCACGTACTGCACGGTGCCCTTTTGACGAATCCGACTGAAAATTAGTCAGAAAAGACTCAAGACAATGATCTTACTCTGTGCCGAATTTTGTGACGTTTTGGCAAAAGGCGTGGCTATTACGGTGCTGAAAAATCCGATTGTACTTTGTGGCAACAAAAGCTCCGGCAACATGACTCAGATGATCCTATCTTCTCGAAGTTGTACACATTTGAGGATACTTCAGCCCTGAAGACATCTACCAACTTATTTTTCATCGTAGTAGTAGCGCCACCAACTGGTAAAAGCTAATACAAGTTATTTTCTTGGATGTTTTTCTCCGTGCAACTCAACAAGGTCGCCCTCATATATGCTCGGATGACTGTTTCGGCCATGAGGATGTCACAATACGAAATTCATCCTTTTTCGTGAAAAGTTGTGGGAGTGGCATTGCACTGTTCGGCAATAAAACAACGCTGATTATGAGGTTCTAAATATGAACGACAACTCGTGAAACTTTACACACACATCAGGCAGAGCAAATTTATCAATATTTTATACGTTAGTTGTGCAGCTTTTTTGAAATGGCTCGCCATGGCCCTCGAGAAAAGTTAAAAAAAGAATAGAATAGAAATAGAAATCCCTTTATTGTCATTGTACTCAAGTGTGCAACGAGATTAGAGGGCTCCCCTCTCCAGTGCAATACAACAATAATACAGACAATATATAAATTAGATAAATAAATAAGACAGTGCAATGGAATTCAGTACTGAATAGGGCATATAGAAACACATCACAATGCTGTTTTGCAAGGTTAGGGTGGTCTCGTGTGTGTGTGAGAGTTCAGTATGGAGATGGCTCTCGGAAAGAAACTGTTTCTCAGTCTATTGGTCCTTGATTTGATGCATCTGTAGCGCCTGCCAGAGGGCAACAGGTCGAACAGGTGTGAGTTTGGGTGGGTATTGTCTTTGACGATGTTGAGAGCCCTTCTGAGGCACCGGGCGGTGTAGATGTCCGACAGCGAGGGGAGAGGGCAGCCAATAATCCTTTGCGCTGTTTTGACTGTCCTCTGGAGCCTCACTCTGTCCGCCTCAGTGCAGCCGCTGTACCAGGTGGAGACACAGTACGTCAGCAGGCTCTCGATGGACGAGTGGTAGAAGGCCAGCAGCAGCTTCCTGTCCAGGTTGAATTTCCTGAGGACTCTCAGGAAGTGCAGACGTTGGCGGACCTTCTTTACCACTGCTGTGGTGTTGTGACTCCAAGAAAGGTCATCAGAGATCTGTACTCCCAGGAACTTGAACGTGTGGACCCTCTCCACACACACGCCTTCGATGCAGAGGGGGGGCGGCAGCGTCTTGTTCCTCCTGAAGTCGACGACAATCTCCTTTGTTTTAGCAGAGTTAAGGTGCAGTCTGTTGTCCTTGCACCAAGTTGTCAGTCTCCCTACCTCCTCTCTGTAGGCTGTCTCGTCACCTTCCGAGATCAGACCGACCACTGTCGTGTCGTCAGCAAACTTGACGATGGTGTTGTTGCCGTGGGCCGGGCTGCAGTCGTAGGTGTAGAGGGCGTACAGGAGAGGGCTCAGCACGCATCCTTGGGGGGAACCGGTGCTCAGCATGAGGGTGGAGGACGTGTAGGGGCCGAGCAACACAGTCTGGGGTCTGTTGGTCAGAAAGTCCTTAATCCAGATGCGTGTGAGGGCAGGGAGGCCGAGAGTGTCCAGTTTGGCGACGAGGATGTCTGGGATGATCGTGTTGAATGCCGAGCTGTAGTCCACAAAGAGCATCCCTGCATAGCTCCGCTGTTGTTCCAGGTGGCCCAGCACAACATGCAGAGCAGCCCTGGTTGAGTGTTTCACCTCGCTTTTTGTAAATTTTATGGAGTACAGTGAACCCTCGGTTATCGCGGTTAATGGGGACCGAGACCACCCGCGAAAACTGAAAATCCGCGAAGTAGCGGCGCACCTTCAAAAATGCTTAAAAAAAAAATACAATATATATAATAAATATATATATATATATATATATATATATATATATATATATATACGGGGAGAGAGAGAGTGAAATTCATGTTATAACAAAAAAAACAAATTATTATTAAAACGTATTATTTTTTTATTCCCCAGCCATTCTTTTTGTATTTATTTAATTACTCAGACTTTTACCTGCTGGTACGCCGTCTGGTGTGCCCTGTGAAATGAAAGGTGCCATTCTTTATTTATTTATTTATTTATTCATTTATTCATTCATAACTGACAGCTTCGCGCTCCGCTCGTGCCCGGGCGGAAGAGGTGCTCCAATTCGGCTTAACTGTGACACACGCCCACCCTCCTCCCCCGAAGCTTCCATTCGGTTAAACTTAGGGGCCGCTTGGCACCGCCCGTGCCCGGGAAAGGTGCTCCTCTTCGGCTTACTGTGTCGCGAGCATGCCCTCCTCCTCCGGAGCTTCCATTCGGTTAAACTTAGGGGCCGCTTGGAACCGCCCGTGCCCGGGGAAGGTGCTCCTCTTCGGCTTACTGTGACGCGAGCATGCCCTCCTCCTCCGGAGCTTCCATTCGGTTAAACTTAGGGGCCGCTTGGCACCGCCCGCGCCCGGGGAAGGTGCTCCTCTACGGCTTAACTGCCACGCACGCCGGCCGGAGCTCTGGTACGGTCCGAACCGCGCGAAACGTCGCCACCGATCGTGTCCGGGGGAACGTGCTCTTCTTCGTCCACTCTTCTCTTCGCCCACGCTCTTCTTCGGCGCACGCCGGCCGTCTAACCGCTCCAGCGCCCCGTCGTGCCGCTCGGCGAAACTACAATGCCCCCGAATATTTTTTATACCCGCGAAGCACTGAACCCGCGAAAGGTGAACCGCGAAGTAGCGAGGGTTCACTGTATGTATAAGACCAAGACCTACAAAAAAGTCTCTTGGAGCAATGAGCTCGGTTTTACAGGAAGTCGGCCATTTTGAATTTATTAAAAGGGGGCGGGTCACCACAATGGACTTTGTGTAGAAATTATTATTGGGGCCCGAGCAGCGACCGCGGCGAGGTCCCTATTGTTTATGTAGAAATTATTATTAGGGCCCGAGCAGCGACCGCTACGAGGTCCCCATTGTTTTTGTGGAAATTTTTATTATTATTATTATTATTAGGGCCCGAGCAGTGACCGCTGCGAGGTCCCTATTGTTTTTCTAGAAATTGTTATTAGGGCCCGAGCTACGACGGCTGCGAGGTCCCTATTGTTTTTGTAGAAAATATTATTACTTTTATTATTATTATTATTATTATTATTAGGGCCTGAGCAGCGACCGCTGCGAAGTCCCTGTTGTTTTTGTAGAAATTATTATTATTATTATTTTTCCGATTGTACGATTGCATTTTTGACCCCCGAAACATGCACAAAAACTCACCAAACTTGGCAGTCTCATCGGGCATGGCGAGAAATTTGATATTTTAACGTCTAATATGAACAGGAAGTGAGTTATGAATTTTTGAAAGTCCGACTTTTGCCCTTTTTTGCATGTTTACAGGGGTCATTCTTTTGCACCCTGATCCTAAAGGCTTCATCTGATTGCCTTAAAATTCTGTCTGTAGCATCTTAAGACCTGGGACAAACACTGGGGCTAAAATCTTTTGTTTCCGAAATACTATATGACGGGGGCGGGGCTTCAAAGTTTTCACTTAAGATTTCCTTCGCCGCAATGGACAAAATGCTTAATAACTCTCCTGCACATGCTGCTAAAAATCCAAAACTTCACATATACATAAAGAGTCGGTACCTGAAGACATCTATATGTTTATATTCTGTTATACACCTTGCGCCAATCAATATCATTTTTTACATTTTGACGTACTGCACGGTGCCCTTTTAACGAATCCGATTGAAAATTGGCTAGAAAAGACTCAAGACATTGATCTTACTCTATCCCTATTTTTGTGACTTTCCTTCGAAGGGCGTGGCTATTGCGGTGCCGCACAGTCTGATTATTCTCCGTGGCAACAAAAGTTCCTGCAAAATGATTCAGATGATCCATCTTCTCGAAATTTTTCACATTTGAGGATATTCAGGCCCTGAAGACGGCTGCCAACTTATTTTTGATCGCAGTGGTAGCGCCACCAACTGGTTAAAACAAATACAAATTATTTTCGTTGATGTTTTTCTCCGGGCAGGTTAACAAAATCTACCTTATATTTGCTCGGATGAGTGTTTAGGCCTTGAGGATGTCACAATACGAAAGTCTTTCGCCTTCTTCAGAGTGTCACATGATGGTGTCTTGTGACCCGTCTTTATCAGCTGATGTTCCATGAGGGCGTGACTTACCTGTCACAAGAATGAAGGCAAGTCACGCCCCCCGCTGTCCGTTCACTCCGCCAAGATGCTGCTCCAGGTGGTAGAGAGGATGAAGGCTCCCTTGTCTCTGTTCATGGTTTTTATGCCTCGCTTGCAGATCTCAATGGCCTCTCTGATCCAGCGCTGTTGTTTGTTCTCTTCGGTGCGGATGACCCTGCCCTTCTCCCGGTCCATGATGTGGTTTTCCCTTTTGCAGTGGTCAGTGATTGCTGATTTGTAATGTTCATGTTGTGCTTGTTCTTTTACTGCTATGATTTTTCATTTTTTTGACAGGTAATTCACATCCTCATGGAACATCAGCTGATAAAGACGGGTCTCAAGACACCATCATGCGACACTCTGAAGAAGGTGAAAGACTCGCCGAAACATGTCAGGTAAAAAATTTACCTAAAACATAATTGTCTGCTTTTAATGAATCTGTCAAATATCAATAATAAGAAGACAAAATGAACCTAATACAAATAAATGAATGCTTAATAACTCCCCTGCACATGCTCCTAAAAATCCAAACCTTCACCTGTAAATAAAATGTCCCGACCTGAAGACATCTTAATGTTATTATTTTGTTATACACACAGCGCCGCCAAGTGGAATAAAAAATTTGTTTTTATTTTAATTTTCACGTACTGCACGGTAGGGCTGGGCGATATGACCTAAAATCAATATCGCGATAAATTGGGCAATTTTACCTCGATAACGATAAATTCACGATAAATTCCCCCTGAGGACCAAAATCAAAATAAATGCAGAAAATGCATATTAACTGCTTTTTTTTATTGACCAACTGGTACACATTACTTTCAATGAAAAATAGAAGTACAAAAATCATTTGAATAAATATTCAAAATAGCTTGCTTTGCATGACTTGAACAATGTCACAAAGAACAGGAAAAAAAGGGTACCTCTCACAAAATCTTTTCCTGCAAATAGATTGTGCCGAGATGGTGTAATGCCATTTGCAAATGCTTAGATTTGTGTAAAGGTATCTTGTAAACAATATAAATAATGCCATGTGCAAAGGCACTAGTCGCCTGTAAACAAAATGCTAAATAAAATGAAAAAAAAAAAAATCAATGGAATGCCAGTGCCAAACAAACGCGTGTGCTTCATCAGTAAAATGTGCCGTCTCGAGTACTCCGGTGCGCAGTCGCCACTTGTCGTCTATGTACTGCACATTTCAGGCTCAAACAGGGATGCATGTTGCGACTCGACCACAAGTCGGATGTGGATGCAAAATGCTCGACATGTCTCCGCTCCCGTCCCGATGTTGTCCATATCGGGAAGTGCTGTTTGCGGCAAATATTTTCGTACCTCTTGTCGGCTACGTTCCTGAGGCGTTTAAATCCTGCGCGCTCCACTGTAACTTCAGGAGCTCTATCTTTAGCTATGTGCTAGGCTATCCCGTCCACCACTGAGACGTTCTCTCGTATGGTTTCGCCTCCGTTAGTGGGCTGTTGTCACTTGTCCAACCTTGCTTCTCACTTTGAACTTTTAGCACAAGCTCCAAGTCAACAGCATGGTTGTGTTGTGGGTGGTGAAAAAGAAAAGGTTGGACGCGCTGTTTCAGGTGCTTACGACGCAGTTTGTAGTTCGTGTTCTTTTGCTCAAACATCGTCTTTATGGAACCCAAAACATTTCCAAACGACAGATGTCGAATTTCTTTTTGGGACAAGCGCGACAAGACCAATTTCAACTAACGTTACTTCGTCTTTAGCCGTGTCAGCCGCTTCTGAATTTGAATCGCCAGCTACGAACGCGTCTTGTGTTTACATTCTTCTACAGCGCCTGAGTCACGTGACTACATGCGCTGGAGCAGACTTAAAGAGGCATGAACATTGCCGCAGACAGAAAAGACTTTCCTTTTTCATTTTTTTTTAGACACCGAATTTACCGACATGGGCAAAATGATGTCGGTCATTCTAATAAATTTCGGTAACGGTAAATTTTCGGTTAATCGCCCAGCCCTACTGCACGGTGCCCTTTTGACGAATCCGACTGAAAATTAGTCAGAAAAGACTCAAGACAATGATCTTACTCTCTGCCGAGTTTTGTGACGTTTTGGCAAAAGGCGTGGCTATTACGGTGCTGAAAAGTCCGATTGTACTTTGTGGCAACAAAAGCTCCGGCAACATGACTGAGATGATCCTATCTTCTCGAAGTTGTACACATTTGAGGATACTTCAACCCTGAAGACATCTACCAACTTATTTTTCATCGTAGTAGTAGCGCCACCAACTGGTAAAAGCTAATACAAGTTATTTTCTTGGATGTTTTTCTCCGTGCAACTCAACAAGGTCGCCCTCATATATGCTCGGAGGACTGTTTCGTCCATGAGGATGTCACAATACGAAATTCATCCTTTTTCGTGAAAAGTTGTGGGAGTGGCATTGCACTGTCCGGCAATAAAACAACGCTGATTATGAGGTTCTAAATATGAAGGACAACTCGTGAAACTTGACACACACATCAGGCAGAGCAAATTTATCAATATTTTATACGTTAGTTGTGCAGCTTTTTTTAAATGGCTCGCCATGGCCCTCGAGAAATGTTAAAAAAAGCAGCCCTGGTTGAGTGTTTCACCTCGCTTTTTGTAAATTTTATGGAGTACAGTGAACCCTCGGTTGTCGCGGTTAATGGGGACCGAGACCACCCGCGGAAACTGAAAATCCGCGAAGTAGCGGCGCACCTTCAAAAATGCTTAAAAAAAAATACAATATATATAATAAATATATATATATATAGATATATATATAGATATATATATATATATATACAGAGAGAGAGAGAGAGTGAAATTCATGTTATAACAAAAAAAACAAATTATTATTAAAACGTATTATTTTTTTATTCCCCAGCCATTCTTTTTGTATTTATTTAATTACTCCGACTATTACCTGCTGGTACGCCGTCCGGTGTGCCCTGTGAAATGAAAGGTGGCATTCTTTATTTATTTATTTATTTATTCATTTATTCATTCATAACTGACAGCTTCGCGCTCCGTTCGTGCCCGGGCGGAAGAGGTGTTCCAATTCGGCTTAACTGTGACACACGCCCGCCCTCCTCCCCCGGAGCTTCCATTCGGTTAAACTTAGGGGCCGCTTGGCACCGCCCGTGCCCGGGGAAGGTGCTCCTCTTCGGCTTACTGTGACGCGAGCATGCCCGCCTCCTCCGGAGCTTCCATTCGGTTAAACTTAGGGGCCGCTTGGAACCGCCCGTGCCCGGCGAAGGTGCTCCTCTTCGGCTTACTGTGACGCGAGCATGCCCTCCTCCTCCGGAGCTTCCATTTGGTTAAACTTAGGGGCCGCTTGGAACCGCCCGTGCCCGGGGAAGGTGCTCCTCTTCGGCTTACTGTGACGCGAGCATGCCCTCCTCCTCCGGAGCTTCCATTCGGTTAAACTTAGGGGCCGCTTGGCACCGCCCGTGCCCGGGGAAGGTGCTCCTCTACGGCTTAACTGCCACGCACGCCGGCCGGAGCTCTGGTACGGTCCGAACCGCGCGAAACGTCGCCACCGATCGTGTCCGGGGGAACGTGCTCTTCTTCGTCCACTCTCCTCTTCGCCCACGCTCTTCTTCGGCGCACGCCGGCCGTCTAACCGCTCCAGCGCCCGTCGTGCCGCTCGGCGAAACTACAATGCCCCCAAATATTTTTTATACCCGCGAAGCACTGAACCCGCGAAAGGTGAACCGCGAAGTAGCGAGGGTTCACTGTATGTATAAGACCAAGACCTACAAAAAAAGTCTCTTGGAGCAATGAGCTAGGTTTTACAGGAAGTCGGCCATTTTGAATTTACTTAAAAGGGGCGGGTCACCACAATGGACTTTGTGTAGAAATTATTATTGGGGCCCGAGCAGCGACCGCGGCGAGGTCCCTATTGTTTATGTAGAAATTATTATTAGGGCCCGAGCAGCGACCGCTACGAGGTCCCCATTGTTTTTGTGGAAATTATTATTATTATTATTATTAGGGCCCGAGCAGTGACCGCTGCGAGGTCCCTATTGTTTTTCTAAAAATTGTTATTAGGGCCCGAGCTGCGACGGCTGCGAGGTCCCTATTGTTTTTGTAGAAAATATTAATACTTTTATTATTATTATTATTATTATTATTAGGGCCTGAGCAGCGACCGCTGCGAAGTCCCTGTTGTTTTTGTAGAAATTATTATTATTATTATTTTTCCGATTGTTCGATTGCATTTTTGACCCCCGAAACATGCACAAAAATTCACCAAACTTGGCAGTCTCATCGGGCATGGTGAAAAATGTGATATTTTAACGTCTAATATGAAAAGGAAGTGAGTTATGAATTTTTGAAAGTCCGACTTTTGCCCTTTTTTGCATGTTTACAGGGGTCATTCTTTTGCACCCTGATCCTAAAGGCTTCATCTGATTGCCTTAAAATTCTGTCTGTAGCATCTTAAGACCTGGGACAAACACTGGGGCTAAAATTTTTTGTTTCCGAAATACTATATGACGGGGGCGGGGCTTCGAAGTTTTCACTTAAGATTTCCTTCGCCGCAATGGACAAAATGCTTAATAACTCTCTTGCACATGCTGCTAAAAATCCAAAACTTCACATGTACATCAAGAGTCGGTACCTGAAGACATCTATATGTTTATATTCTGTTATACACCTTGCGCCAATCAATATAATTTTTTACATTTTGACGTCCTGCACGGTGCCCTTTTAACGAATCCGATTGAAAATTGGCTAGAAAAGACTCAAGACATTGATCTTACTCTTTCCCTATTTTTGTGACTTTCCTTCGAAGGGCGTGGCTATTACGGTGCCGCAGAGTCTGATTATTCTCCGTGGCAACAAAAGTTCCTGCAAAATGATTCAGATGATCCATCTTCTCGAAATTTTTCACATTTGAGGATATTCAGGCCCTGAAGACGGCTGCCAACTTATTTTTGATCGGATGAGTGTTTAGGCCTTGAGGATGTCACAATACGAAAGTCTTTCGCCTTCTTCAGAGTGTCACATGATGGTGCCTTGTGGCCCGTCTTTATCAGATGATGTTCCATGAGGGCGTGACTTACCTGTCACAAGAATGAAGGCAAGTCACGCCCCCCGCTGTCCGTTCACTCCGCCAAGATGCTGCTCCAGGTGGTAGAGAGGATGAAGGCTCCCTTGTCTCTGTTCATGGTTTTTATGCCTCGCTTGCAGATCTTAATGGCCTCTCTGATCCAGCGCTGTTGTTTGTTCTCTTCGGTGCGGATGACTTTGCCCTTCTCCCGGTCCATGATGTGGTTTTCCCTTTTGCAGTGGTCAGTGATTGCTGATTTGTAATGTTCATGTTGTGCTTGTTCTTTTACTGCTCTGATTTTTCATTTTTTTGACAGGTAAGTCACACCCTCATGGAACATCAGCTGATAAAGACGGGTCTCAAGACACCATCATGCGACACTCTGAAGAAGTCGAAAGACTCGCCGAAACATGTCAGGTAAAAAATTAACCTAAAACATAATTGTCTGCTTTTAATGAATCAGTCAAATATCAATAATAAGAAGACAAAATGAACCTAATACAAATAAATGAATGCTTAATAACGCCCCTGCACATGCTCCTAAAAATCCAAACCTTCACCTGTAAATAAAACGTCCCGACCTGAAGACATCTTAATGTTATTATTTTGTTATACACACAGCGCCGCCAAGTGGAATCAAAAATTTGTTTTTATTTTAATTTTCACGTACTGCACGGTGCCCTTTTGACGAATCCGACTGAAAATTAGTCAGAAAAGACTCAAGACAATGATCTTACTCTGTGCCGAATTTTGTGACGTTTTGGCAAAAGGCGTGGCTATTACGGTGCTGAAAAATCCGATTGTACTTTGTGGCAACAAAAGCTCCGGCAACATGACTCAGATGATCCTATCTTCTCGAAGTTGTACACATTTGAGGATACTTCAGCCCTGAAGACATCTACCAACTTATTTTTCATCGTAGTAGTAGCGCCACCAACTGGTAAAAGCTAATACAAGTTATTTTCTTGGATGTTTTTCTCCGTGCAACTCAACAAGGTCGCCCTCATATATGCTCGGATGACTGTTTCGGCCATGAGGATGTCACAATACGAAATTCATCCTTTTTCGTGAAAAGTTGTGGGAGTGGCATTGCACTGTTCGGCAATAAAACAACGCTGATTATGAGGTTCTAAATATGAACGACAACTCGTGAAACTTTACACACACATCAGGCAGAGCAAATTTATCAATATTTTATACGTTAGTTGTGCAGCTTTTTTGAAATGGCTCGCCATGGCCCTCGAGAAAAGTTAAAAAAAGAATAGAATAGAAATAGAAATCCCTTTATTGTCATTGTACTCAAGTGTGCAACGAGATTAGAGGGCTCCCCTCTCCAGGGCAATACAACAATAATACAGACAATATATAAATTAGATAAATAAATACGACAGTGCAATGGAATTCAGTACTGAATAGGGCATATAGAAACACATCACAATGCTGTTTTGCAAGGTTAGGGTGGTCTCGTGTGTGTGTGAGAGTTCAGTATGGAGATGGCTCTCGGAAAGAAACTGTTTCTCAGTCTATTGGTCCTTGATTTGATGCATCTGTAGCGCCTGCCAGAGGGCAACAGGTCGAACAGGTGTGAGTTTGGGTGGGTATTGTCTTTGACGATGTTGAGAGCCCTTCTGAGGCACCGGGCGGTGTAGATGTCCGACAGCGAGGGGAGAGGGCAGCCAATAATCCTTTGCGCTGTTTTGACTGTCCTCTGGAGCCTCACTCTGTCCGCCTCAGTGCAGCCGCTGTACCAGGTGGAGACACAGTACGTCAGCAGGCTCTCGATGGACGAGTGGTAGAAGGCCAGCAGCAGCTTCCTGTCCAGGTTGAATTTCCTGAGGACTCTCAGGAAGTGCAGACGTTGGCGGACCTTCTTTACCACTGCTGTGGTGTTGTGACTCCAAGAAAGGTCATCAGAGATCTGTACTCCCAGGAACTTGAACGTGTGGACCCTCTCCACACACACGCCTTCGATGCAGAGGGGGGGCGGCAGCGTCTTGTTCCTCCTGAAGTCGACGACAATCTCCTTTGTTTTAGCAGAGTTAAGGTGCAGTCTGTTGTCCTTGCACCAAGTTGTCAGTCTCCCTACCTCCTCTCTGTAGGCTGTCTCGTCACCTTCCGAGATCAGACCG
Source organism: Idiotropiscis lumnitzeri (assembly GCF_059441095.1). Classification (NCBI taxonomy): domain Eukaryota; kingdom Metazoa; phylum Chordata; class Actinopteri; order Syngnathiformes; family Syngnathidae; genus Idiotropiscis; species Idiotropiscis lumnitzeri. The sequence goes on from NW_028283622.1 coordinate 790,685, forward strand.
ACCACTGTCGTGTCGTCAGCAAACTTGACGATGGTGTTGTTGCCGTGGGCCGGGCTGCAGTCGTAGGTGTAGAGGGCGTACAGGAGAGGGCTCAGCACGCATCCTTGGGGGGAACCGGTGCTCAGCATGAGGGTGGAGGACGTGTAGGGGCCGAGCAACACAGTCTGGGGTCTGTTGGTCAGAAAGTCCTTAATCCAGATGCGTGTGAGGGCAGGGAGGCCGAGAGTGTCCAGTTTGGCGACGAGGATGTCTGGGATGATCGTGTTGAATGCCGAGCTGTAGTCCACAAAGAGCATCCCTGCATAGCTCCGCTGTTGTTCCAGGTGGCCCAGCACAACATGCAGAGCAGCCCTGGTTGAGTGTTTCACCTCGCTTTTTGTAAATTTTATGGAGTACAGTGAACCCTCGGTTATCGCGGTTAATGGGGACCGAGACCACCCGCGAAAACTGAAAATCCGCGAAGTAGCGGCGCACCTTCAAAAATGCTTAAAAAAAAAATACAATATATATAATAAATATATAAATATATATATATATATATATATATACGGGGAGAGAGAGAGTGAAATTCATGTTATAACAAAAAAAACAAATTATTATTAAAACGTATTATTTTTTTATTCCCCAGCCATTCTTTTTGTATTTATTTAATTACTCAGACTTTTACCTGCTGGTACGCCGTCTGGTGTGCCCTGTGAAATGAAATGTGCCATTCTTTATTTATTTATTTATTTATTCATTTATTCATTCATAACTGACAGCTTCGCGCTCCGCTCGTGCCCGGGCGGAAGAGGTGCTCCAATTCGGCTTAACTGTGACACACGCCCACCCTCCTCCCCCGGAGCTTCCATTCGGTTCAACTTAGGGGCCGCTTGGCACCGCCCGTGCCCGGCCGGGGAAGGTGCTCCTCTTCGGCTTACTGTGACGCGAGCATGCCCGCCTCCTCCGGAGCTTCCATTCGGTTAAACTTAGGGGCCGCTTGGAACCGCCCGTGCCCGGCGAAGGTGCTCCTCTTCGGCTTACTGTAACGCGAGCATGCCCTCCTCCTCCTGAGCTTCCATTTGGTTAAACTTAGGGGCCGCTTGGAACCGCCCGTGCCCGGGGAAGGTGCTCCTCTTCGGCTTACTGTGACGCGAGCATGCCCTCCTCCTCCGGAGCTTCCATTCGGTTAAACTTAGGGGCCGCTTGGCACCGCCCGTGCCCGGGGAAGGTGCTCCTCTACGGCTTAACTGCCACGCACGCCGGCCGGAGCTCTGGTACGGTCCGAACCGCGCGAAACGTCGCCACCGATCGTGTCCGGGGGAACGTGCTCTTCTTCGTCCACTCTTCTCTTCGCCCACGCTCTTCTTCGGCGCACGCCGGCCGTCTAACCGCTCCAGCGCCCCGTCGTGCCGCTCGGCGAAACTACAATGCCCCCGAATATTTTTTATACCCGCGAAGCACTGAACCCGCGAAAGGTGAACCGCGAAGTAGCGAGGGTTCACTGTATGTATAAGACCAAGACCTACAAAAAAGTCTCTTGGAGCAATGAGCTAGGTTTTACAGGAAGTCGGCCATTTTGAATTTATTAAAAGGGGGCGGGTCACCACAATGGACTTTGTGTAGAAATTATTATTGGGGCCCGAGCCGCGACCGCGGCGAGGTCCCTATTGTTTATGTAGAAATTATTATTAGGGCCCGAGCAGCGACCGCTACGAGGTCCCCATTGTTTTTGTGGAAATTTTTATTATTATTATTATTATTAGGGCCCGAGCAGTGACCGCTGCGAGGTCCCTATTGTTTTTCTAGAAATTGTTATTAGGGCCCGAGCTACGACGGCTGCGAGGTCCCTATTGTTTTTGTAGAAAATATTATTACTTTTATTATTATTATTATTATTATTATTAGGGCCTGAGCAGCGACCGCTGCGAAGTCCCTGTTGTTTTTGTAGAAATTATTATTATTATTATTTTTCCGATTGTACGATTGCATTTTTGACCCCCGAAACATGCACAAAAACTCACCAAACTTGGCAGTCTCATCGGGCATGGCGAGAAATTTGATATTTTAACGTCTAATATGAACAGGAAGTGAGTTATGAATTTTTGAAAGTCCGACTTTTGCCCTTTTTTGCATGTTTACAGGGGTCATTCTTTTGCACCCTGATCCTAAAGGCTTCATCTGATTGCCTTAAAATTCTGTCTGTAGCATCTTAAGACCTGGGACAAACACTGGGGCTAAAATCTTTTGTTTCCGAAATACTATATGACGGGGGCGGGGCTTCAAAGTTTTCACTTAAGATTTCCTTCGCCGCAATGGACAAAATGCTTAATAACTCTCCTGCACATGCTGCTAAAAATCCAAAACTTCACATATACATAAAGAGTCGGTACCTGAAGACATCTATATGTTTATATTCTGTTATACACCTTGCGCCAATCAATATCATTTTTTACATTTTGACGTACTGCACGGTGCCCTTTTAACGAATCCGATTGAAAATTGGCTAGAAAAGACTCAAGACATTGATCTTACTCTATCCCTATTTTTGTGACTTTCCTTCGAAGGGCGTGGCTATTGCGGTGCCGCAGAGTCTGATTATTCTCCGTGGCAACAAAAGTTCCTGCAAAATGATTCAGATGATCCATCTTCTCGAAATTTTTCACATTTGAGGATATTCAGGCCCTGAAGACGGCTGCCAACTTATTTTTGATCGCAGTGGTAGCGCCACCAACTGGTTAAAACAAATACAAATTATTTTCGTTGATGTTTTTCTCCGGGCAGGTTAACAAAATCTACCTTATATTTGCTCGGATGAGTGTTTAGGCCTTGAGGATGTCACAATACGAAAGTCTTTCGCCTTCTTCAGAGTGTCACATGATGGTGTCTTGTGACCCGTCTTTATCAGCTGATGTTCCATGAGGGCGTGACTTACCTGTCACAAGAATGAAGGCAAGTCACGCCCCCCGCTGTCCGTTCACTCCGCCAAGATGCTGCTCCAGGTGGTAGAGAGGATGAAGGCTCCCTTGTCTCTGTTCATGGTTTTTATGCCTCGCTTGCAGATCTCAATGGCCTCTCTGATCCAGCGCTGTTGTTTGTTCTCTTCGGTGCGGATGACCCTGCCCTTCTCCCGGTCCATGATGTGGTTTTCCCTTTTGCAGTGGTCAGTGATTGCTGATTTGTAATGTTCATGTTGTGCTTGTTCTTTTACTGCTATGATTTTTCATTTTTTTGACAGGTAATTCACACCCTCATGGAACATCAGCTGATAAAGACGGGTCTCAAGACACCATCATGCGACACTCTGAAGAAGGCGAAAGACTCGCCGAAACATGTCAGGTAAAAAATTTACCTAAAACATAATTGTCTGCTTTTAATGAATCTGTCAAATATCAATAATAAGAAGACAAAATGAACCTAATACAAATAAATGAATGCTTAATAACTCCCCTGCACATGCTCCTAAAAATCCAAACCTTCACCTGTAAATAAAATGTCCCGACCTGAAGACATCTTAATGTTATTATTTTGTTATACACACAGCGCCGCCAAGTGGAATAAAAAATTTGTTTTTATTTTAATTTTCACGTACTGCACGGTGCCCTTTTGACGAATCCGACTGAAAATTAGTCAGAAAAGACTCAAGACAATGATCTTACTCTGTGCCGAATTTTGTGACGTTTTGGCAAAAGGCGTGGCTATTACGGTGCTGAAAAATCCGATTGTACTTTGTGGCAACAAAAGCTCCGGCAACATGACTCAGATGATCCTATCTTCTCGAAGTTGTACACATTTGAGGATACTTCAGCCCTGAAGACATCTACCAACTTATTTTTCATCGTAGTAGTAGCACCACCAACTGGTAAAAGCTAATACAAGTTATTTTCTTGGATGTTTTTCTCCGTGCAACTCAACAAGGTCGCCCTCATATATGCTCGGATGACTGTTTCGGCCATGAGGATGTCACAATACGAAATTCATCCTTTTTCGTGAAAAGTTGTGGGAGTGGCATTGCACTGTTCGGCAATAAAACAACGCTGATTATGAGGTTCTAAATATGAACGACAACTCGTGAAACTTTACACACACATCAGGCAGAGCAAATTTATCAATATTTTATACGTTAGTTGTGCAGCTTTTTTGAAATGGCTCGCCATGGCCCTCGAGAAAAGTTAAAAAAAGAATAGAATAGAAATAGAAATCCCTTTATTGTCATTGTACTCAAGTATGCAACGAGATTAGAGGGCTCCCCTCTCCAGTGCAATACAACAATAATACAGACAATATATAAATTAGATAAATAAATAAGACAGTGCAATGGAATTCAGTACTGAATAGGGCATATAGAAACACATCACAATGCTGTTTTGCAAGGTTAGGGTGGTCTCGTGTGTGTGTGAGAGTTCAGTATGGAGATGGCTCTCGGAAAGAAACTGTTTCTCAGTCTATTGGTCCTTGATTTGATGCATCTGTAGCGCCTGCCAGAGGGCAACAGGTCGAACAGGTGTGAGTTTGGGTGGGTATTGTCTTTGACGATGTTGAGAGCCCTTCTGAGGCACCGGGCGGTGTAGATGTCCGACAGCGAGGGGAGAGGGCAGCCAATAATCCTTTGCGCTGTTTTGACTGTCCTCTGGAGCCTCACTCTGTCCGCCTCAGTGCAGCCGCTGTACCAGGTGGAGACACAGTACGTCAGCAGGCTCTCGATGGACGAGTGGTAGAAGGCCAGCAGCAGCTTCCTGTCCAGGTTGAATTTCCTGAGGACTCTCAGGAAGTGCAGACGTTGGCGGACCTTCTTTACCACTGCTGTGGTGTTGTGACTCCAAGAAAGGTCATCAGAGATCTGTACTCCCAGGAACTTGAACGTGTGGACCCTCTCCACACACACGCCTTCGATGCAGAGGGGGGGCGGCAGCGTCTTGTTCCTCCTGAAGTCGACGACAATCTCCTTTGTTTTAGCAGAGTTAAGGTGCAGTCTGTTGTCCTTGCACCAAGTTGTCAGTCTCCCTACCTCCTCTCTGTAGGCTGTCTCGTCACCTTCCGAGATCAGGCCGACCACTGTCGTGTCGTCAGCAAACTTGACGATGGTGTTGTTGCCGTGGGCCGGGCTGCAGTCGTAGGTGTAGAGGGCGTACAGGAGAGGGCTCAGCACGCATCCTTGGGGGGAACCGGTGCTCAGCATGAGGGTGGAGGACGTGTAGGGGCCGAGCAACACAGTCTGGGGTCTGTTGGTCAGAAAGTCCTTAATCCAGATGCGTGTGAGGGCAGGGAGGCCGAGAGTGTCCAGTTTGGCGACGAGGATGTCTGGGATGATCGTGTTGAATGCCGAGCTGTAGTCCACAAAGAGCATCCTTGCATAGCTCCGCTGTTGTTCCAGGTGGCCCAGCACAACATGCAGAGCAGCCCTGGTTGAGTGTTTCACCTCGCTTTTTGTAAATTTTATGGAGTACAGTGAACCCTCGGTTATCGCGGTTAATGGGGACCGAGACCACCCGCGAAAACTGAAAATCCGCGAAGTAGCGGCGCACCTTCAAAAATGCTTAAAAAAAAAATACAATATATATAATAAATATATAATATATATATATATATATATATATATATATATATATATATATATATATATATACGGGGAGAGAGAGAGTGAAATTCATGTTATAACAAAAAAAACAAATTATTATTAAAACGTATTATTTTTTTATTCCCCAGCCATTCTTTTTGTATTTATTTAATTACTCAGACTTTTACCTGCTGGTACGCCGTCTGGTGTGCCCTGTGAAATGAAATGTGCCATTCTTTATTTATTTATTTATTCATTTATTCATTCATAACTGACAGCTTCGCGCTCCGCTCGTGCCCGGGCGGAAGAGGTGCTCCAATTCGGCTTAACTGTGACACACGCCCACCCTCCTCCCCCGGAGCTTCCATTCGGTTAAACTTAGGGGCCGCTTGGCACCGCCCGTGCCCGGGGAAGGTGCTCCTCTTCGGCTTACTGTGACGCGAGCATGCCCGCCTCCTCCGGAGCTTCCATTCGGTTAAACTTAGGGGCCGCTTGGAACCGCCCGTGCCCGGCGAAGGTGCTCCTCTTCGGCTTACTGTAACGCGAGCATGCCCTCCTCCTCCGGAGCTTCCATTTGGTTAAACTTAGGGGCCGCTTGGAACCGCCCGTGCCCGGGGAAGGTGCTCCTCTTCGGCTTACTGTGACGCGAGCATGCCCTCCTCCTCCGGAGCTTCCATTCGGTTAAACTTAGGGGCCGCTTGGCACCGCCCGTGCCCGGGGAAGGTGCTCCTCTACGGCTTAACTGCCACGCACGCCGGCCGGAGCTCTGGTACGGTCCGAACCGCGCGAAACGTCGCCACCGATCGTGTCCGGGGGAACGTGCTCTTCTTCGTCCACTCTCCTCTTCGCCCACGCTCTTCTTCGGCGCACGCCGGCCGTCTAACCGCTCCAGCGCTCGGCGAAACTACAATGCCCCCGAATATTTTTTATACCCGCGAAGCACTGAACCCGCGAAAGGTGAACCGCGAAGTAGCGAGGGTTCACTGTATGTATAAGACCAAGACCTACAAAAAAGTCTCTTGGAGCAATGAGCTAGGTTTTACAGGAAGTCGGCCATTTTGAATTTACTTAAAAGGGGCGGGTCACCACAATGGACTTTGTGTAGAAATTATTATTGGGGCCCGAGCAGTGACCGCGGCGAGGTCCCTATTGTTTATGTAGAAATTATTATTAGGGCCCGAGCAGCGACCGCTACGAGGTCCCCATTGTTTTTGTGGAAATTATTATTATTATTATTATTCGGGCCCGAGCAGTGACCGCTGCGAGGTCCCTATTGTTTTTCTAGAAATTGTTATTAGGGCCCGAGCTGCGACGGCTGCGAGGTCCCTATTGTTTTTGTAGAAAATATTAATACTTTTATTATTATTATTATTATTAGGGCCTGAGCAGCGACCGCTGCGAAGTCCCTGTTGTTTTTGTAGAAATTATTATTATTATTATTTTTCCGATTGTTCGATTGCATTTTTGACCCCCGAAACATGCACAAAAATTCACCAAACTTGGCAGTCTCATCGGGCATGGCGAAAAATTTGATATTTTAACGTCTAATATGAACAGGAAGTGAGTTATGAATTTTTGAAAGTCCGACTTTTGCCCTTTTTTGCATGTTTACAGGGGTCATTCTTTTGCACCCTGATCCTAAAGGCTTCATCTGATTGCCTTAAAATTCTGTCTGTAGCATCTTAAGACCTGGGACAAACACTGGGGCTAAAATTTTTTGTTTCCGAAATACTATATGACGGGGGCGGGGCTTCGAAGTTTTCACTTAAGATTTCCTTCGCCGCAATGGACAAAATGCTTAATAACTCTCTTGCACATGCTGCTCAAAATCCAAAACTTCACATGTACATCAAGAGTCGGTACCTGAAGACATCTATATGTTTATATTCTGTTATACACCTTGCGCCAATCAATATCATTTTTTACATTTTGACGTCCTGCACGGTGCCCTTTTAACGAATCCGATTGAAAATTGGCTAGAAAAGACTCAAGACATTGATCTTACTCTATCCCTATTTTTGTGACTTTCCTTCGAAGGGCGTGGCTATTACGGTGCCGCAGAGTCTGATTATTCTCCGTGGCAACAAAAGTTCCTGCAAAATTATTCAGATGATCCATCTTCTCGAAATTTTTCACATTTGAGGATATTCAGGCCCTGAAGACGGCTGCCAACTTATTTTTGATCGGATGAGTGTTTAGGCCTTGAGGATGTCACAATACGAAAGTCTTTCGCCTTCTTCAGAGTGTCACATGATGGTGTCTTGTGGCCCGTCTTTATCAGCTGATGTTCCATGAGGGCGTGACTTACCTGTCACAAGAATGAAGGCAAGTCACGCCCCCCGCTGTCCGTTCACTCCGCCAAGATGCTGCTCCAGGTGGTAGAGAGGATGAAGGCTCCCTTGTCTCTGTTCATGGTTTTTATGCCTCGCTTGCAGATCTCAATGGCCTCTCTGATCCAGCGCTGTTGTTTGTTCTCTTCGGTGCGGATGACCCTGCCCTTCTCCCGGTCCATGATGTGGTTTTCCCTTTTGCAGTGGTCAGTGATTGCTGATTTGTAATGTTCATGTTGTGCTTGTTCTTTTACTGCTCTGATTTTTCATTTTTTTGACAGGTAAGTCACACCCTCATGGAACATCAGCTGATAAAGACGGGTCTCAAGACACCATCATGCGACACTCTGAAGAAGGCGAAAGACTCGCCGAAACATGTCAGGTAAAAAATTAACCTAAAACATAATTGTCTGCTTTTAATGAATCAGTCAAATATCAATAATAAGAAGACAAAATGAACCTAATACAAATAAATGAATGCTTAATAACGCCCCTGCACATGCTCCTAAAAATCCAAACCTTCACCTGTAAATAAAACGTCCCGACCTGAAGACATCTTAATGTTATTATTTTGTTATACACACAGCGCCGCCAAGTGGAATCAAAAATTTGTTTTTATTTTAATTTTCACGTACTGCACGGTGCCCTTTTGACGAATCCGACTGAAAATTAGTCAGAAAAGACTCAAGACAATGATCTTACTCTGTGCCGAATTTTGTGACGTTTTGGCAAAAGGCGTGGCTATTACGGTGCTGAAAAATCCGATTGTACTTTGTGGCAACAAAAGCTCCGGCAACATGACTCAGATGATCCTATCTTCTCGAAGTTGTACACATTTGAGGATACTTCAGCCCTGAAGACATCTACCAACTTATTTTTCATCGTAGTAGTAGCGCCACCAACTGGTAAAAGCTAATACAAGTTATTTTCTTGGATGTTTTTCTCCGTGCAACTCAACAAGGTCGCCCTCATATATGCTCGGATGACTGTTTCGGCCATGAGGATGTCACAATACGAAATTCATCCTTTTTCGTGAAAAGTTGTGGGAGTGGCATTGCACTGTTCGGCAATAAAACAACGCTGATTATGAGGTTCTAAATATGAACGACAACTCGTGAAACTTTACACACACATCAGGCAGAGCAAATTTATCAATATTTTATACGTTAGTTGTGCAGCTTTTTTGAAATGGCTCGCCATGGCCCTCGAGAAAAGTTAAAAAAAGAATAGAATAGAAATAGAAATCCCTTTATTGTCATTGTACTCAAGTGTGCAACGAGATTAGAGGGCTCCCCTCTCCAGTGCAATACAACAATAATACAGACAATATATAAATTAGATAAATAAATACGACAGTGCAATGGAATTCAGTACTGAATAGGGCATATAGAAACACATCACAATGCTGTTTTGCAAGGTTAGGGTGGTCTCGTGTGTGTGTGAGAGTTCAGTATGGAGATGGCTCTCGGAAAGAAACTGTTTCTCAGTCTATTGGTCCTTGATTTGATGCATCTGTAGCGCCTGCCAGAGGGCAACAGGTCGAACAGGTGTGAGTTTGGGTGGGTATTGTCTTTGACGATGTTGAGAGCCCTTCTGAGGCACCGGGCGGTGTAGATGTCCGACAGCGAGGGGAGAGGGCAGCCAATAATCCTTTGCGCTGTTTTGACTGTCCTCTGGAGCCTCACTCTGTCCGCCTCAGTGCAGCCGCTGTACCAGGTGGAGACACAGTACGTCAGCAGGCTCTCGATGGACGAGTGGTAGAAGGCCAGCAGCAGCTTCCTGTCCAGGTTGAATTTCCTGAGGACTCTCAGGAAGTGCAGACGTTGGCGGACCTTCTTTACCACTGCTGTGGTGTTGTGACTCCAAGAAAGGTCATCGGAGATCTGTACTCCCAGGAACTTGAACGTGTGGACCCTCTCCACACACACGCCTTCGATGCAGAGGGGGGGCGGCAGCGTCTTGTTCCTCCTGAAGTCGACGACAATCTCCTTTGTTTTAGCAGAGTTAAGGTGCAGTCTGTTGTCCTTGCACCAAGTTGTCAGTCTCCCTACCTCCTCTCTATAGGCTGTCTCGTCACCTTCCGAGATCAGACCGACCACTGTCGTGTCGTCAGTAAACTTGACGATGGTGTTGTTGCCGTGGGCCGGGCTGCAGTCGTAGGTGTAGAGGGCGTACAGGAGAGGGCTCAGCACGCATCCTTGGGGGGAACCGGTGCTCAGCATGAGGGTGGAGGACGTGTAGGGGCCGAGCAACACAGTCTGGGGTCTGTTGGTCAGAAAGTCCTTAATCCAGATGCGTGTGAGGGCAGGGAGGCCGAGAGTGTCCAGTTTGGCGACGAGGATGTCTGGGATGATCGTGTTGAATGCCGAGCTGTAGTCCACAAAGAGCATCCTTGCATAGCTCCGCTGTTGTTCCAGGTGGCCCAGCACAACATGCAGAGCAGCCCTGGTTGAGTGTTTCACCTCGCTTTTTGTAAATTTTATGGAGTACAGTGAACCCTCGGTTATCGCGGTTAATGGGGACCGAGACCACCCGCGAAAACTGAAAATCCGCGAAGTAGCGGCGCACCTTCAAAAATGCTTAAAAAAAAAATACAATATATATAATAAATATATATATATATATATATATATATATATATATATATATATATATATATATATATATATATATATATATATATATACGGGGAGAGAGAGAGTGAAATTCATGTTATAACAAAAAAAACAAATTATTATTAAAACGTATTATTTTTTTATTCCCCAGCCATTCTTTTTGTATTTATTTAATTACTCAGACTTTTACCTGCTGGTACGCCGTCTGGTGTGCCCTGTGAAATGAAAGGTGCCATTCTTTATTTATTTATTTATTTATTCATTTATTCATTCATAACTGACAGCTTCGCGCTCCGCTCGTGCCCGGGCGGAAGAGGTGCTCCAATTCGGCTTAACTGTGACACACGCCCACCCTCCTCCCCCGGAGCTTCCATTCGGTTAAACTTAGGGGCCGCTTGGCACCGCCCGTGCCCGGGGAAGGTGCTCCTCTTCGGCTTACTGTGTCGCGAGCATGCCCTCCTCCTCCGGAGCTTCCATTCGGTTAAACTTAGGGGCCGCTTGGAACCGCCCGTGCCCGGGGAAGGTGCTCCTCTTCGGCTTACTGTGACGCGAGCATGCCCTCCTCCTCCGGAGCTTCCATTCGGTTAAACTTAGGGGCCGCTTGGCACCGCCCGTGCCCGGGGAAGGTGCTCCTCTACGGCGTAACTGCCACGCACGCCGGCCGGAGCTCTGGTACGGTCCGAACCGCGCGAAACGTCGCCACCGATCGTGTCCGGGGGAACGTGCTCTTCTTCGTCCACTCTTCTCTTCGCCCACGCTCTTCTTCGGCGCACGCCGGCCGTCTAACCGCTCCAGCGCCCCGTCGTGCCGCTCGGCGAAACTACAATGCCCCCGAATATTTTTTATACCCGCGAAGCACTGAACCCGCGAAAGGTGAACCGCGAAGTAGCGAGGGTTCACTGTATGTATAAGACCAAGACCTACAAAAAAGTCTCTTGGAGCAATGAGCTAGGTTTTACAGGAAGTCGGCCATTTTGAATTTATTAAAAGGGGGCGGGTCACCACAATGGACTTTGTGTAGAAATTATTATTGGGGCCCGAGCCGCGACCGCGGCGAGGTCCCTATTGTTTATGTAGAAATTATTATTAGGGCCCGAGCAGCGACCGCTACGAGGTCCCCATTGTTTTTGTGGAAATTTTTATTATTATTATTATTATTAGGGCCCGAGCAGTGACCGCTGCGAGGTCCCTATTGTTTTTCTAGAAATTGTTATTAGGGCCCGAGCTACGACGGCTGCGAGGTCCCTATTGTTTTTGTAGAAAATATTATTACTTTTATTATTATTATTATTATTATTATTAGGGCCTGAGCAGCGACCGCTGCGAAGTCCCTGTTGTTTTTGTAGAAATTATTATTATTATTATTTTTCCGATTGTACGATTGCATTTTTGACCCCCGAAACATGCACAAAAACTCACCAAACTTGGCAGTCTCATCGGGCATGGCGAGAAATTTGATATTTTAACGTCTAATATGAACAGGAAGTGAGTTATGAATTTTTGAAAGTCCGACTTTTGCCCTTTTTTGCATGTTTACAGGGGTCATTCTTTTGCACCCTGATCCTAAAGGCTTCATCTGATTGCCTTAAAATTCTGTCTGTAGCATCTTAAGACCTGGGACAAACACTGGGGCTAAAATCTTTTGTTTCCGAAATACTATATGACGGGGGCGGGGCTTCAAAGTTTTCACTTAAGATTTCCTTCGCCGCAATGGACAAAATGCTTAATAACTCTCCTGCACATGCTGCTAAAAATCCAAAACTTCACATATACATAAAGAGTCGGTACCTGAAGACATCTATATGTTTATATTCTGTTATACACCTTGCGCCAATCAATATCATTTTTTACATTTTGACGTACTGCACGGTGCCCTTTTAACGAATCCGATTGAAAATTGGCTAGAAAAGACTCAAGACATTGATCTTACTCTATCCCTATTTTTGTGACTTTCCTTCGAAGGGCGTGGCTATTGCGGTGCCGCAGAGTCTGATTATTCTCCGTGGCAACAAAAGTTCCTGCAAAATGATTCAGATGATCCATCTTCTCGAAATTTTTCACATTTGAGGATATTCAGGCCCTGAAGACGGCTGCCAACTTATTTTTGATCGCAGTGGTAGCGCCACCAACTGGTTAAAACAAATACAAATTATTTTCGTTGATGTTTTTCTCCGGGCAGGTTAACAAAATCAACCTTATATTTGCTCGGATGAGTGTTTAGGCCTTGAGGATGTCACAATACGAAAGTCTTTCGCCTTCTTCAGAGTGTCACATGATGGTGTCTTGTGACCCGTCTTTATCAGCTGATGTTCCATGAGGGCGTGACTTACCTGTCACAAGAATGAAGGCAAGTCACGCCCCCCGCTGTCCGTTCACTCCGCCAAGATGCTGCTCCAGGTGGTAGAGAGGATGAAGGCTCCCTTGTCTCTGTTCATGGTTTTTATGCCTCGCTTGCAGATCTCAATGGCCTCTCCGATCCAGCGCTGTTGTTTGTTCTCTTCGGTGCGGATGACCCTGCCCTTCTCCCGGTCCATGATGTGGTTTTCCCTTTTGCAGTGGTCAGTGATTGCTGATTTGTAATGTTCATGTTGTGCTTGTTCTTTTACTGCTATGATTTTTCATTTTTTTGACAGGTAATTCACACCCTCATGGAACATCAGCTGATAAAGACGGGTCTCAAGACACCATCATGCGACACTCTGAAGAAGGCGAAAGACTCGCCGAAACATGTCAGGTAAAAAATTTACCTAAAACATAATTGTCTGCTTTTAATGAATCTGTCAAATATCAATAATAAGAAGACAAAATGAACCTAATACAAATAAATGAATGCTTAATAACTCCCCTGCACATGCTCCTAAAAATCCAAACCTTCACCTGTAAATAAAATGTCCCGACCTGAAGACATCTTAATGTTATTATTTTGTTATACACACAGCGCCGCCAAGTGGAATAAAAAAATTGTTTTTATTTTAATTTTCACGTACTGCACGGTGCCCTTTTGACGAATCCGACTGAAAATTAGTCAGAAAAGACTCAAGACAATGATCTTACTCTCTGCCGAGTTTTGTGACGTTTTGGCAAAAGGCGTGGCTATTACGGTGCTGAAAAGTCCGATTGTACTTTGTGGCAACAAAAGCTCCGGCAACATGACTGAGATGATCCTATCTTCTCGAAGTTGTACACATTTGAGGATACTTCAACCCTGAAGACATCTACCAACTTATTTTTCATCGTAGTAGTAGCGCCACCAACTGGTAAAAGCTAATACAAGTTATTTTCTTGGATGTTTTTCTCCGTGCAACTCAACAAGGTCGCCCTCATATATGCTCGGAGGACTGTTTCGTCCATGAGGATGTCACAATACGAAATTCATCCTTTTTCGTGAAAAGTTGTGGGAGTGGCATTGCACTGTCCGGCAATAAAACAACGCTGATTATGAGGTTCTAAATATGAACGACAACTCGTGAAACTTGACACACACATCAGGCAGAGCAAATTTATCAATATTTTATACGTTAGTTGTGCAGCTTTTTTTAAATGGCTCGCCATGGCCCTCGAGAAATGTTCAAAAAAGCAGCCCTGGTTGAGTGTTTCACCTCGCTTTTTGTAAATTTTATGGAGTACAGTGAACCCTCGGTTGTCGCGGTTAATGGGGACCGAGACCACCCGCGGAAACTGAAAATCCGCGAAGTAGCGGCGCACCTTCAAAAATGCTTAAAAAAAAATACAATATATATAATGAATATATATATATATAGATATATATATAGATATATATATATATATATACAGAGAGAGAGAGAGAGTGAAATTCATGTTATACCAAAAAAAACAAATTATTATTAAAACGTATTATTTTTTTATTCCCCAGCCATTCTTTTTGTATTTATTTAATTACTCCGACTATTACCTGCTGGTACGCCGTCCGGTGTGCCCTGTGAAATGAAAGGTGGCATTCTTTATTTATTTATTTATTTATTCATTTATTCATTCATAACTGACAGCTTCGCGCTCCGTTCGTGCCCGGGCGGAAGAGGTGTTCCAATTCGGCTTAACTGTGACACACGCCCGCCCTCCTCCCCCGGAGCTTCCATTCGGTTAAACTTAGGGGCCGCTTGGCACCGCCCGTGCCCGGGGAAGGTGCTCCTCTTCGGCTTACTGTGACGCGAGCATGCCCGCCTCCTCCGGAGCTTCCATTCGGTTAAACTTAGGGGCCGCTTGGAAACGCCCGTGCCCGGCGAAGGTGCTCCTCTTCGGCTTACTGTGACGCGAGCATGCCCTCCTCCTCCGGAGCTTCCATTTGGTTAAACTTAGGGGCCGCTTGGAACCGCCCGTGCCCGGGGAAGGTGCTCCTCTTCGGCTTACTGTGACGCGAGCATGCCCTCCTCCTCCGGAGCTTCCATTCGGTTAAACTTAGGGGCCGCTTGGCACCGCCCGTGCCCGGGGAAGGTGCTCCTCTACGGCTTAACTGCCACGCACGCCGGCCGGAGCTCTGGTACGGTCCGAACCGCGCGAAACGTCGCCACCGATCGTGTCCGGGGGAACGTGCTCTTCTTCGTCCACTCTCCTCTTCGCCCACGCTCTTCTTCGGCGCACGCCGGCCGTCTAACCGCTCCAGCGCCCGTCGTGCCGCTCGGCGAAACTACAATGCCCCCAAATATTTTTTATACCCGCGAAGCACTGAACCCGCGAAAGGTGAACCGCGAAGTAGCGAGGGTTCACTGTATGTATAAGACCAAGACCTACAAAAAAAGTCTCTTGGAGAAATGAGCTAGGTTTTACAGGAAGTCGGCCATTTTGAATTTACTTAAAAGGGGCGGGTCACCACAATGGACTTTGTGTAGAAATTATTATTGGGGCCCGAGCAGCGACCGCGGCGAGGTCCCTATTGTTTATGTAGAAATTATTATTAGGGCCCGAGCAGCGACCGCTACGAGGTCCCCATTGTTTTTGTGGAAATTATTATTATTATTATTATTATTAGGGCCCGAGCAGTGACCGCTGCGAGGTCCCTATTGTTTTTCTAGAAATTGTTATTAGGGCCCGAGCTGCGACGGCTGCGAGGTCCCTATTGTTTTTGTAGAAAATATTAATACTTTTATTATTATTATTATTATTAGGGCCTGAACAGCGACCGCTGCGAAGTCCCTGTTGTTTTTGTAGAAATTATTATTATTATTATTTTTCCGATTGTTCGATTGCATTTTTGACCCCCGAAACATGCACAAAAATTCACCAAACTTGGCAGTCTCATCGGGCATGGCGAAAAATTTGATATTTTAACGTCTAATATGAACAGGAAGTGAGTTATGAATTTTTGAAAGTCCGACTTTTGCCCTTTTTTGCATGTTTACAGGGGTCATTCTTTTGCACCCTGATCCTAAAGGCTTCATCTGATTGCCTTAAAATTCTGTCTGTAGCATCTTAAGACCTGGGACAAACACTGGGGCTAAAATTTTTTGTTTCCGCAATACTATATGACGGGGGCGGGGCTTCGAAGTTTTCACTTAAGATTTCCTTCGCCGCAATGGACAAAATGCTTAATAACTCTCTTGCACATGCTGCTAAAAATCCAAAACTTCACATGTACATCAAGAGTCGGTACCTGAAGACATCTATATGTTTATATTCTGTTATACACCTTGCGCCAATCAATATCATTTTTTACATTTTGACGTCCTGCACGGTGCCCTTTTAACGAATCCGATTGAAAATTGGCTAGAAAAGACTCAAGACATTGATCTTACTCTATCCCTATTTTTGTGACTTTCCTTCGAAGGGCGTGGCTATTACGGTGCCGCAGAGTCTGATTATTCTCCGTGGCAACAAAAGTTCCTGCAAAATGATTCAGATGATCCATCTTCTCGAAATTTTTCACATTTGAGGATATTCAGGCCCTGAAGACGGCTGCCAACTTATTTTTGATCGGATGAGTGTTTAGGCCTTGAGGATGTCACAATACGAAAGTCTTTCGCCTTCTTCAGAGTGTCACATGATGGTGTCTTGTGGCCCGTCTTTATCAGCTGATGTTCCATGAGGGCGTGACTTACCTGTCACAAGAATGAAGGCAAGTCACGCCCCCCGCTGTCCGTTCACTCCGCCAAGATGCTGCTCCAGGTGGTAGAGAGGATGAAGGCTCCCTTGTCTCTGTTCATGGTTTTTATGCCTCGCTTGCAGATCTCAATGGCCTCTCTGATCCAGCGCTGTTGTTTGTTCTCTTCGGTGCGGATGACCCTGCCCTTCTCCCGGTCCATGATGTGGTTTTCCCTTTTGCAGTGGTCAGTGATTGCTGATTTGTAATGTTCATGTTGTGCTTGTTCTTTTACTGCTCTGATTTTTCATTTTTTTGACAGGTAAGTCACACCCTCATGGAACATCAGCTGATAAAGACGGGTCTCAAGACACCATCATGCGACACTCTGAAGAAGGCGAAAGACTCGCCGAAACATGTCAGGTAAAAAATTAACCTAAAACATAATTGTCTGCTTTTAATGAATCAGTCAAATATCAATAATAAGAAGACAAAATGAACCTAATACAAATAAATGAATGCTTAATAACGCCCCTGCACATGCTCCTAAAAATCCAAACCTTCACCTGTAAATAAAACGTCCCGACCTGAAGACATCTTAATGTTATTATTTTGTTATACACACAGCGCCGCCAAGTGGAATCAAAAATTTGTTTTTATTTTAATTTTCACGTACTGCACGGTGCCCTTTTGACGAATCCGACTGAAAATTAGTCAGAAAAGACTCAAGACAATGATCTTACTCTGTGCCGAATTTTGTGACGTTTTGGCAAAAGGCGTGGCTATTACGGTGCTGAAAAATCCGATTGTACTTTGTGGCAACAAAAGCTCCGGCAACATGACTCAGATGATCCTATCTTCTCGAAGTTGTACACATTTGAGGATACTTCAGCCCTGAAGACATCTACCAACTTATTTTTCATCGTAGTAGTAGCGCCACCAACTGGTAAAAGCTAATACAAGTTATTTTCTTGGATGTTTTTCTCCGTGCAACTCAACAAGGTCGCCCTCATATATGCTCGGATGACTGTTTCGGCCATGAGGATGTCACAATACGAAATTCATCCTTTTTCGTGAAAAGTTGTGGGAGTGGCATTGCACTGTTCGGCAATAAAACAACGCTGATTATGAGGTTCTAAATATGAACGACAACTCGTGAAACTTTACACACACATCAGGCAGAGCAAATTTATCAATATTTTATACGTTAGTTGTGCAGCTTTTTTGAAATGGCTCGCCATGGCCCTCGAGAAAAGTTAAAAAAAGAATAGAATAGAAATAGAAATCCCTTTATTGTCATTGTACTCAAGTGTGCAACGAGATTAGAGGGCTCCCCTCTCCAGTGCAATACAACAATAATACAGACAATATATAAATTAGATAAATAAATACGACAGTGCAATGGAATTCAGTACTGAATAGGGCATATAGAAACACATCACAATGCTGTTTTGCAAGGTTAGGGTGGTCTCGTGTGTGTGTGAGAGTTCAGTATGGAGATGGCTCTCGGAAAGAAACTGTTTCTCAGTCTATTGGTCCTTGATTTGATGCATCTGTAGCGCCTGCCAGAGGGCAACAGGTCGAACAGGTGTGAGTTTGGGTGGGTATTGTCTTTGACGATGTTGAGAGCCCTTCTGAGGCACCGGGCGGTGTAGATGTCCGACAGCGAGGGGAGAGGGCAGCCAATAATCCTTTGCGCTGTTTTGACTGTCCTCTGGAGCCTCACTCTGTCCGCCTCAGTGCAGCCGCTGTACCAGGTGGAGACACAGTACGTCAGCAGGCTCTCGATGGACGAGTGGTAGAAGGCCAGCAGCAGCTTCCTGTCCAGGTTGAATTTCCTGAGGACTCTCAGGAAGTGCAGACGTTGGCGGACCTTCTTTACCACTGCTGTGGTGTTGTGACTCCAAGAAAGGTCATCGGAGATCTGTACTCCCAGGAACTTGAACGTGTGGACCCTCTCCACACACACGCCTTCGATGCAGAGGGGGGGCGGCAGCGTCTTGTTCCTCCTGAAGTCGACGACAATCTCCTTTGTTTTAGCAGAGTTAAGGTGCAGTCTGTTGTCCTTGCACCAAGTTGTCAGTCTCCCTACCTCCTCTCTATAGGCTGTCTCGTCACCTTCCGAGATCAGACCGACCACTGTCGTGTCGTCAGCAAACTTGACGATGGTGTTGTTGCCGTGGGCCGGGCTGCAGTCGTAGGTGTAGAGGGCGTACAGGAGAGGGCTCAGCACCATCCTTGGGGGGAACCGGTGCTCAGCATGAGGGTGGAGGACGTGTAGGGGCCGAGCAACACAGTCTGGGGTCTGTTGGTCAGAAAGTCCTTAATCCAGATGCGTGTGAGGGCAGGGAGGCCGAGAGTGTCCAGTTTGGCGACGAGGATGTCTGGGATGATCGTGTTGAATGCCGAGCTGTAGTCCACAAAGAGCATCCTTGCATAGCTCCGCTGTTGTTCCAGGTGGCCCAGCACAACATGCAGAGCAGCCCTGGTTGAGTGTTTCACCTCGCTTTTTGTAAATTTTATGGAGTACAGTGAACCCTCGGTTATCGCGGTTAATGGGGACCGAGACCACCCGCGAAAACTGAAAATCCGCGAAGTAGCGGCGCACCTTCAAAAATGCTTAAAAAAAAAATACAATATATATAATAAATATATAAATATATATATATATATATATATATATATATATATATATATATAAATATATATATATATATATATATATATATATATATATATATATATATATACGGGGAGAGAGAGAGTGAAATTCATGTTATAACAAAAAAAACAAATTATTATTAAAACGTATTATTTTTTTATTCCCCAGCCATTCTTTTTGTATTTATTTAATTACTCAGACTTTTACCTGCTGGTACGCCGCCTGGTGTGCCCTGTGAAATGAAAGGTGCCATTCTTTATTTATTTATTTATTTATTCATTTATTCATTCATAACTGACAGCTTCGCGCTCCGCTCGTGCCCGGGCGGAAGAGGTGCTCCAATTCGGCTTAACTGTGACACACGCCCACCCTCCTCCCCCGGAGCTTCCATTCGGTTAAACTTAGGGGCCGCTTGGCACCGCCCGTGCCCGGGGAAGGTGCTCCTCTTCGGCTTACTGTGTCGCGAGCATGCCCTCCTCCTCCGGAGCTTCCATTCGGTTAAACTTAGGGGCCGCTTGGAACCGCCCGTGCCCGGGGAAGGTGCTCCTCTTCGGCTTACTGTGACGCGAGCATGCCCTCCTCCTCCGGAGCTTCCATTCGGTTAAACTTAGGGGCCGCTTGGCACCGCCCGTGCCCGGGGAAGGTGCTCCTCTACGGCTTAACTGCCACGCACGCCGGCCGGAGCTCTGGTACGGTCCGAACCGCGCGAAACGTCGCCACCGATCGTGTCCGGGGGAACGTGCTCTTCTTCGTCCACTCTTCTCTTCGCCCACGCTCTTCTTCGGCGCACGCCGGCCGTCTAACCGCTCCAGCGCCCCGTCGTGCCGCTCGGCGAAACTACAATGCCCCCGAATATTTTTTATACCCGCGAAGCACTGAACCCGCGAAAGGTGAACCGCGAAGTAGCGAGGGTTCACTGTATGTATAAGACCAAGACCTACAAAAAAGTCTCTTGGAGCAATGAGCTAGGTTTTACAGGAAGTCGGCCATTTTGAATTTATTAAAAGGGGGCGGGTCACCACAATGGACTTTGTGTAGAAATTATTATTGGGGCCCGAGCCGCGACCGCGGCGAGGTCCCTATTGTTTATGTAGAAATTATTATTAGGGCCCGAGCAGCGACCGCTACGAGGTCCCCATTGTTTTTGTGGAAATTTTTATTATTATTATTATTATTAGGGCCCGAGCAGTGACCGCTGCGAGGTCCCTATTGTTTTTCTAGAAATTGTTATTAGGGCCCGAGCTACGACGGCTGCGAGGTCCCTATTGTTTTTGTAGAAAATATTATTACTTTTATTATTATTATTATTATTATTATTAGGGCCTGAGCAGCGACCGCTGCGAAGTCCCTGTTGTTTTTGTAGAAATTATTATTATTATTATTTTTCCGATTGTACGATTGCATTTTTGACCCCCGAAACATGCACAAAAACTCACCAAACTTGGCAGTCTCATCGGGCATGGCGAGAAATTTGATATTTTAACGTCTAATATGAACAGGAAGTGAGTTATGAATTTTTGAAAGTCCGACTTTTGCCCTTTTTTGCATGTTTACAGGGGTCATTCTTTTGCACCCTGATCCTAAAGGCTTCATCTGATTGCCTTAAAATTCTGTCTGTAGCATCTTAAGACCTGGGACAAACACTGGGGCTAAAATCTTTTGTTTCCGAAATACTATATGACGGGGGCGGGGCTTCAAAGTTTTCACTTAAGATTTCCTTCGCCGCAATGGACAAAATGCTTAATAACTCTCCTGCACATGCTGCTAAAAATCCAAAACTTCACATATACATAAAGAGTCGGTACCTGAAGACATCTATATGTTTATATTCTGTTATACACCTTGCGCCAATCAATATAATTTTTTACATTTTGACGTACTGCACGGTGCCCTTTTAACGAATCCGATTGAAAATTGGCTAGAAAAGACTCAAGACATTGATCTTACTCTATCCCTATTTTTGTGACTTTCCTTCGAAGGGCGTGGCTATTGCGGTGCCGCAGAGTCTGATTATTCTCCGTGGCAACAAAAGTTCCTGCAAAATGATTCAGATGATCCATCTTCTCGAAATTTTTCACATTTGAGGATATTCAGGCCCTGAAGACGGCTGCCAACTTATTTTTGATCGCAGTGGTAGCGCCACCAACTGGTTAAAACAAATACAAATTATTTTCGTTGATGTTTTTCTCCGGGCAGGTTAACAAAATCTACCTTATATTTGCTCGGATGAGTGTTTAGGCCTTGAGGATGTCACAATACGAAAGTCTTTCGCCTTCTTCAGAGTGTCACATGATGGTGTCTTGTGACCCGTCTTTATCAGCTGATGTTCCATGAGGGCGTGACTTACCTGTCACAAGAATGAAGGCAAGTCACGCCCCCCGCTGTCCGTTCACTCCGCCAAGATGCTGCTCCAGGTGGTAGAGAGGATGAAGGCTCCCTTGTCTCTGTTCATGGTTTTTATGCCTCGCTTGCAGATCTCAATGGCCTCTCTGATCCAGCGCTGTTGTTTGTTCTCTTCGGTGCGGATGACCCTGCCCTTCTCCCGGTCCATGATGTGGTTTTCCCTTTTGCAGTGGTCAGTGATTGCTGATTTGTAATGTTCATGTTGTGCTTGTTCTTTTACTGCTATGATTTTTCATTTTTTTGACAGGTAATTCACACCCTCATGGAACATCAGCTGATAAAGACGGGTCTCAAGACACCATCATGCGACACTCTGAAGAAGGCGAAAGACTCGCCGAAACATGTCAGGTAAAAAATTTACCTAAAACATAATTGTCTGCTTTTAATGAATCTGTCAAATATCAATAATAAGAAGACAAAATGAACCTAATACAAATAAATGAATGCTTAATAACTCCCCTGCACATGCTCCTAAAAATCCAAACCTTCACCTGTAAATAAAATGTCCCGACCTGAAGACATCTTAATGTTATTATTTTGTTATACACACAGCGCCGCCAAGTGGAATAAAAAATTTGTTTTTATTTTAATTTTCACGTACTGCACGGTGCCCTTTTGACGAATCCGACTGAAAATTAGTCAGAAAAGACTCAAGACAATGATCTTACTCTCTGCCGAGTTTTGTGACGTTTTGGCAAAAGGCGTGGCTATTACGGTGCTGAAAAGTCCGATTGTACTTTGTGGCAACAAAAGCTCCGGCAACATGACTGAGATGATCCTATCTTCTCGAAGTTGTACACATTTGAGGATACTTCAACCCTGAAGACATCTACCAACTTATTTTTCATCGTAGTAGTAGCGCCACCAACTGGTAAAAGCTAATACAAGTTATTTTCTTGGATGTTTTTCTCCGTGCAACTCAACAAGGTCGCCCTCATATATGCTCGGAGGACTGTTTCGTCCATGAGGATGTCACAATACGAAATTCATCCTTTTTCGTGAAAAGTTGTGGGAGTGGCATTGCACTGTCCGGCAATAAAACAACGCTGATTATGAGGTTCTAAATATGAACGACAACTCGTGAAACTTGACACACACATCAGGCAGAGCAAATTTATCAATATTTTATACGTTAGTTGTGCAGCTTTTTTTAAATGGCTCGCCATGGCCCTCGAGAAATGTTCAAAAAAGCAGCCCTGGTTGAGTGTTTCACCTCGCTTTTTGTAAATTTTATGGAGTACAGTGAACCCTCGGTTGTCGCGGTTAATGGGGACCGAGACCACCCGCGGAAACTGAAAATCCGCGAAGTAGCGGCGCACCTTCAAAAATGCTTAAAAAAAAATACAATATATATAATAAATATATATATATATAGATATATATATAGATATATATTGATATATATATATATATACAGAGAGAGAGAGAGAGTGAAATTCATGTTATAACAAAAAAAACAAATTATTATTAAAACGTATTATTTTTTTATTCCCCAGCCATTCTTTTTGTATTTATTTAATTACTCCGACTATTACCTGCTGGTACGCCGTCCGGTGTGCCCTGTGAAATGAAAGGTGGCATTCTTTATTTATTTATTTATTTATTCATTTATTCATTCATAACTGACAGCTTCGCGCTCCGCTCGTGCCCGGGCGGAAGAGGTGCTCCAATTCGGCTTAACTGTGACACACGCCCACCCTCCTCCCCCGGAGCTTCCATTCGGTTAAACTTAGGGGCCGCTTGGCACCGCCCGTGCCCGGGGAAGGTGCTCCTCTTCGGCTTACTGTGACGCGAGCATGCCCGCCTCCTCCGGAGCTTCCATTCGGTTAAACTTAGGGGCCGCTTGGAACCGCCCGTGCCCGGCGAAGGTGCTCCTCTTCGGCTTACTGTAACGCGAGCATGCCCTCCTCCTCCGGAGCTTCCATTTGGTTAAACTTAGGGGCCGCTTGGAACCGCCCGTGCCCGAGGAAGGTGCTCCTCTTCGGCTTACTGTGACGCGAGCATGCCCTCCTCCTCCGGAGCTTCCATTCGGTTAAACTTAGGGGCCGCTTGGCACCGCCCGTGCCCGGGGAAGGTGCTCCTCTACGGCTTAACTGCCACGCACGCCGGCCGGAGCTCTGGTACGGTCCGAACCGCGCGAAACGTCGCCACCGATCGTGTCCGGGGGAACGTGCTCTTCTTCGTCCACTCTCCTCTTCGCCCACGCTCTTCTTCGGCGCACACCGGCCGTCTAACCGCTCCAGCGCCCGTCGTGCCGCTCGGCGAAACTACAATGCCCCCGAATATTTTTTATACCCGCGAAGCACTGAACCCGCGAAAGGTGAACCGCGAAGTAGCGAGGGTTCACTGTATGTATAAGACCAAGACCTACAAAAAAGTCTCTTGGAGCAATGAGCTAGGTTTTACAGGAAGTCGGCCATTTTGAATTTACTTAAAAGGGGCGGGTCACCACAATGGACTTTGTGTAGAAATTATTATTGGGGCCCGAGCAGCGACCGCGGCGAGGTCCCTATTGTTTATGTAGAAATTATTATTAGGGCCCGAGCAGCGACCGCTACGAGGTCCCCATTGTTTTTGTGGAAATTATTATTATTATTATTATTAGGGCCCGAGCAGTGACCGCTGCGAGGTCCCTATTGTTTTTCTAGAAATTGTTATTAGGGCCCGAACTGCGACGGCTGCGAGGTCCCTATTGTTTTTGTAGAAAATATTAATACTTTTATTATTATTATTATTATTAGGGCCTGAGCAGCGACCGCTGCGAAGTCCCTGTTGTTTTTGTAGAAATTATTATTATTATTATTTTTCCGATTGTTCGATTGCATTTTTGACCCCCGAAACATGCACAAAAATTCACCAAACTTGGCAGTCTCATCGGGCATGGCGAAAAATTTGATATTTTAACGTCTAATATGAACAGGAAGTGAGTTATGAATTTTTGAAAGTCCGACTTTTGCCCTTTTTTGCATGTTTACAGGGGTCATTCTTTTGCACCCTGATCCTAAAGGCTTCATCTGATTGCCTTAAAATTCTGTCTGTAGCATCTTAAGACCTGGGACAAACACTGGGGCTAAAATTTTTTGTTTCCGAAATACTATATGACGGGGGCGGGGCTTCGAAGTTTTCACTTAAGATTTCCTTCGCCGCAATGGACAAAATGCTTAATAACTCTCTTGCACATGCTGCTCAAAATCCAAAACTTCACATGTACATCAAGAGTCGGTACCTGAAGACATCTATATGTTTATATTCTGTTATACACCTTGCGCCAATCAATATCATTTTTTACATTTTGACGTCCTGCACGGTGCCCTTTTAACGAATCCGATTGAAAATTGGCTAGAAAAGACTCAAGACATTGATCTTACTCTATCCCTATTTTTGTGACTTTCCTTCGAAGGGCGTGGCTATTACGGTGCCGCAGAGTCTGATTATTCTCCGTGGCAACAAAAGTTCCTGCAAAATGATTCAGATGATCCATCTTCTCGAAATTTTTCACATTTGAGGATATTCAGGCCCTGAAGACGGCTGCCAACTTATTTTTGATCGGATGAGTGTTTAGGCCTTGAGGATGTCACAATACGAAAGTCTTTCGCCTTCTTCAGAGTGTCACATGATGGTGTCTTGTGGCCCGTCTTTATCAGCTGATGTTCCATGAGGGCGTGACTTACCTGTCACAAGAATGAAGGCAAGTCACGCCCCCCGCTGTCCGTTCACTCCGCCAAGATGCTGCTCCAGGTGGTAGAGAGGATGAAGGCTCCCTTGTCTCTGTTCATGGTGTTTATGCCTCGCTTGCAGATCTCAATGGCCTCTCTGATCCAGCGCTGTTGTTTGTTCTCTTCGGTGCGGATGACCCTGCCCTTCTCCCGGTCCATGATGTGGTTTTCCCTTTTGCAGTGGTCAGTGATTGCTGATTTGTAATGTTCATGTTGTGCTTGTTCTTTTACTGCTCTGATTTTTCATTTTTTTGACAGGTAAGTCACACCCTCATGGAACATCAGCTGATAAAGACGGGTCTCAAGACACCATCATGCGACACTCTGAAGAAGGCGAAAGACTCGCCGAAACATGTCAGGTAAAAAATTAACCTAAAACATAATTGTCTGCTTTTAATGAATCAGTCAAATATCAATAATAAGAAGACAAAATGAACCTAATACAAATAAATGAATGCTTAATAACGCCCCTGCACATGCTCCTAAAAATCCAAACCTTCACCTGTAAATAAAACGTCCCGACCTGAAGACATCTTAATGTTATTATTTTGTTATACACACAGCGCCGCCAAGTGGAATCAAAAATTTGTTTTTATTTTAATTTTCCCGTACTGCACGGTGCCCTTTTGACGAATCCGACTGAAAATTAGTCAGAAAAGACTCAAGACAATGATCTTACTCTGTGCCGAATTTTGTGACGTTTTGGCAAAAGGCGTGGCTATTACGGTGCTGAAAAATCCGATTGTACTTTGTGGCAACAAAAGCTCCGGCAACATGACTCAGATGATCCTATCTTCTCGAAGTTTGTACACATTTGAGGATACTTCAGCCCTGAAGACATCTACCAACTTATTTTTCATCGTAGTAGTAGCGCCACCAACTGGTAAAAGCTAATACAAGTTATTTTCTTGGATGTTTTTCTCCGTGCAACTCAACAAGGTCGCCCTCATATATGCTCGGATGACTGTTTCGGCCATGAGGATGTCACAATACGAAATTCATCCTTTTTCGTGAAAAGTTGTGGGAGTGGCATTGCACTGTTCGGCAATAAAACAACGCTGATTATGAGGTTCTAAATATGAACGACAACTCGTGAAACTTTACACACACATCAGGCAGAGCAAATTTATCAATATTTTATACGTTAGTTGTGCAGCTTTTTTGAAATGGCTCGCCATGGCCCTCGAGAAAAGTTAAAAAAAAGAATAGAATAGAAATAGAAATCCCTTTATTGTCATTGTACTCAAGTGTGCAACGAGATTAGAGGGCTCCCCTCTCCAGTGCAATACAACAATAATACAGACAATATATAAATTAGATAAATAAATACGACAGTGCAATGGAATTCAGTACTGAATAGGGCATATAGAAACACATCACAATGCTGTTTTGCAAGGTTAGGGTGGTCTCGTGTGTGTGTGAGAGTTCAGTATGGAGATGGCTCTCGGAAAGAAACTGTTTCTCAGTCTATTGGTCCTTGATTTGATGCATCTGTAGCGCCTGCCAGAGGGCAACAGGTCGAACAGGTGTGAGTTTGGGTGGGTATTGTCTTTGACGATGTTGAGAGCCCTTCTGAGGCACCGGGCGGTGTAGATGTCCGACAGCGAGGGGAGAGGGCAGCCAATAATCCTTTGCGCTGTTTTGACTGTCCTCTGGAGCCTCACTCTGTCCGCCTCAGTGCAGCCGCTGTACCAGGTGGAGACACAGTACGTCAGCAGGCTCTCGATGGACGAGTGGTAGAAGGCCAGCAGCAGCTTCCTGTCCAGGTTGAATTTCCTGAGGACTCTCAGGAAGTGCAGACGTTGGCGGACCTTCTTTACCACTGCTGTGGTGTTGTGACTCCAAGAAAGGTCATCGGAGATCTGTACTCCCAGGAACTTGAACGTGTGGACCCTCTCCACACACACGCCTTCGATGCAGAGGGGGGGCGGCAGCGTCTTGTTCCTCCTGAAGTCGACGACAATCTCCTTTGTTTTAGCAGAGTTAAGGTGCAGTCTGTTGTCCTTGCACCAAGTTGTCAGTCTCCCTACCTCCTCTCTGTAGGCTGTCTCGTCACCTTCCGAGATCAGACCGACCACTGTCGTGTCGTCAGCAAACTTGACGATGGTGTTGTTGCCGTGGGCCGGGCTGCAGTCGTAGGTGTAGAGGGCGTACAGGAGAGGGCTCAGCACGCATCCTTGGGGGGAACCGGTGCTCAGCATGAGGGTGGAGGACGTGTAGGGGCCGAGCAACACAGTCTGGGGTCTGTTGGTCAGAAAGTCCTTAATCCAGATGCGTGTGAGGGCAGGGAGGCCGAGAGTGTCCAGTTTGGCGACGAGGATGTCTGGGATGATCGTGTTGAATGCCGAGCTGTAGTCCACAAAGAGCATCCTTGCATAGCTCCGCTGTTGTTCCAGGTGGCCCAGCACAACATGCAGAGCAGCCCTGGTTGAGTGTTTCACCTCGCTTTTTGTAAATTTTATGGAGTACAGTGAACCCTCGGTTATCGCGGTTAATGGGGACCGAGACCACCCGCGAAAACTGAAAATCCGCGAAGTAGCGGCGCACCTTCAAAAATGCTTAAAAAAAAAATACAATATATATAATAAATATATAATATATATATATATATATATATATATATATATATATATATATATACGGGGAGAGAGAGAGTGAAATTCATGTTATAACAAAAAAAACAAATTATTATTAAAACGTATTATTTTTTTATTCCCCAGCCATTCTTTTTGTATTTATTTAATTACTCAGACTTTTACCTGCTGGTACACCGTCTGGTGTGCCCTGTGAAATGAAAGGTGCCATTCTTTATTTATTTATTTATTTATTCATTTATTCATTCATAACTGACAGCTTCGCGCTCCGCTCGTGCCCGGGCGGAAGAGGTGCTCCAATTCGGCTTAACTGTGACACACGCCCACCCTCCTCCCCCGGAGCTTCCATTCGGTTAAACTTAGGGGCCGCTTGGCACCGCCCGTGCCCGGGGAAGGTGCTCCTCTTCGGCTTACTGTGTCGCGAGCATGCCCTCCTCCTCCGGAGCTTCCATTCGGTTAAACTTAGGGGCCGCTTGGAACCGCCCGTGCCCGGGGAAGGTGCTCCTCTTCGGCTTACTGTGACGCGAGCATGCCCTCCTCCTCCGGAGCTTCCATTCGGTTAAACTTAGGGGCCGCTTGGCACCGCCCGCGCCCGGGGAAGGTGCTCCTCTACGGCTTAACTGCCACGCACGCCGGCCGGAGCTCTGGTACGGTCCGAACCGCGCGAAACGTCGCCACCGATCGTGTCCGGGGGAACGTGCTCTTCTTCGTCCACTCTTCTCTTCGCCCACGCTCTTCTTCGGCGCACGCCGGCCGTCTAACCGCTCCAGCGCCCCGTCGTGCCGCTCGGCGAAACTACAATGCCCCCGAATATTTTTTATACCCGCGAAGCACTGAACCCGCGAAAGGTGAACCGCGAAGTAGCGAGGGTTCACTGTATGTATAAGACCAAGACCTACAAAAAAGTCTCTTGGAGCAATGAGCTAGGTTTTACAGGAAGTCGGCCATTTTGAATTTATTAAAAGGGGGCGGGTCACCACAATGGACTTTGTGTAGAAATTATTATTGGGGCCCGAGCAGCGACCGCGGCGAGGTCCCTATTGTTTATGTAGAAATTATTATTAGGGCCCGAGCAGCGACCGCTACGAGGTCCCCATTGTTTTTGTGGAAATTTTTATTATTATTATTATTATTAGGGCCCGAGCAGTGACCGCTGCGAGGTCCCTATTGTTTTTCTAGAAATTGTTATTAGGGCCCGAGCTACGACGGCTGCGAGGTCCCTATTGTTTTTGTAGAAAATATTATTACTTTTATTATTATTATTATTATTATTATTAGGGCCTGAGCAGCGACCGCTGCGAAGTCCCTGTTGTTTTTGTAGAAATTATTATTATTATTATTTTTCCGATTGTACGATTGCATTTTTGACCCCCGAAACATGCACAAAAACTCACCAAACTTGGCAGTCTCATCGGGCATGGCGAGAAATTTGATATTTTAACGTCTAATATGAACAGGAAGTGAGTTATGAATTTTTGAAAGTCCGACTTTTGCCCTTTTTTGCATGTTTACAGGGGTCATTCTTTTGCACCCTGATCCTAAAGGCTTCATCTGATTGCCTTAAAATTCTGTCTGTAGCATCTTAAGACCTGGGACAAACACTGGGGCTAAAATCTTTTGTTTCCGAAATACTATATGACGGGGGCGGGGCTTCAAAGTTTTCACTTAAGATTTCCTTCGCCGCAATGGACAAAATGCTTAATAACTCTCCTGCACATGCTGCTAAAAATCCAAAACTTCACATATACATAAAGAGTCGGTACCTGAAGACATCTATATGTTTATATTCTGTTATACACCTTGCGCCAATCAATATCATTTTTTACATTTTGACGTACTGCACGGTGCCCTTTTAACGAATCCGATTGAAAATTGGCTAGAAAAGACTCAAGACATTGATCTTACTCTATCCCTATTTTTGTGACTTTCCTTCGAAGGGCGTGGCTATTGCGGTGCCGCACAGTCTGATTATTCTCCGTGGCAACAAAAGTTCCTGCAAAATGATTCAGATGATCCATCTTCTCGAAATTTTTCACATTTGAGGATATTCAGGCCCTGAAGACGGCTGCCAACTTATTTTTGATCGCAGTGGTAGCGCCACCAACTGGTTAAAACAAATACAAATTATTTTCGTTGATGTTTTTCTCCGGGCAGGTTAACAAAATCTACCTTATATTTGCTCGGATGAGTGTTTAGGCCTTGAGGATGTCACAATACGAAAGTCTTTCGCCTTCTTCAGAGTGTCACATGATGGTGTCTTGTGACCCGTCTTTATCAGCTGATGTTCCATGAGGGCGTGACTTACCTGTCACAAGAATGAAGGCAAGTCACGCCCCCCGCTGTCCGTTCACTCCGCCAAGATGCTGCTCCAGGTGGTAGAGAGGATGAAGGCTCCCTTGTCTCTGTTCATGGTTTTTATGCCTCGCTTGCAGATCTCAATGGCCTCTCTGATCCAGCGCTGTTGTTTGTTCTCTTCGGTGCGGATGACCCTGCCCTTCTCCCGGTCCATGATGTGGTTTTCCCTTTTGCAGTGGTCAGTGATTGCTGATTTGTAATGTTCATGTTGTGCTTGTTCTTTTACTGCTATGATTTTTCATTTTTTTGACAGGTAATTCACACCCTCATGGAACATCAGCTGATAAAGACGGGTCTCAAGACACCATCATGCGACACTCTGAAGAAGGCGAAAGACTCGCCGAAACATGTCAGGTAAAAAATTTACCTAAAACATAATTGTCTGCTTTTAATGAATCTGTCAAATATCAATAATAAGAAGACAAAATGAACCTAATACAAATAAATGAATGCTTAATAACTCCCCTGCACATGCTCCTAAAAATCCAAACCTTCACCTGTAAATAAAATGTCCCGACCTGAAGACATCTTAATGTTATTATTTTGTTATACACACAGCGCCGCCAAGTGGAATAAAAAATTTGTTTTTATTTTAATTTTCACGTACTGCACGGTGCCCTTTTGACGAATCCGACTGAAAATTAGTCAGAAAAGACTCAAGACAATGATCTTACTCTCTGCCGAGTTTTGTGACGTTTTGGCAAAAGGCGTGGCTATTACGGTGCTGAAAAGTCCGATTGTACTTTGTGGCAACAAAAGCTCCGGCAACATGACTGAGATGATCCTATCTTCTCGAAGTTGTACACATTTGAGGATACTTCAACCCTGAAGACATCTACCAACTTATTTTTCATCGTAGTAGTAGCGCCACCAACTGGTAAAAGCTAATACAAGTTATTTTCTTGGATGTTTTTCTCCGTGCAACTCAACAAGGTCGCCCTCATATATGCTCGGAGGACTGTTTCGTCCATGAGGATGTCACAATACGAAATTCATCCTTTTTCGTGAAAAGTTGTGGGAGTGGCATTGCACTGTCCGGCAATAAAACAACGCTGATTATGAGGTTCTAAATATGAACGACAACTCGTGAAACTTGACACACACATCAGGCAGAGCAAATTTATCAATATTTTATACGTTAGTTGTGCAGCTTTTTTTAAATGGCTCGCCATGGCCCTCGAGAAATGTTCAAAAAAGCAGCCCTGGTTGAGTGTTTCACCTCGCTTTTTGTAAATTTTATGGAGTACAGTGAACCCTCGGTTGTCGCGGTTAATGGGGACCGAGACCACCCGCGGAAACTGAAAATCCGCGAAGTAGCGGCGCACCTTCAAAAATGCTTAAAAAAAAATACAATATATATAATGAATATATATATATATAGATATATATATAGATATATATATATATATATATACAGAGAGAGAGAGAGAGTGAAATTCATGTTATAACAAAAAAAACAAATTATTATTAAAACGTATTATTTTTTTATTCCCCAGCCATTCTTTTTGTATTTATTTAATTACTCCGACTATTACCTGCTGGTACGCCGTCCGGTGTGCCCTGTGAAATGAAAGGTGGCATTCTTTATTTATTTATTTATTTATTCATTTATTCATTCATAACTGACAGCTTCGCGCTCCGTTCGTGCCCGGGCGGAAGAGGTGTTCCAATTCGGCTTAACTGTGACACACGCCCGCCCTCCTCCCCCGGAGCTTCCATTCGGTTAAACTTAGGGGCCGCTTGGCACCGCCCGTGCCCGGGGAAGGTGCTCCTCTTCGGCTTACTGTGACGCGAGCATGCCCGCCTCCTCCGGAGCTTCCATTCGGTTAAACTTAGGGGCCGCTTGGAACCGCCCGTGCCCGGCGAAGGTGCTCCTCTTCGGCTTACTGTGACGCGAGCATGCCCTCCTCCTCCGGAGCTTCCATTTGGTTAAACTTAGGGGCCGCTTGGAACCGCCCGTGCCCGGGGAAGGTGCTCCTCTTCGGCTTACTGTGACGCGAGCATGCCCTCCTCCTCCGGAGCTTCCATTCGGTTAAACTTAGGGGCCGCTTGGCACCGCCCGTGCCCGGGGAAGGTGCTCCTCTACGGCTTAACTGCCACGCACGCCGGCCGGAGCTCTTGTACGGTCCGAACCGCGCGAAACGTCGCCACCGATCGTGTCCGGGGGAACGTGCTCTTCTTCGTCCACTCTCCTCTTCGCCCACGCTCTTCTTCGGCGCACGCCGGCCGTCTAACCGCTCCAGCGCCCGTCGTGCCGCTCGGCGAAACTACAATGCCCCCAAATATTTTTTATACCCGCGAAGCACTGAACCCGCGAAAGGTGAACCGCGAAGTAGCGAGGGTTCACTGTATGTATAAGACCAAGACCTACAAAAAAAGTCTCTTGGAGAAATGAGCTAGGTTTTACAGGAAGTCGGCCATTTTGAATTTACTTAAAAGGGGCGGGTCACCACAATGGACTTTGTGTAGAAATTATTATTGGGGCCCGAGCAGCGACCGCGGCGAGGTCCCTATTGTTTATGTAGAAATTATTATTAGGGCCCGAGCAGCGACCGCTACGAGGTCCCCATTGTTTTTGTGGAAATTATTATTATTATTATTATTATTAGGGCCCGAGCAGTGACCGCTGCGAGGTCCCTATTGTTTTTCTAGAAATTGTTATTAGGGCCCGAGCTGCGACGGCTGCGAGGTCCCTATTGTTTTTGTAGAAAATATTAATACTTTTATTATTATTATTATTATTAGGGCCTGAACAGCGACCGCTGCGAAGTCCCTGTTGTTTTTGTAGAAATTATTATTATTATTATTTTTCCGATTGTTCGATTGCATTTTTGACCCCCGAAACATGCACAAAAATTCACCAAACTTGGCAGTCTCATCGGGCATGGCGAAAAATTTGATATTTTAACGTCTAATATGAACAGGAAGTGAGTTATGAATTTTTGAAAGTCCGACTTTTGCCCTTTTTTGCATGTTTACAGGGGTCATTCTTTTGCACCCTGATCCTAAAGGCTTCATCTGATTGCCTTAAAATTCTGTCTGTAGCATCTTAAGACCTGGGACAAACACTGGGGCTAAAATTTTTTGTTTCCGCAATACTATATGACGGGGGCGGGGCTTCGAAGTTTTCACTTAAGATTTCCTTCGCCGCAATGGACAAAATGCTTAATAACTCTCTTGCACATGCTGCTAAAAATCCAAAACTTCACATGTACATCAAGAGTCGGTACCTGAAGACATCTATATGTTTATATTCTGTTATACACCTTGCGCCAATCAATATCATTTTTTACATTTTGACGTCCTGCACGGTGCCCTTTTAACGAATCCGATTGAAAATTGGCTAGAAAAGACTCAAGACATTGATCTTACTCTATCCCTATTTTTGTGACTTTCCTTCGAAGGGCGTGGCTATTACGGTGCCGCAGAGTCTGATTATTCTCCGTGGCAACAAAAGTTCCTGCAAAATGATTCAGATGATCCATCTTCTCGAAATTTTTCACATTTGAGGATATTCAGGCCCTGAAGACGGCTGCCAACTTATTTTTGATCGGATGAGTGTTTAGGCCTTGAGGATGTCACAATACGAAAGTCTTTCGCCTTCTTCAGAGTGTCACATGATGGTGTCTTGTGGCCCGTCTTTATCAGCTGATGTTCCATGAGGGCGTGACTTACCTGTCACAAGAATGAAGGCAAGTCACGCCCCCCGCTGTCCGTTCACTCCGCCAAGATGCTGCTCCAGGTGGTAGAGAGGATGAAGGCTCCCTTGTCTCTGTTCATGGTTTTTATGCCTCGCTTGCAGATCTCAATGGCCTCTCTGATCCAGCGCTGTTGTTTGTTCTCTTCGGTGCGGATGACCCTGCCCTTCTCCCGGTCCATGATGTGGTTTTCCCTTTTGCAGTGGTCAGTGATTGCTGATTTGTAATGTTCATGTTGTGCTTGTTCTTTTACTGCTCTGATTTTTCATTTTTTTGACAGGTAAGTCACACCCTCATGGAACATCAGCTGATAAAGACGGTTCTCAAGACACCATCATGCGACACTCTGAAGAAGGCGAAAGACTCGCCGAAACATGTCAGGTAAAAAATTAACCTAAAACATAATTGTCTGCTTTTAATGAATCAGTCAAATATCAATAATAAGAAGACAAAATGAACCTAATACAAATAAATGAATGCTTAATAACGCCCCTGCACATGCTCCTAAAAATCCAAACCTTCACCTGTAAATAAAACGTCCCGACCTGAAGACATCTTAATGTTATTATTTTGTTATACACACAGCGCCGCCAAGTGGAATCAAAAATTTGTTTTTATTTTAATTTTCACGTACTGCACGGTGCCCTTTTGACGAATCCGACTGAAAATTAGTCAGAAAAGACTCAAGACAATGATCTTACTCTGTGCCGAATTTTGTGACGTTTTGGCAAAAGGCGTGGCTATTACGGTGCTGAAAAATCCGATTGTACTTTGTGGCAACAAAAGCTCCGGCAACATGACTCAGATGATCCTATCTTCTCGAAGTTGTACACATTTGAGGATACTTCAGCCCTGAAGACATCTACCAACTTATTTTTCATCGTAGTAGTAGCGCCACCAACTGGTAAAAGCTAATACAAGTTATTTTCTTGGATGTTTTTCTCCGTGCAACTCAACAAGGTCGCCCTCATATATGCTCGGATGACTGTTTCGGCCATGAGGATGTCACAATACGAAATTCATCCTTTTTCGTGAAAAGTTGTGGGAGTGGCATTGCACTGTTCGGCAATAAAACAACGCTGATTATGAGGTTCTAAATATGAACGACAACTCGTGAAACTTTACACACACATCAGGCAGAGCAAATTTATCAATATTTTATACGTTAGTTGTGCAGCTTTTTTGAAATGGCTCGCCATGGCCCTCGAGAAAAGTTAAAAAAAGAATAGAATAGAAATAGAAATCCCTTTATTGTCATTGTACTCAAGTGTGCAACGAGATTAGAGGGCTCCCCTCTCCAGTGCAATACAACAATAATACAGACAATATATAAATTAGATAAATAAATACGACAGTGCAATGGAATTCAGTACTGAATAGGGCATATAGAAACACATCACAATGCTGTTTTGCAAGGTTAGGGTGGTCTCGTGTGTGTGTGTGTGAGAGTTCAGTATGGAGATGGCTCTCGGAAAGAAACTGTTTCTCAGTCTATTGGTCCTTGATTTGATGCATCTGTAGCGCCTGCCAGAGGGCAACAGGTCGAACAGGTGTGAGTTTGGGTGGGTATTGTCTTTGACGATGTTGAGAGCCCTTCTGAGGCACCGGGCGGTGTAGATGTCCGACAGCGAGGGGAGAGGGCAGCCAATAATCCTTTGCGCTGTTTTGACTGTCCTCTGGAGCCTCACTCTGTCCGCCTCAGTGCAGCCGCTGTACCAGGTGGAGACACAGTACGTCAGCAGGCTCTCGATGGACGAGTGGTAGAAGGCCAGCAGCAGCTTCCTGTCCAGGTTGAATTTCCTGAGGACTCTCAGGAAGTGCAGACGTTGGCGGACCTTCTTTACCACTGCTGTGGTGTTGTGACTCCAAGAAAGGTCATCGGAGATCTGTACTCCCAGGAACTTGAACGTGTGGACCCTCTCCACACACACGCCTTCGATGCAGAGGGGGGGCGGCAGCGTCTTGTTCCTCCTGAAGTCGACGACAATCTCCTTTGTTTTAGCAGAGTTAAGGTGCAGTCTGTTGTCCTTGCACCAAGTTGTCAGTCTCCCTACCTCCTCTCTATAGGCTGTCTCGTCACCTTCCGAGATCAGACCGACCACTGTCGTGTCGTCAGCAAACTTGACGATGGTGTTGTTGCCGTGGGCCGGGCTGCAGTCGTAGGTGTAGAGGGCGTACAGGAGAGGGCTCAGCACGCATCCTTGGGGGGAACCGGTGCTCAGCATGAGGGTGGAGGACGTGTAGGGGCCGAGCAACACAGTCTGGGGTCTGTTGGTCAGAAAGTCCTTAATCCAGATGCGTGTGAGGGCAGGGAGGCCGAGAGTGTCCAGTTTGGCGACGAGGATGTCTGGGATGATCGTGTTGAATGCCGAGCTGTAGTCCACAAAGAGCATCCTTGCATAGCTCCGCTGTTGTTCCAGGTGGCCCAGCACAACATGCAGAGCAGCCCTGGTTGAGTGTTTCACCTCGCTTTTTGTAAATTTTATGGAGTACAGTGAACCCTCGGTTATCGCGGTTAATGGGGACCGAGACCACCCGCGAAAACTGAAAATCCGCGAAGTAGCGGCGCACCTTCAAAAATGCTTAAAAAAAAAATACAATATATATAATAAATATATAAATATATATATATATATATATATATATATATATATATATATATATATATACGGGGAGAGAGAGAGTGAAATTCATGTTATAACAAAAAAAACAAATTATTATTAAAACGTATTATTTTTTTATTCCCCAGCCATTCTTTTTGTATTTATTTAATTACTCAGACTTTTACCTGCTGGTACGCCGTCTGGTGTGCCCTGTGAAATGAAAGGTGCCATTCTTTATTTATTTATTTATTTATTCATTTATTCATTCATAACTGACAGCTTCGCGCTCCGCTCGTGCCCGGGCGGAAGAGGTGCTCCAATTCGGCTTAACTGTGACACACGCCCACCCTCCTCCCCCGGAGCTTCCATTCGGTTAAACTTAGGGGCCGCTTGGCACCGCCCGTGCCCGGGGAAGGTGCTCCTCTTCGGCTTACTGTGTCGCGAGCATGCCCTCCTCCTCCGGAGCTTCCATTCGGTTAAACTTAGGGGCCGCTTGGAACCGCCCGTGCCCGGGGAAGGTGCTCCTCTTCGGCTTACTGTGACGCGAGCATGCCCTCCTCCTCCGGAGCTTCCATTCGGTTAAACTTAGGGGCCGCTTGGCACCGCCCGTGCCCGGGGAAGGTGCTCCTCTACGGCTTAACTGCCACGCACGCCGGCCGGAGCTCTGGTACGGTCCGAACCGCGCGAAACGTCGCCACCGATCGTGTCCGGGGGAACGTGCTCTTCTTCGTCCACTCTTCTCTTCGCCCACGCTCTTCTTCGGCGCACGCCGGCCGTCTAACCGCTCCAGCGCCCCGTCGTGCCGCTCGGCGAAACTACAATGCCCCCGAATATTTTTTATACCCGCGAAGCACTGAACCCGCGAAAGGTGAACCGCGAAGTAGCGAGGGTTCACTGTATGTATAAGACCAAGACCTACAAAAAAGTCTCTTGGAGCAATGAGCTAGGTTTTACAGGAAGTCGGCCATTTTGAATTTACTTAAAAGGGGCGGGTCACCACAATGGACTTTGTGTAGAAATTATTATTGGGGCCCGAGCAGCGACCGCGGCGAGGTCCCTATTGTTTATGTAGAAATTATTATTAGGGCCCGAGCAGCGACCGCTACGAGGTCCCCATTGTTTTTGTGGAAATTATTATTATTATTATTATTAGGGCCCGAGCAGTGACCGCTGCGAGGTCCCTATTGTTTTTCTAGAAATTGTTATTAGGGCCCGAGCTGCGACGGCTGCCACATTGTTTGCCCTGGTTGTTTCAGTTAATAAATTCCCTTCACGTTACTGACCTCTCTGCCTCCTCGCCTTTTGGGTCCACCTCCTCCTCGCCGACCGGCGAGTCCTGACAGAATGACCCGACCAAAGAAGGACCCAGCGAGAGGCTCACGGCGGCGTCATGGATATTCAGGCCCTGAAGACGGCTGCCAACTTATTTTTGATCGCAGTGGTAGCGCCACCAACTGGTTAAAACAAATACAAATTATTTTCGTTGATGTTTTTCTCCGGGCAGGTTCACAAAATCTACCTTATATTTGCTCGGATGAGTGTTTAGGCCTTGAGGATGTCACAATACGAAAGTCTTTCGCCTTCTTCAGAGTGTCACATGATGGTGTCTTGTGACCCGTCTTTATCAGCTGATGTTCCATGAGGGCGTGACTTACCTGTCACAAGAATGAAGGCAAGTCACGCCCCCCGCTGTCCGTTCACTCCGCCAAGATGCTGCTCTAGGTGGTAGAGAGGATGAAGGCTCCCTTGTCTCTGTTCATGGTTTTTATGCCTCGCTTGCAGATCTCAATGGCCTCTCTGATCCAGCGCTGTTGTTTGTTCTCTTCGGTGCGGATGACCCTGCCCTTCTCCCGGTCCATGATGTGGTTTTCCCTTTTGCAGTGGTCAGTGATTGCTGATTTGTAATGTTCATGTTGTTGTCCATGACGCCGCCGGACGGACAACCCCCCTCAGCCTGCCGACCAACCCCGTGTCCTTCAAGTAGGTTCCATTTTCCGCTCGACGTCTGTTTCTCCCCTTTTGCCCCCCGATTACAGCACCGATTACCAGCCTGTCATACCCCCTCACCTGATCATAGATTCGGATTACGAGGACGATTTTGAGCACCAAGCCCTTTCACCCCCTCACGGTTCGAGTAAGTCCGGTCACGAGTTTGATTTTGAGCACCTTGCCCCTCACATTTTTTCCGATCCAGATCACGACTATGATTTTGAATATATTGCCACTCTCTTAGTCGCTCAGCGCAACGCGGAGTTATTTTTGAGCCGTCACCTTCCTCCCCCCGAGCCATTTGAGTTTTTCGCGACCACCTCCCACTCCCCCTCGCGCGCTTCACGTCCCAAATCCCGGAAGTCACGGTCACGTCGCGCACATCGTTCACCATCAGTTTCAGCACCGGATCACGCTCCCCTGGCGTCTCCTAGCTCGCGTTCACCAGCCCCCGCAGTCACGGTCCCTCAGGTCTCCCGTTTTCCTGATTCCCTATGGCGGCAGGCTGACAGGGATCAGGGCCCCCGGTTCGGCTGTGCCCGGATCGACTGCTGCGCCCGGCCCGCTGTCGCCTCCACGCCTGCAGCAGTGACCAATGCAGCTCCCGCTGCACGGACCCCGCCGCCTCCATGCGAGCCGCAGCCTCCAGAGTCCCGTGCCGACTCCTCGAAGGCGGCCGAGCCCCGTTCCGGCTCCCCGCCAGCTGCTGAGCCCTGTCCCGGCTCCCCGCCAGCTGCTGAGCCCAGTCCCGGCTCCCCGCCAGCTGCTGAGCCCTGTCCCGGCTCCCCGCCAGCTGCTGTGCCCTGTCCCGGCTCCCCGCCAGCTGCTGAGCCCTGTCCCGGCTCCCCGCCAGCTGCTGAGCCCAGTCCCGGCTCCCCGCCAGCTGCTGAGCCCAGTCCCGGCTCCCCGCCAGCTGCTGAGCCCAGTCCCGGCTCCCCGCCAGCTGCTGAGCCCAGTCCCGGCTCCCCGCCAGCTGCTGAGCCCAGTCCCGGCTCCCCGCCAGCTGCTGAGCCCAGTCCCGGCTCCCCGCCAGCTGCTGAGCCGTGTCCCGGCTCCCCGTCAGCGGCCGAGCCCCGTCCCGGGGCCCCAATGGCGATCCCAGCTCCCGATCCAGCGGAGCACGCTGTGCGCCCGAACCAAGTTCACGTTCAGGCGGAGCACATCCTGCCCCCGACCCAAGTTCACGTTCACGCGGAGCCCGTCCGGCGTCCGTCCCTAGTTCACGTTCAGGCGGAGCACGCTGTGCGTCCGTCCCAAGCTCACGTTCAGGCGGAGCACGCTGTGCGTCCGTCCCAAGCTCACGTTCAGGCGGAGCACGTTGTGCGTCCGTCCCAAGTCCACGTTCAGGGGAAGCACACCCTGCTTCCGACCCAGGTTCACGTTCAGGAGGAGCACGCTGCGCGTCCGTCCCAAGCTCACGTTCCGGCGGAGCACGTTGTGCGTCCGTCCCAAGCCCATGTTCCGGTGGGGCACGCCTTGCCTCCGCTCCAAGCTCACGTTTTGGCAGAACACGGCCCGCAGCCGTCACTCCCGGTCCCTGCACCCGTGGTGGACGACGAGCAGTCGCCTGCCGTATCGGTCCCAGCGGCGCCTGATGAAGCGCCGCCGCTCCCGGTCCCGGTGCCTGCGATGGACGACGGTCCGCCGCCGAGTCACGCCTCAGCCTCGGCGACGCACGACGACCCACCATCGCACCCCGCTCTGGCCTCGGCAGCATCCGACGACCCGTCGCCACTGCTCGCCTTGGCTCCGGCACAACGCTCGACGACCCACGGCCGCTCCTGGTTTCTGCCTCGGCGGTGGACGGCGACCCACCGCCGCTCCACATTCTTGTCTCGGCAGGGGTCGACGACCAGCCGCCGCTCCCGGTTCCGGTGCCCGCGATGGACGACGGTCCGCCGCCGCGTCACGCCTCAGTCTCGGCGACGCACGAGGACCCACCACCGCGCCCCGCTCTGGCCGCGGCAGCATCCGACGACCCGTCGCCACTGCTCGCCTTGGCCCCGGCGGCGCTCGACGGCCCGCGGCCGCTCTTGGTTCCTGCCTCGGCGGTGGACGACGACCCACCGCCGCTCCATGTTCTTGTCTCGGCAGGGATCGACGACCAGCCGTCACTCTGCGTTCCTGTGTCGGCGGGGTTCAACGATGGGCCGCCGCCCCACGTTCCGGTCTCGGCGGTGTTCGACGACCAGCCGTCGCTCCACGTTCCGGTCTCGGCGACGCTCGACGACCAGCCGCCGCTCCACGCTCCCGCCTCGGCGACGCTCGACGACCAGCCGCCGCTCCACGCTCCCGCCTCGGCGGGGCTCGACGACCAGCCGCCGCTCCGCGTTCCTGTCTCGGCGGGGCTCGACGACCAGCCGCCGCTCCACGTTCCTGTCTCGGCGGGGCTCGACGACCAGCCGCCGCTCCGCGTTCCTGTCTCGGCGGGGCTCGACGACCAGCCGCCGCTCCACGTTCCTGTCTCGGCGGGGCTCGACGACCAGCCGCCGCTCCACGTTCCTGTCTCGGCGGGGCTCGACAATCTGCCGCCGCTCCACGTTCCTGTCTCGGCAGGGTTCAACGACCAGCCGCCGCGCCACGTTCCTGACTCGGCGACGTTCCATGGCCTGCCGCCGCTCCTCGCCCCAGCTCCATCAGCGGACTTCATGTGGCGTTCGGGTCGTTCCGGACGTCCGCCTGAATGGCCCCAATGGGACGCACTGGCCTGGCCACCCTCACGGCCCCCTGAAGGGTCACGAAAAGACTCGCTGGTCTGGCCTCCCGGGAATCCGCCAGACCGGTCTCGATCACGGGTCGTTGACCCACCTCCCGACCCCTTCCGCCCACCCTCGTTCTTAGACATGGTTTTCCTTTTCTTTTCTTTTCCTTTTTTTTGGGACGTCTGGAATCCGTCCCTTGAGGGGGGGGTACTGTCATGATCCGCGTCGGGCATGACAGCCTTTTGTTATTGTTTTCATATGCATGCGGTTTTTGTTATTGTTTTTGTTGTTATTTTCTCCCCTCCTTCCTGCCATGTGCCTTTTCCTGTCTGTTTTGATCAGCTGAGCAGGGGCGTTTCCCCTCAGCACCTCGCCCTCACCAGCCACGCACCTGCTCCTCATCAACGATCACACACCTGCTCCCCATCTGCTCCCCTGATTACCGGACTACTTAAGCCTTCCATGCTCTCAACCCAGTGTCGGGTCATTGCCGAAAATCACGGACAGCCACGACCACCTTTGTTCACGTTCTGCTCCTTGTTCATGTTCATGCTCTGGTTCCCCTCTTCGTTCCCGTCTTTCAGTGTTGTTCCTCGCCCTGCCTCCCAGTCTGGTCACGTTAAGTTTGTCTTTTGTTATTTTTCACCCTGCCACATTGTTTGCCCTGGTTGTTTCAGTTAATAAATTCCCTTCACGTTACTGACCTCTCTGCCTCCTCGCCTTTTGGGTCCACCTCCTCCTCGCCGACCGGCGAGTCCTGACAGTGCTTGTTCTTTTACTGCTCTGATTTTTCATTTTTTTGACAGGTAAGTCACACCCACATGGAACATCAGCTGATAAAGACGGGTCTCAAGACACCATCATGCGACACTCTGAAGAAGGCGAAAGACTCGCCGAAACATGTCAGGTAAAAAATTAACCTAAAACATAATTGTCTGCTTTTAATGAATCAGTCAAATATCAATAATAAGAAGACAAAATGAACCTAATACAAATAAATGAATGCTTAATAACGCCCCTGCACATGCTCCTAAAAATCCAAACCTTCACCTGTAAATAAAACGTCCCGACCTGAAGACATCTTAATGTTATTATTTTGTTATACACACAGCGCCGCCAAGTGGAATCAAAAATGTGTTTTTATTTTAATTTTCACGTACTGCATGGTGCCCTTTTGACGAATCCGACTGAAAATTAGTCAGAAAAGACTCAAGACAATGATCTTACTCTCTGCCGAATTTTGTGACGTTTTGGCAAAAGGCGTGGCTATTACGGTGCTGAAAAGTCCGATTGTACTTTGTGGCAACAAAAGCTCCGGCAACATGACTCAGATGATCCTATCTTCTCGAAGTTGTACACATTTGAGGATACTTCAGCCCTGAAGACATCTACCAACTTATTTTTCATCGTAGTAGTAGCGCCACCAACTGGTAAAAGCTAATACAAGTTATTTTCTTGGATGTTTTTCTCCGTGCAACTCAACAAGGTCGCCCTCATATATGCTCGGATGACTGTTTCGGCCATGAGGATGTCACAATACGAAATTCATCCTTTTTCGTGAAAAGTTGTGGGAGTGGCATTGCACTGTTCGGCAAAAAAACAACGCTGATTATGAGGTTCTAAATATGAACGACAACTCGTGAAACTTTACACACACATCAGGCAGAGCAAATTTATCAATATTTTATACGTTAGTTGTGCAGCTTTTTTGAAATGGCTCGCCATGGCCCTCGAGAAAAGTTAAAAAAAGAATAGAATAGAAATAGAAATCCCTTTATTGTCATTGTACTCAAGTGTGCAACGAGATTAGAGGGCTCCCCTCTCCAGTGCAATACAACAATAATACAGACAATATATAAATTAGATAAATAAATACGACAGTGCAATGGAATTCAGTACTGAATAGGGCATATAGAAACACATCACAATGCTGTTTTGCAAGGTTAGGGTGGTCTCGTGTGTGTGTGAGAGTTCAGTATGGAGATGGCTCTCGGAAAGAAACTGTTTCTCAGTCTATTGGTCCTTGATTTGATGCATCTGTAGCGCCTGCCAGAGGGCAACCGGTCGAACAGGTGTGAGTTTGGGTGTATGTATATATATATATATATATGTATATATATGTATATATGTATATATATATGTATATATATGTATGTATATATATATATATATGTATATATATATATATGTATATATATATATATATATGTATGTATATATATATATATATGTATATATATATATATGTATATATATATATATATATGTATATATATATATATATATATGTATATATATATATATATATATGTATGTATATATATATATATATGTATGTATATATATGTATATATATGTATGTATATATATGTATGTATATATATATATATGTATGTATATATGTATGTATATATATGTATATATATGTATGTATATATATGTATGTATATATATGTATGTATATATATATATGTATGTATATGTATGTATATATATGTATATATATATGTATATATATATATATATGTATATATATATATGTATATATATATATGTATATATATATATGTATATATATATATGTATATATATATGTGTATATATATGTATATATATATATATATGTATATATATATATGTATATATATATATGTATATATATATATGTATATATATATATATGTATATATATATGTGTATATATATGTATATATATATATATATATGTATATATATATATGTATATATATATATATATATATATATATGTATGTATATATATATACGGGGAGAGAGAGAGAGAGAGAGAGTGAAATTCATGTTATAACAAAAAAAACAAATTATTATTAAAACGTATTATTTTTTTATTCCCCAGCCATTCTTTTTGTATTTATTTAATTACTCCGACTTTTACCTGCTGGTACGCCGTCCGGTGTTCCCTGTGAAATGAAAGGTGGCATTCTTTATTTATTTATTTATTTATTCATTTATTCATTCATAACTGACAGCTTCGCGCTCCGTTCGTGCCCGGGCGGAAGAGGTGTTCCAATTCGGCTTAACTGTGACACACGCCCGCCCTCCTCCCCCGGAGCTTCCATTCGGTTAAACTTAGGGGCCGCTTGGCACCGCCCGTGCCCGGGGAAGGTGCTCCTCTTCGGCTTACTGTGACGCGAGCATGCCCGCCTCCTCCGGAGCTTCCATTCGGTTAAACTTAGGGGCCGCTTGGAACCGCCCGTGCCCGGCGAAGGTGCTCCTCTTCGGCTTACTGTGACGCGAGCATGCCCTCCTCCTCCGGAGCTTCCATTTGGTTAAACTTAGGGGCCGCTTGGAACCGCCCGTGCCCGGGGAAGGTGCTCCTCTTCGGCTTACTGTGACGCGAGCATGCCCTCCTCCTCCAGAGCTTCCATTCGGTTAAACTTAGGGGCCGCTTGGCACCGCCCGTGCCCGGGGACGGTGCTCCTCTACGGCTTAACTGCCACGCACGCCGGCCGGAGCCCTGGTACGGTCCGAACCGCGCGAAACGTCGCCACCGATCGTG
Source organism: Idiotropiscis lumnitzeri (assembly GCF_059441095.1). Classification (NCBI taxonomy): domain Eukaryota; kingdom Metazoa; phylum Chordata; class Actinopteri; order Syngnathiformes; family Syngnathidae; genus Idiotropiscis; species Idiotropiscis lumnitzeri. Next base: position 835,460 of record NW_028283622.1, read on the forward strand.
TCCGGGGGAACGTGCTCTTCTTCGTCCACTCTCCTCTTCGCCCACGCTCTTCTTCGGCGCACGCCGGCCGTCTAACCGCTCCAGCGCCCGTCGTGCCGCTCGGCGAAACTACAATGCCCCCGAATATTTTTTATACCCGCGAAGCACTGAACCCGCGAAAGGTGAACCGCGAAGTAGCGAGGGTTCGCTGTATGTATAAGACCAAGACCTACAAAAAAGTCTCTTGGAGCAATGAGCTAGGTTTTACAGGAAGTCGGCCATTTTCAATTTACTTAAAAGGGGCGGGTCACCACAATGGACTTTGTGTAGAAATTATTATTGGGGCCCGAGCAGCGACCGCGGCGAGGTCCCTATTGTTTATGTAGAAATTATTATTAGGGCCCGAGCAGCAACCGCTACGAGGTCCCCATTGTTTTTGTGGAAATTATTATTATTATTATTATTAGGGCCCGAGCAGTGACCGCTGCGAGGTCCCTATCGTTTTTCTAGAAATTGTTATTAGGGCCCGAGCTGCGACGGCTGCGAGGTCCCTATTGTTTTTGTAGAAAATATTATTACTTTTATTATTATTATTATTATTATTATTAGGGCCTGAGCAGCGACCGCTGCGAAGTCGCTATTGTTTTTGTTGAAATTATTATTATTATTATTTTTCCGATTGTTCGATCGCATTTTTGACCCCCGAAACATGCACAAAAACTCACCAAACTTGGCAGTCTCATCGGGCATGGCGAAAAATTTGATATTTTAACGTCTAATATGAACAGGAAGTGAGTTATGAATTTTTGAAAGTCCGACTTTTGCCCTTTTTTGCATGTTTACATGGGTCATTCTTTTGCACCCTGATCCTAAAGGCTTCATCTGATTGCCTTAAAATTCTGTCTGTAGCATCTTAAGACCTGGGACAAACACTGGGGCTAAAATCTTTTGTTTCCAAAATACTATATGACGGGGGCGGGGCTTCGAAGTTTTCACTTAAGATTTCCTTCGCCGCAATGGACAAAATGCTTAATAACTCTCATGCACATGCTGCTAAAAATCCAAAACTTCACATGTACATAAAGAGTCGGTACCTGAAGACATCTATATGTTTATATTCTGTTATACACCTTGCGCCAATCAATATCATTTTTTACATTTTGACGTACTGCACGGTGCCCTTTTAACGAATCCGATTGAAAATTGGCTAGAAAAGACTCAAGACATTGATCTTACGCTATCCCTATTTTTGTGACTTTCCTTCGAAGGGCGTGGCTATTGCGGTGCCGCAGAGTCTGATTATTCTCCGTGGCAACAAAAGTTCCTGCAAAATGATTCAGATGATCCATCTTCTCGAAGTTTTTCACATTTGAGGATATTCAGGCCCTGAAGACGGCTGCCAACTTATTTTTGATCGCAGTGGTAGCGCCACCAACTGGTTAAAACAAATACAAATTATTTTCGTTGATGTTTTTCTCCGGGCAGGTTCACAAAATCTACCTTATATTTGCTCGGATGAGTGTTTAGGCCTTGAGGATGTCACAATACGAAAGTCTTTCGCCTTCTTCAGAGTGTCACATGATGGTGTATTGTGACCCGTCTTTATCAGCTGATGTTCAATGAGGGCGTGACTTACCTGTCACAAGAATGAAGGCAAGTCACACCCCCCGCTGTCCGTTCACTCCGCCAAGATGCTGCTCCAGGTGGTAGAGAGGATGAAGGCTCCCTTGTCTCTGTTCATGGTTTTTATGCCTCGCTTGCAGATCTCAATGGCCTCTCTGATCCAGCGCTGTTGTTTGTTCTCTTCGGTGCGGATGACCCTGCCCTTCTCCCGGTCCATGATGTGGTTTTCCCTTTTGCAGTGGTCAGTGATTGCTGATTTGTAATGTTCATGTTGTGCTTATTCTTTTACTGCTCTGATTTTTAATTTTTTTGACAGGTAAGTCACACCCTCATGGAACATCAGCTGATAAAGACGGGTCTCAAGACACCATTATGCGACACTCTGAAGAAGGCGAAAGACTCGCCGAAACATGTCAGGTAAAAAATTTACCTAAAACATAATTGTCTGCTTTTAATGAATCAGTCAAATATCAATAATAAGAAGACAAAATGAACCTAATACAAATAAATGAATGCTTAATAACTCCCCTGCACATGCTCCTAAAAATCCAAACCTTCACCTGTAAATAAAATGTCCCGACCTGAAGACATCTTAATGTTATTATTTTGTTATACACACAGCGCCGCCAAGTGGAATCAAAAATTTGTTTTATTTTAATTTTCACGTACTGCACGGTGCCCTTTTGACGAATCCGACTGAAAATTAGTCAGAAAAGACTCAAGACAATGATCTTACTCTCTGCCGAGTTTGTGACGTTTTGGCAAAAGGCGTGGCTATTACGGTGCTGAAAAGTCCGATTGTACTTTGTGGCAACAAAAGCTCCGGCAACATGACTCAGATGATCCTATCTTCTCGAAGTTGTACACATTTGAGGATACTTCAGCCCTGAAGACATCTACCAACTTATTTTTCATCGTAGTAGTAGCGCCACCAACTGGTAAAAGCTAATACAAGTTATTTTCTTGGATGTTTTTCTCCGTGCAACTCAACAAGGTCGCCCTCATATATGCTCGGAGGACTGTTTCGGCCATGAGGATGTCACAATACGAAATTCATCCTTTTTCGTGAAAAGTTGTGGGAGTGGCATTGCACGGTTCGGCAATAAAACAACGCTGATTATGAGGTTCTAAATATGAACGACAACTCGTGAAACTTGACACACACATCAGGCAGAGCAAATTTATCAATATTTTATACGTTAGTTGTGCAGCTTTTTTTAAATGGCTCGCCATGGCCCTCGAGAAATGTTCAAAAAAGCAGCCCTGGTTGAGTGTTTCACCTCGCTTTTTGTAAATTTTATGGAGTACAGTGAACCCTCGGTTATCGCGGTTAATGGGGACCGAGACCACCCGCGAAAACTGAAAATCCGCGAAGTAGCGGCGCACCTTCAAAAATGCTTAAAAAAAATATACAATATATATAATAAATATATAAATATTTATATTTATATATATATATATATATATATACGGGGAGAGAGAGAGAGAGAGAGAGTGAAATTCATGTTATAACAAAAAAACCAAATTATTATTAAAACGTATTATTTTTTTATTCCCCAGCCATTCTTTTTGTATTTATTTAATTACTCCGACTTTAACCTGATGGTACGCCGTCCGGTGTGCCCTGTGAAAAAAAGGTGGCATTCTTTATTTATTTATTCTTTCATAACGGACAGCCTCGCGCTCCGCTCGTGCCCGGGCGCAAGAGGTGCTCCAATTCGGCTTAACTGTGACACACGCCCGACCTCCTCCGGAACTTCCATTCGGTTAAACTTAGGGGCCGCTTGGCACCGCCCGTGCCCGGGGAAGGTGCTCCTCTTCGGCTTACTGTGACGCGAGCATGCCCTCCTCCTCCGGAGCTTCCATTCAGTTAAACGTAGGGGCCGCTTGGAACCGCCCGTGCCCGGGGAAGGTGCTCCTCTTCGGCTTACTGTGACGCGAGCATGCCCTCCTCCTCCGGAGCTTCCATTCGGTTAAACTTCGGGGCCGCTTGGAACCGCCCGTGCCCGGGGAAGGTGCTCCTCTTCGGCTTACTGTGACGCGAGCATGCCCTCCTCCTCCGGAGCTTCCATTTGGTTAAACTTAGGGGCCGCTTGGCACCGCCCGTGCCCGGGGAAGTGTTAAAGAAATTTAAGTTTGTATGTTCATCTGTTAGTTTTGTTGTTTAGTTTGTCATCTTAGCAAGTTTCAAACTATAACTAATCTTACAGGCCCCCTTTGTTGCACATGCATTCGTATCTTTCTGGCCTCTAATTAAACCTTCGACAGCTACGGGTGCCAGGTACGGCCTCATCGCGAATGTGACTCCCCAACGCCAGAACCCTTTTCTGTAAACACCTCCCTTGGGGTGTTGATGACCTCTTTAACCCTTCGTAGATAATGTTGGGGCCCGAGGCCTCTTAAGGCTGTAACTTATGCATTTAGGGAGGTCCAACACAAGGCTTGGTATTTCTAAAGCAACAATATCGTCATGGCCATAAAATAAGTTCAACATGTTAAGCCTTGTGAAAATACACTACACAGGTCAAATGAAGTTCAGAGTGAACATGCTCCCTTTTGCTGTTAGAATAAGCAGAAGTATGAACAAAAGGTGTCTTGTAAGCTGAAACCGTTAGAATAGGCAGGAAGAGGGTGGGCAAGTGGGATGGAGTCAAATGTCAAGTTTTCCATTCTGTATGTATTGCATATTCAAATTGCTTATGCTGATGCAAATATAAACCATGTGTGCAGTCGAACACGCTGGCTTCGCCTCGGAGTTCGAGGGCTGCCCCGCGCGGAAATGACAGACAATCTTGGCTGGTTGATTCATTTGTTCAGGCTTGTTTTGATAGAAACATCCTTAACATTACTTGGTCCTTCGAATGCCGGATGAAAACGTGTGATCTGCGGTGGACGATTGACGACGACTGAAAACGGCGCCATCGTGAAAAGTCCTCTCTTCCAGGAGGCCGGTCCTCGGCCATCCTCCACCGGAGAGAACACAGACTTCATCCATGAACCGCGAGTGTCTCGACCAGCGGAGAGATTGTCACAGGTCAGTGGTTGTATACAACAGATAGTAAAAAACTTTTTTGGGTTTTTGAAGGATAGTAGGGTTTCAGGGAGTTCCTTTACCCGAAGAGATAGTACATCTTAGCTTAGCTATTTTCTGGAAGAAATACAGATTTAACTTTGCTATTTTGGAAGACTTGTTGGAAGACTCGGACAGTACAGAATTAACTGTTGTTTATTCTGGAAGGCAGATTAAGGCATTCCTTGTCTGGTAGAGAGTACAAGTGTAGTTGATTATATCTGCTCGGATAGTACAGAATTAACTGTTGTTTTTTCTGGAAGACAGATTTAGGGGTCCTTATTTCTGGTAGAGTACAGATGTAATTATTACTATATTTGGAAGTGATAGTACAACGTTTGTTATTTATAGAAGACGAAAATAGTTTATCTATTTTCACAGACACAGAACTGATCAATCTGTGAGTGTGTATGTGTATTGTATGAATGTCCAACGTTTGAGAAATCTAAAACTGACCGAGGGTTGTGAGTAAAAACACCCAGGAATACCCGCTCCAAATTGGGAGTAGAAGCTTGGTATTCAACCCAAAGTCAGGCAATTTGAATTTTTCTCAACACTGAGGAACCATAACTAGACACCATAACAATTAAGACTGTCAGAAATGGCGGCAGAATTGATGAAGGAAGTTAACTGTCAACTTTCCGAATTTGAAATAAAGGAAAAATGTAGGTTAGTTGAAATTGAAAAATATTGATTAGCTTCTCGTTTGTAGCTGTTCAATGTTGAGAACTGTGTGTGTTGTTTTGTGTGTCTGAGTCTGACTATGTGTGTGTGTGAGAACAAAGAAGAGAAAGGGTGGGGGTTGAGTCAGTGAGCTGGAGTGTGTGCGATTGGGGATTACTAATACCACTTGGTATTTTATCCCATGTAATACAGTAGGATTATAAACAGCAGACTGTTGTGGATGTAATAGACAAGAAATCTCCACCTGAAAAAGTTGAAGTGAGAATTGCCACAACAGGAAAATTGAGTTGCTGTCCTACTGATGAGAAACCAGTTTTTAGAACACCCTAGGTGTTGACAAACTGGTCCAATTTTCTAAAATTGGGGTATTGGGTAGTATAGTAAAGTCCAGGGAAACTTTGCAGTGTAGAGATTGGAAGTTAATAAGAAAAGAAAAGGAATGTGTAAAGAAAGAAAAAGAATGTGTAGAAAAGGGAAAGGAACAATTAATGTTCCATAGAAAGGATTGATGAAGTCCAAATGATAGGGCAAGTGAGAAAGGTGTCATAGGCAGATTTGCAAGTGGAAAACTGTATAGAGTAACAGAATGAGAACCTATGTGGTTGAGGGATGTAAGACACTGAGTTGGTTGCATGAATTGAAAGAGAGAAGTAGGTGTTATGAAAGATGGAATGAAGGTTTTGAAAGTGAACATGAGGAATCTTTGCAAAAGCATAGGTGTTTCCTGATTTTGAATTTTAAGTGGTGTCAAACCTGAGGTGCGGGGGCAGAATTTGGTTCTCTAACTGAGAGGCAAGGTAGGTTGAGAAGGAAAAGCGTAAGTGAAATAGGATGAGCGGAAAGTTAAGAGGGGGTTGGAGATGACTGAGAGGTAAAGTAGGTTGGGCAGATGCCAGAAGGAAAGCGTAAGTGAATTGGAACGAGCGGAAAGTTTAGGGGGAAGGAGCTGTTGCCATTGGCTTGAGATTGCCTGCTCGTAAATTGGCAGGGAGGAGTGGCCAGTAAACTGGAGCCTTTGGTAGGGGGCGTAACCCCTGGCAGCTTGGTTGCCTGGGGACCGCGTGATTGGCGTATGAACAGTGAGGCCCCCCCCCTCCCTTCTTTTTCTGCTGTGAGCGTCTAGGATAGGCTTGCACACGAGGGCGGCCAAGGAGAAGACGAGTAATTTACATAATGAATGAAGGGTTTGAGAACTTGTTTTAAGGAAGTGTACGATTGGGAAAATGAATGACTAGGCCGGGACCCCAGTGGGGCTTCGGACTGCGAGTTGATGTCCAAACCTCTGGATTCCCCCTCTGACAGTGACAACAGTGAGGACATTGAGGAAGATATTAAACATATGTTTGACCTCGAGAATTACTTAATGCGTCATCAAACTGAACCGATGAGATGCAGCTGTTAAAAAAGGAAGTCACATATTTAGGCCGCATTTTGACTGAAAAGGGGCGCATTTTTGGTGACAAGCAAAAAGAAGGCGTTGCCCGAGCCCTAAAACCAATAACAAAGAAGTAAATGATGTCCCTTATAGGTGTACGCAATTATTGCCAGGCATGGATTGCAAAGTACTTAGAAATCACACGACTATTGCTGGACATCATTTATGACAAGCCAATGACATTTGAGGAAAAAAAAAATGTTTGAACACTTGAGGTTGACAAGCTTTTGAACTTGTCAAGTGTGAACTCATTGATTAAGATGTATTAGCACTACCAAATTACTATGAGCCATTTGAGCAAACAGTGACTGCAAAAAATGGTTTCATGACCTTGTGTGGCTGCAGACGCGCAGGGCTCATGAAATCACTTGCATATTAGTCACAACAATTGGATCAAGCAGCCTTCACCCACCACATTCACATTGCACGGCGACCTAATTGTCACATTACACTGATAAGGTGCGCTCAGCCCAGCGTCACTTTTTCCCGCACCAGTAGAAGGCACACCACACGACTGTGGAAGCCGAGTCCAAATTATCACCAAACAGCGACCTGACCTCTTGGACACCTTTCTCCCGACTGGAGAGACAGTTTTTTGACGGCCGCAAAGGGGTGGGAATTTTTTTTTTAACAAAGCATTTTGTTTCAAGGGATATTAAAATCTGTATGTGCAGGACAAGCAGCAGAAACTTCTGTGCTGATCCAGAATTGTAAGATGTTTTCTAAAAAACATTTTACAATTTGGACTGACTGCCAAGATATATGTTTATGTGTTCTGTCGACATTGGGCAAACGGCGTTTTAAAAAAATCACAAAAGATGAAAGAAAAGTTGTGCATAAAGCACGTCTAAATAAGTATTTGTAAATGCAAAATTTTCTGAACAGAAAATGAAACGATTACAATTGAATACTGCCTCGCTGACAATGCAGCAAGGGGTAATGCACACACACACACACACACACACACACACACACACACACGCAGCAAATCAACTTGACAATTTGATCTCACGCCAGGGAAAAATACACCACTAATTGAATGCACACATTGGGAGAAAAAAGGTGCAAACATTGCTGAGGAAATTGTTCCCACATATAGACTTTTCAACAAAAAACTTTTTTTTAGACAAAGTGTTAGTTGTTTGGGTTGCAATATTGTTTGGTTATAATTAATGTGTTTTCAAAATGGATTACGTTGTTTCCAACAACACATGATGATGTTAAAACAGTTGGAAAAAGTGTTGTGTAATCGAATTATCCTGACATTTGGAATTTCAAGAGTGATTTAAAGTGAAAATGATGCATTTTGTGAATAATGTTTGTAACAAGTGGGACAGTTGTTGCAAAATTGACTCAAAGCGTCATTTTGCATACAGTCTGCAGGACTTGTGGAACGCACGAATGGAACTGACTTATCAAGACAAAGAAAAAAAAAAGAGACAATGGCCAGACTGTGTTTCAATCACAGCAATGAGGATAGTGCCAGCCGAAGGAAGGACACTATCCCCTTTTTATCCTATATGGCCTCACACATAGACTCTCAGGTTCATCAGAACCACCAGCGACTGGCACATCTGTCCCAGTCCACATGAAAGACATGTTTGACCACAATTACTGGCCAGTGTGTTTTGATCCACAGATAAACCACGTCCATGTGGGAGACCAACTCTTCCTCAAGGTGCTGAAACGACCTCGTTGGGACAGTGAACGCTGGGACGGCCCTCATCAGGTGATTGCAGTGACCCCGACGGCAGCAAAGGTCGAGGGGCGTGGCGGCTGGAACCATCAGTCGCAGTGCAAGCTTCTCCGGTCCCTGCTGAAGGCTGAGCGACGCAAGTCCCTTGGAGAGGATCTCCACCACGTACACTCCAATGTACCAACAAAAGACCACAGTTGGAAAGAGGGTTTTCCGTGGCAAACACACCCCTCTCGGAAGGATGGAGCAAGCCGCCGAACAGCAACTGGGCACTGCCCTGTCGACCAGATGCATCATCTACTTCCTTGCAGGGCTGTGCCTGGTCAGCGCACAACCTCGAGACCAGGACAACGTCAAACGCAGACGAGTTGCACAGGCGCAGACTGCTGACTACACGCACATCAAATAAAACCTGCAGCCTCTGAAAAAACGCTCAAGGTCACTGATTCATGTAACTTGCATCACAGAAAAGAGTTGCAGTTGTGAATGTTTGATGTTCCGGGTTTATTTTGTACATACATGTATTGGACCAAAAACTGCATTAGCTTTGCTTTATTATCTTTTAATTGTTATTATTTTTTTGGGCTTCTCGTTCGGGGCATGGGTTTCTACCCTTTTCTCCAAGAATTTTTGAGTTTTTGGGTAGTTTTTCTCCCCCCTCAAGCGACAGCCTTTGATGATGAGATTTGAAACTTGATAAACAGGTGGGATATGTTAAAGAAATTTAAGTTTGTATGTTCATCTGTTAGTTTTGTTGTTTAGTTTGTCATCTTAGCAAGTTTCAAACTATAACTAATCTTACAGGCCCCCTTTGTTGCACATGCATTCGTATCTTTCTGGCCTCTAATTAAACTTTCGACAGCTACGGGTGCCAGGTACGGCCTCCTCGCGAATGTGACTCCCCAACGCCAGAACCCTTTTCTGTAAACACCTCCCTTGGGGTGTTGATGACCTCTTTAACCCTTCGTAGATAATGTTGGGGCCCGAGGCCTCTTAAGGCTGTAACTTCTGCATTTAGGGAGGTCCAACACAAGGCTTGGTATTTCTAAAGCAACAATATCGTCATGGCCATAAAATAAGTTCAACACGTTAAGCCTTGTGAAAATACACTACACAGGTCAAATGAAGTTCAGAGTGAACTTTTGCTGTTAGAATAAGCAGAAGTATGAACAAAAGGTGTCTTGTAAGCTGAAACCGTTAGAATAGGCAGGAAGAGGGTGGGCAAGTGGGATGGAGTCAAATGTCAAGTTTTCCATTCTGTATGTATTGCATATTCAAATTGCTTATGCTGATGCAAATAAAAACCATGTGTGCAGTCGAACACGCTGGCTTCGCCTCGGAGTTCGAGGGCTGCCCCGCGCGTAAATGACAGACAATCTTGGCTGGTTGATTCATTTGTTCAGGCTTGTTTTGATAGAAACATCCTTAACAGGAAGGTGCTCCTCTACGGCTTAACTGCGACGCACGCCGGCCGGAGCTCTGGTACGGTCCGAACCGCGCGAAACGTCGCCACCGATCGTGTCCGGGGGAACGTGCTCTTCTTCGTCCACTCTCCTCTTCGCCCACGCTCTTCTTCGGCGCACGCCGGCCGTCTAACCGCTCCAGCGCCCTGTCGTGCCGCTCGGCGAAACTACAATGCCCCCGAATATTTTTTAGACCCGCGAAGCACTGAACCCACGAAAGGTGAACCGCGAAGTAGCGAGGGTTCACTGTATGTATAAGACCAAGACCTACAAAAAAGTCTCTTGGAGCAATGAGCTAGGTTTTACAGGAAGTCGGCCACTTTGAATTTACTTAAAAGGGGGCGGGTCACCACAATGGACTTTGTGTAGAAATTATTATTGGGGCCCGAGCAGCGACCGCGGCAAGGTCCCTATTGTTTTTGTAGAAATTATTATTAGGGCCCGAGCAGCGACTGCTACGAGGTCCCCATTGTTTTTGTGGAAATCATTATTATTTTTATTATTATTATTAGGGCCCGAGCAGTGGCCGCTGCGATGTCCCTATTGTTTTTCTAGAAATTGTTATTAGGGCCCGAGCTGCGACGGCGGCGAGGTCCCTATTGTTTTTGTAGAAATTATTATTAGGGCCCGAGCAGCAACCGCTACGAGGTCCCCATTAACCGCGATAACCGAGGGTTCACTGTATTACTCTTACTCGATCTTGGCGCCGCTTTTGACACTTGATCATAACATATTATTAAAACGCCTTGAAACTTGTGTTGGCATTTCAGGTTCAGCGCTTTCTTGGATTAATTCGTATCTGTCGGAGACGACGCACCGTGTAATTCATGGCAATGCGTCTTCTGATCTTTGTAAGATCACACGCGGAGTTCCGCAGGGATTGGTACTAGATGCTACCGCTTGGTGATATTATACGGAAATATCACATTAGTTTTCATTGTTATGCTGATGATACGCAATTATACATGCCGTTGGATATAACGAATCCGTGTGATTGCTATAAATTAGAGGCATGCCTTGCCGAAATTAAACTATGAATGTCTTTCAATTTTTTGCGTCTTAACTCAGATAAAACCGAGATGCTGATCATTGGACCAGCGCGTCATCTGTACCTTTTTCAAAGACACCACTATGAGTATCGATAAATTGCCCAAAAGGATTCAACAAAAAATCTCGGTCTTATATTTGACACAACTATGTCGTTTCAAATGCACATTAAAAATATTACTAGAACTGCATTTGTTCATCTGCGTAACATTGCTAAAATTCGCCCAATTCTATCAACCTGTGATGCAAAAATCTTAATCCATGCGTTTGTTACGTCTCGCCTCGACTATTGTAACGTTTTGCTCTCGGGTCTCCCCATGTCTAGTATTAAAAGTTAGTTCAAAATGCAGCAGCTAGACTCTTGACTAGAACGAGAAAGTTTGATCATATTACCCCGATACTTGCCAATTTGAATTGGCTTCCGGTCCACTTGAGATGTGATTTTAAAGTTCTGCTACTTGCCTATAAAATATTGCATGGCTTAGCACCTTCCTATCTCGTTGACCTCGTGGTACCATATGTTCCGTCCCGAAACCTTCGCTCACAAAATGCTGGTCTTTTAGTGATCCCGCGAGCCAAAAAGAAGTCCACAGGTTCTAGAGCGTTCTCTATTCGGGCACCAATGCTTTGGAATGTATTACCCTCAGGTATTAGAGGCGCCACCTCAGTAGAAATGTTCAAAACACTATTAAAGACGCATTTATACTCTTGTGCATTTAGTTGAACTATTTGTTGGCCTGTTTACTGCCGCTTTTTCTCTTATCTTCTCTTTTCTGCCCCCTTTTCCCCGGCTGGGGGATTAGGTGACGGTCACCCACTAGGAAGTTTAAGGCATTGACAAACTGGGCATGCACCTGTTCCAGTGATGTCGTCTTCCTGCAGCGCGACATTTATTTATATACTTTAGCATCTAATTTAATTATTTGTTGGCCTGTTTACTGCGGCTTCTCCTCTTTTCTGCCCCCTCTTCCCCTGCTTGGGAATTAGGTGATGGTGACCTGCTATGAAGATTACGGCACTGACCAACCGGGGAGGGACCTTCTCTGCCGAAGTCGTCTTCATGCAGCACCTCTTCTGATTTCCCTATATTTCAGCACTTCGTTGAACTACTTGTTGGCCTGTTTACTATTTCTGTTCTTTTTTTTCTGTTCCCAATTCCACGGCTTGGGAATTAGGTGATGGTGATTCACTTGGAAGTGGCTGTTCTGAATTTACCCCAAACTGACTATTTCAAGATCAAAGGCTCAACCTCGGATATGCTGCCATGGCGATTACGGTCCTGGATGAGGACCCACTCCACTAAAGTCATCTTCCTGCAGCACTTCATTTAATTGACTCTCACATTATCTCATCTAACATTGTATAGCATCATTGTATGTGTCAAATGTTGCCCACTTGGCATCCAAAGCAGCCTGGTCATCCTGGAAGGGGGTTTCCCCCCCATCTGTGGTCCCTTCTCAAGTTTTCTCACTTTTCCCCCAATGGGGTTTTGAGTTTTTCCTTGCCCTCCTGGGGGTTAAGATCAGTGGATGTTGATTGTGGTTATGTAAAGCCCTTTGAGACTGTCTGTGATTAAGGGCTATACACATAAAATTGACTTGACTCGACTTGGACCAGAATAGAAGTGGATGAGGGAAAAAGGGAGGGGCGGTGTTGACTGATATTGTGCAGATGGAAGTAGGCTGACCGGGTTGTGTTATTATGCTTATGGAAAGATAGAGTGCTGTCAAGGATGACACCCAGACTCTTGACCTGAGGGGATGGGAAAACAATGGAGGGGCCAACAGGAATGGGAAAACTGCCAACTTTGGATTGTATTGATTTTGTACTGAAAAGAATAACTTCTGTTTTGTCGCTGTTAAGCCTCATGAAATTATTAGAAAACCAGTCATTGATTTCAGATAGACAGGAGGTGACGGAGGTGGGAGGGAGTGATATGCTGGGTTTGCAGGAGAACTAGAGCTGGGTGTCATCCGCGAAGCAATGGAAAGCGATATTGAATTTTCGGAAAATGCTGCCAAGGGGAAGGAGGTATATGATAAATAATAGGGGGGCCAGGACCGAGCCTTGGGGCAAACCTGAGGTGACTGGGAGGGACTTTGATGAGAAATATTTAAGCTGGATGAACTGAGTGCGGTCTTTGAAGTATGAATGGAACCAGTTGAGGGCGGTGTGGGTGATGCCGATGGAAGAAAGTCTTTTGAGAAGGATGGTGTGTGAGATGGTGTCAAAGGCCGCAGTCAGGTTAAGAAGGATGACAATGGAGAATGAATCTGAGTCAGCTGCAATGAGGAGAGCAGAGGTGACCTTGAGTAGAGTTGATTCAGTGCTGTGAAGTGCACGGAAACCGGACTGAAAGGGTTATTGCAGGTGAGATGAGAGTGGAGTTGAGTGGCGACTACATTATCTAGGACTTTTGAAATGAATGGTAGGTAGGAAATAGGGCGGAGGTTCAGGAAATAGTACTGAGCGGCTTTTTCTTAATCTCATGAGAAAATGTACTTGGGCAAGCACAGTCGAAAAGAGTCGTGCGTTATCTCAGCCCAGCCTCACATTCTTCCCCCGGCACGGGTCTACGTCCAAGGGAAGGTCCTCTCCAGATTAATCATTGTCTGGATGGTTGATTCCCAGCTGGTCCCCAAGACTGGTATTCCACGGCTGGCCTTCTCCGGCGGGCAGTCTCTCCGTCTCTTCTGCTGGTATTCCCCTGTAATCTTGTCAGTGTGCATGTATGTGTGCTCCAAAATCAAATTATGTCTTTCAGAATATGTTTTTGCAATGGCGTCCCCTTGAACCCTCCAATCAATCAATCAAATTTTATTTATAAGAGCACTTTTCATACATAAAATGCGGCTCAAAGTGCTGTACAATAAAAACATCCAAATTACAACGAAAAACTAAAACCCATTCCACCCACTCAACATAAACACAAGACACATCCACATACACGCCTGAACTCGCACACACACAGAACACTCGCATTCACACAACTTAATAAACCATCTTAGTAGAAAGACAGGGTAAGGCACAGAGAAACCATATGAGAAAATGTACCCAGGGTAGGTCATCCGCGCTGAGAGGGATGACGGCTCACGCCCACAGGGAGCTGCGCCAACACACAGACCCCTAGCCCAGACTGACCGGGGTAGACCCTACACATAGTGCAGAGGGCCCCGGTCCGCCGGGCCTAAGGAGCCTCCGGGATGAAGCCCCCTGTGAGAAGGCCAGCCACACCTCCCAGCGCGGAGGCCCCCCTTGAGGAAACACTGGAGCTAAAATATATAAAAGAAAATGATAATGCTAAACAAAAAAGAAGCTAAAAATTAAAGGACAATAATATAAAAAGACGAAGCTAAAATATATAAGAAAAATTATGATACTAAAAGACAGAGAAGAAGCTAAAAATTAAAAGACAATAATATAAAACGACGCAGCTAAAATATATAAGAAAAATGATGATACTAAAAGACAAAGAAGCTAAAAAAAATTAAAGACAATGATAATATATAAAATGACAATCCTGAATTAAAAGACTAAGATAAATTATTTAAAAGCCAAACAAAAAAGGTGAGTCTTGAGCAGGGGTGGGCAATTATTTTTTCCATGGGGCCACATAAGAAACATTAAATATTGTGGAGGGCCGGGCCAAAAGGCTGAACTCAATTCTGCATAATATTAATTGTATTTCTTTTTTAAAAAGCAGTAAATAGCACTGTTTTGACAAGCTGGCATTAAAGTTAAGCAATGAAACTAAATACCAAATAAACTGAAAAAATGAGGTTGCCTTACAAAAATGTATTCATTCAAATTTCTCAACACAATGGTAGACATAATATTAACATTTTTTACTATTTGTGACTCATATTAGTAAACATATTCTGTCACATTCACTTCAAAACACATTTTGAGTTCCATATACTGTTGGATAGTTGTGTAAAGGTTCTGAGCATTTTAAAGACATCACAATATTGTCTTTTTGCACCAAACATTAAGCAAGATACAACATATTGACTGTCACTGAACTGTGATTTTGAGAAAAAGTGTCCCAGTTCATTGTTATCTGGTGCCGTTTTTATATTTCTCTGCATGTTTCGTCTGGTAATGCCGACTCAAATTGTAGTCCTTCAACACGGCGATCTGCTCCCCGCAAACTAAACACACAGCTTTACCTCTAACTTCAGTAAATAAATACTTCGCTGTCCAATTTTTGTTGAAAATTCTACATTCGGCATCTACCTTTCTTTTTGTAGCCTGAGCGGACATTTTTGAGGACGAACGTTGTCTTGTTGTGATTCAATCGCGCGCATGTCTTGATAAACGCATTACGTCATTATGTGCGACGCACATTGTGCGGGAATAAAAAAAAAAAACAATTTCAGAATAAAAGCAGTGCAGCTTTCGCCCATGAATGAGGTGAAATTAAAAAGTATGTTTATTTTGAAATTTCCAATTAACCTTACACTCGCGGTCAGAGTCAACCAAAGGTATGTGGCCCGGGCCATACAATGCCCAGGTCTGTCATACGGGCCAGTCAGTGCCACCCGGCGGGCCGGATGTGGCCCGCGGGCCGTGCAATGCCCAGGTCTGGTCTTGAGCCTCCTTTTAAAAATATCAACAGTCTCTGCGGACCTGATGTCCTCCGGCAGGCTATTCCATAGACGAGGACCAGAATGGCTGAATGCAGCCTCGCCATGTGTTCCAGTCCTCACCCGAGGAATAATTAACAGGCCGGTGCCAGAGGACCTCAGGGTCCGCGAGGATGGCCCAAGACCGTTAAGGCATTTAAAAACTAATTGAAGAACCTTAAAATCAATCCTGAAACACACGGGGAGCCAATGCAGCGATTTTAAAACTAAATCCAGTGCCCAATTTGGTATGTTTGCATCTCTATGTCCTATGTGGAGAATGTGCTTTGTCATATTTGTCCATGAAGTGCTGTCTGGCTTGTCATCAGTTTGTAATGTGCAGACTGAATATGTATGATGTGAATGTGAGTGTAGGTCATGAAAATACTATGTTCACACATTTATAAACTAAGTAATATAACTTTAGCATGTGAAAATAATATCATAAATCAGTAAAGACCATGACTACAATCAGTCATTCCTATGCGTAGTAGAATTAGAATTAGAATTAGAAATCCCTTTATTGTCATTGTACTCAAGTGTGCAACGAGATTAGAAGGCTCCCCTCTCCAGTGCAATACAACAATAAGACAGACAAATATATAAATTAGATTAATAAATAAGAGAGTGCAATGGAATTTAGTACAGAATAGGGTATATAAAAACACATCACGATGCTGTTCTGCAAGGTAAGGGTGTTCTCGTGTGTGTGTGAGAGTTCAGAATGGAGATGGCTCTCGGAAAGCAACTGTTTCTCAGTCTATTGGTCCTCGATTTGATGCATCTGTAGCGCCTGCCAGAGGGCAACAGGTCGAACAGGTGTGAGTTTGGGTGGGTATTGTCTTTGACGATGTTGAGAGCCCTTCTGAGGCACCGGGCGGTGTAGATGTCCGACAGTGAGGGGAGAGGGCAGCCAATAATCCTTTGCGCTGTTTTGACTGTCCTCTGGAGCCTCACTCTGTCGGCCTCAGTGCAGCCGCTGTACCAGGTGGAGACACAGTACGTCAACAGGCTCTCAATGGACGAGTGGTAGAAGGCTAGCAGCAGCTTCCTGTCCAGGTTGAATTTCCTGAGGACTCTCAGGAAGTGCAGACGCTGGTGGACCTTCTTTACCACTGCTGTGGTGTTGTGAGTCCAAGAAAGGTCGTCGGAGATCTGTACTCCCAGGAACTTGAACGTGTGGACCCTCTCCACACACACGCCTTCGATGCAGAGGGGGGGCGGCACCGTCTTGTTCCTCCTGAAGTCGACGACAATCTCCTTTGTTTTTGCAGTGTTAAGGTGCAGTCTGTTGTCCTTGCACCAAGCTGTCAGTCTCTTTACCTCCTCTCTGTAGGCTGTCTCGTCACCTTCCGAGATCAGACCGACCACTGTCGCGTCGTCAGCAAACTTGACGATGGTGTTGTTGCCATGTGCCGGGCTGCAGTCGTAGGTGTAGAGGGCGTATAGGAGAGGGCTCAGCACGCATCCTTGAGGGGAACCGGTGCTCAGCATGCAGGTGGAGGACGTGTAGGGGCCGAGCAACACAGTCTGGGATCTGTTGGTCAGAAAGTCCTTAATCCAGATGCGTGTGAGGGCAGGGAGGCCGAGAATGTCAAGTTTGGCGACGTGGATGTCTGGGATGATTGTGTTGAATGCCAAGCTGTAGTCCACAAAGAGCATCCTTGCATAGCTCTGCTGTTGTTCCAGGTGGCCCAGCACAACATGCAGAGCAGTGTTGATGGCGTCCTCAGTGGATCTGTTAGCCCAGTATGCAAACTGGTAGGGGTCCAGAGTGGGAGGAAGGCAGTCCCTGATGTGCTGGAGAACCAGCCTCTCGAAGCACTTCATGATGACTGGTGTGAGAGCAACAGGACGGTAGTCATTCAGGTGGACGGCTGGTGACTTTTTGGGGACAGGAATAATGATGGAAGTTTTCAAGCAGGAGGGGATGACTGCTTGAGCCAGGGAGCGGTTGAAGATCCTGCAGAATACATGTGACAGTTGGTGGGCACATGTTTTGAGGACCTTGCCTGGTATTCCGTCGGGTCCAGTAGCTTTCCTGGGGTTAACAGCCAGGAGCGCGCGCCTCACATCGTGTTCCTCTACGGTGAGTGGGGGGGAGTTGGAGCATGAAGTGCGGGGGTGTGACGGTTGGGGCGAGTCAAAGCGAGCAAAGAAGCAGTTAAGCTCCTCTGCCAGCGATGCACTCGGGTCTGCAGAGGTCGTGCTGCTGCCACGGAAGTTGGTGATGCTCCGTAGACCCTGCCACACCTCCCGTGGTCTGTTACTGGCAAGGTGGGCCTCCAGCCTCCCCTTGTAGGTTGCCTTGGCTAGCTTGATGCCTTTGCTCAGGTCAGCACGAGCCACCCTGTACTGGGCTTTGTCGCCTGACCTGAAGGCAGCGTCACGGGCCTTGAGGAGAGAGCGAACCCTGCTGGACATCCAGGGCTTCGCATTTGGGAAGGTCCGTATAGTCCTGTGTAGGGACACAGTTTCCATGCAGAACTTGATGTAGTCCACTACACAATGTGTGTAGACATCAAGGTCCTGATGATCAAAGAGGCCCCAGTTTGTGTCTTGAAAGCAGTCCTGTAATTCACTCATGGCGCCGTCACGCCAGGTTTTCACAGTCTTTGTGGTGGGCCTGAATCTGCGCCTGAGAGGGATGTATGCAGGTGCGAGCTGCAAGGACAGGTGGTCTGACTGGCCGAGGGGGGCGAGTGGGAGGGCCCTGTATGCGTGCTTGATGTTCGAGTACACATGGTCGAGAGTGTTGTCTCCCCTCGTTGGGCACTTGACATGCTGGTGAAACTCTGGGAGTACAGTCTTTAAATTGGCCTTATTAAAGTCTCCCGCTACTACGTGAACGCCATCAGGGTGGGCCCGCTGATGTTTATTGATGACGCACGCGAGTAGCGAGAGCGCCGTGCTAGTGCTAGCGTCGGGAGGGATGTAAACAGCTGTGACAATCACGACCGTTAGCTCCCTCGGGAGAAAATAAGGCCGGCATTTAACGGACATGAACTCGATGTCGGGGGAAGAGTGCTTCTCGACGATCGTGCTATCGCCGCACCAGTTCTCATGCACGTAAACACAGAGCCACCCCGCCCCGTCTCTTACCGGTGTCCCTTGTCCGATCCGCGCGATGTAGCGAGCGCCCGGCCAGCTGGATGCTAGCATCGGGGACGTCTGCGTGCAGCCAGGATTCCGTGACGACGATCACACTGCTGTCTCGCACATAGCGGTTTCCCAGGATTTGTAATCCCAGGTCGTCGATTTTGTGGACCACGGATCTGGCGTTGGTGAGGTACAGACTCGGCAGTGGTTGCCTATGGGGCTGCCGTCGCAGCCGTTGCAAGACACCGGACCTGCAGCCCCGCTTCTGCTTCCTCTCTCTGCGTCGCCTGCGCCGCCTCCCGGTCCCGATGACAAGCCACGGTGAGCCGGGCAGCCTCGCCAGTTCGTCCGGAATTTTGCGATCATAGCATATTCAGTAAATATAAACCTGCTAAATTAAATAATTGACATTCTGTCCCATAAATGTTTAAAATGCCGGTAATTGCCATACAATCCTTCAAGGGTCGACGAGCGATGTTCGGGAGGAGGAGCAGTGGTGGTGGTGCGTTTCCCTCGGGCATGTGTCGGTAAATCCAGCGGAGTTCAGCGACAGTGGATTGAAGTTGTCCTGACACAGGTTGATGACATGACAGGAACAGGCAGAAGTGCGAGAAGCAGACTGGCCTGCGGGTCCACATGGCAGACAGGTGCTAACTTTGATAGGTAAGCTAAACTTTAGCCACAGTAGACGCGTCAGCGACTATGCAATCGGTGGGTGGCATTCATGAGAATCGGGATCGCTCAAAATACAGATAATAATAAATAAAATCACTGTAACTGGAGGGATTGTAAACTGCTAAAGCAGGTACAACAAGCGGATCCAAAAAATTTCTGAGAGTTACCGGTGAGCAGTGGCAGCCAAACGTGCCAGCGTCCACTCAACCGGGAGTTGATTCAATATTCACAATATTTTATTATTTTGTCGTACAGTTGTTTAAAAATGGCTCGCTATCGCCCCCTAGAAAAAAAAAAACAACAAAAAAAAACAGCCCCATATCTCTGTTTCACCAAACTGAAAATTTGATGAAGTGTGTACAAAGCCAAGACCTAATAAAAAGTCTCATGGAGCCGTATGCTAAATTGAACAGGAAGTCGGCCATTCTAAATTTATCAGAATCCGAAATCCTTTTATTGTCATTGTACAGTGTGCAACAAGATTAGGGAGCTCCCCTCTCCAGTGCAATACAACAATAATTTAATCAAATATATAAATTAGATAAATAAGAGAATAAATATTGTGATGGAAAATAGTATGAAATTGGAGAAATACAACACAATACGTCGCTGTTCAGCAAGGTAAGGGTGGTCGTGTGTGTGTGCATGTGTGTGAGAGTTCAGAATGGTGATGGCTCTCGGAAAGAAAATGTTTTTCAGTCTATTAGTCTTTGATTTGATGCACCTGTAGTGCCTGCCAACAAATTTACTTCAAACATTGACGAGGCTTTGAAAACAAAAGCTGCTCTAACTTTAACTACAAGCAAATTCCTCTTGAAGATTCCTCACGTTATTTCTCGGAAATATTTCACATTTCCAACGTGCCAGTACCCCAACGTTGTCCGGGTGGCGAGGGCCCTTTATAGCTGCTCGCAGCTCTAGTTTTTAATTAATTTTTTTAAATCAATGGTGATGACAGTGAAATATGTCTTGTCTGGTATCATGATAGCTGGAGGATATTTTGTCATGATATTTTAGTCAGGCCTGATAACAGTGATGTATGCTGATTTAAGGCTACTTTTATTTTGAAATGCCGTATCACATTTTGGTGGGACCGCATTTGATGGACAACTGGGGTTGTCTAGTGTCCCCCAAAATGGGTCTGATATCACGATAGCTCGAGGGTATTTTGAAATGATTATTTTAAAATCAGTGTTGATGACAATGAAATGTGCATATTTCAGGTGGGTTTTTTTTTTATTGTGAAATTACACATCAGATTTTGATGGGACCATTTTTGATGAACAGCTGGGGTCGTCTAGTGTCCAACAAAACTAGTCTGGTATTACGACAGCTCCAGCTCTTTTATTTTAAAATGCCTCCTTACATTTTGATGGGACTACTTTTGGTGGAAAGCTGTGTTGTCTTGTGTCCTCCAAACCTGGTTTGGTATTACCATAGCTAGAGGATATTTTTTAATGAAATTTTAAAGTCAGGCATGATGACAGTGAAATGTGCAGATTTCAGGCAACTTTTAGTTTGAAATTACAAATTAGATTTCGATGGGACCACTTTTTATGGACAGCTGGGGTAGTCTCGTGTCCCACAAAACTGGTCTGGTATCACGATAGCTCGAGCTATTTTTTTTTTAACTCAGTGGTGATGACCGTGAAATAAGCGAATTTCAGGCTACTTTTATTTTGAAGTGCCACATCACATTTTGATGTGACCACTTTTGGTGGACAGCTGGTGTGGTCTAGTATCCCCAATCCTGGTTTGGTATCACGATAGTTTGAGGATATTTTTTAAAGATTTTTCTTTTAAATCAGTGTTGATCACAGTGCATATTTCAGGTGATTTTTTTATTTTTAAATGCCACATCAAATTTTGAAGTGACCACTTTTTGTGGACAACTGGGGTGGTCTGGTGTCCCGCAGAACTTGTCTGGTATCACGATAGCTTGAGGATTTTGTAATGATTTTAATTTTTTTAATCATTGGTGACGACAGACAAATAAGCAAATTTTCACGCTTTTATTTTTAAATATCCCATCAGATTTTGATGGGACCACATTTGTTTTTACGGTTCCGTCACCACGCGAGTGGCTACCTGCTAAAGCAGCACGGCTCACTATTTGAGCCTTTTTCGCGTGTTTTTTCCTTTACCCAGTTTTATTTATTTTACCTCATCGCAGCAATGGACATCCAAATTGCGGTGGTTTTATTGCTGCTGGGGGCTGTTTTTTGCGTGATCGTGTCCGGAGATGTCACTGGGAGCTACGGATCAATCGTTTACACAAGAGATCAGCTGTTAGCACTTCGTGCTAACCCCGTGCCGACTCCCGGAGCGAGACCCGATATCCCCCACGAGTTGAGGAGGAAGAGACGGGGGATGTCGCGCGGGGGCGAAACGCCAGGCAAAGAGGAGGCGTGACCACCCCGTCCTCCTGTCCGTTTTTATGGGAAATGTTAGATACCTTCCCAAGAAAATGGACGCGGCACGAGAGGAACTTCCAATGAGCTAGCTTGCTGATGTTCACGGATTCATGGCTAACAGACCTAACGCCGGACACCGTCGTGGAATTTGACGGCTTCCAAATACTACTTGCGGACAGGACACTGGAAAGCGGTAAGAGGAAAGAGGAGGGCTGGCTGTGTTTGTTAATGATAGATAGTGTAACCCTAGGCACATCACAGCTAAGGAGCAACTTTCCAGTCGGGACAATGAGCTGCTAGCTGTTAGCATGCGTCCATACTTGACAAGCATCGCGAGTTAACAAGGACGTGCACGTAACAGGTGCGTGAGTAAACTGCTTAAAACTTTGATCGTCATTCAGCTGACCTACAAATTGAGACGCTACAGTCAGTTTGACGTTTTTGTTTGCTTGATTGTGGATTGACATGGAGGAACAAGACAGTGGAAAGCGGACATTAAAAATGACGGAGAAAAGCTGTAGAAGATCACAAGCCTAAACGGATGCAGGCACGCAGGTGCAAATTTGCTCAATTGACCTCCATGCAACGTCAAATTGAACAATTGATGGAGGATGATGCAAATGTTGACGCTGTAAAAAACTGAGCTTCGTGTTTGCTTTAGCGGCATGGAGCAAGAATTTGTGGACCTCAATTCCGGTGTGCAAAATTTAAAGACTGAAGAGGATTTTGCCGATGACCAAAATGACTGGTTTGATCCAAAAAATGTAATTAATGGAAATGTGAGCAATGGAAGAAGGACGTTTTGAAACGTGCAGAGGAAGGATGCAATAAACAAATATCACCTGATGATAGTAGATCTGCATCAACTAACTACACCCATAGAAGTAGAAGTAAAGAATCTAACAGACAGAAGCTCACTTCTGTCAACGTCTTCAATTAAATTAAAGGCTCAAATGGAACGAGCATGTTTAAAGGCAAAGGCTGCTGATTTACAACAAAGGTTGGCACTTGAGCAAGAAGAAGCTGCAATTAAGGCAAAGAAGCAAATGCATGCAATGCAAACGGCACTCCCTGAGTCTGATGCTAAATTGGATGTCTTGAGAAGATATGAAAATACCCAGGAGGATGGTATCCACATTCCTGATGAGTGTGTTACAATTTAAACAAGGAAAAACATTCAATTACCATCACAGCCTATCAGAGCAACAAGCAGTGTTGACCTGAAATGCTCCCACTTCGACTATTCCAATGGCTAGATTTCCACATCAGACAGAAAGTAGAGAACAACAGGGACATGTGCTTGATGGCCTTTGCCAAGCAATCTCACAGCAAGCCAGTGTCGCAGAATACTTAGCAAAGAGTCAAAAAGCATCGCTACTTACCGAACTTTCCATTCCTACGTTTAAAGGCGACCCTCTGCATTATAAAACCTGTATAGGTGCCATTGAACATGGGATTGAAGGCCGTACAAGTGATAACCGTGATCATCTTCAATTTTAGCTGCAGTATACTAGTGAACAACCACATGAGTTGGTGAAGAGCTGCATCCATATGGAACCTCTGACAGGATATACCAAAGCAAAACAAATCTTGAAGGAGTTTTATGGTGATGACTTCATGATAGCAGAAGCATATTTAAAGGAAGCCATGGATTGGCCAACAATCAAGTCTGAAGATGGTGTTGCACTTCAGTCTTTCACATTATTCCTTATGGGCTGTTTGAACATAATGGCAGATGTTAATTACATGGAGGACTTGGACAACATGGCTAATATAAAGGCATTGGCAAACAAACTTCCATACAGACTTATAGAATCTTGGAGAAAATTTGCCTGCAATCTCCAAGAAAGAACAAATAGAAGAGTGAAGTTTAAGGATTTTGTTGACTTTGTTGACAAGCACGAAAGATTCTATAAAACAGAAAACAAAATCACAACACACAGAAACACCAAAATCAAAGAAAGTCTTCACAACAGTCATTGTGCCCGCCAAGATGGAAAACAACAAAACCACCACGCCAAAGGCAGAACCTGTTTCAGTGGATGCTATTGCCAAACCATGTGCTAATTGTAATGGAGAGCAACAGTCTCACAATTTGTAAGGAATTTAGGAGAAAGCATCACAAGGATAAGATTGACTTCTTGAGGAGCAAGGGTCTGTGTTTTGCATGTTTGATGCACGGTCGCATTAGCAGTTGCTGGAAACAAAAGCTTCAATGTCAAGAATGCTCTAGACTGCATCCTACAGCACTACACATTGTCCATAAACTTCTGCAAAGAAACAGCCTAAGACGATTGTGAATAGCAGTACCTATTAAGCGCCCTCGTACAAACAACAGAAACCTGGGGTGTCACTGGGGCCTGTAAATAGGACTGCATCCTTTCAATAATTCCGGGATGGGTCAAGGCACAAAAAGGAACCAAGACAGTGACGACTTACTGTCCGGTTTAAAAATGCCCTGACGCCTTTTTTTAGACTGAAATAACTTACTAAAGTTTTCGTTTTGTGCCATTCAGAATGGGAGAGGGAGCCAGGAGGCGAAACAGCCGTCTTGCCAGTTCAATCCCGCACACCCTCTGACTCTCACCCTCCGTTCTGCCTTTTTATTGAAACTAACTCATCAATAACTAATCACCAGAAGACAGAAAAGCATCAACAACTAATCACCAAGAGACAGAAAACATCAATAACTCACGGTATAAAGGTCAGTTTAACTAAAGCATCAATAACTAATCACCAGGGACTCCAGCAGGCAGAAAATCATAACCCAAGGTCAGTTTAACTAAACACATCTTCAGGATACGGTGTCTGTGTGTGTGTGTGTTAAAATAACAAGTAAGTGTCTCTGTGTGTGTTAAACATTAATGAGTGTATAAAAACATGATTATGAATACACAAACTGATTACCTATCCTCAGCCCATCTTACATTTCCCCCCTGTTGTGGATTTAAAAATCATGTCCTTACGGCTTTAAGACAGATCATCATAATGAAATCATACAACAGTGTGATCATCAGTGGAGGAGCGAAAACCTCACATTAGGGAAAAATTCCCCTCCTCCCTTCCGGCGTAGAATGAGATCCTCATAATTTGATGACCATCAGGGAATAAAACTTGTCCCTGGGGTGACTTGGTGGAGGCCCTTGCCTCGTTGTAGGAGAGGACAGCCGTCCTTACCTCCCGGATCTTCGTGTATGGTGTGTGTGTGTGTGCACGTGTGTGGACAGGGGCAAGAAGTCCATGTGTTTTTACGTTTTAGTGTCCAGTTTGAGTTCGTCATTCTCAACATTAATCAGGTTGTAACGGTACATTTGGGCAACAAACCTACGATTAACCATCATCTTTGTCATAAAAATAATGCAACATGAACAGACTAAACATAACAAAATGAAAACTATAATTATCCCTATATATTGTTTTTTTAAATTCTTCATAGTGGTCATAACATCAATAATTGTTTCATTTTTATTAAAAATTTAAATGCAGTAATGTACTCCAATCAAGGCTGATATTCCTTTGTTATGTACGTCATTAATTTCCAAACAATATCTAATCTTTTTGTTCTGTGGCTTCAACATATTTATCATCTCATCAATATTAGCACCACAGAGTACTGAGTTTCGAGATCCTCACAATAGTCGTTCTCAAAATGATATTTTTTTTATCAATTTAGCTTTGTTAAGGTAAGATATTTTATTGACAATCTAACATTAATATGCAAAGAACATGTACATTAGTACGAAATGTAAAAAAAAATTGTGGTGGGGGGGGTGCGAATTGTTTTCTTCTTGGTAGGGGGGGCATGACAGGAAATAATTGAGAACCACTGGTCTAGTCACACACCAGCTCGGGTTCATTCCCTACCAGAGAAATGACATTCCATGTCCCCAGAGCTAGGCGCTTTATGTTGCCGGGGATTGGACTGCCTTTGACTGCCTCCTAGCTCAAAGGAAACCCAAATTCTTTGGTCCCGCCCACTGGTAGTGAGCCGAAGCCCTTGTATTAAATAATAAATAAATACATAAAATAAAAAAATTAATAAATTTAAAAAACGGACCGATCCACTGCTTGGGTTAGTTTGACCCACCTTGAGATCCGTTCCCACTCAGTGACAGTGTCTACAAGCCACTGCCACCAGGCCAGTGAATCGACATCCAGGCAGTGACAAAAAACGTGATCAAATTACATTGCTCATCATAAGGTGTTTGTGAGACGCTCTTTGTATGTTTCCTCAATTAAGACCTGTTTTCCATTGGTGTATTTGAAAAAAGTGGTGAACCTGTTAAATTCACTACAAAACGTTAAGAAGATGAAAGTAATGTTTGAAGGAATATTATTTTTCTATCGACATGCCGGCGGGCGGGCACAGATAGAGAGTGATAAAGCAGCACCACCCGCGCGGGGCGTGCTGACGAAAAGGCAAGCGCTCCTCCTCTCATCGCGTCCTTATTAAGACAGAAAAAAGACGCTGTTGAATTTGACCTATTCGCAGTTCGAGCAGGTGCTTAACGCTGGAGAATATCACCACTTCGAAGTTCGAACTGCTGTTGAAACGGAGAGGTAAGTGTTTTTCGTTTGTTTTTATTCAAAACATGCCTCGAGTGCATTTGTTCATGGTTAGAGATAGTTGTGTGGAAAACACTATACAAAGTAGCACCATGGATGTGGGCCTACAACACTGGCCTAGCAAACATGTGCTCCTACATCGACATAATTGACGAGCTCCAGTTAAGCATTGAATAATTATAAAACGTCATGGTGCTTTTACTCATTTAAAGAACTAAACCGACGCGTATTTTCATCCGGTGGTCAGGTTTGCATTGAATGTGAGCACGAGGGACGCTAGCTTGTTGCGTTAGCTTTGCGGAGCTAACAGCTTGCACTTTTGTTATAGAACAACAGAATGCAAGTACCATGATAATTTCTGTCATTAATTTTTGTGTAAGACACGATGTTCACTGGTTAATTACATGATTCTTAAAGCAAAGGTTACTGTGAATGCAATTTTGGTAAGATTTTTGTAGTCACACTGCATAAATCTGTCTGTCTGTTGTTTAAACTTCAATATAAACTATTATGGTTGAAATCATTAATTGGGATGGAGGGATTGATATTTTTTTAATTTATAATTTATTTTTCTTACACTGATATTGTTAAAACTCCATTTAGCCTATAGTATTAATAATTCTCAACACAAAACTGTCTTTTTTCTTTATAGAATAAACAATGCCTTCCCTGAGATGCAGGAAGTCCCCAAAGCAGGATACTATTGAACATGCAGTCAAGGGTCTGGACAAGACTGCAGAGTTAGAAGCGAAGTATATAAACTCATTTAAAGGTATGATGTTAACGCTTTTGCTAAGATATATTATTGTTTTCTGATAACCAAGCTGACATCGTTTTTTAAGTGGTTATTTTACATTAAGAGTGTCTTGACCTTTTCTTTTGTCAGTTTCAAGTTATTTCAGTGAGCGTGAAACCTGATGGTAGGAGTTCTATCTAAATTAAGGCTGTACTTGATGACGCCCTCCGGCATTTTTATACCACAATAGACCAGTGAACAAGTCCGATATTGATAGTCTAGTGTAAAGCACGTTATACGTCACAGAGATCACGTGACGCGATCCAATATGACTGTGTATACAGTGTATGTCATTGTTATGAAACTAAATAATCTTAAAGTTTTTTTTTTACGTAACCAGGTGCCATTGACATTTGTACTTTCAGTCCTAATACATACTGGCTAATGCAATGCTGGAAAATGAATTTTGGCTGGTCTGTTCCTTTAAAATCATAAAGAAGGGCTCTGCTCTATCCCTCACAAGAAGCAATGTTTCAAACCACCCTACATTAGTATAGTGGCCCAAATGAATATGATGACTCCTTATTTGTGTGCTTAAAAATATGACGAAGCTATCTTGATTTCCCTGTTAACTAGGTCGAGGAGTATTTACCAAGGCCCCTTTCAGGAAAGACGACTTTATTCTTTATTATGGAGTACAGAGGAAAATTGATAGATTCTGATAAATCTCAACGCAGGAAGATGGATGGAAGAGGCACTGTCTTTTTGTTTGACTTCCGCCGGCAAGAAAAAACTTGGAGGTGAGGCAAAGATTGAGATGTTATCTTATTTTTGTTTTTATTTAAAAAAATAAACACATACTCATCCCATAAGTGTTTGGGGAAAAATCATTCTCTAAGCAAAAATGTATACCGTATTTTCGCACCCAAAAGACGCGCCGTGTCAAAGGGCGCAACACCTGTTGAGGCCGCTATTTCTGTCTTTGTAACATATACTGGACGCACCGCCTGACAAGACGATAGCACAGCTGCTGTTAGCATAGCATGAACTTGGCAGAGCTGCCCACACTGACACAGCCGATAGCAGCCTACTATGCCCCAATAACATGAGCAATCACCCCATTGTTGCAGCAGACGCCAAGTCTCTATTGACAATAGCTGACAATGGCTCAGGCCAATATTAGGTGCATTGGCAATAGCCTACAAAGCAACGTCAGGGGAGGGACTTGGCTGCTCACCACACTCCTTAGAGTCACGGTTTCAAAAAAAAATAAAAAACTCATCATACAAGCAAACAATGAAACATAGAAATAAGATTAACACAAACATGTATCTCTCATGCCATCAATATACCCAAAAAAAATGAAAATAATACAAAAGCCACTCAGCCTTAGCTAATTCAAGCAATGCATTCTGGGAGCAGAGACCCAC
Source organism: Idiotropiscis lumnitzeri (assembly GCF_059441095.1). Classification (NCBI taxonomy): domain Eukaryota; kingdom Metazoa; phylum Chordata; class Actinopteri; order Syngnathiformes; family Syngnathidae; genus Idiotropiscis; species Idiotropiscis lumnitzeri. The sequence continues at coordinate 864,002 of NW_028283622.1, forward strand.
AATCCCATAGCTGTTTAGAGAGATTTGCATGGCTGTTTAAAGAGATGTGCTGTTATGCTTTGGACTTTTTGTCTGTTGTCTAAACCTGGGACGTTTCTTGCTTGCAATAACATAAATGATAAGACAGACTAAAACATTGTGGACAGCTGCCCTTTGTCCAGCTTTTTCCAACACCATCACCCAAACATTATAGTCAGATGGTGTATTTGTCACGGTCGATTGTAAGCATGGACAACTCACTCTTTGCCCAGCAGGGTGTGCTAACATGCACTTCCAACAGCTCGTTGATGACAAGGGCTGATGGACGTGAGTGGTACTTTGTCCATTTAATGGACGCATCGACTGACAGGGCGCTTTGTTTGCTTATGACTGCGAAAATACGGTAATTACTTTTATTCATGCGTTGAATCTGTACAAATGAAAATATAGACCATGAAGTCTCAAAGACAAGCTGTTAATAGGGTCTGATTCCAATAGAAATTTCTTGTATGATTTGATTTAGAAGATTTAAAAATTGTGGATTTCCTATTTTTATGTTTTGTGTACACAAGATTGTCTCAAAGATTAATTTCTGACATTGATTGAATAATTTTTTTTTTTTTTTTTTAAATCTATTTTAAGTGTTGATGCCGCTCAAGAAGATGGCAGTCTGGGAAGACTGGTTAATGATGACCACATGCACCCCAACTGTAAAATGAAGAAGAAGACAACAGAGGACAGACCACACCTCTGTCTGTTTGCGCTCCGAGACATTGATGTTGGCGAAGAAATAACTTAAGACTATGGACCAGCTGGCCTTGGAGAACACAGGTTTGTAAGATGCATCTTTAAGTACAATAACAGAGCCCACTTGTGGTGTTCTGGTGATGTAGTTTCCAATTAGTTTGGCAATCTAATAAATGTATGTTGAGGTTTCTATGGAAGTTGAACATGCTGACTGACTGGGGGAGTTCTCCATTGTCCACTATCTGTAATTCAAATTTGTGGGTCTGAGTCAAAGTTTGGCTCTTCAGGAACAACGAACTGGTCAGGGAGTGACAGTATTACAAAGTTCTGCGTTACTCTTTTCTGGGCGGTGGCCCTGTTAGGCCATCATATGCCATATTGCAAATATCCCCATTGTGGGACTAATTAAGGACATCTTTATGTTGTGGTTTCCCTACCAGAACCAGCACCAACCCTGTATATTCATGATATAAAACACTGTTTCAATTTGATATTTAGCCTTTCTATACTGTAAAAATAGAAGACCCCAGGCTTTCCTGCGCCCCCTTGCCCAATTGGTGGTGTTCAGGAGACAACCTGGGACTGAAATATCAGTCACAACCAGTGTTGTTTTCGTCACTGATGACTATGACGAAAATACTTCGTTAACGCCCCTTTTTTAATGACGATGACAAGCTAAACGAGGTTCTTTTATGACGAAAACATGACGTGATGTACATGAATTTTTTTCGTTGACGAGACAAAATTGTTAGCATGTGGTTCATAAATTATTTTATGTTGCTTTTAGTGAAATAAAGCCACAACAGTTGCCCAACAAAATGTTTTGCTTCTCTGCTTATTTTGGAGCAGTGAGCATTGATTCCACTGTTGCCACTTTTTTCTGTTTGTAATGAAGAATCCTTTGTAGTCCATCCAAAAGTCTTTGTTATTGGGTGGAAACCTTGAATGCCTTGTTTTAACTCAAATGGACTTAAACCCATCCATCCATCCATCCGTTATCTGTACCGCTTCTCCTCACTAGGGTCGCGGGGGGTGTTGGAGCCGATCCCAGCTGTCTTCGGCAGTAGGCGAGGTACACCCTTGAATTGGTGTCCAGCCAATCGCAGGGCATACATAGACGAACAACCATCCACGCTCACACTCATGCCTAGGGGCAATTAGAGTGTCCAAGCAACTTGCCATGCATGTTTTAAGAATATGGGAGGAAACCGAATTACCCAGAGGAAACCCATGCAGGAAGGCCGGAGCCAGAATCGTACCTACGACCTCAATATTGTGAGGCCATCCTGCTAACCAGTTGGGCCACCGTGCCGCTTGGACTAAAACCTTTGTGAATAAATTGACGAAAACTAGGGTAAAACTTTTTTTGCGTTTCCGTCGATTAAAACTGGACTAAAACCCTTTTTTTAGTTTTCGTTGACTAAAACTGGACTAAAACTATAACGAATTGGGATGACTAAATGTGATGTAAACAAATCAGCACTTTGTCCAAATGACTTGGACAAAATCTAAAATGCCTGCCAAAAACAACACTGGTCACAACACGCGTCTACAGAAGATTAATTGGCATGGGCGAAATTAATTAGTTTTATTTCATTCATGAGCTTATGTTTTGTTTTGGGTGGCTAAGGCTTAAAATGTGTAAAAATCTAATCCAACCTCAAATATAATTAATTCAATAAATTTATGATGCTACTAAAACATCGAAGCAGCCTCCTCCAGGCTTTACAGACTCAGAAATGGAGGTATGCGTATCGTGTACTCATCCTGTCGTGTCTCGAGATGTTAAAATTGCAGTTAGATAGACGTGTGCTGATTAGACAAGACTTCTAATATATCTGGTGTCACAGGATATTTGTCAGTGAATGTGTATGTCTGGTTTGAGGCTCACTCAGCTTTTTCTTGTGTTGTGGGGTCCAGTTGAGTTGAATTGCGTGTCAGGTATGTTGGCCATCTGACACCCAACTGTCAGGTTTGTGTTTGTGGGGACCCCGTAGAGCCATTTTTATTGTTGACATAAATCATAGCTAATCATCTTTTCCTTCATTATCATATGAAATACAGTTAGGAGTTGTATGTGCCTTTACTATGTTATAATCTTAGAACCTACCAGCCACTACAGGTGTCCGACAAGAAGACTTTTGGCTGTCCTGTGCTCCATTGCGCCCCTGGTGGCGTTCAAAAGACAACCTGTGACTGAAATATCAGTCACAACATATCTCTACTGAAGATTAATTGTCATGCGCTAAAGTAATTGGTTTTGTTTCATTCGTGAACTTGTTAGTTTTTGTTTTGGGTGGCCAAAGCCTAAAATGTGTAAAATTCTGATCCATTTTCTTTTTTTAATTCATTAAATTAATATTCAACTTGTTCATTAGGATGGAGGACAACCGACAATGACTGAATCGGCTGAGGTTGATGCCACCAGAACATCGAAGCAGCCTTCTCAAGTTTTGACAGACTCTGAAAAGGAGGTATGCGTATCATGTGGTCATCCTGTCGTGTCTTGAGATGTTAAAATTACAGTTAGATAGACCTGTGCTGGTTGGACAAGTTTTCTAATATATCTGGACATAAATCGTAGCTAATAATATTTTCCCTCATCATCATATGATATACAGTTATGCCTAGTATATGTCTTTACTATGTTACAATCTAAGAACCTACCAGCCACTACAGTTCTCTCATTGGGAGACTTAAGCTTTCGTCAGGTTGTCGACTGCTGCATTGCCCTCTTATTGGCTTTAAGTACACAACCTGTAACTGAATTATCTGTCAGAACAGAACCTATGTGTCTACAGCAGGTGATTTGGCATGTGGATTCTTCAGATTTTTAGAAAATAGGTAAAATTGTGATCAAAAGTTTAAAATGTCTAAAATTCTGGTATAGTTTGCAATAGTATATCTATTAAATCATTTCAAAACTTCTTAACAAGGATGGAGAACATTGGCTGTGACCGAATTGGTTGAGGTTTAGATTACCAGGACCATTGAGCAGCCTCCTCGGGATCTACAAATTTAGGAATGAAGATATGCATCCCATGTTACAATCCTGTTATGGCCCGAGGTTTTGAAGTTGCAGTTACATATTGGGCTGGGCGATATGGCTGATAAGTACATAGCGATATAAGTATTTCATATGGGTCCATCGATACACATTGAATTCTTTTTTTATATTATTTTATTTATTATCGTTTTTATTTTCCAATATTTTCACTGCCCTGTTAAAAAAACATTTAATGTAGTTTTCCTCCCGGGAGCTTTTTGTTACGGTCAATTAATTTTGTTATTACATTATTTTGTCATATCATTCATCAATATTTTAGTTTTTTTTTTTTTTTCAAATAGAATTAAGACCTTTTTCTGTGCAGATTCCTCTGGGGATTAAGTATTTAATGGGTTCTCAATTTTCTCTTGGACTCTGATGCAACCCAGTCTCCTCCCTTGGACAAAAAATATGGGCTGAATCTTCCTTGGAATAACGACACAGATTCTGACGAATCATTGTCAAATCCTGCCCCTGAACTTTGCGCCTCAGACCCAGACCATATTACTATCCCAAGGCTCAGGAGGACCAAAAGTATACAGGTAAACAACCCATATAGATTTCAGGGAATCTTACAAGCAAATTGCATATATTTTATTGGTCTCCTGCCTTCTATCCTTTATATTTCGTTGTTGTTGTTTTTTAGATTAAAAAAACAGGCTGACTTTGGAATGGATAAGCATTATTACTCCAACTCAGATGACAGTGGAGATGAATATATTCCGGATACAAGTGAGGCCTCTGATTCAGACGGAAGTGAATCTTTGAAAATTGTGGACCCTCTCTTGAAGTCTAAGAATGCCTTCAGAGATTTTTCTCCCACACCACGAATCTCAAAAGCCACCTCAACGCAGGTTGTTAATCAAGGGCGTTCACCCGTTCGGAGGAGTAGCAGCACTGGTGTGATTCTTGAATTCTATGGCTCTTCAAATATTTGTGCAGTTTAACACAAATCATCCAAAATAGAATTCAAGCACATCTGTGACAGAAATTCAAATTCAGAAGTCAAAGAGAGAGAACAAAAAAAAAAATCTAATGCTGCGCTTCTTCCGAAGACATATACTGTAAACATTAAATGTATGTTAGGACAATCTTGAAAAAAGTATTAGAACACCCTTTACTTTTATTTCTTGTTAATTTTATTAACCAAAATATGTCCATTTTTATTACAGATTAATGAATACAAAATTAAAACTCTAATCAGCTACTTTTTAATCGTTATATTTGTATAAACAAATGTTATACATCTGTGTGTTAACTTATACAAGAAATGACGGAAAAGCAAGGGTGGTTTAGTATTTTTTTATCGTATATAGTCTGTATAATATCTTTAACCTATGCTGATGCTGTTTAATACTGATTTAAATAATAATAATAATGTCATAATCTGTTGGTTTTACATGAACAAAACCTTTCAAGCACTTTTTAAAATTCTAAATACTACCTCTTGTCAGTAAGTTGGTTCACAGCACTGCCTTGGAGTGAAAGTGTGTAGTGCTGAGACAGTCGGTATGTGCTGAGTCGTCTGACGTTTGTGTGACTGGTACCCAGGAAGGTAGCAAAACCAGGCAGTGTGTATGTCGTACCCAGGAAGGCAGAGAAACCAAGCAATATGTATGTGGTACCCACGAAGGCAGAGAAACTAAGCAGTGTGTATGTGGTACCCGGGAAGGTAGCAAAACCAGGGAGTGTGCATAGATACAGACCCCAAAAGTGATTAAAACCAAATAAAGTCCCCAGAAGATCATCTGTAGTCAGGTGAAGGACCCTGTACTTTGTTCAACTCATTTACTCCCTTAGACGTACAAAGACGTCTTTTAATGCAATGGCGCCCTCTACCAAAGACGTATAAGTACGTTTCCTGTCTTTTTTACGTCATAGTGTACATAAGGGTCTGATGCAACCTCTGACTGAGAATCAGCCTTGTCCGCATTGTGAATCATGTAAAAATCACCCAGCAGGGGGCAGAGGTGCAAAAGATCCGCCTTGAATCTGCGCCAGAGGTACAAATGGGGGGCGGGATCCTGGGGTAGACTTATAAGTGTGGAGAGCAGCGTGGGTAGCAGCAGCATCGGCAGCACTAGCAGCAGTCGCATTAGTAGCGTTAGCAATGAAATCCTCCAAGCAAATGACGATCGAGGAATGCGTTTTTGTAAAAAAAAGCTTCCTAAAAGCATCAAGGCGATGGAGACGCTTTGGTTGAGAGGATGACGCTTCGTCATCGTCACAACAAACAGGCGTCTAAAGAGGGTGCGCGTGCCTTGCGGCCTGCATCGCCTGCCTTCGGACAATAGCCAAAGCAGCTGAGAGTCCTCACCAGATCCCCCCGAACGAGGAGGTAAGCGCTCGCAAGTTACCATTGAACATGTGGTTTTACCCCTCATGCTTTTATTGTACATATCATGCATCTTGCGGGCAGAAAATGTCGCATAAATGTGCAGTTAGACGCGAGCGTATCTCCTCCCCGACGAGGAAACAACAATACTGAATGGTGTGGTAATCATGCATACTTTCTAAAATTCACAGATTGTGCATCCCGCGGCAAGAAAGTTCCTCCTCGTCTTGTTGGTGTAAAGAAAGGTAAATTATAATATGAAACTTCACACGCCAGCAATAAAATGCAGCAATAAATATATATTTCCAATTGTTTATATTTCTGTAATTTACAGGTTGTGCATCAGGAAGCAGTGGTTCCGGATGGCGTCACACTGGATGGCAACCGAGGAAAATCGACTTTACAGCAACCCCTGGACCACTGAATGCCGCTGCCCATTTGGAGTCTGAGGAGCCAGCTGATTTCCTGCAGCTGTTTCTCACGGATGAGCTTCTGCAGCACATCGCGGATGCCAGCAATCACTTCCCAGACAATTATTTTCACACAAACCCCAGTGGACAAACACAAGCTCGCCTATTTTCCACGGACCAGCAAAGCCAGACCACAACGAAAGTGTCGGGTCTGTTTGCGCAAAGGCAAACGGAGTGAAACAAGAATGTGGTGTGAACTATGTTGTGTGCCCTTGCATCAAGGCAACTGTTTTATTTTATATCACACAAAAAAAAAGTATGTATGACACTGATGTATTTCATTTTTGTACATAGTTCAACAGTTCAGTCGTTTAGTGTTATGTGCAAATAAATTTATTTTATCAAAAACATATTTTTTGTGCTTTTTTTTGTTATTTTATAGAAGGCATGCATTATTTAGATGTTAGAGGTGTCATAAAAGCCATAAATAATAGTGTCAAAGTTCAAATTATGGTCAAAATGCATCAGTTTACAAAAAGCTCATTTTCTCAGTTTTTTCCCCAGGGATTGGAGTTTTCATGAAATTTAGCTATTTTCAAATGCCGATTGTTCAAGAATGGAAAAAGATAGGAACAAACATTTTTTTTCTGTTGAAAGAAGAGAGTCTCATCTTTCTTCGGGTGTGCTCCATGTCTATATAGCATTAGAATACAATATTCTGTGGGCCTTGCAATATTAGTCAAAACCCAGGAAAACTCTGGGATTGAGTGGGTTGCTCCAGTGAAAATGGCTGGTATTTAATGAGTTAAGACTGGTTAGGACATCCGGCTCGCAGTCCCAAGGTGCAGGGTTCGATCCCGGGACCCAGCTTTCCTGTGTGGAGGTTGCATTTGTGAGTGAGTTTGAGCGCAGATGGTTGTTCGTCTTTGCGTGCCCTGCGATTGGCTGGCAACCACTTCAGGGTGTGCCCCGCCTACTGCCCGTTGACAGCTGGGTAGGCTCCAGCACGCTATCCTTGTGAGAATAAGCGGATTGGATATTACATGTATGTGTTTATGCCCTAGGCCAGGCGAGGGCAAACTACGGCCCGGGGGCCACATGCGGCCCGTTAAAAGTTTTAATCCGGGCCGCCGAACTTGAAAAAAATTTAATGAATAAACCTTGTTAATGTTTTATTTTCTAAACACTGTGGTTTTCAAAGACAAATATTATTGTTGGAATGCTTTTATTCACTTTCATATAAAATTAAATGTATTTTTTTTCTCAGATGAGGTGAGGTTTCCAAAACACTCCATCCATCTGCTCCTGGTCCGGCCCCTCTGTCATATTTTAGAACCCATTGTGGTCCTCCAATCAAAAAGTTTGCCCGCCCCTGCCCTAGGCTTTGTGTCTTTGCTTGGTTGACTGTGTAATGAGTGTATGAATGCATTTCTTTCTACCAGACACCTTGGACTTCCCATGGCAGGTTAATAATCTATTTTATCTATCCATCAGGGTCACGAATGTCATTTGATGAGTAGAGAATTTAGAGTCTCCAATTAACCTAATATACATGGATTTGCGCATGGAAACCTGAGAAAAAGCCCTTAGTCCTACTTTTCCATCTGAACCACTTTATCCTCACGAGGGTCACAGCCGTGACATCCCAGCTGACTTCAGAAAGTAAGTGGGCGACGACTCATGATCTCTTGGTTGAATAATATTGTTAGGGGCTCAAAATGGCCCTCTACAATAAAATGGCAGAAGAATATTACATACTCTCTGGCAGAAGAATATTGCGTTTTTTTGTTTTGTCCAATTAACTTAAATAAAACTTGGGAAAATGTAATGATTACATGTAAACCAGCTGGTCTTCCCCATACCAAGCCCTGGCTAAAACTGACTGAAAAATGCATGATGTGTGCCTTTTAAACTCCTCGGCCCATCCACTATGCCAGGGATGGGCAAACTTTTTGATTGGGGGGGGGGGGGGGGGGGGCACAATGAGTCCTAAAATACATTTAATTTTAAACGAAAGTGAACAAAAGCATTACAACAATATATATGTCTTTGAAAAACCACAGTATTTAGAAAATAAACCATTAACAAGGCTTATTCATTTAATTTTTTTCAAGTTTGGGGGGCTGGATTGAAACGTTTAACGGGCCACAAGTGGCCCCCGGGCCGTAGTTTGCCCAAGTGCCCTAAGCCAATTGATTCTAAAAAATAACAGTTTTCTTCATCAAAACAACATTTTATGATCAACATAAATGTTAGTGAGTACATAAAGGTATACTCATTCGATCTATCATAACCCCATGCACTTAGACTGTACAAAAAAAAGAAAATTTTTATTTTAAAACCTAGTATTTCGCCATGACGTCACACGCTAGCGTCAAGTGCTTGGCGCTAAAAACCCGGAAGTAACAGCGGCGCTCGGTTTGAAAGTGGAGAGTTGTGCATGGTAGGCGAGTTCGGGAGAAATGTTTGTTGAACACGAGGACTGTGGCGTAGAAGATGGTTTAACAGCGATCTAGTGCGCACCCAACCGTGATGGCTGACCAACGAAATAAATGTGGACCGACGGAGTGGACTGACAGGACGTGGAAAACAGGTGTGTGGCATGTGTGCGTGTGCACGAATGTGGTAGCGCGTTCACTATGGTGGCAGCGATCGCAAAGCAGCAGCACCACTCCTTGACAAAAGTATTGTACTTTCTCT